>NC_143576.1:257066194-257719519 GCF_048544385.1 Mastigoproctus giganteus
TCTCGTAATCTGCCTTCACCTGCCTAACCTCCTTTGTAACTTGGTTACAGATCAACTTGTATCTACCATAGGCTTCTGTGTCACGTGTTAATTTGTATGTATCCCATGCATTTTTCTTCTCTGCCATATGTCTCATTAGTTCATCTGACATCCATTTAGGCCTAAACATTGAACAATATTTCTTAGTTGGTATGTAAAGCCTAGTAGCTTCCAAGATAAGTTCTTTGAATGCTTCCCATTTTGAATTTGCTGTTGGTAACATCATCAGTTGGTCCCACTGTATAGAATTTAAATACTGTCTCAGTCCATCATAGTCGCCTTTATGAAAGCAATAACCGTTCCCTTTACTCCTAGTGGTAGTTACCTCTTTGAGTAAATCCAACTTCAGCACACTGTGATCACTGCCACCTAGTGGTTCATTTATCTGCAGATTCTTAATGCATGAAGAATCACTGCTGATAATCAAATCAAGAGTATTACTCCCTCTAGTTGCCTCCCGAACATGCTGATGTAGAAAATAATCATCCAATAAATCCACAAAAGCCTTGCTAGTGTGTGAGTGACCAGCCCCCAAATTCCAGTCAATATCTGGGAAATTAAAATCTCCCATTATAAGACTCTCTCTGATTTACTGGCCCATTCCCTGTACAATTTCTTATTATACTCATCAGAGTCATTAGGCCTATAGCACACCCTACTCTCAATTTTGATCTCCCAGTGCTTATGTCACACCAAACTGACTCGACACGGCACTGTCCAGCGATGTCGACTGGCTTCACTTCCTTGGATTTTATGTATTTTTTTACTAATAGCATAACCCCTCCTCCCTTCCTATCCTGTCTATCCTTTCTGTAGACATTGTAATCCCCAAATTACAGTTCTGCATTCCTTATATCTGTGTGACACCACGTCTCTCAAATCCCAACAATATCTGCCTTTGATGTTTTGAGCAATACCTCAAATTAATCAAATTTATTTACTAACCTCCTAGCATTGGTGTACACGCAAGTATACATGCACCTGTTCTTTTTTTTTAGCTACCCTAACACAACACATGTGTTTACTTGTACCCCAATGATTCCCAGCAGTCTCTGAAATATTCTGCATCTTATTTTCCAGGCTGCTGCTCATTCCAATAGAAGCAGTACAAGAATCACTTTCACCTCTGCCAGTGGCTACTATTAATCTATTAGTCCTTGTATCCCCCCAATCTAGCAGTTTTCCGACCCACCTAACACTGCCTCGATAGCATCAGCAAACATTCTTGCACCCTTTCTATTTAAGTGTATCCCATCCCTGTAGAAGCAGTCTCTCCTGTTAACAAGTACAGACCAGGCTGAAAAAAATTCTACCCCTTGAGCCTTGCACAGTCTTTCAATGGGATGAATAGAAAAACTGAATTCTTATTCGGTTTTATCAGAATCAATATAGATGTTGAACAATGACCCCAATCTAAAAAATCCCCCTAAGACTCCCAACGAAAGTAATTTTCGATTTAATTATGCTTTTAATAGAGGTTAATTACATCACTTTTCAAACCAAAGTTTATAAACAGATTTTCGGTTTACCTATGGGTTTGAGTCTAAGTGGTCTAATGTCTGAAACTTGCCTCTCTAAAATTGAACATTTACATTTAACACCTTTTCTTCCTCGGATTAGGTATTACGGGAGGTACCTCGATGATGTACTTTGTGTTACAGATTCATGCGCCATCTAGGATATCTTGCACACTTTTTAATATCATACATTCTAGACTGTTTCATGTTAGAAACTGAAAGAATTGATGTGAAATAGTTAAATTAAAAATTTTACTCGTACACGTGATGTGGGTGTTATTCTGTTTAATATATATATATTTATATGTATATATATATATATATATATATTGGTCCTTGAGATTGTTACAAACGTTCTCCCAGATATGTCAGACATGCTGTAATTGTTAGTCTAAAACGCTGATGGAACTGATATTCGGATGACATTCAAGTCAAGTAGACCCAATTTCATCAAGTCTGGACAGTCTTTGATAGCCAAATCCTCTGCTTGCACCTTTATGATGTTGGGACTGTTAGTAATCCTGGGTATAACCTCCATGCACAAGCACACTGGGTGACCACCTAGGTATAAACCAATGTAAGCAGGGGGTCAAGTTGTGGCACCCACACCACATGGAGGAATGCTGCCCCTCTGTGTTACTAGGTGGTAGATAACTCTCATCAACTGGTGCAATACCACTTTGAAGTGGTGGAACCCATGTTTAGTCTCCAGAGCTAAGTTCCGGTCAACCCTTCCCCATCTCTTCCATCATGCAGTAAGACTGCTGACTTTGGAGGTTATGATGAACATCATGGCAAGATCCAATGTTCCTTACATTTCAAGGATACAGCTGTAAAATAGCATTCGCAGGCCGGCTGCTAGTTAGTACACCGGACCGAACCTATTGGTAACTCTATAGGAGGCCCCTGGATCAGCTAGTGCAGGCCCAGGCAAACTATGGCCTGCGGACCGCATGCAGCCCACCGCAAATTTTTGTGCGGCCCGCGAGCTTTAATTGTATTTTCGAAAAAAGTTTACTTATTTTATGCCTTTTGCGACGCATTTTTGAAAAATAAATTTGTATATGTAATACATTATAGAATTTGTCGACTTGTAAATAAATAAATTGTTTTATTATCTCTGTATTGTTCAAATTGAGATATAATTTGAAATTGTGCGTGAACCGGAGCGAGCCAATGGGTGCTTTTATAACGGTATAATTTGCGATTATAAACTAACTGCGCGAAACTACAGTAACAGACAACCAGTGATGATGACAACGGCTTTGCTGCGGTGGCGGAGTAATAGGATAGGACTGCTGACCGGCTGCAGTTCCAATCTGTTTTCTCTGACAGTCATCCTGCAGTTAAGTTTTTTTTTTTTGCGTTATCTTCGGTTATCATCTTGATGCTAGTAGCAATAAAAATAATATTTACGCCCTTTTAAAAATGTGGGAAAAAAAACCGAAATTCAACAAGAGTATCGTGTCTTCAATGAAGAGTGGAACACAAAATATTTTTTTGCTAACATAAATAACGAGACTATTTGTCTCATCTGAATTCATCTCATCTAAACATTCCGAATATGGTGCCAATTTAACTCCGGAAGCGAGAAAGAAAACTACTGATGGATTGATTCAAAATTTATCTAGACAACAAAATGTGTTTATGCGGCTAACTAAAGAACAAGAAGCTAATGTAGAGGCCTGTTTTGTAATTTCTCATATAATTGCAAAAAGCAACAAGCCTTTTTCTGATGGAGACTATATTAAAGAATGTATGACTGAAGCTTGTGGAATTAATGTCCTGACATTAAACACAAATTTGAGAATATAAGTTTATCTCGGCGAACTGTAGTAAGAAGAATTGAATGTATCAATGCAAATTTGAATGAGCAATTATTATCAGTATTACAATCCACAACATGGTACTCGATAGCTCTTGATGAAAGTAACGACCAAAAGAATACTGCACAGTTATTAACTTTCATACGTGGATGTACTATTGAAGAACTTCTTTCAATGGAATCTCTTAAAGACCAAACAACAGGAGCTGATATATTTGAAAAAGTTGAAAATTGCTTAACAAGATGTAGTTTACAATGGAACAAAATGGTAAGCGTAACAACTGACGGAACACCAAGTTTGACAGGTAAAAATGTTGGAGCGTTAAAGAAAATTCAGGATAAAATTTGTGAAAATTATCCTGATTATAATTTAATTACAATTCATTGTATTATACATCAACAAGTATTATGTAAAAATGTGTTAAAAGTTGAACATTTCACATCTTGTATTATTAAACTAGTAAATTTAATATGATCGAAGGACCTGAAACAGACAATTCGTTAATTTTCTTTAAGATATTGAATCAGAGTACACAGATATTCGATGGCTTAGCTTAAGAAAAGTTCTTCGGCAAGTATGTGATCTTAAAGATGGCATCATTCTATTTTTAAAACTGAAAAATATTACGGACTTTCTCTAATTAACTGATAATAACTGGATTTGTGATTTTGCGTTTACCCTGGACATTGTGACACACTTAAATAATTTCAACACCGTGTTACAAGGGAAAAATTTATACCCCCATGATTTGGTAAAAAGGTGAATGGATTTCAATTAAAACTTGAAGTTGCTGAAGATTCCAGAAAATAAATTTGAAAAATATTGTGAAATTATCAATGCTTTGAATGACGACTTTTCGTGAAGATTTGGTGACTTCCGAAAAATTGAGAGAAGTTTGGCAATAGTGCGCGACCCATTTTCAATAGAAATCAATAGTGCACCGAGTGAACTACAACTTCAGATTATAGATCTACAGTGTGATACCGATTTAAGAAAATTGCACCGTCGTGAGGAAATCTGTAAATTTTACAATACTCTTAATTTGGACAAATTTAACGAACTTAAAATGATTTTGCCCAAAAAATGTTGGTTATTTTTGGATCAACCTACATATGTGAACAAACATTTTCCATCATGAATCTAAATAAAAATTCTTTATGATCAAGCATCACCAATGAACATTTACAAGCAGTTTTAAGAATCTCAACTACAAAATTAACATCCGAAATTAAACAAATGTGAAAATATGTAAAATAGTTCCATTCATCTCATTAAATTCGTGGTTGTTAGAGAATAATTTTTTTTATGTTATATTTCTTCTTCATGATAACAAATAATATATATCGAAAAATAGTATTTTACGTGCGGCCCGCCTTCTTTTTGAATTCCTAATGTGGCCCTTAAGCCAAAAAGTTTGCCCAGGCCTGAGGTAGTGTATAATCTTGCTACCTCTACTCTGCCAGATAATGACTGGAGGGAGTCTGAGTAGTTTGTATGCGGGGGCATTGTCGAGGCCACATTATGTCAAGGATCTGGGTATATTCTTACCATGTGTACGCCACATCCAAAAATTTCATTACTTCGTACAGTATGGCCCCCCCCCCACTTTTTTCTTACTATTTAATACACCATGAATTGTCAAACTAATAGAGTAAGCTTATCTGTGAAAAGATCTGATCCTCCCAAACACTTCCTTGTTCATTTCACAAATATACGTGGTCTCAATTCTAATCTCAACAATGTCCATTTCCATTTGCAGTCTGCCAAACCCAAGGAATTTTTTTGACAGAATCTGTTATCGGTTGATTCAGCTGCTGCTCATCTCAATTATCCAAATTATTCGCTCTATGATTCCTTTCGCCTCAAAGATGGTACCTGTGCATATGTCTGTTCTGATATTCCCTGTCAGAGACTTGGCAATTTGGAATCTCCTCTCTTTGATCTTCTCTGGCTCAAAATCTCTCTACCTCATTGTGTCAAATTCATCTGTTGTCTCTACCATTCTCCCAATTCCACTAATCACTTGGAGCTCTTTGACTTCCTCTCTTTGCAACTTGACTTTCTCCAGTCCAACTTTCCTAACAGTGAGGTAATTTTCCTTGGTGATTTTAATGTTCACAACTCCAGCTGGCTTCCGTTTTCTGGTCACACCAACCCAGCTGGTTGAGATGCTGAGGCTTTTGCAATTACTAATGACTTTGCACAGATTGTTCATTTACCTACAAGAATACCGGACAATCCCTACTATACAGCCAACATACTTGACCTTTTTCTCACAAACAACCCTTCTAAGTACATGGTCGAAGTGAGTGGTCCTTTAGGTACCTCAGATCACAACATGGTGATTGTCTCTTCTCCAATGGAGCCTTTATCTCATGGCTATTCCCAACCTCGTATTGTATGGAATTACAAGAATGCAAAATGGGATGACCTGAGAGATTTTTTTTTCTTCTTTTCCTTGGTCGGATTACTGTTTCAAAACTTCTGATGTCAGCGTTTGCTCAGATCGTGTCAGTGAAATTATTCTTGTAGGAATGGAATCCTTTATTCCACACTCCAATTTAAAATCTCGTCCTTTATCTAAACCATGGTTTTCAAATAAATGTGCTAAGGCTGTTCAAGAGAAGAACGTTGCATATCGTAATTGGCTTGTTTCGAATTCTTCAGTTTCATTTTCTGCCTACACCAAAGCTCGCAACAATTGTAAAGCGGTCATTAATCAGTCCAAACTAGATTTTGAGTAGAAAACTTGCTTCTTTCCCTAATGGTAGCTGAGCATTCTGATCTCTTGCCAAAGCTATTCACCACAACTTTTGCCCATTTCTGCTCCCACCTCTGTCAAAACCAGATGGTTCTGTTGTGACTTCAGCCAAGGATAAAGCTGACCTGCTAGCATCCCATTTTCCTTCCAACTCATGTATTAATGATCTTAGTAAAACACCTCCCGCCATTCCCATCACGCTCCATTCAATGTCTCCTGTGGTCTTCCGTCAAAAGGATGTCATAAGGATTTTGACTAATCTCGATGCCAAGAAAGCTCCAGGTCCTGATGGTATTTCTCCGCTTGTTCTCAAAACCTGTATTCTTGAACTTACTCCTGTTCTTTGCTGCCTTTTTTCACTTTCTTATTCCAAAGGTGTTTTTCCTTCTGCTTGGAAATTTGCTAATATCCAGCCAGTTCCTAAAAAGGGTGACAAATCCCTCCCATTCAATTATTGTCCCATTGCAATTACTTCTACTCTTTCTAAAGTAATGGAGAAATCAATTAACCGCCAACTATTAAACTACCTAGAAACCTTCCGTCTGTTGAACGATCGCCAGTATGGGTTCCATCAGTGTCGATCTACTGAACATATTCTGGCACATGTAACCCATATGTGGACTAATTCAATGGAATCGTTTGGTGAAACACAAGCAGTTGCTCTTGATATCTGAAAGGCTTTTGATCTTGTTTGGCATAAAGGTCTTCCAAACAAGCTTCTATCTTATGGTTTGCCAACCATTTTTTGTAATTGGTTATCCAGTTTTCTCTCTGATCGCTCACTGAGGGTGATGGAAGATGGCTCTCTGTCTTCTAACTTCTCCACTAATGCTGGTGTCCCCCCAAGGTTCAGTTCTTTCGCCCACTCTTTTCCTCTTGTATGTTAATGACCTTCTTCCATTGACTGGAAATCATATCCATAGTTTTGCCAATGATAGCACATTGCATTCCACTTTCTGTTTTGAAAAACGTTGCCTTGATCAATCAGCTTCAACTTCTCAAATATCCGCTACCAATTCCTTAATGCCGATCTCCAGTGGGGCAAAGACAACTTAGTTGATTTCAATCCTACTAAAACTCAGTGTTATCTTATATCTCGCAAGAAGGATTCTTCTGCTCCTATGCTTATCTTTGGTGACACTCCGTCTGATTTCTAGGCAAAATGATATATCTCTTTTGGGGATTACCCTGACTTCTAATCTCTCTTGGCACAAGCACATTACAAATATTGCTTCTTCTGCATCAAAAAAACTTGGTTTTCTCTTTCGCCCTCGACATTACTTTTCTTCCAAACAGCTGTTCACCCTGTACAAATCGGAAATCCACTCTACCATGGAATATTGTTCTCACAACTGGGGCAGTGCCCCACCCCCAAACCTCTCTCAGGCTTCTAGATTCCATTCAGAAGAGGGCAGTTAGGTTAATTAATGCCTCCCCTCTAACAGTCTCCTCCACTCTCTGTCTTATAGATGTACTGTTTCTGCTGCATGCCTTTTCTACAGATACTTCCATGGGCACTGTTTTTCTGAATTGGCTTCTATAATTCCCGATCTCTCTCTTTCAAAACAGTCAGAACACATGCTGCCACCAGCCAACATTCATTTACTGTCCAAATTCAAACTCACAAAACCAACTTTTCATGTTCCTTGTTTATTTATTCAACTGGTGTTTTCTGGAATAGCCTTCCTTCACATGTATTTCCTGACTATTAAAGTCTTCAGAAATTCAAGTGTAATGTCAACAAATATCTTCTTTCATCTTCTCCAACCGAATCATCACACTAAGTACTGTAGGTTCTAATACCTCTTGTGTTTTGGGTTTTCATAAAAAAAAAAAAAAAATTGGTTTAGATTCAAATTACTTAATCTCTGAATTTTTATATATCTTAGCAGATATTGATCATTACAGAAACAGAACTCGTCATTTTTTGCCATCAGTCTGGGTGGTTGGCCCCAGTTAGTTGAAGTCATCTAGATTGCAGGTAGACAACGATAAGTTTTGTGTGTGTGTGTGTATATATAAATATTTTTTTATATTTATATCCCTTGCATTTCTTTAAATCCAGCTTGGTATTGTCTGTTTGAATTATCTTCTGTATTATTATCTTCAATATTATTCAAAATATTTTATACGCATTATGGTCGTAATGCATAATTGCTCTAGAAAGTGCATTGGCCGATAAGTATTACAGTTTCTTACAATTTATTAACTTTCTTTCCATATTACTCATATAAATATATGTATTTATATATGTATAGGAAACCAACTAATACTAGCATGTTTTTTGCAATACAGTAGTTACCAACGTTTCACTTATAAAAGGTCAATAATCCTAAATCGGTTTCTTAATGCATATAAATACTCTACTTCCGAATCTGCTTTGGGTAACTCAAATTTTTTTTGGCTGGTGCAGCATAAGCCTCAGGCTTCCTTGCACCATCTGGCTAATAATAATAATAATAACACTGAAATACAAGTATTAACAAATAGATTCCAAAACCGTGGCTATCCCTCATCAAAAATAAATCACATAAAAGTACAAGCGAGAAATCGGTTACATCATTCCATACCTACAAACAACAGTAATGTGTTAAAAAAATATATTTTACTTCTCTACCATGCATAGAGCAATGGTATATCCAATCGTACAAACTTTTCAAAGATACAGAATTTAAAATAGCATCAAAACCCATGAGAAAACTACATGTGGTCCTAAACAATCACTGTGTTCAATCTTATTTTGCATTCCAGACAAATGATTTGGTTTATAATATCTCCTGTAAAAACTGCAATTCTTCATATCAGAGTATCAACATGATACAATGCATTAGACAAGGGGGTTAAACAACATACAGCATCTGTACTTACTTCTCGTTCTTCTGCTTCAGAATTAACATTCCATGCAGTTAATGAAGGACACACCTTCCTCTTCAATGAAGCAAAGATTCTTAATACCCAACATAATTATACAAAATTATTAATAGCGGAAACCATAAAATAAAATTGCATCAAGACTCTATTAATATACACCGCACCTTTCCCATTTCAGATTTTTGGTCATGCATGCGCCAAGAAAGCAAATAGTCTCTTGCCTTTGAATTCTGTCATACACATTCTGTGTTGTACTAACCTGTGATCACGACTTCTGTCATCTTCTCCCATTTCAGAAGTGTACCGTAATCACATAATATGCATTTTTGTTTGATTTAATGATTATAATATCTAGACTAAGGCGCATTTAGGGCTAGAGCCTCAAGCTGTGAACAAATTTAGACTATGTATATAAAGTGCTTAGCATCATAATACACAGCCATTTCTGAATAAACAGAAAATTTTTAAGGTGGCATCGTTTTAGGTTATATCTCATATTGTGAATGCCTTCACAACGAGTTGCCATGATATTGCACTACTTCGAATAAGTAACGCTTCACCTAAGGAGAAGACTAGTGTTACTTATTCTCAGATAGGTACCACCACCCAGACAGCACTGTTTCAGGGCTATTTGGCCCTTCGTCAGTGAGTGGGTAGGTACCCAAGTGATGCAATGATGGCAAAAACAGTTATGAAGTATAACTCCACAATATGAGAGATGCCTGATGGTGTATGATGTATTTAGACTAAGGCGCATTTAGGGCTAGAGCCTCAAGCTGTGAACAAATTTAGACTATGTATATAAAGTGCTTAGCATCATAATACACAGCCATTTCTGAATAAACAGAAAATTTTTAAGGTGGCATCGTTTTAGGTTATATCTCATATTGTGAATGCCTTCACAACGAGTTGCCATGATATTGCACTACTTCGAATAAGTAACGCTTCACCTAAGGAGAAGACTAGTGTTACTTATTCTCAGATAGGTACCACCATAACCTAAAACGATGCCACCTTAAAAATTTTCTGTTTATTCAGAAATGGCTGTGTATTATGATGCTAAGCACTTTATATACATAGTCTAAATTTGTTCACAGCTTGAGGCTCTAGCCCTAAATGCGCCTTAGTCTAAATACATCATACACCATCAGGCATCTCTCATATTGTGGAGTTATACTTCATAACTGTTTTTGCCATCATTGCATCACTTGGGTACCTACCCACTCACTGACGAAGGGCCAAATAGCCCTGAAACAGTGCTGTCTGGGTGGTGGTACCTATCTGAGAATAAGTAACACTAGTCTTCTCCTTAGGTGAAGCGTTACTTATTCGAAGTAGTGCAATATCATGGCAACTCGTTGTGAAGGCATTCACAATATGAGATATAACCTAAAACGATGCCACCTTAAAAATTTTCTGTTTATTCAGAAATGGCTGTGTATTATGATGCTAAGCACTTTATATACATAGTCTAAATTTGTTCACAGCTTGAGGCTCTAGCCCTAAATGCGCCTTAGTCTAAATACATCATACACCATCAGGCATCTCTCATATTGTGGAGTTATACTTCATAACTGTTTTTGCCATCATTGCATCACTTGGGTACCTACCCACTCACTGACGAAGGGCCAAATAGCCCTGAAACAGTGCTATCTGGGTGGTGGTACCTATCTGAGAATAAGTAACACTAGTCTTCTCCTTAGGTGAAGCGTTACTTATTCGAAGTAGTGCAATATCATGGCAACTCGTTGTGAAGGCATTCACAATATGAGATATAACCTAAAACGATGCCACCTTAAAAATTTTCTGTTTATTCAGAAATGGCTGTGTATTATGATGCTAAGCACTTTATATACATGATTATAATATCTTTTTTCACTTGTAAGTATTGGTTGGTGATTCAATGTATTTTTGGTGTTATGTTTAGAGCTCTTAAACTATTTGCATTTAGTAATTTTACTAAATTCATTTCCATAATAGTTTCAATATTGGAGCATTTTACGAGAAATTACTGAGGTAATACTCTTATTTATTTTTTAATTTATTTATAATGGAAAGCATATTGAGCCTTGCTGCTCTTATACTTATTAAGTTATGTATCCATGCATCTTCCATAATTTGCCTTACTGTGAATATTTGATCCTGGTGTGTCTTCTGTTCTTTCCTGAAGTTGCAGAAAAGATTTTAATTGCCTTCTCTAGGCTACATGCATAGAATTTATGTGATATGGTATATTAAGTAGTGAAATTACTGTGTAATTTCCACATTTAGTTTTATTCCATTTTTATTAGTAAAATAATAAGAGGAGTATACCTCAATATAGTGCGTAGAACCCTTCCGTATGATACCCTCCAGAAATTAAAACGGAAAAAACGAAAAAATCGGCAAACTTACCGGTACATTAGAGTAAAAAATAAATAATTAAATAATCAATTTAATTATTTATTTAAATGAGGTATTTAGATGATGTTCTAGTTATTACCGATAGTAATACTATCCAAGACATTTTACATTCGTTTAATAATATTCATTCTAGACTCAAATTTACATTGGAAAGGGAGGATACGGATACTAAGTCATTAAACTTTCTAAATTTCACGCTTACCCGGGACTCGAATAGAATACAATTTAGCATCTATCGAACCTACAAACACTGGTATGCTTCTACATTATAATAGCTATCACCTGTTCACCTACAAAAGATCGATTATCTTTAATCAATTTTTTAATGCCTATAAATATTCAACGACGGAATCTGCTTTGGACTCAGAAATACAAATATTAACTAGCAGATTCTTAAACAGGGGTTATTCCATTACCACAATAAACCGAATTAGGGTACAAGCTAAGGATAGGATACAAAATACTACACCAATCAACAATAGTAACATCAAAAAATACTTTATTTCTGTCCCATATGTTGAACAGTGGCACAAACAGCTTAACAGATTCTTTAAAGATACCGAATTTAAAATTGTAGCTAGGCCAATACGTAAGTTACACACTATATTGAACAATCGCTCGGTTCTTTCAGCGTTCACAACACAAATTAATGATCTGTTATACAACATTTCTTGCGGTGATTGCGACTCGTCTTATCAGGGTTCGACCCGATTTTCTCTTAATATTCGTTTAAATCAACATGAAGCCTCAGTTCGTGCTTCTCGTTCAGCTGCGTCAGAATTAGCCTTTCATGCCATTAACGAAAAACATACTTTTTTATTTAACGAAGCCAAAATACTTAACGTTCAACGTAATTATACGCGACTATTAATTGCAGAAACTGTTGAAATTAAATTACACGAGAATTCTGTTAATGTTCGGCGGCCATATTTGATCTCCGATTCGTGGACCTTTACGTGCATGCGCGACGACAAATAATCTCTATTTAAGTAACAGGTTTAACCTGATTCGGTAATTTTCATTCCTGTGATCACGACATACGGTCGAAAAGCGTTGTCAGCTTCAGGAAGGAAAATCGTTTTGAATTTTTTCGTTTAATTCTTTTAATTGCGTTAATTTGATTTTTAATTGTTTTAAATTGATTATTTAATTATTTACTTTTTACTCTAATGTACCGGTAAGTTTGCCGATTTTTTCGTTTTTTCCGTTTTAATTTCTGGAGGGTATCATACGGAAGGGTTCTACGCACTATATTGAGGTATACTCCTCTTATTATTTTACTAATATTATTATCAACGTAGAACATATTGAGTAGCACAGCTCTGATTCATACTATTCCATTTTTATGTATGTTGCTACATTAAAGCCATGCTTCACTCTTTTGTAATCAGAAAACAACTGTTGGATAATATGATGTAACCATCATGACACTATTTTGCTATGATTGTCGCATCTAATTGTCCTGTGTTATCCTTGCCTGTTGTAATTTTTCTTTAATTGTCCTACATTGCTCCTTTCCTTCATCTTGGCATCTTCCTCCTTGTGGTACTTCCTTAATGGAATGAATTCATTCTTGGCTTCAATAATGAACGTCTTGAAAGTACTCCATAGTTCACTGTACTTTCCATATTATTTATTTCATTTTAATTGAATATATTTAAAATCCTCCTTTAGTCCACCCTAATCTCCTTTCTTGAAATTGCCCTTACCCTTGACTAGCAACAGCTCATTTGTCATCGTCCACTTTGGGACACTTGATTAGTTCCTCAACCATTGTATATGTAATATTATTCAGATTGCTGGTGCAATTACCTGATCAAGGATAATCCTGTCACCACTTACTCACTTTCATATGTTGATACAGATAGTAGTTATCAGGTTGATTCAAAAAACTTATGTCAGATTGTCACTTCATTTCCATTTGGTGAACGACAACTCGAAATTCCCATAAGATACTAACATTATAATGCACTCTGTAGCGCGTGCACACACACTAACTTTCCTTAACTATCTGCCTCACACCACACACTACATTCTCTTCTTAAATTGTTCGAATCAGGATGCATACAGTTTTTGAAATATTTCAATGCTAGATTTCAGTTGTGTTGAATTTCCACTCACATTGAAATAAAACCCTCTATAACTAATTTGATAATTTGAAAAAAAAAAAAAAAAATCTGCCATATTTTTTTCCAGATTTCCTTTTCCAGGAATATATCAAGAAATCATCTGCCTTCTGGATTTCAATCAAGTTTGTATTATGGTTTACATATAATTGTATGCATTTATATGATTTTGAAAAAGGATCTACTTAATTTATCCAAATGTCATAGTGACCATTAGATAGCTGTGCTTCTGTTCTCGTTCAGTGCAGAGTCTTGTGTACATAATTTAAGATCACATGCTCAGTATATATTGTAAGTTTGGTTTTGCCCATTACTGACTATTATTATTTCCATATTTTCTATGATTAATTTTTGTCTTCGTCCATGTGTTTAGTTTTTTTAAAATGTTTCGGGTTAATTCTGATTAACTCTTCAAAGAAAAAAAAAAATTGGACGTGTAGCTTATCAACAAATAGTTTTCTTGCGAATATTATTTTCTCTCCAAAGGTATTAAGGCCAGCCACCTACTTTTGGAATAAAAAAATCTTCCATTTAATTTCTGAAGAAAATTTTATTTTTGCAATTGCAAAATTCACTAGCTATAATCTTACCGTAATACTGCACAGATTAGCAAAATGTTATGTGAGATGTGCAGAACCATGAGGCAGTCATTATTCGTATTAGAGAGGATATTGACTGCGAAGTTAATTTTCAGAGTATTATCTCCTAGAAAACTTTTAAGTATTGTTGAAATACATTATACAATTTTACAGTTATTTGCATTTCAAAGTGTTTTGATTTTCATCCCTCCATATCAAAAATACAAAAAATATTCTTAACAATATCAAAATTACAGGTCAAAAACTCCAAAGGGAAGACGAAGCCATTCTAGAGGAAGATCGCAGAATTCCTATTCCTCTGCTTCTTCACATTCATATTCTGACAGGTGAGAAATTTCATTTTAAAGCTCTTTGATAAGAGGCATATAACTGATCTCAGTATGGAGATTTTCATACTGTGAAAATTTGTAAGATATTGCTCACATTTCCATGTAGTAACCACTGTTAACAATGTTTCTCCCCTTAGTTGTTTCACAAATCGACAAGGTGGCCCTCATGACAGCAGCCAAGGCTGATTGATGCAGTAGTTTTTTTAATCTTTTTCTGGAGTATTTACATACATATACATTTTACAAACGTGGGTCATCCTAGAATTTACCAATTCACTTTAGTAAAGCCAGAAATCTGGATATTTATCAAACTTAATTAGTTAAAAGCCCAAATGTTTTCCATTATCTGAATTGAATTATAAATGGCAAATGTAGAATTTTTTTCAGTCTGGTCTGTACTTGTTAACAGGAGAGACTGCTTCTACAGGGATGGGATACACTTAAATAGAAAGGGTGCAAGAATGTTTGCTGATGCTATCGAGGCAGTGTTAGGTGGGTCGGAAAACTGCTAGATTGGGGGGATACAAGTACTAATAGATTAATAGTAGCCACTGGCAGAGGTGAAAGTGATTCTTGTACTGCTTCTATTGGAATGAGCAGCAGCCTGGAAAATAAGATGCAGGATATTTCAGAGACTGCTGGGAATCATTGGGGTACAAGTAAACACATGTGTTGTGTTAGGGTAGCTAAAAAAAAAGAACAGGTGCATGTATACTTGTATGTACACCAATCCTCGGAGTTTGGTAAATAAATTTGATGAATTTGAGGTATTACTCAAAACATCAAAGGCAGATATTGTTGGGATATCAGAGACGTGGTGTCACACAGATATAAACAATGCAGAACTGCAATTTGGGGAGTACGGTGTGTACAGGAAGGATAGACAGGATAAGAAGACAGGAGGGGTTATGTTATTAGGTCAGAAACACATAAAATCCAAGGAAGTGAAGCCAGTCGACATCGCTGGACAGTGCCGTGTTGAGTCAGTTTGGTGTGACCTAATCATTGGGAGTCAAAATTGAGAGTGGGAATGTGTTATAGGCCTAATGACTCTGATGAGTATAATAAGAAACTGTACAGGGAAATAGAGTGGGCCAGTAAATCAGAGAGTCTTATAATGGGAGATTTTAATTTCCCAGATATTGACTGGAATTTGTGGGTTGGTCACTCACACTATAGCAAGACTTTTGTGGATTTATTGGATGATTGTTTTCTACATCAGCATGTTCGGGAGGCAACTAGAGGGAGTAATACTCTTGATCTGATTATCAGTAGTGATTCTTCATGCATTAAGAATCTGCAGATAAAGGAACCACTAGGTGGCAGTGATCACAGTGTGCTGAAGTGGGATTTACTCAAAGAGGTAAAGGGAAGGGTTTTTGCTTTCGTAAAGCCGACTATGATGGTCTGTGACAGTATTTAAATTCTATACAGTGGGACCAACTGATGATGTTACCAACAGCAAATTCAAAATGGGAAGCATTCAAAGGATTAATCTTGGAAGCTACTAGACTTTACATACCAACTAAGAAATATTGTTCAAGGTTTCGGCCTAAATGGATGTCAGATGAACTAATGAGACATATGGCATAGAAGAAAAATGCATGTAATACATATAAATTAATGGATGACATGGAAACCTATGGTAGATATAATCTGGTCTGTAAACCAAGTCACAAAGGAGATTAGGCAGGCAAAGGGAGATTATGAGAAATCCTTGGCAAAGGATGCAAAAAAAAAAAAAAATAAATAAATACAGAGTTCATTACCTATGTAAACTCTAGAAGGAAAGGAATGAATCAGATTGGTCCACTGGATATTGATCGTTCACCTGTTGATGATCCTCTCCGGCTAACAAACTAAATAAGTATTTTGTATCTTCATTCACCCAGGAGGAGTTATTCAGGGAGGGGAATGCCAGAGGTGAGTTAAACTCTGGCAATGAGCTAGATGATTTTGTAATAACTGAGAGGAAAGTGGAGAAAAAATTGTTGAAGATAAATATAAAAAAGCCACCCGGGGTGGACGGGATCTATCCAGTTATATTAAAGGAAGCGGCAAAGGAAGTAAGCAAACCCTTAGTCATAAATATGAGAGCTGCTTTGGACTCAGGGGAGGTGCCCATGGACTGGAGATGTGCAAATGTGACCGCAATTCACAAAGTAGGATCAAAGGGCGACACAACTAATTATAGACCTGTTAGTTTAACTTCTGTTCTAGGAAAATTAATGGAGGCACTGGTTAAAAAAGCACGTGCAGGATCATCTAGACAAAACTTCAATTATAGCTCGGACACAGCATGGTTTTGTTAAGGGAAAGTCTTGCCTGACCAAATTGATTGGATACTATGATGTGATCACGAAGGAACTGGGTGCAGGGAATAACTTTGATATCATATATTTGGATCTTAGAAAGGCTTTTGGTACTGTTGCACATGGAAGACTGCTGCACAAATTGGAGCAGTGTGGATTGGAGGCAAATTTCTGCTATGGATAGAGGGATAGTGAGTGGGAGAAGACAGAGTGGTAATCAATGGACACTGCTCATTGTGGACTAATGTTATTAGTGGGGTTCTTCAGGGTTCATTGTTGGGTCCATTGTTGTTTTCTGTATTCATTAATGATATCGATGATGGTATATCAAGCTTAATGTCCAAGTTTGCAGACGGTATGAAGGTTGGCAGGGTTGTTAAGGACACTAATGACAGTACGCTGCTGCAACAGGATCTAGAAAAGTTGAGCAGATGGGATGAGAGGTGGCAAATGAAGTTTAACATTGACAAATGTAAAGTACTACATGTGGGAAACAGTAACCCCAGAGTGACGTATCAACTCTGTGGTACTACACTGACAGTGGTAGAGAACAAAAAGGACCTGGGGTAATTGTGCAGGCAGATATGAAGTTTTCTGAGCAGTGCAAACAGTCAGCAGTGCAAAGAGTAGCCCATGGTGTCTTGTCAATGATATACAGGAATTTTTCAAGCAGGGATAAGGAGGTGATTATTCCCTTGTATAATGGTCAGGCCGCACCTTGAGTACTGTATACAAGTCTGGAGGCCTCATTTGAAGAAGGATGTAAAGATGCTGGAATGAGTACAGAGAAGGGCACCAAGGATAGTGAATGGAAGAAAGGGTTGCTCTTACAAAGAAAGGCTTAAATTTTGCAAATTGCAGTGTCTGGAGACTAGGCACCTGCGAGGTGGTTTGATTGAGGTGTATAAAGCCTTGAATGGTTTGAGCATGCTCAATGCTGATGGTATTCTTCCTCTTGCCCAGAATAATCACCTGAGAGGGCATAAATTCAAATTGAGGAAACTCAGATGTAGGATAGATGTGTGGAAGTTTGCCTTTAGCCAGCAGGTAGTTGGTTGATGGAACAGACTTCCATCCCTTGTTGTGGAAGTTGATAGCCTAAATAAATTTAAGGCTGAGTTGGACAGGTATTTGGAACGAACGGAGCGTTTTTTTTTTGGTTGATGATGCATAAGCTTGCTTTCTTGCGTCATATGCCTCTACTAATGCTACCAAGGCAGCTTTGTTAGAATAAAAGTAAAAGATATATCCTCTGTATTCACTTATTTTTTTTTTTAAATAAAAAGAGTGAATGAACCAGGAAATTATTATAAATTCCCTTTACATGCTCTCTGATTATCCCTTTATGATTTTTAAACAAGAGCATAAGGAGGACATATGCTGAGTTGGCTTTGTATTAGCAACATCCACCTTATACCTTGTAGGACTATCTTTTGCCTGTAATACAGCCGGTACACATCATGACCCGTACTCCATAAGGTGTTGTTGGTGACTTGTGGCAGTGCTATCTGTGCATTGCACTATGGTCAGTAATGTCTACACATTGTCTGGTTGTAGTATTAAATGTCCTTTTCCGGTAGGTCCCAACGACACTTAGTTGAGTTGAGATCGGATGTGTTGGGCAGCCATGGGAGGACAGAGTTCATTGTCATGTTCCTGAAACTATTTTGAAACCTGCCAGGCTTAGTGGCATGGTGCATTGTCATGTTAGTAGACATCAGAGTTGTCTGGCTACACCGTCATCATGAAGAAGTGTATTTGGGTGGAAACAGTAGAAAAGTAGGTGTTGTGTGTTCACATTAACTCTTGATTAACGATAATCAGAGGACCCTTAGCATGCCATGAAAACAGTTCCCAAGCAATGGCCTCATATTGCCTTCACAAAATGTGGAAACGCCCATCAGCATCATAGAGTTGGAAGCAGGATTCACGAGACCAGGTGACAGATTTTCACATGTCGGTGGTCCAGTGTTGGGGCTGACTTGCTCATGCAATGCACAGTTAGTAACGATAATAGTATTCACCATATAGTGCAAGGAAGCCACAGGCTTTGCTGCATTTGGGGGGGGGGGGAATCAAGTAGATAAGAAAATGCAAATATGTTTCCCTCCTCACACATGTAACTGTCCAGTTGACCTTTGAATTTATTCAAACTGTCAGCCTTAACTGCCTGTGAGGGCAACTTGTTCCAGCTATCAGCGACTCACTGGCTAAAAGAAAACTTCCTACAATCTAATCTAAACCTCAACCCCTGTAATTTGAATTTATGATCCCTAGTTCTAAAATTTTTTATAATAGTGAGAATTCCACCTTCTCAGAACCTTATAAACTTCAATCAGGTCACCTCTGAGGGGAACTGATTGAGGTCACATAATCGGAGCGTTCCTCATATGGTCGTTCTTCTGCTTATCTCACCATTCGTGTTGCCCATCTTTGGACACTCTCAAGAAGCTCGATGTCTTTTTTTTTTCAGATGAGGTTTCCATACTTGAACACAGTGTTCCAAATATGTTCTTACAATTTCCTTAAACAGTGGGATTATGACTTCCCTATCTCTACAGGATAACGTTCAATAAATCATCAATAGGACACCATAGGTTTTCCTGGCTGCCTGTTTACACTGTTCAGAAAACTTCGCACCTGCCCATATTGTAACTTCCAGACTCCTTTCCTCCGCTACTGTTTCAACCCCACCAAGTGTATAATTTATTTGTACGTTGCTATTCCCCAACTGTAAGATCTTATATTTAGTAGCATTAAACCTTAGACTGCCGCTTCTCTGACCATCTTTGAAGTCTGTTCAAGTTATCCTGAAGGAGCACTGCTTGGCATTGATCATTAATCACTCTGCCAATCTTTACGTTCTCTGAAAATTTTGGCATCACACCGTCTATCATTTCACCAATGTCATTTATGAAAATGTGAAACAACAGTTGTCCAAGAATCAATAGTTGAGTGACCCCACTCCCGACATTACACCAATCTGAAGAATATCCATTAATTACAGCCCTCTGCCTTCTGTTCTCAGAACATCTTATCAACATTGGCTGTTGTGGCAACAGCAATCCATCTTAGGATTTTACCAGTAATCGTAACCTGTTCAAGCTTATACAGTAACCTCTAATGAGGACCAAGTTAAGTACTTTGATAAAATCCAAATAAACTATGTCAAAATTGTTCCCTAAATCCAGCTCTTGAGTAAATGTGTCAAGTTAAGCGTGATTTACCCTTAACAAAGCCACGTTGTGTGTCCTTCATATTTCCATGTCTATCTAAATGTCCCTGGATTGAACTCTTAATCATTGCCTGTAAAATTTTTCTTACCACTGATTTAGACTAATTGGTCTGTAGCTACCAACTTCACTCTTAGAACCGCTTTTATAAATTGGCGATACATTGGCACTTCTTCAATCCAAAGGAATCTCTCCCAAGTCCAGAGATGCCCTCATAATTAACGTCAGTGGTTCAATACACTCCCTCGCACTCTCCCTCTAAACAACAGTGTATGTGCCATCAACTCTGGGTGCCTTACTTGCCTTTATGCTCAAAAATTTTTTAATAAACAATTATCTGTAATTACAACATCATTAATTTCATATGGCTTAACCTCAGTATGAAGGGTCTTTCATCAATAAAGGTTGAAGTCAAAGTAGCAATTCAGTTTGTCCACAACATCAGCTGAGTTATTTAAGACTTTCCCACACCCAGTGCACAAGTGCATCGGATTAGCTTTCTTCTTCGTTGTATTTACATATATGAAAAATTTCTTGTTCCCATTCTTTGCTCTCTTAGCCAATGCCATCTCATATGCAGTCTTGGCCTCCCTTATTTCTGGTACTATTGCAGATAAATTTGTACCTGTTGTAGGCTTCAGTACATTTCATTGCTCTGTAACTGTCTCATGCTACCTTATTCTGCTCTGTTTAACTAGCCAGCTCTGCAGTCATCCATTTTGGCATCCTCCTGCAATATTTTCTTAAAATGAAGAATGATACAATAAAGCATCATATGTGTAAGAGTAAATATTCTATATAATATTGGTGTAAATACACCATAGAAAACTCTTAAACGAAAAAACTACATTTGTAGTTTGAAGGGGCATCATTTTATCTCTATCTCATATTGTGCTCCTCCTTCACAATGAGTTGCCATGTATTGCACTACCTCGAATAAGTAACACTTCACCAAAAGAGAAGACTCTTGAAGATATGTATGCGTTCATGGTTGCTGTTGTGATTTTTGCTTTAAAAGTATTCCATGATTCAAATGTATTTGCCATCCCTCGGCAATCTGCTCAATCCACAGATGCCATATAGCACCTTAAACTGTCCAAATTCACTCTTCTGAAGTGAACTTGGACAGTTTAATTGCTGTAACATCTTTCTTCATCTTCCAACTGACAATTGCATGATCACTTCCTGACAGTGTGTCCTATACTTTAAGCCCTGTGATGTCATCTGATTTGTTAGTAATAATGAGGTCAAGGATATGCTCAACTCTAGTACTTTCTCTAACATGCTGGTACAAATAATAATCATCTAGTTTATTTTAAAAAGTTTTTTTTCCATTGTGAGTTTCTCTCCCATTTATTCCAGTCAATTAGGGGCAGATTGAAGTCACCCATAATAAGACATTCACACTTGCTTGCCCATTCCATCTGCATTTAAAGACTCATATTCTTCACAATCTTCTGCTCTGTAGATTACTCCCACTCTCATTGTTCCTTTGCTTCCAACTAACTCACACCACACAAATTCTATGCTGGCAGACGTAACTTCAGACTCAGCAAAAGCTCTTTTCGCACTCAAACTGCTTTTGATAAGAAGCATGGCTCCTCCACCCCTTCTATCTTTCCTAAATACATTATAGATACCATAAGACTGCTGGGACCATAAGAGACTGCTGGGAGTCATTGCGGTACAAGTAAACACATGGGTTGTGTTAGGGTAGCTAAGAATAGAAATAGGTGCGTGTATACTTGCGTATACACCAATGCTAGGAGTTTAGTAAATAAATTTGATGAATTTGAGGTATTGCTCAAAACATCAAAGGCAGATATTGTTGGGATATCAGAGACTTGGTGTCACACAGATATAAGGAATGCAGAACTGGAATTTGGGGAGTACGTCTACAGAAAGGATAGACTGGATAGGAAGGGAGGAGGGGGTTATGCTATTAGTTAAGAAATACATAAAATCCAAGGAAGTGAAGCCAGTGGACATCGCTGGACAGTGCAGTGTCGAGTCAGTTTGGTGTGACATAAGCATTGGGAGATCAAAATTGAGAGTAGGAGTGTGCTATAGGCCTAATGACTCTGATGAGTATAATAAGAAACTGTACAGGGAAATAGAGTGGGCCAGTAAATCAGAGAGTCTTATAATGGGAGATTTTAATTTCCCAGATATTGACTGGAGTTTGGGGGCTGGTCACTCACACACTAGCAAGGCTTTTGTGGATTTATTGGATGATTGTTTTCTACATCAGCATGTTCGGGAGGCAACTAGAAGGAGGAATACTCTTGATTTGATTATCAGCAGTGACTCTTCATGCATTAAGAATCTGCAGATAAATGAACCACTAGGTGGCAGTGATCACAGTGTGCTGAAGTGGGATTTACTGAAAGAGGTAACTACCATTAGGGGTAAAGGGAAGGGTTATTGCTTTCGTAAAGGCGACTACGATGGACTGAGACAGTATTTAAATTCTATACAGTGGGACCAACTGATGATGTTACCAACAGCAAATGCAAAATGGGAAGCATTCAAAGAACTTATCTTGGAAGTTACTAGGCTTTACATACCAACTAAGGAATATTGTTCAAGGTTTAGGACTAAATGGATGTCAGATGAACTGATGAGGCATATGGCAGAGAAGAAACATGCATGGGATACATACAAATTAACACATGACATAGAAGCCTATGATAGATACAAGTTGATTTGTAACCAAGTTACAAAGGAGGTTAGGCAGGCGAAGGCAGAGTACGAGAAATATTTGGCAAGGGATGCAAAGAAAAACAGCAAAGAGTTATTTACTTATGTAAACTCTAGAAGGAAGGGGATGAATCAGATTGGTCCACTTGATATCGATGGGTCACCTGTTGATGATCCTGCTCAGGTAGCTAACAAACTAAATGAATATTTTGCATCGACATGCACACGTGAGGAGTTATTTTGCGAGGGGAAAGCCAGGGGTGTATTCAACTCTAGCAGTAAGCTAGAGAATCTTGTAATAACTGAGAGTAAAGCGGAGGAGAAACTGTTGAAGATAAACACAAGAAAGGCACCTGGGGTGGATGGGATCTATCCAGTTATATTAAAGGAGGCAGCAGAGGAAGTAAGTAAACCCTTAGCCATAATTATGAGAGCTTCGTTGGACTCAGGGGAAGACCCGCAGACTGGAGATGTGCAAATGTGACCCCAATTCACAAAGGAGGATCAAAGGCTGACACAAGCAATTATAGACCTGTGAGTTTAACTTCTGTTCCAGGAAAATTAATGGAGGCACTAGTTAAAGAGGCACTGCAGGATCATTTAGACAAGACTTCAGTTATAGCTTGGACACAGCATGGTTTTGTTAAGGGGAAGTCTTGCCTGACCAATTTGATTGGATACTATGATGCAGACACAAAGGAACTGGATGCAGGGAATAACTTTGATACTATATACTTGGATCTTAGAAAGGCTTTTGATACTGTTGCACATGGAATACTGCTGCACGAATTGGAGCAGTGTGACATTGGAGGCAAATTGCTGCTGTGGATAAAGGGGTGGCAGAGGGGGAGAAGACAGAGTGGTAATCAATGGACACTGCTCATCGTGGACTAATGTTATTAGTGGAGTCCCTCAGGGCTCAGTGTTGGGTCCATTATTGTTTTCTGTATTCATAAATGATATTGATGATGGTATATCAAGCTTAATGTCGAAGTTTGCAGACGATACAAAGGTAGGCAGGGTTGTCAAGGACACTACTGACACTATGCTGCTGCAACAGGATCTGGAAAGGTTGAGTAGATGGGCTGAGAGGTGGCAAATGAAGTTTAACATTGACAAATGTAAAGTACTACCCATGGGAAACAGCAACCCCAGAGCAACGTATCAACTCTGTGGTACTACACTGACAGTGGTAGAGAATGAAAGGGACCTGGGGGTGGTTGTGCAGCAGATATGAAGTTCTCGGAGCAGTGCAGACGGGCTGCAAGAGTAGCTCATGGTGTATTGTGAATGATATATAGGAATTTTTCTAGCAGGGATAAGGAGTTGATTATTCCCCTGTATAAGGCAATGGTCAGGCCACACCTAGGGTACTGTATACAGGTCTGGAGGCCTCATTTCAAGAAGGATGTAGAGCTGCTGGAACGAGTACAGAGAAGGGCAACAAGATTAGTGAATGGAACAAAGGGGTGCTCTTACGAAGAAAGGCTTAAGTTTTGCAAATTACAGTGTCTGGAGACTAGGCACCAGCCAGGTGATCTGATAGAGGTGTATAAAGCCTTGAATGGTTTAAGCATGCATCAATGCTGATGGGATTCTTCCTCTAGCTCAGAAAAATCACCTGAGAGGGCATAAATTCAGATTGAGGAAAGACAGATGTAGGAAAGACGTGCGGAAATTTGCCTTTAGCCAGCGAGTGGTTGGTTGGTGGAACAGACTTCCATCCCTTGTCGTGGAAGTTGATAGCCTAAATAAGTTTAAGGCTCAGCTGGACAGGTATTTTGAATGAACAGAGGGGTGAAGTGGAAGTGGTTTTTTTTTTTTTTTTTTCGGCTGATGCTGGATAAGCTTGCTTTCTTGCATCAAATGCCTCTACTAATGCTAATAAGTGGAACTCTTCATCATCAATTTCTGGGTGGCACCACGTTTCTGTTAGCCCTGTTATATCAGCATTAGTTGTCCCTAACCAGGAGTTCAAACTATTTTATTTTATTGATAACACTCTTGACATTACTGTAGATACAGTTGAGACTAAGTAATCTTCTATAGATTACTACCCTAACACATCCCTTGAGGTTATTTATGTTTGTATTCCAAGCATTATTTTCCCTCTTATTTGAAACATTGCTACTCTCAGAACATCTTATCAACATTGGCTGTTGTGGCAACAAACAAGAATCCATGAAGTGAGTGCAAAGATTACTTTGACCAATATCATCAGATAAATGTGGATCTAAATTACTCTTCTCCCTTCCAACTAGCAGTTTCCCTGAACCCTTAGGGTATCCTCAATTGATACTGACAAAAATCCTTGCACCACATTTGTTCAAATGAATACAATATCTACAAAAATAGATTCCTTCTACCTATAAATGCAGACCACACTGATAACCCCCCCCCCTCTGCCTTATAGAGTCCCTCGTCTCAAGTTAATCCGCAAGGCTTTCAGCATATAATATCCCCCCCCCATTGTGCCTGGGCAGAATTGTAGATGCACACATTCTCACCTAATGCACAGCATTTTTTCAGCATAATCCTATATTTATCAATAGATGGTCAGGTCGTGTGTACGTTTAATATCGTTAGGCCTCACATGAATAATAATTCTCTCTTTACCTCCCTTAAAATCTGCCAATCTGTTAGTAACATCATCAATTGTTGATCCTGGCAAACACACTCTGGTTCTGAACCACCTATCTTTATTTAAAAAAAAAAATGTTACCCATTTCCCTGACGATAGACTCCCATTAAAACAAAATCACCCTCAACCAGAGCAGTCTGCATTTGACTATTCTTTACTGGGACTCAAAACAGGGGTGGTAGGTCAGGAGATACTTGAGTCCCTGACAAGCTCCCAGTTTCTTATATCTTGCATTGAGCATGGGTAACTCCGATTGTCGTAGCTTATTTTAGCTAATGTCCAGTGCACGGTCCACAAGAATATTGATCTTGCTATTTCTACAGTGTACTGGCTAGTTAGCTGGGCCACGGTGCTGCATTGCTGCTGTGTTACTGACTCATGACGCTTACCATGGACATTTACTGTACCCAGTGGGCTGTCCTCACATGTGACGTTTGGCTGGTTGTTTGCCCACTGTTGAGCCAGTCACAGTAGACTTGAGACCTCGAAATGAGAGCACTTAACCAGATTGGCTGTTGTCAGGTTACTGCCAACTGCACATCTTGCACCACAATCATTCCATGTTCGAAGTTGGAAAAATTGACACCCATCTATTCTTCTTCCCACACACTCAAAAGCTGACTGCCACACATGCAAACTACAATCTTATATCAGCCATTCTTAACTTGTAGACTTTATCAGCATCACAGACCAGTCCGTTCCTACACAGGGGGGTGTTGCCTAATGTAAATTAACTCAGTGTATTCCCCTGTCTCTGTGTTTCCAAGTAATTGTAGATGGTTTCTAACAGAGGGAAGAATGAATATAGCTTTTAAAATTGGAGGAAAGAGATCAAAGTTTCAGACATTGTCTGTTTTTGGCTTACAAAAGCTGAATTTCTTTTGAATTCAGAAGTTGATGAAATTGAATCAAGTGATATATAAAAATAGACACAGAAGCTAGGATTATATCAAAAAAAGTAAGAATGAGGGGGTTTTTTTTAATACATTTTTCTGATTTTTTTTCCTTCTTTTTTAGGAATATTTTTGTAAATTTTTTAGAAAACTCTGATTTTATTTTCAACAGCGATTTCACAGTAATTTCATTTGTTGGGCAGCCAAACCAAATTAAAGACTTAATATTTAAAAGCATTTATGTACAAATTTTTCATTTTTATAAATTTTCAAAATTTGACGAAAGTGCTGCTCCACAGAGCCATATTCTAGCGGAAATCTCACTACCCAAGGGTCCACACACATTCAGGAAATTCACTCTTGAAAGGATGTGGATATAATTACCATTTTCCACACCAGGTGGAAAAGGCCTGAGTTTGAATCCTGTCACCGACATAAGGAATTTTTTATGGACTTTTTTCATAATGTAGCTGAGTTAGTCAGGCTCAGTTGAGAATTATGTGGTTTTTTTGAGGCTGGTGTGTGTGTGTGTGTATGTGTGAGAGAGAGAGAGAGAGAGAGAGAGAGAGAGAGAGAGAGAGAGAGAGAGAGAGAGAGAGAGAGAGAGAGAGAGCACCTTTGTTGCAACTAGATGAATACAATATAGGGTTGGGTAATACTGCAGCCATCCTGTCACAGCTAGAAGCCAGGGGTCATATCAGAATTAGAGGTGGCCCCTGGTCACATTAATTAGATACACTAGTTACACAAGTAGAGTAAATTAATATCTATAGTGATTTCTCACATAATTCAAAATACAGGGTGTCCCAAAAGTCACTATATATTAGGCTAAATAAGGAAATAAGGCAAATTTAAAAAAAAAATGTTTTTATGGCAATATTATACGTTTATTTGGGTCTGGGAGGAAAATATAATAATTAATAAATTATGAAAAGTTGCAGAACAATGTAAATACCTATATTTTGTAGGAAAATGTGTATAATCATGTCATTTGGACATTTTTATGAAATTCATCTTATTTAATCAAATATGACTTTTGGGGACACTTTTATTATACTTACATTTACTTTATATACAAGATATATGCATGATGGTGTTTACATTGTGCACTCTGGTTTCTAGGAGCATGGGTATGGTGAGTTTTCACCTCTCTCCCCCCCCCCCAAAGAAATTTTGTCACCAGGTGGAAAAATAACTGTCTTTTAGCATGGTTGGCACTCATCAGGTGACGGCAAAGTGCTATTCAGTATTGAATGCCTGATTCCTCACAATACAGAACATTGGTTATAGAGCATAGCATTCTTAACATATCCAACAATATGGCAACAGGGGTCTGGTATCTCTAAGTTTTTGTCATATAAGAATTGCACACACACACACACACACACAAGAAAGATTGGCATGTGGTTCAGAAGGAGAGCATATCCTCCTATTGACTTCTGTGATGCAAGCAAGTTGCCAAGACCTCTTTCTTGTAGATTTTATTGGGGAGGAAAACTTATTCAAGTAAGCATCAAGAGCTATACTTGAGTTAGCATTAGATTTCAAAGGATATGGTGTGATAGTGAAGTCTATCACACCATATCCTTTGTCGTGCACAGCATTTGGTTTGACTTCAGTTCTGGCTGGAGTATTCACCAGTAATGTGAATCCCATATGGACGATGTTAAGGATCTTCAAATATTTAGGAGATTTATTAGAGTAGTAAACTCTACTCCTCCATGGTGCAAAATTCCAACTATATAAATGGGTCAGCTGGAAAGCTTGTCTCCCACCACAGGGCAGAACAACAACCTTAGTTACTTCAATTGGGATGCAGCCACTAGTCACCACAGTTAAAATAGTCACAGACCAAATCTAAACAATGGCTTTGGACATAAGCTTATATATGTGAGCAGGAAATCAAAGGTTTGGGTCAAATACTATTCCCAAATGGCACCTCCGAAGCCAGGTGGGCAGGAGCAGCAGTGCGTAGCACACGCTTCTTGATTAGTCCGGGGTTCAAGCCTGTGACCACCAAATACAGAGGATGCAGAAAGGTCAGGGAATGACCACTGCATATCCCCGGAGCAATATGGCCTTAGTTGTTAATGCTCCTTAAAAAAAAACCAAATAACAACAACCATTCCCAAGTTCCCCAGTATTGACTGGGTCGGAACAGCTAATATTATGGTTTTAGCTTTGGAGCTGCTACCATTGGGGTTGGTTTGAGGAAAAAACAATTAGTTTTTTTTTTTTTTTTTTGGGAGGTAATTGACAGTCTATATTGTTTGAGATATGTAGCAATGTTGATAAGACTTATTAATACATGTGGTCACTTCAGGGTTGGGAGCAATAAGCATCAGAATTTTTGTATTGATTGTGTAAATAATGATGATTTTCTGGTTGTTACAAACAGGCGGTACAATGGGGGCTGTAAATAACAAGCTGAATAACAAGTTTGTAGAACACTAGCAGAGATCTCTTTCTTGTATGATTGTCTGTGAGCATCAACCTGTATTACACTGTGATGGAGGAGGCTGTGGACAGGTTTCAGATGGTGTAATTGATCAGTAGTGGCTTATCGCCAAGGACTTGAATTGTTGGGATGGGCAGCATAGGTTTGCCAGGATTTTTAGGAGTATTAATAGGTTAGTATAAGCTAAAAGTGTGTGTGTGTGTGTGTGTGAGAGAGAGAGAGAGAGAGAGAGAGAGAGAGAGAGAGAGAAGAGTTGAGTTGAGTTTTTGGATGTGATTTGACTGGATAATAAATTGTGGGTTTTTTTTTTTTTAGGCCTCAGCATTGTCAGTCGCCTGAAGCAAATTTATCATCCCTTTCGGTTTATGTGTAGAGATAGTGATGGAATGCAGAATGTCTTATGATTTGTTGTTGGGATGTAGCAGAGGATTTCTCATTTCCTTTGGGCATGTTGAATTTGGTGATGTGTTCTGGCCATTAGGCTTGGCCAGCTGACTAGAAAAGCTAAGAGTTCTGAAGTTATATTGGATCGCTGTTATAGCTCTTTTTTTATGTTTCATAAATTGCATTCATGCTCTCACACTCAAAAAGTTTTCAACAAACCTGTTGGAAACTTTTCCAGATCTGGTAAAACTGCTGCTTTAATAGAAAAGCCACATATCCTTCTGAATTCCACCAGGCTTTAGAGTGAGGCAAAATCTGAACTTTTTTTGAGGAGGCATATTGTGCAATGGCATTCACCTAGTTTGTTAGTAGTATTTTTTTAAGTGAGACCTCAGGTATTTTTGGCCATTAAGGAACTTTGGGACTGATAATGACAGAGGTTTTAATGGTGTTTGGAGCAACTGGGCCCTAGTAGGTATAATTAATGTTGTTCAGATAGATTGGTGACCCAGCTCATAATGAATCTTCGGGTTCTCTCATGTTAAGAAGGAAAATAGCAAATCAAAATGATTTTATCCTCTAGTAAGAAGGTAATTGATTAACTGTATATATGCCCACTTCAGATGGTCAGAATTAACTTTCTTATGAGCTGTGGAGTGAGATTGAAATACTGAATGATTATAAAGTAAGCTAATGGGATGCAAGCAGTTTATAGCCTAGCTGGTTGCCTTAATAATGATATCAGTAGTAGTATAGAGGGGGAGGATATCTATTGTGGATTTGTTCCTCAGCAGTGTGATGGCTATTGTATCAAAATTGGATGAATCACCGGATTTAGTGTTGATTGGTTTGATGGCTGCCTCTTTGAAGAATATAGCAACACCACCTCATCTTCTTCTCTTGGAGTTAAATTCTGCCCCATAAAAGATAGGTTGGCTGTCACTGTTCTCGGCAGAATTGTGGGGGATTCCTGGTGCCACTTGACAGTTAGAAACGTACACCATTGCTATGTTCTGTTGATTGCATTCAAGCCATGTTTTTGATATAGCTAAGATTTCTCAAACTCTCCTGCTGTTGTTGTTGTTGTTATTTACTTTTTAGGAGCATTAGCAACTAAGGCCATATTACTCTGGGGATATGTGGTCATTCTCTGATTTTTCCGCATCCTCCGTATTTGGTGGTCACGGGCTCGAACCCCAGTCTAATCAAGAAGCGTATGCTATGCACTGCTGCTCCTGGCTACAGAGGCGCCCTCTCCTGCTAACAGGCGCCGACCGGGCTAGCCGAGTGGGTAAAGTACCTGCCCGGCAACCCAAAGGTCGCGGGTTCAATTCCCGCCTCGGGCTTGGATCAAAGTACTGCAAAAACCTTGGGAGGTGCAATATGGCCACAGAAGCCAATGCGCCAACAACTATCAAATCAAAGCTAACAGGATTTAATCAGTAATCTCAGTTGTATTTATTATGCTCCTAACGTTCTGATACATGAAAGTTATAGTGCCAGAGCAAGGCATTTTAATTAAATTTTGAGCATTGAGAAAGAGGGAACCACATGAGGTGGTGCCGTTCTCATTATAATTATAGTTGGGATTGGCCAGTATAGCTTGTTTTGCTTGCTCGGGAAATTTGGGCTATGCCATGTTAGGGAAGCATTGTCTGCTATGATGGTAGTCATTTTTCTTATTGTCAGTATAGCCAATAAACCCAACCACTGTTGAATCTCGGGTGCTTCTATTCAAGTGAATATATGTTGTGGTGTCTCTGACATTTCTTTTTCTAATTCTGTGACATTAGCATTAGTAGAGGCATATGATGCAAGAAAGCATGCTTATACAGCTTTGCCAAAAAAAAAAAAAAAAAATTCACACTTCACCTATCCATTTGCTCTAAAGGTTTGTCCAGTTCTTCCTTGAATTTATTTCAGCTATCAACTTCCACAACGACAGATGGAAGTTTGTTCTAGCAGTCAAATACACGCTGGCTAAAGAAAAATTTCAGCACATCTATTCTACAATTGTCTTTCCTCAAGTTGAACTTATGTCCCCCTTCCCCCAAGGTTTGTAATCAGAGCAAGAGGAAGAATCCCATCAGCATTGAACGTGCTCAAACTATTTAAGACCTTATACACCACAATCAGATCACCTCGCAGGTGCCGAGTCTTCAGATGCTGCAATTTTCAGAACTTACACATTTTATGGTAAGAGGATCACTAATATTGATGACCTTCTCTGTACTCATTCTAGCAATTTACATCCTTCCTAAAATGAGGCTTCCAGATCTGTACGCAGTACACAAGGTATGGCCCGACCATTGCCTTGTACAAAGGGGATAACACCTCCTTTTTCCATACTAGCAAAATTCCTGTTTATCATTGACAAGAACCCATGACCTGCTTCTAGCAGCCTGTCTGCATTGCTCAGAAAACTTCATATCCGACTGCACAATTACCCCCTGGTCTTTTTCATTCTCTATCATTCTGAGTGTAGTACCACACAGTTGGTATGTTTCTCTGGGGTTACTGCTATCCATATGCAGTACTTTGCATTTGTCAATGTTAAACTTCATTTGCCACTTCTCAGTCCCATCTGCCCAACTTTTCTAGATCCTGTTGCAGTAGCATACTGTCATTACTATCATTAACAACTTTGCCAACCTTTGTATCATCAGCAAACTTGGACATTAAGCCTGATATACCTTCATTGATATCATTGATAAATTTAAAAACAACAATGGACTTAACACTGAACCCTTGGGGAATAATAACATTAGTCCTTGAAGAGCAGTGCCCATTGACTGTGACGTTGCACATTATGACCAGAGTTGTTTTTGCGCCATAAAAATCCAAACAAACAAACAAAGCCCATTGATTACCACTCTGTCTTCTTCCACCCAACCATCCCTTTATCCATTGTAGCAACTTACCCTTAATGTCATGCTGCTCCAGTTTGTATAGTAATCTTTCATGATACTGAAACAGTATCAAAAGCTTTCCTGAAATCCAAGTATATGATATCAAAATTATTTTTTGCGTCCAGTTCCTTTGTGACCACATTATAGTATACAATCAATTTGGTCAGACAAGACTTTCCCTAACAAATCCATGCTGAGTCTGAATTATTACCTCAGTCTTGTCTAAATAATCCTGCAGTGCTTTAACCAGTGACTCCATTATTTTCCCTGGAACACAAGTTAAACTAACAGGTCTGTAATTACGTGTGTCACCCTTTGTGAATTGGGAATACCTTTGCACACTCCTGTCCAAGGGGATGCCCCCCCTGAGTTCAAGGTTGCTGTCATAATTATGGCTAACGGTTTACTTACTTATTTTGCCACTTTAATAACTGGATAGATCCCATCCACCCCGGGTGCCTTTCTTATGTTTAATTTCAACAATATCTCCTCCACATCGCTCTCAGTTATTACAAAGTCATTTAGCTCCCTGTTAGAGTTTAATAAGCGTCTGTCCTCCATTTTGCTACAGAATCCCTTGTGTGAATGTAAAAGCAATAAACTCGTTCAGTTTTTCAGCTGTCTGAGCCGAATCATCAACAGTCAAACCATCGATATCAACTGTACCAACCTGATACATCCCTTCCTTCTAGAGTTTGTATAAGTAAAGAAGTCTTTGCTGTGTGTTTCTTTGCATTTCTTGCGAAAGATTTCTCATAATCTGCCTTTGTTTTCCTAACCTCCTTTGTGACGTGATTACAGATTAGCTTATATATATACCGTAGGCTTCTGTGTTACCTCATAATTATATACATCCCATGCATTTTTCTTCTCTGCCAAGATCTTATTTAGTTCATCTGACATCCATATTGGCCTAAAACTTAATCAGTATTCCTTAGTTGGCATGAAGAGCCTAGTAGCTTCCAAGATTAATTCCTTGAATGCTTCCCATTTAGAATATGCTGTTGGTAACATCATCAGTTGGTCCCAATGTGTAGATAGAGTCGACCGCTAGTGTCTGACTTGAGTAGAACAGTAAGACAATAACACTAACCTGCCAGTTATAGGGTTTACTTATGTCTTTAACAGATGTTGCTTCACATATTAACTTGAATGAATCATAATTAGTTTTCTCTGGAGGTGGATTAGTGACTTCTACACTGACATCGAGGACTTAGAAGGACACCAGCAACTTGTTCAGAAGTTGTTGGGGGTGCAACCTTGAGATGGGGGGAAATTCCTAGAGGTGTTGTAATATGCTGTAATGGCTCTGAGTCTAGAGGAATTTAACATGCCTATTACACATATCTTTTTCATCCATGTACCTGGCTTGCATGACTGGTTGACTCTTGGGGTTGTGTGGAGCTCTGTCCTTGCAAGAATCTCACCCATATTGTGCTAATGCCATTTTTATAAGGTGTAATCTCAGTGCCCTCCGCTTGCAATTCAGTGTGATCATGCTGATATTACATCTTAGTGCATGTCTCGTGTGGGGTAGCAAGGCTTTTGGATATTACTAAATTTTTGATGAATGGGCTGATGAGTCATGCCATCGATAGGTTGTGAGTCCTTTGTGATTGCAGAACTCAGAATGGTTGGAAGGAATATAAGGTGCTCAGTCAGTGGATTCTCTTTTTCTTCATCTGACATATTGGTTGAGGAATGCATCTGAGGTTTATATATTATTTCCTTTTGTATAGGAATGAGATACTTATGGTTCAATGATTGATTTGTGTTGCTTTTCCCGACATTCAGAGTCAGGAATAGGGAAATCTAGGCTTTTACTTCTGTGCCAATTTTATCATTTGGGTTGTTCATGAGAGATGCTATGTTTGAAAGCCTTGCAAAGTTCACAGGAAAAATAATTATAATGCCTGTCATAGAAGCTGCTATTTTCCTTTGTACACTCTTTAGTAGTGATGCTTTAAAATTGTCCAGCATTGGCGACAGATCAGCAGCTATATGAGATTGTCCAGGAGGATATTGCAATCTGACTAAATATTGCCTCTTTTGCACTCTCACCTCTGCATCACAGTGAATGCTGCCACTCTTGCCATCCAACTAGGATACACAAGCCTTTGGCTTGTGGGCCATTCAGTCTGAGGCAGTACTGATGTTGAGAAGGGGATTTGGGATCCTTCTGTGTTGCAAGTGTTCTTAGTCATGACGATGTCTTCTAAACTACTGATATTCTCTTGGAATATCTCCAAGTCATCTAATCCTAGGCATGGAATATCACTTTCAGTGTTAGTGGTCGTGGTGGCTCTCTGAGTGTTCTTACGAGTTTTGAACTTTACACATGTTTAGAGGCTTGAATTTACAAGATTTCCTTGGAGAAGGTCTCTCCAAGAGATCTTCTGGCAGTAAGCACAACTGAAGTGCCTACTGCTTGTTTAGATAACTGACATTTTAAAAATTTACATACTTCCTGCGCATTTTCCACAAGGACCAGCAACATTTGTCAGTGCAGATTAGTATGTTTGACCTTCTTCAGATAAGCCTGCAGGTGGGTATAGGACCTTCCATAAGTATATTGCACATTTCACAAGAATCATTTATGCTGTGACTTAGTCCTTCATGAGAAGTTACTGTATAACCTGGAATGTGTTTGGATTACTGGCAAGTTTCTAAGATGGATCATAGGGTGCCTGCAAGGCAGATGGTTGTGATTAAGATATTCTTTTGTAAGGTGTAATCTCAGTGCCCTGAGCTTGGTGTAACATCAGAAGTGGGGTACCCCACTTCTGATGTTACACCGACCTGTGGTTCTGATTTTTCATAAACAACATCAACAAAGGGATAGTGGGTGTGATGTCAAAATTTGCACATGATGGAAAGATTGGTAGAGTTGTTAATGAACAGTGACAAGCAGCACTCCTTCAAGATGACTGAATAGCTTCAAGAACTTTCAGAAAAGTGGCAGGTATGTTTTAATACAGCAAAATACAAGGCTTATCCAAAATAACCTCACACATTAAAAACAGCAGAGGATGAAGAGGATCAGTATGATATGTGGAGATATGAAGTTCTGTGAGCAGCGTAAAGAGGAAGCCAGAAAAATGGTGTCCTATCAGTGATTATCAAACAATAGCCTCTAGAGATAGGAAGTCATAATTCCACTGTATGAGGCAATTGTAAGACCATGCTTGGAATCCTGTGTTGAAGTACGCAGGCTTTCATTGAACTTCTTGAGAGAGTGTAAAGATGGGCAAACTCACATGGTGAGATCGGTAAAAGGGTGACTGTATGAAGAAATACTTATGTGAGGTTAGCTTGACAACCAGGCATAGGGAGGGGGCTAATTGAGGTTTCTAAGGCTCTGAGAGGAGTCGGTAAAAGGAATGAAGGCAAAACTTTGCTGTTGTAAAGAATTCCAGAATAGAGGCTGTAAATTTTCACGGGAAGTGGTTTAAGCTAAATTGTAGGAAAATTTCTTTTAGCCAGCAGGTTTTGACTACTAGGAAGTTGCTTCCACAGGTAAACTTACCATCTGATCAATAATTGGCAGTATGGATTCAGTCATTGGTCCACTGGTGATATCTGGCATATGTTACCTGTCTTTTGGACAAATTCAATGTAAAAGTTTGGTGAAACTCAGGCAGTTTCACCTTGATATGATAAGAACATTTCAAAAGCTTTTTATTATGTTTGGCATAAAGCTCTTCGAAAGAAATTTCCATCTTATGGACAGCTGACTGTTTTTTCCTAATTGGGTAGCCAGTTTTTCTCTCTGACCACTCATTGTGGGTGATGATAGATGGATCTCTGTCTTCTAACTTCTCCAATAATTCTGGTGGTCCGGCACCTCCGTAGCCAGGTGGGCAGGAGCAGCAGTGCGTAGCAAACACTTTTTGATTAGACTGGGGTTCGAGCCAGTGACCACCAAATATGGAGGATTTGGAAAGGTCAGGGAATGACCACCGCATATCCCCGGAGCAATATGGCCTTAGTTGCTAATGCTCCTAAAAATCAAATAACAAACAAACAAATAAGATGGTGTTCCCCAAGGTTCATTTCTTTGTTCCACTCTTTTCCTTTTGTTTATTAATGATCTTTTTCCTCTGTTGACTAGAAATCCCGTCCATAGTTAAGCAGGGGTCACATTACAGGTGACCCCCGCTTAACGCTGATAATTCGTTCTGGAAAAACAGAGCGCTAAGTGAATCCGCGCTAAGCGATCTCCGCATTCCCATAAGGTAACATGTTTTTGTAAGTTGTGGTCGGTGCCATAGGATATTTCCTAATCAATAATAAACGGCAGTGAAAAGATGCACAAATGTCGGTCAAAATATTTAATATTCAAATATTTGTACATATAAAATATTCTGCATTACATACGTATATAATTATTTGGTAACTACTTAGTATCAAACTTAAAATTCCAATTAAAATCATGAATTTAATCATGAAAAATGTGTCGATTTTGGGTTTAACTTTGGCCCTCTTCCAAATAAACTAAAAGGGTATTAATTTTAAATTCCCCGCAGCGTTACCACCCAACAGTAAAGTCAACCTGGCATGTTTTTTTCTTCTTTCAGTATGAAACTTCTTTTAGGCATTCATTTCCACAAAAGTCCTGCTTCATCTATGTTAAAAACTTGTTGAGAAGTATAACACATAATACCTCTCTTCTATAATTTTAACAAGTTCTTTTTTGAAAGTTTTGGCTCCTTGATCTGCACTTGCAGCTTCTCCCTAGATTTTAAATCTATTCAAGCAGCCCTTACCAGTTTAAATGGTTCCACATTTTTTTTTTTTTTCTGTGAATTTTCTTCAGATCATCATATTGGCTAATATCTCTCTCTCTCTCTCTCTCTCTCTCTCTCTCTCTCTCTCTCTCTTTTTTATAATATTTAACTTAACTGAATTCTGCATTGGATATTATCTTCAATAAAATTAGTTAGTCTTTTCCATTTCAATTGTAAGGGCCAGATTAGCCCTAGTTACTTGCAGTGGAAAAGCTATCTTTCTAAAATGAATTCTTTACTTTTTTTTATAATTGTTCTTACAGTTAAAACTTGCAACTCCTAAATTATGGCACACATCCGCTTGTCTTTGACCGGAATCGATTCGCTTCAAAACGTCTAATTTGATTTTCAAATTCAGTCTTTTTCTTACATTTATAGTCTTTATACTGCGTCCAGACATTGTTGCTTTTTTATTCTTATCCGCCGTTATTAACTCTTCGAAAATGTAACTGTGTTGGTTGCATTAATTATGATACAACGTTCAAGTAAACTGTCCGTTACGCACAATGTCTAATACTGTACTGAGTGATGACTAGACCTTGGATAAATGCATATAACGCAAATATTACAAGCAGTATACTTGATCATTTTTTAAAATGTTGATCTCGGAACTATGTAACAAGTGACTGTACTGCAATTAAATTAGCGTGCGAGAAAATTTCACTGAGTGTGGGAAAATTTCTCAAGTCGGCTTGGGAAACGTTTTAATGCGGTTTTGCTATTCATTTTCAAGCTATCGACTCCATCAAATGAAACGATTTTGTTAAATGTGCCAAAAGTGCATCAGCAAAAGAGTGTTATAGTGATCTGTGACAGTGTTATAGTCAGATACGGGTTATAATATAAGAACAGCGTTATAGCGAATCAGCGTAAAGCTAACCGCGTTTTAAAGGGGGGCTGCTGTTAGATTCAACTTTCCAGTTTTAGAAATCATGCCCTGCACAAATAACTTCAACATCTTGAATATCTTGCTACCAATTCATTAAATGCTGATCTCTGGGTAATTCTCTAATGGAGAAAAGGTAACTTAGTTAATTTAAATCCTTCTAAAATTTAGTCCTGTTCTATATCTCACAAAAGGATACTTCTTCTGTGATTATGTTCAGTGACCTTCAGACTTTTTAAGGTCACATGTCTCTATTCGGGACCATCTGACTTCTAATCTCACTTCCCATAAGAACAATTCAAACATTGCTTTTTTTTTTTTTTTTTTTTTATGTAAACACCAAACACGAGAGGTATTAGAACCTAAAGTACTTAGTACTGTGCTTGGGTTGGAGATTGAGTAGACGAAAGAAGATATTTGTTAACATTGGACTTGAACTTCTTTAGACTGTAATTTTCAGGAAATACGTATGAAGGAAGGTTGTTCCAGAAAACGGCAGTTGAATGAATAAACGAGGAAGATGAAAAGTTGGTTATGTGAGTTTGAAGTTGGACAGTAAATGGATGTTGACTGGTTTGCACACATGATCAGACTGTTTTGAAAGAGAGAGAGAGCAGGAATTATAGAAGCCAACTCAGAAGAACAGTGCCCATGGAAGTCTCTGTAGAAGAGGCATGCAGTAGAAACAGTGCATCTATGAGAGAGCGAGTGGAAAGACTCTGTTAGAAATGAATCATTAATTAACCTAACTGCCCTCTTCTGAATGGAATCAAGAAGCCTGAGAGAGGTTTTGGGGACACCACCCCAGATGTGGGAACAATATTCCATGGCAGGGCGGATTTGCGATTTATACAGAGTGAGCAGCTGTTTGGAAGAAAAGTAACGCCGAGAGCGAAAGAAAAAACCAAGTTTTTTAGATGCAGAGGAAGCAATATTTGTAATGTGCTTGTGCCAAGAGAAATTAGAAGTCAGAGTAATCCCCAAAAGAGAGATATCATTTTGCCTAGAAATCGGATTGTCACTAAAGATAAGCATAAGAGCAGAAGAATCCTTTTTGCGAGATATAATACAAGACTGAGTTTTAGAAGGGTTGAAATCAGCTAAGTAGTCTTTGCCCCACTGGAGAATTACCCGAAGATCCGTATTTAAGGAATTGGTAGCAGATTTTAGAGAAGTTGAAGCTGATTGAGAAGGGCAAGGTTTCTCAAAATGGAAAGTAGAATGCAATGTGCTATCATCGGCAAAACTATGGATACGATTTCCAGTCGATGGAAGAAGGTCATTAATATACAAGGGGAAAAGAGTGGGGGAAAGAATTGAACCTTGGGGGACACCAGCATTAGTGGAGAAGTTAGAAGACAGAGAGCCATCTGCCATCACCCTCAGTGAGCGATCAGAGAGAAAACTGGATAACCAATTACTAAAAACAGTTGGCAAACCATAAGATGGAAGCTTGTTTAGAAGATCTTTATGCCAAACACGATTGAAAGCCTTTGAGATGTCAAGAGCAACTACTTGTGTTTCACCGAACCTTTCCATTGAATTAGTCCATAAATGGGTAACATAAGCCAGAATATCCCCAGTGGATCGACACTGACGGAATCCATACTGGCGATCGTTGATCAGACGGAAGGTTTCTAGGTAGTTTGAGTTGGCGGTTAATTGATTTCTCCATTACTTTAGAAAGAGTAGAAATAAATGCAATGGGAAGATAATTGCATGGGAGGGATTTGTCACCCTTTTTAGGAACTGGCTGGATATGAGCAAATTTCCAAGCAGAGGGAAAAACACCTTTGTAATAAGAAAGTGAAAAGAGGCAGCAGAGAATAGGAGTAAGTTCAGGAGCACAGGTTTTGAGAACAAGTGGAGAAATTCCATCGGGACCTGGTGCTTTCTTATCATCAAGTTCCTTCTAACATCCTTTTGACGGAAGACCACAGGAGACATTGAATGGAGCGTGTTGGGAATGGTGGGAGGTGTTTCACCAAGATCATTAATACACAAGTTGGAAGAAAAATGAGATGCTAGCAGGTCAGCTTTATCCTTGGCTGAAGAGACAAGAGAACCATCTGGTTTGGACAGAGGTGGGAGCAGAGAGGACAAAAGTTGCGGCCAATAGCTTTGGAAAGAGACTAGATTGCTCGGCTACAATTAGGGCAAGAAGCAAGTTTTCTACTCTTAGCCTGTTCAAACTTTGGACTGATTAATAACTGCTTTAAAATTGTTGCGAGCTTTTGTGTAGGCAGAAAATGAAACTGAAGAATTAGAAACAAGCCAATTACGATATGCAACATTCTTCTCTTGAACAGCCTTAGCACATTTATTGGAAAACCAAGGTTTATTTAAAGGACGAGATTTTAAAGTGGAGTGTGGGATAAAGGATTCCATTCCTGCAAGAATAATTTCACTGACATGATCTGAGCAGACGTTGACATCAGAAGTTTTCAAACAGTAATCCGACCAAGGAAAAGAAGAAAAGAAATCTTGCAGGTCATCCCACTTTGCATTCTAGTGATGCCAAATAACACAAGGTTGGGAATAGCCATGAGATAAAGGGTCCATTGGAGAAGAGACAATCACCAAGTTGTGATCTGAGGTACCTAAAGGACCACTCACTTCGACTGTGTACTTAGAAAGGTTGTTTGTGAAAAAAGATCAAGCACGTTGGCTGTATTGTTAGAATTGTCCGGTATTCTTGTAGGTAAATGAACAATCTGTGCAAAGTCATTAGTAATTGCAAAAGCTTCGGCATTTCGACCAGCTGGGTCGGTGTGACTGGAAAACGGAAACCAGCTGGAGTTGTGAACATTAAAATCACCAAGGAAAATTACCTCACTGTTAGGAAAGTTGGATTGGAGAAAGTCAAGTTGCAAAGATAGGAAGTCAAAGAGCTCCAAGTGATTAGTGGAGTTGGGAGAATGGTAGAGACAACAGATGAATTTGACATAATGAGGTAGAGAGAGAGATTTTAAGCCAGAGAAGATCAAAGAGAGGAGATTCCAAATTGCCAAGTGTCTGACAGGGAATATCATTATGGACATATGCACAAGTACCACCTTTGAGGCGAAAGGAATGATACAGCGAATAATTTGGACATCTGAGACGAGCAGTAGTTGAATCAACCGATAACTGAGATTCTGTCAGAAAAAGTACATTGGGTTTGGCAGACTGCAAGTGGAATTTGACATGGTTGAGATTAGAATTGAGAACACGTATATTTGTGAAATGAATTAGGAAGTGCTTGGGAGGTTTAGATCATTTTTGCAGATAAGCTTACTCTATTAGTTTGACAATTCATGGTGTATTCAATAGTAAGAAAAAGTGGTTGGGACATGCTGTATGAAGTAATGAAATTTTTGGATATGGCATACACATAGTAAGAATATACCCAGATCCCTGACATAATTTGGTCTCGACAAAGCTCCCCGCATACACACTACTCGGACTCTCTCCAGTCACTATCTGGCAGAGTAGAGGTAGCAAGATTATACATTAGCTGATCCGGAAGCCTCCTAGAGAGTTATCAATAGGTTCGGTCCGGTGTACAAACTGGCGGCTAGCCTGCGAACACAGTTTTAGAGCTGTACCCTCGAAATGTAAAGTATATTGGATCTCGCCACGATGTTCATCATAACCTCAAGTCCTCAATCATACTGCATGATGGAAGAGATAGGGAAGGGTTGTTGGGAACTTAGCTCTAGAGACTAAACATGGGTTCCACCACTTCAAGCCTCCAATAAGCAAAGTGGTGGTATTGCCCTGGTTGATGAGTCATCTACCGCCTAGTACTGCCTGTTAACATAGAGGGGGCGGCATTCCTCCATGTGGTGTGGGTGCCATACTTCGACCCCTGCTTACGTTGGTTAACACCTGTTTGGTCACCCACCATGTACTTGTGCATGGAGGTTAAACCCAAGATTACTAATTGCCCCGGGCACCTCCGTAGCCAGGTGGGAAGGAGTGTGGTAGCAGCAGTGCGTAGCACATGCTTCTTGATTAGACCGGGGTTCGAGCCCGTCACCACCAAATACAGAGGATGCGGAAAGGTCAGGGAATGACCACTGCATATCCCGGAGAAATATGGCCTTAGTTGCTAATGCTCATAAAAACCAAATAACAAACAAACTAATAGCCCCACCATCGTGAAGTTGCAAGCAGAAAATTTGGCTGTCACAGACTGTCCGGACTTTGCTGAAATTGGGTCCGCTTGACTTGAGTGTCACCCGAATATCAGTTCCATTAGCATTTTAGACTCCCAGGTAGCAAGTACAGCTTGTCTGGCCTATCTGAGAGAATGTGTGTGACAACCTCAAGGACCTAGTACATCCTTGCTCCTTGTACATCTAAAAAACTGGATTTTCTGTTTTGCTTTTGGCTCTACTTTTCGTCTAAACAGCTAATCACTCTTTTCAGATCTCAGATTCTCCCTACCATGAAACATTCTTCCCACATCTGGGGCAGTGCCTCCTACATTTTCTCAGGCTACTAGACTCCATCCAAAAGACAGCAGTTAAATTAATTAATGACCCATCTGTTACAAAGTTTCTCCACTCTCTGTGTCACAGACGTTCTGTTTCTGCTGCATGCCCTTTCTATAGATACTTCCATGAGCACTGTTTTTCTGAATTAACTGAATTCTATGATTCCCTTCCCCTTCTAAACCAGTTCGTAAACCTGCTCAAACCAGTCAGTGTCCTTTTACTGTTCAAATTCAAACTCACAGAACCAACTTTTCTTCTTCCTCATTTATTCCTTTAGCATTAGCAAGGGCACATGATGCAAGAAAGCAAACTTATATAGCATCAGCCAAAACACACACACTCCCCCTTCTCATTTCACTCATACACCCACTCCAAATGTTTGTCTAGTTCTGCCTTGAATCTGTCAACTTAAGCTATCAACTTCTACGACAACAGATGGAAGTTTGTTCCAGCAATCAACCACCCACTGACTAAAAGCAAACTTCCGCACATCTATCCTGCAACTGTCTTTCCTCAGTTTGAATTTATGCGCTCTCAGGTGATTATTCTGAGGAAGAAGAAGAATCCCATCAGCCTTGTGCATGCTCAAACCATTCAAGGCTTTATACACCTCAATCAGATCACCTCGCAGGTGCCTAGTCTCCAGACACTGTAATTAGCAAAACCTAAGCTCTTTCTTCGTTAGAGCAACTCTTTGTTCCATTCACTAATCTTGTTGCCCTCCTCTGTACTCGTTCCAACAGCTCTACATCCTTCTTAAAATGAGGCCTCCAGACCTGTATACAGTACTCGAGGTGTGGCCTGACCATTGCCTTATACAAGGGGATAATCACCTCCTTATCCCTGGTTGAAAAATTCCTGTATATCGTTGACAAGACACCATGGGCTACTCTTGCAGACTGTTTGCACTGCTCAGAAAACTTCATATCTGCCTGCACAATTACCCCAGGTCCTTTTTGTTCTCTACCACTGTCAGTGTAGTACCACAGAGTTGATACGTCACTCTGGGGTTACTGCTTCCCACATGTAGTACTTTACATTTGTCAATGTTAAACTTCAGTTGTCACTTCTCAGCCTATCTACTCAACTTTTCTAGATCCTGTTGCAGCAGCGTAGTGTCCTTAACAGCCCTGCCGACCTTCGTATTGTCTGCAAATTTGGACATTAAGCCTGATATACCATCATCAATATCATTAATGAATACAGAAAACAAAAATGGACACCCAACACTGAACCCTGGGGGACTCCGCTAATAACATTAGCCCACGAAGAATAGTGTCCATTGATTACCACTCTCTGTCTTCTCCCACTCAACCATTCCTTTATCCATAGCAGCAATTTGCCTACATTGCCATACTGCTCCAATTTATGCAGCAGTCTTCCATGTGCCACAGTATTAAAAGCCTTTCTAAGATCCAGATATATGATATCAAAATTATTCTTTGCGTCCAGTTCTTTTGTGACTACATCATAGTATCCAATCAAATTGGTCAGACAAAACTTTCTCTTAACAAACCCATGCTGTGTCCGAGCTATAACTGAAGTCTTGTCTAGATGATCCTTGTTTAACCAGTGCCTCCATTAATTTCCATGGAACAGAAGTTAAACTAACCAGTCTGTAATTACCTATGTCTCCCTTTGATCCTTCTTTGTGGATTGGGGTCACATTTGCACATTTCCAGTCCATGGGTACTGGAAATGTGCAAATATTATTCAGTTTGGACATATGTCCTTACTGAAAATTATAGTCTACAGCAATTGAAGTCTAATGTTAAATATCTTCTTTCATCTTTTCAACCTTCAGCCGAAGCATGGTACAATGGATTGTTGGTTCTGATACCTTTCATGTTTGGGGTTTTCATTAAAAAAAACCAAAAAAAAAAAAAAAACCCTGCATATTCCCTGTCCTGTGCGCACGAAAGATGTTTTATGTGAAAACACATTTTTGACAAAATTCAGAATCGTTTTAAAATCAAACAGATGGAACTGAAGTCATTAATGATGTAGCATTTTATGCTCATGCCCGCTGCTTACTCTACTGAATCAATATTAGTGACATTAGTGCCATACTTCAGTCCGAAATAGTTAGTATGAATGATGTAATGTTTTGTGCACACGCCACTAATTACTCTAATGAATCAACTTTTAGAAGAGTTTAGCGAAATCCAAGGCAGTGGTCTAATTATCCATTTGATTGTAGCCATTTGTTTAATAGTATGATTGCAACAATATAAGTATCTGTATTGTTATAATATGCATTTTTGTTACATTCCATTGTTAGGTGCCGCTATAGATGGAGGTAGCAACGAGTGTGCAAGAATGACAGACTATTGAGATTATGTAAAAGACAAACAGAAAATCAAGCATTGGATTTAGTAGTGCTGTCAACCAGCAATGCTGCGCCATCTTAACAATAATGTACCCGAAATGAATATTAATTATGTACAATGGAACATTTCTTCAATTGCGGGGCAGATGAGTTTAAATGATCATGCTCCTTTCCTTTACACCGACTGCTACTTACATAAGAACATGCATTGTGAGTTTGAAAGGATATTTATGAAAAGTGATTTTTGTTATGCCTGCTACCTTTGCGGTCATATATAGTTCAAAATCGATACAAAGAAACCACCTGCTAAAGATGCACCATTGATATGCACTGCATTTAACGATGTTGATGTCAACGGGATCCTCGTGTGTAATAGCTGCAGAGGATAACTTAAGAACAACACTATTTCAGTCCAAACACCTTTGTCTACCTAGAAATTCCATCGTATTTACTGGAACGAGTTTTATGTGAATGTATAAACATTCACATAAAACACAATACACAAGTCCAACTATTTGATCGGGTTAGTTAAAAGAGTGGTTAAAGTGTGGTGTCAATATTTGGTCGACAGGCCTCTCTATCGATCGTATCAAATCACAATAGATTGGTAATTCTTTAATGACAGTCACATGGAAATTAATTTGGCTAAAGGCATAAGTTAAGTGGTGCCGATAGAGGAAAGTCTCATCGGCCAACAGCAAACGCTGTGGAACGACGATAAATATCTTAAAATCACCCCAGGGAGAAACTAACGTACCGCAGAGCTTACTGTTTGACTAGCACACAGAGGAACTGTCCTTTTCCAACTTTTACATTGAACAATCAGAACGTTTCAGAGAGAATTTACACGACTCTGTTCATGATAGCAATGAGCGTGCTCAGACGATCTGACCGATGCAGTGTTACTCCACATCATCTCCTTTACGTAGCAATGAAGATAATGAGATTGAGAAGGAGAGACTCGGATACATAGGTAAAGATACAAAACTGACCGTGAACAAGTTCAATCCAAAGAATACATAGCTGTATCAAAAACAATATGGCCTTCCTAAGGACAACTCCAAACTCGATTTACTATTGGGCTTAACATAAACAATCTATTCACTGTGATTAGACAGCTCAGTAAACCTACGATGTTCTTGACTCTGAATGCGAATGAAATCAGTTGGCCGTGCTTGCTTCAGCTATTGTACAAGCTACAGAATGAGGGGTGTGATATTAGTGAGGACTATGCGAGCGGCATTAATTTAACCAGTGACATAATGGAGTCACTTGTTAAAGATGCATTGCAGGATCATCTAGACAAGACTGCAGCAATAATTCAGACACAGCATGGGTTTGTTAAGGGAAAGTCTTGTCTGACAAATTTGATTGGTTATTATGATGTGGTTACAAAGGAACTAGATGCAAAAAATAATTTTGATATCATATACTTGGATTTCAGGTGACCTTTGACACTGTTGCACATGGAAGACTACTTTACAAATTGGAGCAGAATGGTATTAAGGGCAAGTTGCTACAATGGATAAAAGGATGGTTGAGTGGGAGAAGACAGAGGGTGTAATCAATGGGTTCTGCTCTTCGTGGACTAATGTTATTAGTGGAGTCCCACAGGGTTCGGTGTTGGGTCGACTGTTGTTTTGTATATTTATCAATGATATTGATGATGGTATATCAGGCTTAATATTGAAGTTTGCAGATGATACAAAGGTTGTCAGGGTTGTAATGACAGTAATGGCAGTGTCTTACTGCAACAGGATCTGGAAAATTTGGCAGATGGGTTGAGAAGTGGCAACTGAAGTTTAACATTTAAAATTGCAAAGTACTGCATATGGGTAGAAGTAACCCCAGAGAAACATACCAACTGTGTGGTACTACACTTGAGGTGGTAGAAAATGAAAACGACCTGGGAGTAATTGTGCAGTCAGATATGAAGTTTTCGGAGGAATGCAGACAGACTGCCAGGGCAGGTCATGGGGTGTTGCCAATGATATACAGGAATTTTGCTAGCGGGGAAAAGGAGGTGATTGTCCCTCTGTATAAGGCAATGGTCAGGCCACACCTTGAGTATGCGTGCATGTGTGTGTGTGTGGGGGCCTCATTTTAGGAAGGATGCAGAGTTGCTTGAGCGTGTACAGAGAAGGGCAACAAGATTGGTGAGGGGAATGAAGGGATCCTCTTACCAAGAGAGGCTTCAGTTCTGCAAATTGCAGCAGCTGGGGACTAAGTACCTGTGAGGTGATCTGATTGAGGTGTATAAGGCCTTGAATGGGTTGAGCACGCTGAATTCTGATGTGATTCTTCCACTTGTTCAGATTATGAACCTAAGGGAGCATAAATTGGAATTGAGGAAGGACAGATGTAGAATAGATGTGCGGAAATTTGCCTTTAGCCAGCGGGTGGTTAATTGCTAGAACAAACTTCCATTTGTTGTTGTGGAAGTTGATAGGTTAAATAAATTTAAGGAGGAACTGGACTAACATTCAGAGGGGATTGTTTTGTATTTTTTTTTTTTTTGGCTGATACTGCATAAGCTTATACACTTGGTTTCTTGCATCACATGCTACTACTACTACTTCTTGAAGAAGGCAATGCTAGTGAATGAAGATGCTGTAACTTGTGTTCGAGCCCGTCACCACCAAATACGGAGGATGCGGAAAGGTCAGGGAATGACCACCGCATATCCCGGAGCAATATGGCCTTAGTTGCTAATGCTCCTAAAAAAAAAAAAAAACCAAAAATAACAGCTGTAACTTGTGCAATATACTTAATGAGATTTTGGATGTAATTACAAACACATTGCAGTCAAAACGTTATAACCTGTTTGGTTATTTTACATTGTCAACTTTTTCAAGCCCATAGAATTTCAACATCGTGGTAGTCCCCTCATGCACATATTGCTGTGGCTAAATAACACTCCCAAAGATCATTTGGGCAAGAACAAGGAAGATGCCATAACAATAATCAACAAGTTAGTGTCTGTCTATGCTAATGAGGAGCATCAAGCTTCAAATTCCGCACATACATTCATGTGTTACAAGAAAATAACGGTGAATAAACGACAGATGTGTCTATTCGATGCATCATTTATGCCGTGTCACATGAATAGTGCTTCAAATTGACAAAATCGTTTTTACATGTAATTTCCGCGTCACAAAATCATAATTTCTGGTTTATGAATCAAATCCACAAACTGGAAATGACGTAATTTCTGTCATTTATTCCCATGATTGATACCTCTTTCATTCCCTTGGGATTCACTGTTCTGTCATGATTTTGCGACACATAATTTCCAGTTTGTCGGTGAAATCGACAAACCAAAAATGCTATCAGATGACATTTCCTTGTTGCAAAATTGTGACAAATTGGTTTTACTTCAGCCTGAGATTTAGTATGTGTCGCCAAACATGTTTTCACATCAAAAAACACATTCCGTTTTATCGAATTTGTTTTTTTTTTTTTTTTTTCACGTACATAAGTTGACCTCAACATAAGCAAAAAAATATAAAAATGTGTACCAAGCTGTAAACAAAAACGAACTCTTGCTGCTATTAGTGCACATTTCAATCAGTGTACTCTAAAGGATCAAGCAGTTGATTTCACGTGCCTTTACTTTTACACCACTCACAGATACTCTATCCAGCTGATCTCCTTACATGTGTAAGTCATATTCCCTGCACCTCAAAGGCCTCAGGGACCAAACAATTTGTGACTGAACAATATCTGCTTTAGCTGAGATTCTGCACAATGATTATAATATTTCCAGCATTCATTAAATCTTTTTTGAAAGTAGCTCTTCTTTTAAAAAATTATTTGAAGAGAGTGGGAAAGGAAATCTAACTTTCTTTCTATTTAACCACTAACCGTCACTTGGTCACACCAGGCACTGCTGTTGTGTCTCTATTGTTGGGCTGTAAACCAGGGTGTGGGGCCAGCTGCCAAGGCTAAAAGGAGCCAAATGGATCTCCAAACATTTCTACCAGTGAAGTCTACTGGCTCAGAATATATCTCTGAAACTAATCAGGACACTTCAAATCCAAAAAGACAAAGAGAAATGTGTAAAGAAGATCATGCACCATTTGAAAATGCTGATGGTTCACCTAACACAGTTAAGAGACTACACTCAAGAGACCTTGTAGAAACAGTGACACAGAATGTGTACAGAAGTTCTGCTGAAACTTGCATCATCTAATGGTGGGGTCCCCAAACTTTTAGAGAAGTGGGCCACATATTTGGCAGGCCGGAGAAAATTCCTAATTACTGAAAACTACAGTCTCTGCTTAACTAATGTTATGCAAAGAAACAAATTTTATACCTACCTATGTCCACAGATTCAAAAATAAATCAATGGATATGTAATATAAAATATACCAGTTTGTTTATTATCAAATTTTAATTACTTATTTATTGTACTAATCACAAAAATACAGTTAGTAACACAACAAGATTATAATTAATGTGATGAATGTGGTTGTAGAGTGCGACTAAGTTTCATAATATCAGGTTTTAAAGTACTAGTTGCAATTCTTAATAAGTCACATAAATGCGGGTCAGTTAGATGCGATCGTATTTTTGATTTTACATATTTCATTTTTGAAATATGTAAAATCTGCTTACATAAAGTCTGCTTACATATACTTCCAAAAATTCATGTAACTTTTCTTGCAAGATTTTTAATTTTTGGATAGTCTGACTCAGATAATGTTGAATAAAATTGAATTAGATTTTCATTTTTAAATATTGCCTTCAGTGCAATCATTAGATTGAAGATCTACCAACTCTAATTGTAAATTCTCATCTACATCGTTGATGGGTATGTCAAACAGATTTTGAAAAAGTTCAAAATACCTTTGAATTATTTTTAAAATCAGAAAATCTAGCTGCACAATTTTTCTGCAACAAACTAACGTTTTGAACAAAATTTTCAGTGAAAATATTTACAACTAAGCATATTTTTAGATAAATTATCACAACATGGAAAATGTGAAAAATTATTCTGCAGTAGTTGACTTTTAAATAACTCCAGTTTTGTTTCAAATGCTTTGACATTATAATACAGTTCATTGACAAGTTTGTCTCGTCCTTGTAGTTTCATATTAAGAAAATTCAGGTGTTCACATATATTTGTTAAAAAGCCAAGGTTCCACAACCATTTGAGTTCTGACTGTTCCAGAACAGGTTTCAATTTTTCATTCATAAATAGATCTATTATATCCTAAGTTCAAAAAATTGCTTTGTGTTACCATGACTCAACCATCATACTTCAATGTTGTAAAAGCACCGTATTTTTATTCTCAAGATATTTATGAAGCTGGCACGAACCAAATTTAGTACCGACCATACTTTTAGCGCCACCATCCATCATAACTGCTGATAGCAAATCCCAATTCATTTTAAGGTCGTCAATTGCTTTGGACACACTCAAAAATATATTGCCACTTGTATCTTTCAAGCATTTTTAATGCAACTAGCTCTTCAGTTACTGCAAAATTTTGATTTACACCTCGGATTTAAATTAGTAATTGAACTGTATCACTCTCATCAATTGCTATTGAAAAATGTGTGAATTCACAAACTTTTTCTACAAGTTGATTTTGAACATCGGCTCGTAAATCTTCAATTGTTCTTGTTACAGTTGATGAAGATAAACTTAGACGCAAAATTCTTTACTTTCTCAGGACATCCTTCTGCAATTGGCAAAAAAATTCATTTTACAAATTCTCCATCCACAAAGTCCCTTCCTTCTTCGACACTGATTTGGGAGGCTTGAAAACTAGCTCTAACTGCAGATAAATTTTAATGAGTAAAATTTCTAATCTTCTGTTGTTGACTTTAAAAAGTTTGGGTTAGTTCTTGGAGTTTGTTCTGCTGCAAAGCTCCTTGAAATTTATCATAATTTGAGACATGTTTTTGGTGTAGTCACGTTTCACGTTCTATTCCTTGAATACCGACAAGGCTTCATTGAAAATAATACAATGTGCAAGTATCATTGAGCAATGCAAAAAAAGTCATTAATTGGCCACAACTCATTAAAAACGCGACACTCTGCATCAACTTTTCTTTTTCGACATGAATTTTATGGGGTCACTGGAATAAAAAAAAAAATACTCATGAATATTGAAGAAAGCACTGTCTTAATTTTATGAATTATTTTAACATAAAGGTTGTTATTATATTCATATCACTCTTATATCATGTGAAATTAACAATATAGTTTAATAAGGTGATGTTTCGGGTATCTTACCGTCATCAGACCTTGCTGTGGGAAGAACAAAGTTCTACAAGTTTGAATATTTTACGATATTACAGTTACAATTACCAGTAATACAATTGCAATTTCCATTATTACAATTTGCAAATTACAATTCTAAAGTATTAAGTTTTGAATTGCTGTTACAATAGAAAACAGGAAATCTAAGGTAATACAAAGAGATTAAATTCATACCTGCCGACAGCCTACTCTTACCAATGCTACCAGAAACTTTGTGCATACAGGCTGCCAGCAGTTAATTTATAGCAGAGGGATTAACTCCATTAACCAATAGGATAGTGTTATGTTTTTATCCCGAATCTGGGGTTCTTGTATAGTAGAAGCCAGGGGTGACCTTTGCTCCCATACTCTGAACATCAGGGTTCATGTTCAGGCAGGTTCAGGATCTTACCGATATGAATCATTAGACCATGCTGCTGATGCCAGATTTTATCCTGTATCCGGGATTCTTGTGTAGTGTAAGCTTAGGATGACCTTTGCTCCTATACCCCGGACATCAGGGTTGGTATGCAGGCTCGCAAGGGATCACGAAATCTCTAATGCCTATTGGTATTTAATGACAGGGTCAAGATTAACAGATTATTTTAACGATGTTTCAAAGAATAGCTTTGAGTAGAAATAACAGAATTAATATCTAACAAGACTAAGATGGTGACACAGAGGCATCAACACTATTAATCAACTGAAAAATGTTAATATAATCTCTCAAATTTTTAATCTCTTTGTTATTACCTTAGATTTCCTGTTTTCTATTGTAAAAACAGTGTTTTTCATAAATTTTATTGTGATCTAATATAACCATTAATTTTTACGATCTAATTGAAATATCTGCAGGCTGGATAAAATTCTTTCATGGGCTGTAGTTTGAGGATTTAATGGAATTTCCATCAAAGTAGCTCCTCGTGACACTCTTAACACTTCAAGGGAGTCGTAGACTGGGACTTATTAAATGTATTGAAAGAAGAAATAGTACAAGAATTACAAGAACAAAGTCATACATGCCTAAAGAATAATAGCTAAAAAAGGACTTGCATCTACTTGCAAAATTATACTTACTTTTGATATATATTAACAGTTGACATGGCTGAATCTATTCCCAAAAATTTTCTGCACAAAAACTAGTGAATTATTCAATGAAATTGCATTGGTTTTTTTAATATTTTTACTCTCAAGATATTTATGAAGCTGGCATGAACCCAATTTTAGTACCGACCATATTTTTAGCCCAATCTGTCATAACTGCTGATAGCAAATCCCAAGTCATTTTAAGGTAGTCAATTGCTTCTGACATACTCAAAAATATATACCTTCAGTACACTGATCTTACCAACAACAGTAAAAGCAGGTTCCTTCCTCTGTAGCATTCTTCCATATGTACCAAACTCAATAAAGTGCTATAAGGTTAAAATTTGGCCATTCACAGCTCCATGTCAGGGAGATGCAGTTTGCTATAAGTATGCATCCAGTGACTATACATAAGCAGGCTTTAATCCTGAATCACCTTGCTAGGCAAATTGCAGAGATTCTCATCCAGTATACTCCAAACCCATTGAGCTATGGAAATTAATTTTAAAAAATTCAAATGCACAAGTTAGAATATAAATTTATGTACCAAGAGCAAGGAAAAAACAATCTATCTTATTGCAGTTTATGCATGTGCAGTGAAAATAATTATGTAATGTCCCGATTTTTTTTTTTTTTTTTTTCTTTACTTCTACATGTTGCATGGCTAGTTACTACATTTATTTTGTATAGTTTGTGTGGTTACTCTGTGAAAAAAGTACTGTACCTCTATTCCTACCACTGGCTGTTTTACAGTTCAGCATTAACCCATTTCTAATTCTTGATTTTAATATTTTCTTTATTTGTTTTTAACTGTTGTATGGATTTCCAGACACGTTATTTATAGTTTCATTTTTATTGACAACTTTCTCGAAGGAATAGTGGACAGTCAAATTAAAGTGTTTTGTATTACTTGGTTTAATGTTTTCCTTCTCTCCACTTTTACCTTTTTTATGTAGACATTTCCACTCTGCATCAATAAACAGTGCTGAACAGCTGCATTCTTGTTTCATCAGTTATTATTATCGATTAAGGCTGTGTCCCAAAGTGATCACAATATACTGCTATTGATCTTTCCATCTGTTCAGTATTATTTCTAACCATTGATTGGTCTGTGATTGATGACCTCTACCATTACTCAATAACCTGTCAAATCCAAACCACAACCACTTCAAAAACAGAAAATCAAACCAAATAGAAATTTTTCAGAGCAGACTGGAAGAAATATGTTACTCATGTTGTATTTGATATCAAAATCTTTGAGACTTAGCATATTCATGATGTAACTGAAAATATGGAATATTGCTCCCACATCTGGGGTGGTGCCCCCAAAACCTCTCTCAGGCTTCTTGATTCCGTTCAGAAGAGGGCAGTTAGGTTAATTAATGATTCATCTCTAACAGAGTCTCTCCACTCGCTTTCTCATAGACGTACTGTTTCTGCTGCATGCCTCTTCTACAGATACTTCCATGGGCACTGTTCTTCTGAACTGGCTTCTATAATTCCCGTTTTCTCTTTCAAAACAGTCCGAACACGTGCCGCCACCAGCCAACATCCATTTACCGTCCAACTTCAAACTCACAGCACCAACTTTTCATCTTCCTCATTTATTCATTCAACTGCCGTTTTCTGGAACAACCTTCCTTCATATGTATTTCCTGAAAATTACAATCTACAGAAGTTCAAGTCCAATGTCAACAAATAACTTCTTTCGTCTTCTCAACCTCCAACCCAAGCACGGTACTAAGTACTATAGGTTCTAATACCTCTCGTGTTTGGGGTTCACATAAAAAAAAAAAAAAAAAAAAACTGAAAATATAATGCAACAAATACTAGTTGCAGCGAAAGTTGCTATACTTTAATCATGTCTAGGAAAATGTTCTGATCACTGGTGGAATATGGAGTATGCATCAGTGCAAAAAAAGGAAAAAAAGTAAAGCTTGGAATTTGTTCCACAAACATTCAACAGTTAATAACCTTATCAACAAGAGACTTAGAGCCAAAGCATATCACATAAGAAGACCGACAGGAAAGGATTCTTAACACCACTTTTCATTTTGGTGCTCCTTGAGATCTTCACATGATTAGCCTACGAATACAATTGTTACTTCTAATACAGAATTTCCTCCAAACCTGCACCTTTCGGGTTCATTATCAAAATTTTCTCTCCTAACTTTACACCCAAGAATGAGGAGTCCCACAGGACTTGGTTCTTGATACAGTCAGTCCTCCTATAACACATGTTTACACTACATGAATTTGAGCATACATGATTTATAAATAGGGGATAATACAGTTCTCGATACAGTCAGTCCTCGTATAACACGTGTTTACACTACATGAATTTGATCATACATGATTTATAAATAGGGGAACAATATTATATATAACACGAACCGAATCCGCTTATGCATGATTGGCCTTTGTGTTTACAAGAAATGGCAGTCCAATGCGGAATTACTCCAGCTGAACGCAACACGATAGGAATGAAGAGAAGATTCTGAAAATGTATTTTTGTTTTTTTTATCAATGAAAGGAAAACACATTTCACCATAATAACGTAAAAACCGACACAATTTCAGCTATTGGTATTATCGTAAATGCAATTAGATTGAGTTTTCAACCAGTTTATAACAGATTCCGCAAGCAGAAACTCAACTGGAAATTGTTTTTATTGTTTTATAGTAGTAGTGACCTCCAGAAATGTGCTTTAGTAAAATGTGAGCTAGTCAGGTGTTAATAGTGTGTCTCTGCCTTTACGGTGTGGTTTATTCAGTTGCTACCCGCAACAGCTTTGTTTATGTGTATCAGGTGTGCCTCCTCGTTTTTGTAATTGTGCTTTATTCCCTAAAAATGAGTAAAATACTTAAAAGGTGCGAAAAGGAAGCATCCTGATGAAGACACTACAGATTCAGAGAGAAAAAGAAAAGCAATATGAGGTGGATTGGGTCAAAAATTCTTATTGGGGAAAATTTGTAGCAGCCTCATACTAGAGTTTATGGCCAAAATCACACCGGCCTCCATTGTCTTCTGTCCTCCGGTCCACCGGGGTTTCCCCGGTAAGACTTATGACCAGTCCGCCCCTGTCCATAGAGAAAAAAAAAAATGAAATTCTGAAAGTTTTGAGCAAAATGAAAGAACATGTGATATTGCACGTGCTATAGGCCTAAATGGGGCAATGCCGAGAATTAGAAAGAATGCAGAGAAAATAAAAACTTTCATAGCAGTTTACAACTGAAAGTGTAATAAAATCCATTACATCAAGACATAAAAGGATTGGAAGAGATGGAACAGGTGTCATCTGTTTGGATAGAAAATCAAACAAAGAACAAGTCTGCTTACGATAGAGGCAAAAGAATTAGCAATATTTTATTATGTAACAGTCGTAATAAAATACGTATTTTATTACCACTATTAAAAATCGTAATAAAATACATAAGTATTTTATTACGATTATTTATTATGTTTGGTAATGTGTTCAATCTTGGGTCGTCGGCACCTAACCCTATTTTTCCCACAGGGCCTGTTATTTATATTGCACAAGGGTTTATAGGAACACAACTATCGTGTTATACGAGGACTGACTGTACTACACTTTTCACCATAAGAATAAACCAAATGACAAATGATGTTTCTACTACTGCTGAAACATATTTATTATCATTATTATTATTAGCTATATGGTGCAGGGAAGCCTGAGGCTTATGCTGCACCAGCCAAAAAAAAAAAATTCCCACGTTACCCTGAGAGAGAGAGTCAAAAGTATGCTGATGACCTTGCTATCTCATGCTATTCCCAAAACATTAACTATATTGGATGAAAACTCAAATTTTACAAAATGGCTATTGTCTCTCCAATCAGAAATCTATTCAGTATATCAAAAAAAAAAAAAAACACCCTGGATCTGAATTACGACTGAGGACTTATCCTATAATGCTCTCTCTCAGTGTCTGTTTCAGCATATGCTGAAACGTATCTACATTCAGTGATCACTCAATTATGACCATGTACCTAATACTGTCTTTGGCCACTGTTCACACTGATAACAGCCACTATTTGCCTAGGCATTACCTCCACTAGATGTGTGAAGGCATCCATAGGGATATGCAGTCATGCTGCCTGCGAGGCTTTCCACAGTGTAAAAATGGAATGATGGTTGCATGTCTATAGGCCTCACTTTCTGTTACAAAGCATCCCATGGGTGTTAAATTAATTGAGTTCAAGCAAATTTGGAAGCCAATCAAGGTGGGTGATATCTTCATTGTGTTCCACAAACCAACTGCGCACCCAATAACATGGCACATTATCATCTTGAAAGATTCCCTTTTTGTCTGGAAAAAATGCAAAATATCAGGGTACACGTGTTTTCCTAAGAACTGCCGGTAAACCTCACTACTGAAACATTTGTCCATTTGCACCAGGGTCCTAGTTTTGCTACTAAAACATGTCGCATATTTAGCAACCACCGCCACTGCCTGGATAGTGGGCACCACACACTAAGGCATTTTTCGGCGTTAGGGCTTGCAAACCGGTTAAATTGGTTTTCATATTGAGTTGCTAAAACCGAAACTGAGCTTCTAAAACCGGATTCAAATATTTTCTTAGTTAGCCCTCGAATATAGTTTTTTGTTAAGCGCGTTTTATTTTGTTTGTTTGTTTGTCTGGATCGTTCAACTGCTTTATGTTTTAAACATGTTTTTTATTTTATTTTATTTTATGTTTAGGTACGAATCTCATGGGCAAGTGGCCCAAATCTAGGATGGAATACCTTTTATCTTTCCACCTGTATCATGGCACGATGCAGGTGTACTCATTTACGACTGAGTGAGTCACAGTGATAGCATAAAAGAAAATGCTCAACATTTCTCCGTTCCATCTATCTTGTTCACCAGGCAAGTTATGGAACATGCCTTATTGATGGTTACCCACTAGAAACAGATTCGCTGAATATTGCATCAAATTTCAATCGTAGAAAGTTTTTTGCTTCTTTATTCCTATTAAATTTGCAATCAAATGTTCTCCAAAAAGCAGCTTCACCAAATTTAGCTTTTATGTAATTTTGAAAATACAATAGATTTAATTGGGGAAAAAAAAATTGCGAGTAAATAAATAAAAAATTTCTTTTGTGAAAATTTTGAAACTTGCCTCGTTTAGACTCTTCGTTCAGTGCTTGCGGGAGTGACGCATAGTATTGTGCCTTTGTTATCTTTAATATTTTTATTTAAAATTGTCAGTGATATAAATTCCTACTAATTAATATTTATTACTCTTAATATGTCTAAGATGAAATCAAATGTATGGAATTATTTTGCTCAAAAAAGCAATGACGAAGCACAATGTTCGAAATGTCAGAAGATAATGAAGTCGTCTGGAGGATCTACATCATCTTTGATGTTGCATTTAAAGAAAATGCATCCAATTGACATTAAACAAGATAACAATGAACCTCCCATAAAAATGGTAAGAACATTAGAAAACTTTATCGTTAAAAAATCTATGGAAGAAGAGATTTCAAAATTAGCTGCTTTAGATGGATTTTCTTTTAATTCAATTGCCAAGAGTGAGTTTATACAATCAAGCCTTCACCTTCAGAGAAATAAATTCGATAAATTACCACCAGCCTCAGTGAATGGAATTAAAAATATGGTTCTGAATTATTATAAAACTCATTCAGCATTTCAAAAATTCATTCGTTTTGGGTGCATGGTATTCATTGACTCTAGACGAATATACGTCTATACAAAATAAACGGTATATGAATATAAATGTGCATTCAAAAGACAATCATTGGTCGTTAGGTCTTATTGAGATTAATGGTTCACTTGATAGCAGAAAAACTGAGCAAATTGTGAATGGACACTTGAAGAAATTGGTTTGAACTTGGATGAGGATATTGTTGCCTGCACCACCGATGGAGCAGCAATGATGATTAAGTTTGGAAAGAAAATTACGCCTAATCATCAACAATGTATAGCCATTGTATACATCTGTCAGTTATATATGTACTTTATGAAAAAGCAATCAATTATGGTGCCACAGTCTCTGAGTCCCCCAAAGACAATGAAGAAAATGAAAATAATGAAGAATGTAGTGATGATGAAGAAGTTGAAGAAAGACAGCAGGGCATGCTTTATCAAACCGACTTTACCGATGAGTTCATTTATTTCTTCAATCCAATGGCCAATATTGCACAAACTATTAACAAAGTCAGAAAAATTTACAAGCTTTTTCGAAAATCGCCTACCAAAAATGACATATTACAGAATTTTGTTAAAGCAAAATTTAATGGGAAAGAATATAAACTTATATTAGATTGCAAGACTAAATGAGATAGCACATTCTATATGATTGAGAGATTTTTGAAATTGAAAAATTGCATTCCAAATGGTCTATGTGCAGTACTGTCAACTGAAGCTGTGTCGGATGATGCCTGGAAAACACTTGAATTGCTACATGAAACTTTGCGACCAGTTGAAATGATTCTGAAGGATATAACCTCAGAAGATACAGACTTACTTAAAGCAGAGTCCTCAATAGAATTTCTGCTTGCTAAGCTTGATACAGCAGAAAACCCATTTGCTTTAAAGTTTCACCAAAGCCTTTTGCAGCGTTACAATGCAAGACGAAATTGCCAAACTTTGTCTTTGCTGAGCTATGTACACAACCCCAAAAAGTTTAGGAAAAAAGATTCCGGTTCAAGAACTTCCAAGTAAGCAAGTTTTGAAAAAGCATGCTGAAGAGATTTATCAGAGATTATTTGCAAAACATTCCGAAGGAGTCTTAGCATTGAATAAAGAAACTGAAAATAAACGAACCGTTCTTTTAGAAGAAAACAAAGACTCGTCTAGTTCTGATGTTGGAGATACACTTATGCAAGAGTATGTAATAGTGTAATAAAGAGATTAACTGAAGAGCCTTCAAAATATCCGAGTGAATTGGAAATCGGCAAAGAATTTAAAATTTCAGAGGCAACTAGCAGTAGAAGTGAAAAGCTGGAGAAAGTTTATAGAGCACTGCTGACCATTAAACCAACAAGTGTCCAATCTGAGAGAGTGTTTTCGATCACTGGTCTCTTTAACACAAAAATAAGGTCAAATCTATCAGGAAAAATGCTTAATATAGTGTGTTTTTAAAGGATCATTTTCAGAAAAAGGCTGAGCAATAAATAGTAAAGTAATTTCCCCAAGCTGGTTTTTTTCACATTATTTTTATTTATTTATTATTATAGGGCTTATTTGTTTGTTTGCTATACGAGAAGATAGTTTTTATTCAAAGGATTTGAATACAATTTGTAATTTTGTATAATCTCAAGCTGGTTACTTTTTTGGAGCATTTTAATTTTTTTAATTTTTTTACCATAAGAGGTGATAGATTTTGTTTAAAAGATTTGATTACGATATGTACAATCTACCCAAGATAAAATAAATACCTGTGTTATAAGCTTTTAATTATTTTCCCTAAGTCTGAGAAAATCGGTTTTAAAACCGGTTTTAAGAGTAAACTTCGGTTAAACTCAGTTTTGAAATTTCTCGGTTTTATGCAAGCCCTAATATCCACATCACTCCCAGTACAGTGCACTTGTACCCTGCTGAACTGTATGCAATTGAATTAGTCCAGTGCTACTCCTACTTCACAAATCATAATATATGCAAATCCACACCTTCCCATAATGATATAAAACATCTGATCTTGGTTGATTTGGTATGATGCAACTTTCTAATCAGTGAAATTCTGTTGGCTTTCAAGGCATGCTGTAATTCCTGGAAATGAAAATGCAGGTGAAGCTACCAAACACCCTGTCAGCCAGTATTATACACAAGCATAGATTCCATATTCAAATTATAGTCCTCTCATCCAACAGGTATGCCTCAATCAATGGAAGAAGCTATGGCAATCTCAAACAAACAATAAACTGTTACAACTTAAACATGAGTCACAACTCAAATTTCAGTTTTTGCAAGAATCAGCATGAACTTGCCAGAACACAGATTGGCCACATCCATTTGATGCATCTCTTCCTTCTTGTGTGGGAAGATCCGCTGTAGTGTATGCACTGACACACTTTAAGTGTAAAACACATCCTCATAGACTTCCCTCATTATCATTCTGATAGGCCTGCATCCTTTAAACTCAGTCAACTTTATCCAAGCCATTAGCAATTACATCACCCATTTTGAGTGCAGTTATTGAGGTTATTAGGGTTTAATGGGGCATGGACTGCAGTGGCCATATTGGGCCTATTCATAATTAAAAAAGAAATTTCTCCAGTCATCTTTAGTCCAACATATTTGCTTACAAGCTCCCCAGCTGACTAATAAAAGTCTGTGACAGACTGTTGAATCTTGTATTTTCATATCTGTTCCAGCTAAATCTTTTTGTAAGTCAGAATTGGCTATAAGATCTGTTTTACTTTTGATTATATTGTCATCAGTTTTGGGTGTTGGTTTTCTTCTGTCCACGTCATCCTTTTCTTTGAGATGAAATTGAACTTGTTTCATTTTTCAGCTTGGTTATTTTGTTAACCATTCCCAAACTATCTTTGTGCTATTGCGATATCTTCCTGTGAGTAAAGGAGGTATATTCATGTATGGTTGGAATCTCAGACCGTTTTCTTGGTTTTAAATCTATTTCTGTAACAAAAGATTGGTGAACACTAAAACTAAAGCACTTCTCAGGATTTATATTTAAAAGCACAGTACCTTGCATATTCTTCTGAAAAATACTTGTAATGATGTCAAACAATTAATTCTGTAAATAAATAAATGAAAACACAAGCTGTTAAAAAGTTGATAAAATATAATATACCAAAATTCCCATTTTATTCACATTAATTTTGCACAAAGCTCAAGAATGTCCAGTAATATGTCTTTTACCACTGATGTAGGAATCTGAAGGTGCTATAAAAATGTGTAATTGTTAGTAGATAGAGTAAGCACTGAGGGGATTGACTAAGATTGTGTACAATTCCTCTAACAAATGAAAGACAACAGACAACACTAAGTACAGCTGATGGACATTGGAATGGACTGGAATGTTGTGTTGTCATAAACTTAATGGTCACTACAGCAAATGCCATGCAGATGGCATTTGCTGTGATGCACAAATGGGTGGATACTATTGGCAACAATACAAGAAGCATTGTTGTCTTTAGTGACAAATCGTGTTTCTGTTTGAGATCCATTGATGGCTGTATGTGCAATTGGAGGCACACTTGTGACAGGTAATCCAGCCTGCATTAGGGAATAGCATATTGGGCCGACACCCAGAATTATGATGTGGTGAATCATTGCAGTGACTATTCACCTCTGGGCATTATTGACAGCAATACATTATGGCAAAATCATTCTAAGACCAGTGCTTGTGCCCTTTTTATGCACCATCCCAAATTCTATTTTTCAGCAGGGCATATCCCAGCACTGTGCTGGCAGATGTAACATCTAACTCAGCAAAAACTTTTTTGCACTCAGGCTGCTTTTGATAAGAAGCATCTTCCCCACAAGTGTGGCCACACAGATTAAATCCTCCCACCCAAAGAGCCTTGCAGATTCTCTCAAGTCTTAATCCACAAGGCTTTCAGCATATAATCCCTCCTATTGTGTCTGGGCAGAATCACATACACATTCTAACCTAGCTCTCTGCATATTGTCAGCATGGTCCTGTATTTATCCAACAAATGGTCAGGTCATGTTTATTTAATATTGTTAGTCCCCACATGAATAATAATGCTCTCTGTATCCCCCCCACCTCAAAATTTGACAGTCCATCGGTAACATTATTAATTATTGCTCCTGGCAGACACACCCTGCTTCTGGTCCACTTATCTTTATTACAAAAAATGTTGACCAATTCCCTGACAGTAGCCTCTGATTAAAAAACTGAATCTCCTTCAACCAGAGCAGTATGCATTTAACTATTCTTTTCTTGGAATCAAATTGGCAGTGCATCACTTGGTAGGTCATAACATCCCTGATGAGCTCCCGGTTACATTTGTTTTTACGGCAAGCACCTATTTCTTCAGTGAAACGTATTCTTCTTGCAATGCACCAAGTTCTAATTTGAGATTGTTATCCTCCTTATATCAGGTGCAATGAAAAGAATCGTCAGTTGAGCTAGGTTTGTTGACTAGACTGACCCTAGAGTACATGCCCGTGGCATGTACTCTAGGGTCGGTCTACATGTTCGGTCAGTTTGGTGTGACATAAGCACTGGGAAAGGAAAAATGAAATTAGGCCTAATGACTCTGAGTACAATGAACGGTTATACAGAGAAATAGTGGGCCCACAAATCAGAGTATCCTATAATTGGGGGATTTTAACTTCCCAGATATGACTGGAACTTGTGGGTTGGTCACTCGCACACTAGCCAGGTTTTTTGTGGATTTATTGGATAATTGTTTTCTACAGTAGCATGTTAGAGAGGCAACCAGATGGAGTAATACTCTTGATCTGATTATCAGCAGTGATTATTCATGCAATACGAATTTATAGATAAAGGAACCACTAGGTTGCAGCAATCACAGTGTACTGATGTGGGATTTACTTAAAGATGTACCTACCATCAGGAGTAAAGGGGAGGGTTTTTGCTTTCGTAAAGAGGTGACTACAGTGGTCTCAGAGATTTTTTAAATTCTATACAGTGTGACCAAATGATGATGTTACCAACAGCAAATTCTAAATGGGAAGTATTCAAATAAGTAATCATGGAAGCTACTAGGCTTATTGTTCCAACTAAGAAATCCTGTTCTAGGTTTAGGCCCAAATGGAAGGCAGAGTATGAGAAATCTTTGGCAAAGGATGTAAAGAAAAACAGCAAGGGGTTCTTTACTTATGTAAACTAAGAAAGGAAGGGAATGAATCAGATTGGTCCACTTGATATTAATGGTACAACTGTTGATGATCCTGCTCACATAGCTGCCAAACTAAATGAGTATTTTGCATCTACATTCACACATGAGTTATTCAAGGAGGAGAAAGACAGATGTTTATCTAACTCTAACAAGGAGTTAAATGATTTTGTAATAACTGAGAGCAAAGTGGAGGAGAAAGTGTTGAAATTAAACACAAGAAAGGCTCTGGGGGTGGATGGGATCTATCCAGTTATATTAAAGGAGGCAGAAAAGGAAATAAGCAAATACTTATCCATAATTATGAGAGCATCCTTGGACTTAGGGAAAGTCTCCATGGACTGCAGATGTGCAAATGTATTTCCAATTCATAAAAGGGGATCAATGGGTGACATGAGTAATTACAGACCTGTTAGTTTGACTTCTGTTCCAGGGAAAATAATGGAGTCACTGGTTAAAGAAGCATTGCAGGATCATGAAGACAAGACTGCAGTAATAATTCAGATACAGCATGGGTTTAAGGGAAAGACTTTTCTGACAATTTGATTGGATACTGTGACATGGTCACAAAGGAACTGGGTGCAAAAAATAATTTTGATAACATATACTGGAATTTCAGAAAGCTTTTGATACTGTTGCACATGGAAAACTGCTGCACAAATTGGAGCAGTATGGCATTAAGGGTAAGTTGCTACAATGGATAAAAGAATGGTTTAATGGGCGAAAACAGAGAGTAGTAATCAATGGACACTGCTCTTCATGGACTAATGTTATTAGTGGTGTCCCCCAGAGTCCAGTGTTGGGCCCACTGTTGTTTTGTCTATTTATCAATGATATTGATGAAAGTATATTAGGCTTAATTTGTTATGTTAACATTGACAAATGCAGAGTACTGCATATAGGGAGAAGTAACCCCAGAGAAACATGTGGTACTAAACTTAGGGTGGTAGAAAATGAAATGAAAGACTTGGGAGTAATTGTGCAGTCAGATATGAAGCTTTCTGAGCAATGCAGACAGGCTCCAGAGCAGTTCATGGGGTATTGTCAATGATATACATGAATTTTTGTAGTAGGGAAAAGGAGGTGATTATCCTTTTTTTATAAGGGAATGGTCAGGCCACACCTTGAGTACTGCATCCAGGTCTGGAGACCTCATTTTAGGAAGGCTGTAGAGTTGCATGAGTGTGTACAGAAAATGGCAACAAGATTGGTGAGGGGAACAAAGTTGTGCTCTTATGAAGAAAAGCTTAAGTGCTGCAAATTTCAACGTCTGGAGACTAGGCACCTGCGATGGATCCAATTCAGGTGTGTAAGGCCTTGAATGGATTGAGCAGTCTTAATGCTGATGGGATTCTTCCTCTAGTTCAGATTACAAACCTGAGGGGGACATAAATTGAAATTGAGGAAAGACAGTTGTTGAACAGATCTATGTTATATGCCTTTAGCCAGGGGGTGGTTGATTGTTGTACAAACTGCCACCTGTTGTTGTGGAAGTTGATAATGTAAATAAATTAAAGGAAGAGGTGGACAAACTTTTGGGGTGAATGGATGGGTGAAATGCTGAGAGGTGTTTTTTTTTTTTTTTGTTGATGCTGTATAACCTTGCTTTCTTGCATCATCTGCCTCTACTAATGCTATACAATTGATGAACTCGTGACTCACACCAGAAATGTTTGCAGGTATTTCCTGCTGAGTTACGATGTCTTTGGAATTTGTACTGTAAGTGGATCTGGTAACAACCATTATTTGGATAATGTTTGATCTTAAGAAAGATCACAGAATTTAAATTTGTAATATATTACAGAATTTAAATTAAGAAAGTATTAGAGAAATTAAACTATGCACCATAACTTTATTCCTAGTGAATAAAATTTAAACAAAAATTGTCTACCAGACACTAATAGTTCCTGTTCATGACATGCAATATGGCATTTTTTCGGATTGAATATCATTCTGTATATGAACTTTTTTTCTTCTTCTGGGGACTCATGATGGGATTAAACACATTCCCACAAATATAGTAGCGTCGGGCATTTGGAAAAGCAGCATAAAATGCTACTTTTCCAAATCCCTGACACTACTACTACTATTTGTGGGAATACTCTATTGCATAGTTAAAACTGCTAGTTTAGCACTTCTTGCTGTTTATTTCATTAATTTTTCGATCTTATATTGTTACTCTTATTATTTCCTTTATTTTAGTGTCACATATTTTGTCCCCAATTTAAAAGAAGTTTGTGTCTGTATCAGTTGTTATTAGTGTTTAATTGTTCTTAATTTAATTTGACGTAGAAAACAGTAAAGTTTTTAATTTCTCTTCTTTTCATGAACAGCATATTCAGCCATGGATTTCATTTATGTATTATGTAGTCATTTTGTTGTAATCATTGTCTGGTAGTCATTTTGTTGTAATCATTGTCTGGTAGTCATTTTGTTGTAATCATTGTCTGGTAGTCATTTTGTTTGCATCCCCCTCCACACAATTTAAACTTCCTTTACTGAATTGATGAGAAAGCATGATAAATCCACCATGTTTTTAGTATAGACTTGTATTCAAAAAGTTTGGAATTAACTTTATCTTGAAATTGTGGTTCTGTTGCAAGTTGTCACTTATTGCAGCATATTCAATAACTCTTGTACTAATTCAGACTGGCTGCAGATAAATGATTATTCATGCATTTATAAATAAATCATCAGTTATCTGCAGTCAGTCTGAATTAGCACATATTGAAAAGAGCAACAGAAACCCATGAATTGTTAAAAACGTTTCAGGAAGATATGATGAGAGCCTTGTCGATCAATTCGGCCCTGGAAAGATTGTGCAAGACTCAAGGGGTAGAATTTTTTTCAGCCTAGTCTGTACTTGTTAGCAGGAGAGACTGCTTCTACAGGGATGGGATACACTTAAATAGAAAGGATGCAAGAATATTTGCTGATATCGAGAATATCGAGGCAGTGTTAGGTGGGTCGGAAAACTGCTAGCTTGGGGGGATACAGGGACTACTAGATTAATAGTAGCCACTGGCAGAGGTGAAAGTGATTCTTGCACTGCTATTGGAATGAGCAGCAGCCTGGAAAACAAGATGCAGGATATTTCAGAGACTGCTGGGAGTCATTGTGGTACAAGTAAACACATGGGTTGTGTTAGGGTAGCTAAGAATAGGAACAGGTGCATGTATACTTGCATGTACAGCAATGCTAGGAGTTTGGTAAATAAATTTGATGAATTTGAGGTATTGCTCAAAACAACAAAGGCTGATATTGTTGGGATATCAGAGATGTGGTTTCACACAGATATAAGGAATGCAGAATGGAATTTGGCGAGTACAATGTGTACAGAAAGGATAGACAGGATAGGAAGGGAGGAGAAGTTATGCTATTAGTAAGAAACACAAAATCGAAGGAAGTGAAGCCAGTCGACATCGCTGGACAGTGCAGTGACGAGTCAGTTTGGTGTGAGATTTTTATCTCACACAAGCATTGGGAGATCAAAATTGAGAGTAGGAGTGTGCTATAGGCCTAATGACTATGATGAGTATAACAAGAAACTGTACAGGGAAATAGAGTGGGCCAGTAAATCAGAGTCTTATAATGGGGGATTTTAATTTCGGAGAAATTGATTGGATTGTGGGTTGGTCAATCACACACTAGCAAGGCTTTTGTGGATTTATTGGATGATTGTTTTCTACATCAGCATGTTCGGGAGGCAACTAGAGGGAGTAATACTCTTGATTTGATTATTAGTAGTGATTCTTCATGCATTAAGAATCTGCAGATAAAGGAACCACTAGGTGGCAGTGATCACAGTGTGCTGAAGTGGGATTTACTCAAAGAGGTAACTACATCAGGGGTAAAGGGAAGGATTTTTGCTTTCGTAAAGGTGACTACGATGGTCTGAGACAGTATTTAAATTCTATACAGTTGGACCAACTGATGATGTTACCAACAGCAAATTGAAAATGGGAAGCATTCAAAGAACTTATCTTTGAAGCTACTAGGCTTTACATACCAACTAAGAAATATTGTTCAAGGTTTAGGCCTAAATGGATGTCAGATGAACTAATGAGACATATGGCATAGAAGAAAAATGCATGGGATACATATAAATTAACATATGGCACAGAAGCCTATGATAGATATAAGTTGATCTGTAACCAAGTTACAAAGGAGGTTAGGCAGGCGAAAGCAGATTACGAGAAAACTTTGGCAAAGGACGCAAAGAAAAACAGCAAAGAGTTCTTTACTTATGTAAACTCTAGAAGGAAGGGAATGAATCAGATTGTTCCACTTGATATCGATGGTTGATCTGTTGATGATCCTGCTCAGGGAGCTAACAAACTAAATGAATATTATGCATTGACATTCACACATGAGGAGTTATTCAGCGAGGGGAATGCCAGAGGTGTATTCAACTCTGGCAGTAAGCTAGATAATCTTGTAATAACTGGGAGTAAAGTGGAGGAGAAATTGTTGAAGATAAACACAAGAAAGGCACCTGGGGTGGATGGGATCTATCCAGTTATATTAAAGGAGGCAGTAAAGGAAGTAAGCAAACCCTTAGCCATAATTATGAGAGCTTCCTTGGACTCAGGGGAGGTACCCATGGACTGGAGATGTGCACATGTGACCCCAATTCACAAAGGAGGATCAAAGGCTGACGCAAGTAATTATAGACCAGTGAGTTTAACTTCTGTTCCAGGAAAATTAATGGAGGCACTGGTTAAAGTAGCACTGCAGGATCATCTAGACAGGACTTCAGTTATAACTTGGACACAGCATGGTTTTGTTAAGGGAAAGTCTTGCCTGACCAATTCGATTGGATACTATGATGCAGTCACAAAAGAACTGGATGCAGGGAATAACTTTGATGTTATATATTTGGATCTTAGAAAGTCTTTTGATACTGTTGCACATGGAAGACTGCTGCACAAATTGGAGCAGTGTGGCATTGGAGGCAAATTGCTGCTATTGATACAGGGATATTTGAGGGGGAGAAGACAGAGAGTGGTAATCAATGGACATTGCTCATCGTGGACTAATGTTATTAGTGGAGTCCCTCAGGGTTCAGTGTTGGGTCCATTATTGTTTTCTGTATTTATAGATGATATTGATGATGGTATATCAAGCTTAATGTCGAAGTTTGCAGACGATACGAATGTTGGAGGGTTGTTAAGGACACTACTGACGCTATGCTGCTGCAACAGGATCTGGAAAGGTTGAGCAGATGGGCTGAGAGGTGGCAAATGAAGTTTAACATTGACAAATGTAAAGTACTACATATGGAAAACAGCAACCCCAGAGCAACGTATCAACTCTGTGGTAATTGTGCAGACAGATATGAAGTTCTCTGACAAGTGCAGATGGGCTGCAAGAGTAGCTCATGGTGTCTTGTCAATGATATACAGGAATTTTTCTAGCAGGGATAAGGAGGTGATTATTCCCTTGTATAAGGCAATGGTCAGGCCAAACCTTGTGTACTGTAAACAGGTCTGGATGCCTCATTTCAAGAAGGATGTAGAACTCCTGGAACGAGTACAGAGAAGGGCAACAAGATTAGTGAATGGAACAAAGGGTTGCTCTTACAAAGAAAGGCTTAAGTTTTGCAAATTACAGTGTCTCGAGACTAGGCACCGGTGAGGTGATCTGATAGAGGTGTATAAAGCCTTGAATGGTTTGAGCATGCTCAATGCTGATGGGATTCTTCCTCTTGCTCAGAATAATCACTTGAGAGGGCATAAATTCAGATTGAGGAAAGACAGATGTAGGATAGATGTGCAGAGATTTGCCTTTAGCCAGCGGGTAGTTGGTTGGTGGAACAGATTTCCATTCCTTATTGTGGGTTGATAGCCTAAATAAATTAAGGCTCAGCTGGACAGGTATTTCGAACGAACGGAGGGGTGAAGCGGAAGTGTGTGTTTTTTTTTTTTTTTTTTTTTTTTTTTTTGGCTGATGCTGCATAAGCTTGCTTTCTTGCATCATATGCCTATGCTAATGTGTGCCATTTAAAGAACTTGCTAGCAGTTTGAAAAGTTTATAGAAGGCTACTTCTCCAGCAGAGTTTATAGAAGGCCACTTCTCCACCCTTCAACTTAAAAAATCCAGTTGTTTGTGATTTGATCAGTAGTGATCAATGTTTAACTATCCATGGAGTTGCTAGTTAAATTGGTATTTCCTGTGGGGTATGGTAGTCCATTTTAAAGGCACCCCCGTAGCCAGGTGGGAAGGAGCAGCAGTGCGTAGCACACAGTTCTTGATTAGATCGGGGTTCGAGCCCGTAACCACCAAATACGGAGGATGTGGAAAGGTCAAGGGAATGACCACCGCATATTCCTGGAGCAATATGGCCTTAGTTGCTTATGCTCCTAAAAACCAAATAAACAAACAAAACAGTCCATTTTAAAGTCGGGATTTGGAAATGTGACCCATTTCAGCCAACTTTGTGCCTTATATCCTCACTTATGATCATACAGCATGGCAAATTCTTGCATTTCATGATCTTTTTCAACATGTTATTGCTGACCCATTCTTTGTTTTTTTCATCATACTGGTCATCATGGATATGTAGCTGTGATCCAGAAACAAGGACCCAGTTCTCTCAAAAACATGACAATCTTGATGAAATGTGAAGATCTTCTTTATCTTATTTTTTTTGACTTGCATGGCATTGTTGTTATAAATTTGTCCCACATGATCAAACCTTGAACCATAAATAGTATAAAACAGTTTTACAGCAATTGTATTGCTGCTTGGAAATTGGCACTTGCATAATGACAACATCCCTGCACACTCACACTTACGTTTTCCATTCAAGAATTTCTTGCGAAGTACTGTATGACTCGTTGCCTCCGTAGCTGAGTGGTCAGGAGTGGGAGTGCAGTCGCACACACTCCTTGAGTAAACCAGAGTTCAAGCCCCTGACTGCTAAATATGGTCGATCTGCCAACCCGCAGTGGACCAGCGTGGCAGATTATGGTCCATTTCCCTCAACATGAATTGTTGAGGAGGCTTCCATCCTGCAGTGGGCTGATAATGGCTGCAGGGCTTTCACTGTATGACTCTGGTTCCTGATCTGCCATACTAAATCTGTTTACCCCCTCTAATACCCCCTACCCAAGAGTAAATTCCCCATGAAAAGTCACACAGAAAATTATTTAGAACATGACAGGAAGTATTAGCAATTGCAAAAGAAACCTGTTGGGAATGTTTTCAGAAGTTGCAAAAGTGTTGGGAATCTGTGTATGCAATGTCAAAGAAACTGCATCAGAAGAGCTCTCCAAAATAGCCAGTAAGCTTGATCATTTCCTACTAGTTTAGTCTCCAAACTTTTTGATCACACCTCATACACGGGCAGTTTAACCAGTGCAGGGCCATTAACTTGATCCAAATATCTCACAGAGCAAACTTCTTTAGTTTGGCCCATAGGCTGGTTATTGAACTATGTAGGCCTGCAGATAGGTGGATAGAAAAAGTTTGACATTAAACTAAGCAGAAGCTTTAATACATAGTTTTTTTTTTTTTTTTTTTTCTTCTTTTGTTTCAAAATGCAGTTATTACAGGTTTTTTAATGTTTCTGAAGATAAGAGAGCCATGTTTATGTTACAGATCTTCAAGATCATCTTACAGTTCACGTAGCTCTTCATCTAGGAGTTCATACTATAGTTCACATAGGTAAGAAAGTTAAGTACTTAATAACTGACTTTTCTGATATTTTTCTTTCAAAATGTAACTTTGCAAGTAAAGGGAATATAACATTTAAATATATGGAATATTCTAATGTTCAACTCCTAAGACCATTTTAGAATTGTGCATTGCTTAATAAAAAAAAAAATACTTGACTGACATTTTTAAATATGCTGATGTGAAGGATTGAAAATGTAAGGTTGAACATAAAACAGCTACGCATAAATGAGGAGAACTGAACATCTCAAAAAGTTGCACGTGCCTTTTAGTAACTCCTCTTTTATTAAGGTGAGATTAACAATGTGTGCTAAATTTTTTGTGCAGAAAATGAAGTACTGGCCAACTGATTCAAAGCTAGAATCTTATCATCAGCTAATAGTTATGTACACGTAAAAACAGCTTTACTGTGCTAGGTTTGCTCGCCTCTCATTACTTGGTTTTTTAGGCTGTGATTATCTCTTCTTATGATAATCCAGGAAATGATTTATAAATTGGTTGAGGCAAGGCTATTTCCAAGCTTATTCATGTTTCTTATGTGATTATAAAATTCAATTTCTTGTTGATGTGATTATAAAACCCAATTTCTTGTTGCTTGCCCTGGGTGTAAACTAGAATCGGTTTTCAGAGCAGAGAGGATTAACACTTTGTACAAAATTTTGTTTGTTAATTTTTATTAAGATCATTCAGTAATTATGGGATGATTATGATGTTAATAGCTTTATGGTCTGCATAGTTTGTCTTTATGCCATTTTTGAAGTGCAGCGAAAATAGTAGTAGTAGTGGCAAATAATGCAAGAGCTGATATAGCATCACCCGAAAAAAAAGAGAGAGAAACACACGCACACACACACTTCACCCATCCTTACCCTCCAAGAATTTGTATAGTTCTTTGAATTTATTTAAAAATGCACTTCCACAACAACAGATAGAAGCCTATTCTGACAAACAATAATTTGCTGGCGGAAAGCAAACATCTGCACATCTCTCCTGCAACCGTTCTTTCTTAGCTTACTCAATTCATTCAAGACCTTAAACACCCCAATCAGATTACCCCACAGGTGCCTAGTCTCCAGACATTGCACTTTGCGGAACTGAAGCCTTTAGCATTAATAGAGGCATATGATGCAAGAAAGCAAGCTTATGCAGCATCAGCCAAAAAAAAAAAAAAAATTCTCCCATTTCAGCCCTCTGTTTGCTTCAAATACCTGTCCAGCTCAGCCTTAAAAATTTATTTAGGCTATCAACTTCCACAACAAAGGATGGCAGTCTGTTCCACCAACCAGCTACCCGCACATCTATCCTACATCTGTCTTTCGTCAATTTGAATTTATGCCCTCTCAGGTGATTATTCTGAGCAAGAGGAAGAATCCCATCAGCATTGAGCATGCTCAAACCATTCAAGGCTTTATACACCTCAATCAGATCAAGGCTTTATACACCTCAATCAGATCACCTCGCAGGTGTGCCTCTGTAGCCAGGTGGGAAGGAGCAGCAGTGCGCAGCGCACGTTTCTTGATTAGACCGGGGTCCGAGCCCATCACCACCAAAAACGGAGGATGCAGAAAGGTCAGGGAATGACCACCGCATATTCACCGAGCAATATGGCCTTAGTTGCCAATGCTCCTAAAAACCAAATAACAACAAACCTCGCAGGTGCCTAGTCTCCAGACAACGTAATTTGCAAAACTTAAGCCTTTCTTCATAAGAGCAACCCTTTGTTCCATTCACTAATCTTGTTGCCCTTCTCTGTACTTGTTCTAACAGCTCTACATCCTTTTAAAATGAAGCCTCCCAAACCTGTATACAGTACTCAAGGTGTGGTCTGACCATTGCCTTATACAAAGGGATAATCACCTCCTTATCCCTTCTAGAAAGATTCCTGTATATCATTGACAAGATGCCATGAGCTACTCTTGCAGACTGTCTGCACTGCTCAGAAAACTTCATATCTGCCTACACAATTACCCCCAGATTCTTTTCGTTCTATATCACTGTCAGTGTAGTACCACAGAGTTGATACGTTACTCATACTCTGGGGTTACTGCTTCTCATATGTAGTACTTTACATTTGTCAATGTTAATCTTCATTTGCCACCTCTCAGCCCATCTGCTCAACTTTTTAAGATCCTGTTGCAGCAGCGTACTGTCATTAGTGTCCTTAACAACCCTGCCAACCTTCGTATCATCTGCAAACTTGGACATTAAGCTTGATATACCATCGTCAATATCATTAACGAATACAGAAAACAACAATGGACCAAACACTGAACCCTGAGGAACTCCACTAATAACATTAGTCACGATGAGCGGTGTCCATTGATTACCACTCTGTCTTTTCCCACTCAACCTTCCATAGCAGCAATTTGCCTCCAGTGCCACACTGCTCCAATTTGTTCAGCTGTCTTCCATGTGCAACAGTATCAAAAGCCTTTCTAAGATCCAAATATATGATATCAAAGTTATTCCCTGCATCCAGTTCCTTTGCGACCACATCATAGTATCCGACCAAATTGGTCAGGCAAGACTTCCCCTTAACAAAACCATGTTGTGTCCGAGCTATAACTGAAGTCATGTCTAGATGATTCTGCAGTGCTTCTTTAACCATGTCTCCATTAATTTTCCTGCAACAGAAGTTAAACTAAGAGGTCTATAATTATTTGTGTCGCCTTTTGATCCTCCTTTGTGAATTGGGGTCACATTTGCACATCTCCAGTCCATGGGTACTTCCCTTTAGTCCAAAGAGGCTCTCATAATTATGGCTAAGGGTTTGCTTACTTCCTTTGCTGCTTCCTTTGATATAACTGAAGAGATCCCATCCACCCCGGGTACCTCTTTTATGTTTATCTTCAAAAATTTCTCCTCCACTTTCCCCTCAGTTATTACAAAATCATCTAGCTCACCGCCAGAGTTTAATGATGTAGGTAAGAGCACCGTTTTGTATTCCCTTCATCAATCTGGTTGCCCTTCTCATCACTAATTATAGCAGATCTACATCCTTCCTAAAGTGAGGCCATGAGATCTGTATACAATATTCTAGTTGCAGTCTAACCATGGCCTTGTACAAAGGGATAATCAGTTCCTTATTCCTACTAGCAAAGTTTCTGTATATCATTGACAAAACCACCATCAGCTGTCCTGGCAGAATGTATACACTGCTGAGAGAATTTCATATACAGCTGCACAATTACCCCTAGGTCTTTTTCATTTTATATTACCATAATTGTAGTTCCACATAGTTGATAAGTTACTCTGAGCTTCATCATCATCAGGCATTTTCAATCCACTGCAGGATGGAGGCCTCTCCAGCAACTTTCCAGTTCTTCTGTTTTGTGCAATGGCCATCCATTTACTACCCACACACTCGTGAATTTCTTCTATCCATCTCCGCCATTGTCTTCCAGGTTTTCTTCTACCTCCTCTTGGGTGGGTACCATTCTGTTATTTTCTTCTGTAATCATGTCCATCTGTAATCATGTCTTCAATCTGTGTCCTACCCAAGACCATTTTAGTTGTTCTTTAGTTTTTGATAAGAATGTCCTTTACTTGAATTAGTTGCTTAATCCATGTGTTTCTCTTCTTATCTAACAGTCTGATTCCCAATATAATTCATTCCATTCTTCACTGTGTAGTTCTCAGCTTCTCTTCCATTCTTTTGGTTAGTGCCCAAGTTTCACTTCCATAAGTCATGGTGGGGAGTATACATTTGTTCATTATTTTTCGTTTCAGACAAACTGGGATATTGCTCCTCAGTATGTGACTAAAAATATTTCCTGAATGCTACCATCCAAAATTTATTCTTCTCTTGACTTCCAGCCATTTATCATTATTACAGCTAATAAGTTGTCCCAGATAAGTATATGACTTCACCTTTTCAATTCCCTTGTTGTGGAAGTTGATAGCCTAAATAAATTTAAGGCTCAGCTGGACAGGTATTTCAAACAAACGGAGGGGAGAAATGGAAGTGGTTTTTTTTTTTTTTTTTTGCTGATGCTGCATAAGCTTGCTTTCTTGCATCATAAGCCTCTGCTAATGCTAATTACTGCTCCTTCAATCACTGTGTCCCTTTCTGTGGCATAATTGTTTATCATTACTTTTGTTTTATCCATATTCATCTTTAGTTCAAAATCCTTACTAACTGTGTATGACTGATTAAGATTTTCCTCTAATTCTTTGGGATCGTGGCTTATGACCACAATGTCATCTGCAAATCGTAAATAGTTTAGGTACTCTTCATTCATATTGACTCCTTTCTGTGATCTTCTGAAAGCTTCCTAAAGGGCAGCAGTAAACAGCTTCGAGATAGTGTCTCCTTGTCGAACTCCTTTCTCAATTTCAAATTTGCTACTGTCTTTGTCTAGTCTAATAAAGGAGGTAGCGTTCTCATATATTTTCCTCAAAATCATAATATATGAGGTATCTATGCCCTGTCTTTCTAGTGCCCGAAACATTGCCTTATGCAGAATGGAGTCAAATGCCTTTTCATAATCCACAAATGCCAGGCATAATGGTGTTTTATATTCATTTGCTTTCTCCATTAGCTGTGATATTACGTGAAGGTGATCCATAGTTGAGAATCCTGTCCTAAAGCCAACTTGCTCTTTCGGTTGATTCTCATCAAGTATTCTTTCTAATCTATTAGTAATGACCCTTGTGAATAACTTTTAGATGTGGGATTACTCTGAGATTACTGCTACCCATATTTGTTAAACTTCAACTGGCATTGCTGAACTCATCGACCTAATTTTTCTAAATCCTGTTGCCGTAGCATACCATCATAATTGTTGTTAGCCACCCTGCCAACTTTTGTATCATCAGCTTAGATGTTAAGCCTAATGTACCATGATCAATATCATTGATGAAATATTGATGCCCAGCACTGAACCCCAGGGAACTCCATTAATAACATTAGTCCACAAAGAGCCGTGCCCATTGATAACCATCTTCCACTTAACTATCCCTTTATACATAGCAGTAACTTTCTTTTAATGCTATATTGCTCCAGTTGAAAAAACAGTATTTTGTCTGCAGCAGTATCAAAAGCCTTCCTGAAATCCAAGTATATGAAGTATATATTTTTTTTTCATGTCAACTTTTGATCCCTATTGTGAATTGGGGATACATTTGTACATCTGCAATCCATAGGGATCTCCCCTGAATCCAGGGATGCTCTAAGGGTTTCCTCACCTCCTTTGCTGCTTCTTTTATTATGATTAGATAGATCCCATTCACCTAAGGTGCTTTTTTTTATGTTCAGCTTTAATAGTTTCTCTTCCGCTTTCCTTTCAGTTATCAGAAAGCCATCTAGCTCCCCATTGGAGTTTGATAAACTTCTGACATCCCTCCCATAAAGAATTCCTCGTGTATGAATGTAGATGCTATATATCTATTCAATTTGTTAGCAACCTGAGCAAGGTCATCAACAGTTAACCCATTGACATCAAGTGGCACAGTGATGTCTTTGCTGCTTTTCTTGGCATTCTTCAGCAGACTTCTCATAATCTGCCTTAACTTGCCTAATCTCCTTTGTGACTTTATTACAGACTAATTTATATCTATGATAGGCTTCTGTATCAACTGGTAATTTATATGCATCCTGTGCACTTTTCATCTCTGCCATGTATCTCATTAGTTAATCTCACATCTGTTTGGGTCTTAGCCTTTAACAGTATTTGTTGGTGTTAAAAGCTTAGTAGCTTTTTGATTACTACCTTGAATGCTTCCCATTTAGAATTTGCTGTTGGTAGCATCATCATCATCAGTTGGTCCCACTGCATAGAATTTAAAAACTGTCTGAAGACCACTGTAGTCACCTTTACAAAAGTAAAGGCTTTCCCTTTACCCTTAACAGTAGTTATGTCTTTAATTTAATTGCACATTAGTACCCTGTGATTGCTGCCACTCACTGGGTCTTTTAGCTGCAGATTCTTAAATGCATGTAGAATCACTACTGATAACCAAGTGAAGAATATTCTTCCTCTTGTTGCTTGTCTAACTTGCTGCTGTGGAAAATAGTCATCCAAAAAATCTACAAAAGGCTTGCTAATGTGAGAGTGACCAACCCACAAATTCCAGTCAACATCTAGAAAGTTAAAATCCCCCATTATAAGACATTCCGATTTACTGGCTCACTCTATATCTCTGTGTAGCCATTTGATATACTCATCACAGTCATTAGACCTATAACACACTCCTGTTCTGGCGCCTCCGTAGCCAGGTGGGGAGGAGCAGCAGTGTGTAGCACACGCTTCTTGATTAGACCGGGGTTCGAGCCCATTACCACCAAATACAGAGGATGCGGAAAGGTCAGGGAATAACCACCGTATATCCCTGGAGCAATATGGCCTTAGTTGCTAATGCTCCTAAAAACCAAAATAACACTCCTGTCAGTTTTGTTTTCCCAGTGCTTATATCCAGGCTATATCAGAGGGGTGGGCCTAATCCCCCTGGTAGGTTGAACAAAATTAAGATGTGTTTTTTTTTTTTTTTTTTTTTTTTTTTACTTCAGATCAGTTTTGTGGGACAATACAATGAAAAATAATCCACACTGGTGGTGCATCAAAGAGAAAGCGTGCCAAATTGCAAGAAGAAGCTGTCAAAAAATCCAAATCAGAGAATGGCCACACTGATCTTTCTAACCAGGCCATTGGACCAGGACCAGCTATGGATACAAAAGGTAAAACTCCCAAAAAAAAAAAAAAAAACTGATGATAAACTGATAGAGCAAACAGTGGAACCACAATTGCCAACTGAAGGTGATGCTGATAATAATGAAAAAGGGTCCGTAGCTGTAAAAGCCTCCACATCACAAATCGACATTGGACTGATTGATAAGAGGAATAGAATTGACACTTGATAAGAGGAATAGAATTGACACTGAAACATTTCTAAAAGTTCAGGACTTTGAAGTACCAACTGATGTCCCCAAGGATAAGGGTAATCGCTCATTTCCAACTCGCCTTTTTACAGTAACATTGACAAATGGAGAGAAATATAAACGAGACTGGCTGTGTTGGAGTCAAGCGAAGCAATCACTGTATTGTGCACCTTGTGTTTTGTTTACCAAGAGGGATGGATGTCTCTTCTAATGTGAGTGTATTAACTAGTCATCCAGGATGAAGTATTGAGAAAGGTTGGAGAAAATTAAAGGATCACATTCCAAGTCATGAAAATTCTAACTTACACTATATTGCATGGAAAGAAGCAAGTAAGGCAGCAATGAGCAGTGCTTCAACTTCAATGGACAATTATATTGTTGACCAGTTCAGGGCTGAAAGTAATAAATGGAAGAAAATTCTTCATCACATTCTTGATATCATCCTATTTTTGTCAGAGAGGCGGCTCGCTTTCTGCGATTCTTCTGAAAAAATTGATGATAGCCATAATGGGAATTTTTTGGGTGTCATTGAGCTTCTGAACAAATATGATTCAGTATTAGCCGAACATGTTCCATGTGTATGGAATGCATAGGAGAATGAAACACAGCTCCAGGTACACTATCTATCAAATAAAATACAAAATCAGTTCATTGAAATCTGTAGATCATTTGTGCAAAAGAGCATTATTGAAGAAATAAAAGCTGAAAAGCATTTTGCAATTGCTGTTGATGGAACACCTGATTGTTCTCACAAAGAACAGCTATCATTCATCTTCAGATATGTGAAGAGGGAAGATATCAGTTTTTCAGTTGAAGAATGCTTTCTTGCATTTCATGAATTTGCATCGACTAAATGCACACTCGTTGATCACTCATTATTGGCTCGGCACTCGTTGGTTTGTTACACAGGGAGTCGTCTTCTTCAGAAATGCTTCAAGAGGTGTTTGTTTCCAAGATAATCTTCTCTTTTAATTATAAATTTCAGGATCGCATGCATAAGCATTTTTTAACGGCACACACAAATTGCATCTAACATGATTCGCGTGGAGTAACAAGTTCACAAAGCTTAAAAAAAAAGAAAAGAGGAATGAAGACAAGATTCTGAAAATTTATTTGTTTTTTATACGATTGAAGATTTCAGTAAAGGGCAAACACATTTCACCATAATAACGTAAAAAAAACCACACAATTCCAGCTATCGGTATTTTCGCAAATGCAATAAGATCGAGTTTACTTCCTGTTTTTATTGTTTTATGGTTGTATCTTCTAAAAATGTGCTTTAGAAAAATATCGCAAAGCCGTTCAAAATTGGTTCTTATAACGGAACATATGATAACGATGAAAGTGTAGTGCATTTTAATGATTTGAATTGGTAACTAGTACAATTTACACTATAAAAACGACCTTTTAGGGAGTTATATAGCGAAAATTTGAACTTCCGAGGTCGCAGAATGAATTACCAAAAAACAATGTGTTATAGGGTTCACATTACGATATTTTCACGATACGATGGTAACAGATTAATATTGTAAAGCGCAGTGGACTGTATTGTATAACTACGTGCGTGGTTTGAAATTCGGTGTTTATGAATGTTTAACGTTCATTTTTTTTTTCGATTTTGTTGATACTTGATACTTTGGGAAAAAAAAAAAAAAAACCTCGGGAACTCGTAAAGCAAGAACTGCCTGTACTTAAAGAAGCACGGCGTGTGCCAGTCAATGTTGGTGTGCCAGATAGTTTTGCTACTCACATGGGGTACCCAACTCAAAAGCATGCCGAAAATTACTTCAGGGTGAATATGTTCTTCACCATAATTGTCTTTGCTATCGATGGCCTTTCACGTCGCTTTTCTGCAGTCATACCCAAGTCATATTTCAAGTGATATTCAAAGTGAAGTGCTTCTTAAAAGAATTTTTGATGTGAATTTCAAATTCTATGCTGTGTTACTGAAGAAAATTTATGGTCAAATATTGAACTTGAGATTGGGCAATGTTTCCCCAAATGTCCTCATTGTGCTGTGCATGTTTGCTAGATTTGCTATAAATTTTTTATAAATTGTTCTAGTTCTTTTATTCTGTTCTGTTACTTGTAAGTACATCATGAACACTACATGTACATGTATATATCCATATATAAATCATATGTATTTAGCACTGATTACAAAAATACTTAATGAAATGAGCAGTTTGAAATGGGGCCTACATTTCCCATCTGGCCTGGTCCTATTACCAGCTTTGCACGGGCCTGCTTATATCACACCAGGCTAACTTAGCATTGCTCTGGTTGCCCATATTGACTGGCTGTACTACCTTAGATTTAATATGCTTGTTAACTAAGAGCATAACCTCTCCTGTCCTACCTGTATACATTGTACTCCCCATATTCAAATTTTCAGCATCACTTATGTCTGAGTGACACCATATCTCTGCTATCCCTACAATGTCTGGATTTGAAATATTAATGTTATGGTATGAAGTTCAGGTTTTGCACAATGCAATCCATAATTCCAGTCATCATGCTGTTATTGAATCCAAAAGGAAAATTTATTTGTGCTGGGAGAGCTAAGTGAGTTGTTATAAAACAATTTACAACCCATATTCAGTAATGATTTTGAGATTCCCTTTATATACACCAGGCTTGTATAAAAATATACATCAAGTGTATAACTGAATGTGCTGAACTATGATGTTATGTTCCATCTAAATAAAACTGTACTGCATTTCTACTTGGATATTTGAGATTTGATTTTGAATGCAAGGAACTGATGTCTTTTCCATTTCATTTCCAGACAGCATGTTTGCTAGATTTGCTATAAAGTTTTTCAGTCAATCACGGCATACTAGGTATATCAGCCCAAGGAAAAGATCACCTTAGCTGTTGCCTCCAGTATTATATTTGACATGCGTTACAGTGTCTATTCAATGAACTAGAGTTTGATTTGGAAAAAAAGTTGCAAGTTAGGGTTAAATTTGAAATTGTCTGCAATTCTGCCCTGACACGATAGGAGGGAGTAAATGATGAGAGCCTTGTCAATCAATTCAGCCCTGGAGAGATTGTGCAAGGCTCATGGGGTAATATTTTTATCAGCGTGGTCTGTGCTTGTTAACAGGAGAGACTGCTTCTACAGGGTTGGGATACATTTAAATAAAATGGGTGCAAGAATATTTGCTGATGCTATCGAGGCAGTGTTAGGTGGGTCGGAAAACTGCTAGCATTAGCATTAGTATAGATGCAAGAAAGCACGCTTTCTTGCATCTATACTAATGTTTAACGGACAGGCAAATGCCTGTCCATCTCAGCCTTAAATTTATTTAGGCTATTAGCTTCCACAACAAAAGATGGAAGTCTGTTCCACCAATCAGCTACCTGCTGGCTAAAGGCAAATTTCCCCACATCTATTCTACAACTATCTTTCCTTAATTTGTAACAGTGCCCTCTCAGGTTCTTAGTCTGAACAAGAGGAGGAATCCCATCAGCATTCAGCTTGCTCAACCCATTCAGTACCTTATACACCTCAATCAGATCACCTCGCAGGTGCCTACTGTCCAGGTGCTGCAATTTGCAGAACTTAAGCCTTTATTGGTAAGAGCACCCCTTTGTTCTCCTCACCAATCTTGTTGCCCTTCTTTGTACTCATTCTAGCAACTCTACATCCTTCCTAAAATGAGGTTTCCAGACCTGTACATAGTACTCTAGGTGTGGCCTGACCATTGCCTTGTATAATGGGATAATCATCTCCCTGCCCCTGCTAGCAAAATTCCTATATATCATTGACAAGACTCCATGACCTGCCCTGGCACCTGTCTACACTGCTCAGCAAACTTCATATTTGACTGCACAATTACCCCCAGGTCTTTTTCATTCTCCACTTCCCTGAGTATAGTACCACACAGTTGGTACGTTTCTCTTCAGTTATTGCTACCCATATGCAGTATTTTGCATGCATTTATCAATGTTAAACTTCAGTTGCCACTTCTCAGTCCATTTTCCCAACTTATCTAGATAAAGCTGGAGTAGCATACTGTCTTTACCGTCGTTAACAACCCTGCCAACCTTTGTATCATCTGCAAACTTGGACATTAAACCTGATATATATACCTTCATCAATATCATTGATAAATATACAAAACAACAAGGGGCCCAACACCGAACCCTGGGGAACTTCACTAATAGCATTTGTAAATTTTCTGCCTATTCACTGCTGCTAAGCACAATCAAATGAGAATGTTTTCTCTGTTCCAGAATATCTTCACCTGAACTTTCTTCTGCAGCATCTAAAATATCGGTAACTTCTGCTCTCTTTAAAATATCAGTAATCTGGGTTTATTTGCTTTTGCTTGAGAGATCTTTGTAAATTGCATGGTATGGAGCTAAGCATTTTTGAAGCTCCCTTTTGAAATTTGTCTTCCTCTCAGTCAAAGGATCTGCATTCAGAAAATTCTAATTGCTTGGCTAAGTTTATGCTTTCCGTTTATACTTTTTACTGTAAAATTTGGAACTTCAGAATTTTAATCTGCGCTATCATCCTCTGAATTGATTTGGTTTACCTCCGATGCCATTTCCACCAAATCTGCTTTGCCAGCCCCCCCCTTTTTTACCAGTAATTCTTGAACATCTTCAGGAGTCATATCATCAAAACCTTCCTCTCCTACCAAATTAGCAAGTTCTACTATCTCACCAATTCTGTTTTCTTCCGGTTTGACCATATTTCTTGAATGAACTGACTCTGGCCATACATTTTTCCAACACAGTTTTAATGTTGATAGTTTTATTTCTTTGAGCGATCAAGTTATGATTCCGATACAGTCCACAATTGAGAAATGTTTCTATGCCTCAATCACTTGAATAGATTCGGAATCAATTTTTTTCCAAAATCCATTGTAAATTTTCTGATATAATGAGTTTTAACAGTAGATATAATGCCTTGGTCTAATGGCTGAATTAAAGAAGTTGTATTAGGTGGTAGGAACAGTACTTCAACATTTTCGATGAATTAAATCTTTTGGATGGCCTGGTGTTGTTATCCAATAGTAATAACACTTTTGCTAGATTTTTCTGCTTTAAATAGTTTTCCACAGCTGGCACAAAACAATTTAGAAACCATTCTTTTAATAAATCGTCAGTTACTCAAATTATGACTAAGTTCCTTAGGCATAATTTAGGGCTGAATTTTAATTCGCAACAAAGTAATTATTCCAATACGGTTCTTAAGAACAAAGTTTAGTAATTCTTTGAAGTCACAAGTTTTTTGTTTCTTTTTTGTGGTCTCAAACAAGCACAAGTTCAGTAGCACAGAACTTAACATGGGGATTTCTGAACAAAATAAAATAAGGGGATTTCCTACCAATATGTTAAATTAAATAAAATAAAACATAAGCCAGTAGTATGGCAAACAGTAGTATTGAATGCTTAATTAATTATTTATTTATTTCATTATAATTTAACTTTATTTAATATAATTCAATGATAGTATGTATATATATATATATATATATATATATTTTTTTTTTTTTTTTTTTGCATAACGACTAGCAAGTTGACAGCCGGAATTCATAAAAAATAAGAATGGAAAAATTTCCTTTAACATAATAATAGTATAGTTTTCTCCGCACAAATGCTAAAAAATACCTTGTTATGCAAGGTTTGCCGAAATTCTCCAACCGTGTTATATAAGTACTGTGTTGTGTGAGGATTGCCGCAATTTATCAATCGTGTTAGAACGAAACAGTGTTTCAGAAGTACCGTGTTATATGGGGGGTTGCCTGTACAGTGAACCCCCGCTTTATGATTGGTTCACTGTATGATCAAATCACTTTACAGTGGACGCTTCATAATAAAATACATATGTGGTAAGTGCCGGTCATTGTGATTGCAAATTGAATTTTAATTCTATTAAACAGCGATTCTAATAAGCAAAAATAGGAGGAATATTATCCACAGGCTATAAAATTAAAGATCACAAATTTACACTTTATTACATTACCAATTAACAAAATTCAATTATACGTGAAATTGGAAGAATATTTTCCACAGGTTAGCAAAATAGAAATAAATTTATGCTTACGTACATAGCTCAATAATGCTGCAATATGTAAACTAGTTGATATTTCTGTTCACTGACATTTTTTGTGTGTGTGTGTGGGGGGGGGGGGTTGTAAAATTTAAACCAGTAAAAAAGATAAGTAATGAATAACAAAGAACACGGCACACACAAATTGCAACTAACACGATACGCGCAAGTGAGATAGAGAGTAACAAGTTTACGAAGCTTAAAAAGTAGAAATGAAGAAAAGATTCTGAAAATTTTGTTCATGTTTTTTATACGATTGAAGAGGGAGAGGAAACACATTTCACCATAATAACATAAAAACCCACAGAATTCCAGCTATTGGTATTATTCCAAATGCAGTAAGATCGCGTTTACTACCTATTTATAATAGATTGCACTAACAGAAAAGCCCAATAAACCAGAAACTGGAAATGGTTTTTATTGTTTTATTGGTAGTGATCTCCAGAAATGTGCTTTAGAAAAATATCAAAAAGGCGTTCAAAATTGATTCTTATAACCGAACATACGATAACAATGAAAGTGTAGTGCATTTTAATGATTTGAATTGGTTTTTTTGAAATTAAAGGCTGATTTCTTAACCCATGATCATGTTAACCTACTTATTTCACTTTATGATGGGATGGGCTTACGATTGTCTCCAACCAGACCACATGGTCCTTCTTCTTGGTGAACAGCAGCGTTTGTAAATGTGTTGGCTGCATGTTTTGTTTTTGCATCCTTTGGTTGAAGTGGCTTTTTTTTTTTTTTTTTTTTTTGTGTGCTGTGCTTTAATCAATATATTAGTTTTAATCAATTTTTTAAATAAATAGGTACAATTTCCATTATAAAAATCAACTTTTAGAGAGATAAATAGTTTAGTTTTATAGTGAATATTTCGACCTGAGGTCTTGGAACGAATTACTAAAAAACAATGTATTATAGGGTTCACATTACAATGGTTTTTCTGGAATGGATTAATATCATTAAGCGGGGGGGGGTCCATTGTACTGTATACCCTGTAAATGTATTATTGACAATTAAAACCTAAAATTTTGCTTATTATACTTTTATTTATCCGTTGTGAATTCTAATTCATATTACAATTGAAATGTGCGAGGGCTGTTCAGTAAAGAATGATCATAATTCACCTCCCCCACAACATACCTTTATTAATCATCCATATTTTGATGGTCCTTTTCAAAGTGGTCCCCTATTTGATGAAATGCACTTATTCCAATGTTTGTGCCATTCTTAAAAAAAATCATTGCAGAAGCCATTTTTTTTTGATAGAATTGAGGATTGCCTCCATTGTCTTCACAACTTCTGATGACTGGAAATGATTTCCTTGTAAGGTGCAAGGAAATCATTTCCAGTCATTGATATGCTAACTAAGTACTTGATGACAGTATGGGTAATGCATATATGGGTGGTTGATGCATTGTTGGCAATGCATCAACCTAATGCGCCATAGAACTCTAAAACAAACAAACAAAAGCAATGCATCAACCACCCTGCATGCAGTTCTGTAGGGGGGAGGTCCTGTAACATATGACGTGACACAACATGCTGGTAAACCATTCCTTAAATGTCAAAAAAAATTGATGACCATAACCTTTCCTGCAGAAGTCAACTTTTGTTTTTTTCATTGTTTGTGATGATGAAGCCATGACTCATCCGCTGTTATCCTCTTGTGCAGAGCCTCACCATCCTCAGTAACCATCTGTTGCAGCTTCTGACAAAAACCTCCTTGCAAACTTGCTGTTACTGAGATGTGGGTTAGTCTTAGAACCCAGCTTGCACATACACATGACATATGCAAAAGGTCATGGAGAATACCATGCATACTTATTACTGAGGGGCGCCTCTGTAGCCAGGTGGGAAGGAGCAGCAGTGTGTAGCACATGCTTCTTGATTAGACTGGGGTTCGAGCCCATCACCACCAAATACGGAGGATGCAGAAACGTCAAGGAATGACCACCGCATATTCCCGGAGCAATATGGCCTTAGTTGCTAATGCTCCTTAAAAAAATATAAAAAAACAAACAAACAAAAAACTTCCTACTGATATTTTGCACATCTCTGTCAGTTGCTTTTCTGTGGTGACAGCAGTGACTGCAGATTTTTTTTTTTGATTGAATTGCATTCATCTTTAAACATTCTAAATCACCTGCGAGCTATGCTATATTGAAGCATAGATTCGCCATAAGTTTCTTTTAGCACTTCATATGCATTGGCTGATGTTTTCTTGAGATGGAAACAAAATCTGAGAGAAGCATACTGTTGCTCGCATGTCACATCCATTGTTATCTAGCTGAAACTGAACAGGCATGAACTTACCACCTGCCAAAGTCACGCCATGTGCACCCGTCAACTGCACGGTTATGTGATGCAGCTTGCTTTATTCTTAAATTCTGCAGCTCAGTTAGAAATAGCGAGCAGTACGGTTGTTTGTGAAAAATTTTGGTAACTCTTTATCGAACATCCTTGTACATAATGTTTTTATCTGTAAATAGTAATTTAAATTGTGATTTTATTGTTTATGGTATATTTTATTAGAATAGTAAAATTTTATATGTCATCTTGGATTTTATTGCTCTCAGAGCTGGGTTAGTGAGTGACAGAATTTTAATGTATTCTACATTCTAGTGAGATGGTTTCTAGTAATTTTTATGCTCTTTGCCTTATTAGCTGTTATAATTTATACAATTGATAAGGCCATGAGCATAGAAAGTGACTTCCAGGCCCATGGAAATGTTTAATTCAGCCTTCCATTATGATAAATATTATGTGGGGGGGAGACAAAAGTTACTCTATTTGGAGAAGCTTTGCTCTAACATTGTGTGGATCATTCTTTACACAAAAACTAAACACACTGAGGACTGATTCTTTGTTGCAGTATTAAAATAATCAGTGTGAATCACACTGATTTTTGTACATGAAACTCAGTCTGTGGTGTTGAGTTCTTGACAGGTTTGGGCATGAAACATTCACTTTTAATTTGCTGGATATCACAGTTACATTGTGTTCAGTAACATAATGCCAAAATGAAGTGTAGTTAAGCACATCTCTTTTCTATTTCCAGTTATTGGGGCCATGGTATGGTGTAGCATATGTGCACACAGACACATACATTTCCTATTCAGATTTGTATTCTTTGTGTTAGTGGTATTTTTATTTCGTGTTAGTTGTCCATTGCTAACTGAATATCACTGTATTAACCACAATAGCAATGAAGTTAATTCCTGTTTAGTGGTTGTACCAGAGTAAAAAAAAAAAAAAAAAAAAAAAATTATATATATATATATATTTTTTTTTTTTTTTTTTTTTTTTTTTTAATTGCATGTATCGCATGCAGGTTGCAAGTATGGTAAATTTGCAGTGTGCTGTTAATGTTTATATTGCATCTTTGTTTCAGTTGCCATTGTTTAATATGCAAAATTTCTGAACTCTTTTCTTATAAGTTCCTTAAAAATTTGATTCATAGTGGCTGCTTTAATAACTGTTATTTATTGTAAATCTTTTTTAACTTTTAGCCGTTCACATACAAGGTCTAGGTCACGATCTCGATTTAAGTCTCGTTCGCGATCCCCAGCATCACCACTGAAAAGTACAACTAATAAAATTGTTCCGAGGAGAAGGTATCCACCATCTCCAATGTGAGTAGTATTTATTTTACGATCTTATTAGTTAGTAGAAAGACATGTGGAGCTCATGTTATCGTGACAGCTGCTTTGAAGTGATCTTGTGATTGATAATCAGTTTCAATTGTTAATGCTTTTGGTTGATCCAGAATAACTAAATAATTCTAAAAGTCCCTGGTAAAAGCCCATTAGTATAAGTATGTGCTCACTGACAAAGTCCTGTATGTAGGAGTGGTTACAAACTAATTTCTAGCTGTAAAACAGTGTTGTCTTTGAAGTATATGTTTGGGAAGGTTCAGCAGCAATAATTTTTTTTTTTTTCCCATGTCAATGGGCAACACAAGAAAATAGTTTCGTAATCAGAGATTCTGTCGGACTGTATAAGAAAAACCTGTTGCAGGTTCAGATTAAAATAAATAAATTACCTTTTATTCTTTAAATGGCCAAGTCTAGAAGGGTTTATATATTCATTGTGACTGCATACATATTGAATTATATAATGGATAGCTGGATTTTTAGTGACACAATTCAGTGGGGTTTGTATTTTTTATGGCAGCATACAAGCTACCTCACTCATGACTGGCTGTGTGAACCATTGCACTATGGCTGGCATGACATGGTCCATTGGTCACAGTGTATCCATCTGTAAATAGGCTTCCAGCAGGATAACGACCATGAAGGCTTAAGTTTGACAAATTGCAGCTTCTGGAGACTAGGCAGGCACCTGCGAGGTGATCTAATTGAGGTGTATAAGGCTTCAATTGTTTGTTTTTTAGTACCTCATATCAGGTACTTGATATGAGGTAATAATAGGGATAAAAATGACATCACTTCTTTCCTCTATATCATAAGGCAGTGTTTCTCAACCTTTTTTGTTGCTGCGGCACACTATACATTATAATCACTACTATACTCATATTCACAAACGGGAAGTTATTTCTGTTGGGTGTATTTAATAATACACTTATTATTTGTTTTAAATGCTTTAATATCTATTTTTTGAACATACATGAATTACATGAAATTTAAAAGAAAATGCAGCAGACTTTTGATTTACCGTTATCGGATTAACCAGGACACTTCAAGACTCCCAATTAAAAAAAAAAAAAAAAAAATCAACCAAAAATCATAAACTTCATGTAATAACTAGAATAGGTATAAACAGATGTTTTGCAAGTCGTAAATAAGCGACAAGAAGCGGCGTTATAAGTCGTCATTGGGAGATTAATGTGCCTATTGTCTTGCAACTCCCGCTGTCTTCACACACGCTGCTCAAAAAAAAAACAAAAAACACCAAATGTTTAGTTTGTTCTAGTGCGTCGCGTCGATTGTGTTCGGTCGCACTGCAAAAAGACATTTTGTTTCGTTATTTATGTCAGGGATGTCAAAATTTTTTTTTTTTTTTTTTTATAGTAAATATATACTGTGTGTATGTGTGTGTATATATAAAGCATAGAAAATTAATAAATAACTTATGTAAAGTTAATTAAACAAGAACTAATTAATGCCATCTATATATAACTAGATAGAACATTACATCAGTCTTATTATTTATTTTTGTATAGCTTAAGAACAATTAGTAAGATATATTTCATATCGGATAAGCTGGTAGTTACTTAACCCGTCTAAGATATAGCCATAACTGGTCCACGAGGTAAAACCTAGTAAAGGATAATCATTAGTCAAAGCAAAAGTAAAAATAAAACAATTAATCAACATGATAATAATAATATATATCAAGTCAATTATAGGTAATAGGACACATTGAAAGGGACTTTATCAAGGGCTAACCCTCTCAATATGTCCCCTACAATTAACCCAGCTATCAGTTTCTGATATCATCTGCCTGTTTAACATAGTCAAAAGGTAATTCATGCGATAAATGGATCAGTATAGTTAAAGTTAGACAATAATTTTGTTGTTAACAGGCTGGATGAATTTAGCCCAACCGATAGATAAGACAGCAAAAGCATATATTAAGGAAGAAGAGAAATAAATGAGAACCAATAATCTTCAATTAATGTCATATTAATAAGTACAAAAGGAGCATAAGCTAAAAAAACGAGAATGGATAAGAGGTTTAAGAATAGCGATAGTACCTCAATCCCTATATCGCTATTCTTAAACCTCATATCCGTTCTCCTTTTTTAGCTTATGCTCCTTTTGTACTTATTAATATGACATTGATTGGTTCTCATTTATTTCTCTTCTTCCTTAATATATGATTTTGCTGTCTTAGCTATCGGTCGGGCTAAAGTCATCCAGCCTGTTAACAACAAAATTATTGTCTAACTTTAACTATACTGATCCATTTATCGCATGAATTACCTTTTGACTATGTTAAACAGGCAGTTGATATCAGAAACTGATAACTGGGTTAATTGCAGGGGACATATTGAGAGGGTTAGCCCTTGATAAAGTCCCTTTCAATGTGTCCTATTACCTATAATTGACTTGATATATATTATTATTATTATGTTGATTAATTGTTTTATTTTTACTTTTGCTTTGACTAATGATTATCCTTTACTAGGTTTTACCTCGTGGACCAGTTATGGCTATTATATGGTTAAGTAACTACCAGCTTATCCGATATGAAATATATCTTAATAATTGTTCTTAAACTATACAAAAAATAAATATATATATATATATATATATATATATATATATATTTTTTTTTTTTTTTTTTTTGTTTAGAAATCGTGAAAATGATGGGTAAACGCAAAAGAGTTCCACTTTCAGTTAAGCAAAAACTTGAAATTATTCAAAAGTTTTGAAAATGGTGCATCCATTAAATCTTTAATGAAATATAATGTTGATGACCAAACCATATGCAACATCATAAAAAATAAAAGGAAGCGATTAGATTTAAAATCGACATCGCAAAAAATAAAGGGAAGCATCATATTGGACATGCGAGTAGTACGTGGTAAGTTTTTTTATCTATCGCATTTTTCGATACAGTAAGCACTTACTGTTATAAGGATTTTTTTATAAGGATTGTAAAATTTAAAACAACAAAAAAATAATAATAAGCAATCAATAACGATGATCATGGCACACACAAATTGCAGAAGTGAGATCGGAGTAACAAGCAAAAAAATAGGAAAGAAGAGAAGATTCTTACAATTTATTTATGTTTTTTTGTTTTTTTTTTTTTTTGTATGACTGAAGATTTCAGTGAAGGGGGACACACATTTCACCATAATAACGTAAAAACCCACAGAATTCTAGCTATCGGTATTTTCACAAATGCAATAAGACGAGTTTACTACCCGTTTATAATTAAATGCACGAACAGAACAGAAAAACCCAGTAACCTGGAAAGTGCAAATTGTTTTATGGCAGTTACCTCCAGAAATGTGCTTTAGTAAAATGTGAGCTAGCAAGGGGTGATAATAGTGAGTTTTTACCTTAACTCTGTGAAGTTCTTTACAGAAAATTTCATTTTGGCCGTTTTGGTGCCTACCAAGAGAATAAGTGACAGCAGTACTATTAAATCTATCAAGAAAAGGAAAGCGATCGATTTGGATCAGAAAATTAAAATAATAAGAATGTATGAAATGGTCAAACATTAACAAGTATCGCGCTGAATTCAGATTTGTCAATAATAATATAGTAGCAATATGTTACTAGTCATTCCCGAGTTACGTAAAACTTGACGAAGTAAAAAGTCCTGGAACGTATTCCTATGTATGTTGGGGACTTCTGTATTTTTGGATTAACCGGGAAATCGAGAGTCTACTGTATGCAAAAAATTAACATAATTATATAAATACAATCATAACATTTTAATCAGTGAGACGGTTGAGTTTGATGGGACGCACACAGTTATTTAATACAGGGATTTAGTCTAGTATTTTAGTCTCTCTCATTTAAAGCAGAAAACCCTGTTTCACACAAGTAGAAAGTGAAAATGGCAATAAAATTCTAATTGCTTCTGAAATTCCATGAAACTCTAAATTCCATGAAAATTCATTTTGAATTTTGATCCAAAATTTGCTAATATTAGTGGTATTAAAATGAATTTCCAGCGACTGGTCACTAAAGATCTCAGCCAATTCTTCTTCTTCTTGCAGATTAAGTTCTAACATTTGGAAGATTTCTTGTTGCAAATGGGTCTCTTACCCATAAATATTTTTTGGTATCAAGGATTCAAAATAATGCACAGCTTTTGTCTTTAACAGCTCTGTTTCTCTTATTAAATCAATTTTAGTATACAAGTTTAGGGGGTAATTGTGCATGCAGATATGAAGTTCTCTGAGCAGTGCAGACAGGCTGCAAGAGTAGCTCATGGTGTCTTATCAATGATATACAGGAATTTTTCTAGCAGAGATAAAGAGGTGATTATTCCATTGTATAAGGCAATGGTCAGGCCTCATTTCAAGAAGGATGTAGAGCTGCTGGAACGAGTACAGAGAAGGGCAACAAGATTAGTGAATGGAACAAAGGGTTGCTCTTACGAAGAAAGGCTTAAGTTTTGCAAATTACAGAGTCTGGAGACTAGGCATCGGCGAGGTGATCTGATAGAGGTGTATAAAGCCTTGAATGGTTTGAGCATTCTCAATGCTGATGGGGTTCTGTCTCTTGCTCAGAATAATCACCTGAGAGGACATAAATTCAAATTGAGGAAAGACAGATGTAGGATAGATGTGTGGAAATTTGCCTTTAGCCAGCAGGTAGTTGGTTGGTGGAACAGACTTCCATCCCTTGTTGCGGAAGTTGATAGCCTAAATAAATTTAAGGCTCAGTTGGACAGGTATTTTGAACGAACGGAGGGGTGAAGTGGAAGTTTTTTTTGTTTTTTTTTTGGCTGATGCTGCATAAGCTTGCTTTCTTGCATCATATGCCTCTACTAATGCTAATACTTCAGCACAGCCTAAATAAACGAATTTTTTGTTTGAATTAATTTTTATTATGAAACTTTGATTTATTTATTTTTTAATTTGCATTTTCCACTGCACACTTGAAGCATACTTGCAGCACACAGGTTGAGAAACACTGTGCAAAGGTGTAAAATTTCACTTGTTATTTAATGTTTTTTTTTTAACAACTCTGTTGGGACAAATGCATTTGTTAAATTATAGGTAATCACAATTACCCTCTTTAATCAGTTATCTGAGATATATGCCACATTGATTTATATTCTGATTTCAGCAGAATATCTCCTGCAAGAGTGCCTCACAATCGCAATTCTTCTCTTGATCGTAGAAAGCCGACATCACCTTCCAGGCCAACTGGGAAAGTGCCACCTCCAAAACGGAAAGCAGAGCCAGCCAGGTATATATTTAAATGACGTTATTAATTTCACGTAAACAGTGTTTTTATAAAAATCCTAAAAGTGTGGATTTTTAAAAATGTGTTAAAAAGAAAGTATATAAAAAAATTAGTAATTGCATATTTGCTGACATTTCTTGGTAAATTTCTAGATTTTTTACATTTAAAAAGTTCACTTTTTTTCTTCCAGATTTCATTCGACTTTGTCTTGTTGTGAATAACTGAATTTGATAGCAAAAGCTAGTTTATTTGAGACATGCCGTGTTAAAATATATGGTTTGGTGAAGTAGTAAAAATTTAAATATTAATGTTCCCTTTGAGAAAAGTGTAGAGTGTTAGCATCGTTTCATTATATTAAATCATGAAAACTAGATGCTGTAACAATGCTTTTTATGACTATTCTAAGTAGGTCCAAAAATCTGATGGTGAGGTGTGAAATAATGTTTATGATAGGAATGTATACATTGTTTGTTTGGGAATTATGAAAACTTCAATAAGCAAACATTAAGAATGTTAATGAAGAGTTTTGTTTTTACCATTTAATGATTGAAGCTTTATGTACTGATAATTTGTAGTTTGAATGCAATTTAGTTAGAATTTTTGTCTAGTTAACCTGCAGAGGTTGTAAAGGGGAATGTACATGTTAGCTGGGCTCCATGTATAGTACTATTAAAAAAAAAAAAAAAAAAAAAAAAAACTATAGTGCAATCTTGGTATAATGCGCCTCTTCATACTGCAGTTTCAGATATACTGCAGGTATGTGCATGTTTCCTGAAATGAATTATTAAAAAAAGCGCATTCAAATAACTAGCAATTTCATATTGGAAACTGGAAATAGTGAATATTGTATATACCTAGATCCCCTATATGTCCCACTACTGTATTTCCAAGAAGGGAAATTAGCAAAAAATTGGCTGTACATGTGCTTCAATATATTCAGTTGCAGAATAATTTTTGTACACAATAGGACTCGTCAGAGAATAATTTCTGTAGACATCCAGTTTCTCCCTTTAGCTAGAGCTGCAATGAAAGAGTATAGCAGGGGAACACTAATTACAAATGCCACCTCTGGAGGGGAAAATGGCTACTATTTGTCAAGTGCATTACATTAGCTACAAAGTAAATTTTTGAAACAACAGCACATGGCATCCTTTCTTCGATTATAAGGTACACTTAGAGTAGCAAAAGCCGCTAAGGATTAAACTAAAAAAAAAAAAAAAAAACACAAACTGAAAAGTGATTTATGGAGAAAATTCCACAACATACCTTAAGTCTTTCCAGCAAAATGTGTAACTCTTGTGTGTGTCAGATAAAAGTACCATCCATATCATCGCAAATCACACTGCTTGCATAATTTTGCCTCCTCTCTTTATTCCTATCCCTTTCACTGTCTTTCCTTCCGTCTCCATTACCCTTCCCCTCCTCACTGTTACTACTTTATACATATTGGGGAGAAATGACACCCTTATTTCAATACATCTACCTATTTCTATTTTCTCTAAATTACCCACATCTGTTCTCACCATTACCCTTTGCAGTTTGAAGGATATGGTAATGGGAATGACAAAAGGCTGTCTTTCCCGTTTCCATATCTTTCAGTATCTTCCTCAGATTTTTCCAAATTCCGAAAACAAACATACATTGTTATTAATCTATATATTTGTTTCCAATAAAATTCTCATTATTCCTATCACATCCCTCATTTTTCTTCTCTCTCTTTCCAGAACCCATATGGTTCCTCCCCTCTCATTTCCTCCATTCTTTCCCTCACTCATCTGTTCATTATCCTTAATTTTTGTTGCACGTGATATCAGACTATTTTTTTCTGAGATCCCTACATAATTACATTCTTTTCCTTCTGTATTTACAAAACAGTTCTTATAAAATGCTTTGGCCATTTTCCCTTATCCTTACATTTCCATTGCTTCAGATATTTCCTTTCATATATCATTTCTACATGCTCTTCTTATTTTTCCTTAATGTGACTGTCAACCTCTCTTTCGATTACCATTGGACCCAATTTAATATTAATAAAGCCAAATGATGTCATGGCAAAAAAAAAATTATATATATATATATATATATAATTGTACATATATATTTATTATAATAATAATTATATATATAATAATTATATATATATATATATATATATATGTATAAAAAATATGATAGTATAAACGAGAGCTGTGATGCTCAATATGTTCTATGTTGATTTCAATATTTGTAGAAGAATAAGAGAAATTTACCTGAAAATGATACGTACAATACTTTCATATGCTACTCTCCAGAAATTAAAATGAATATAACATTAACGCAAACTGATTACAGTAAAAAATAAATAATTACAAAACAATTAAAAATCAGTTGAACACAATTACAAAACAATTAAAATTTTTTTAAAAAAAGTTCATAAATTTTTAAAAACGATTTTCCTTCCGGAAGCTGACAGATCTTTTCTACCTTATGCTGTGATCACGACATACGGTAAAAAAGCTGCCAGCTTCAGGAAGGAAAATTGCTTTTAAAAATTTGCGTTGAACTTTTTTAAAAATTTAATTAATTTTTTAATTGTTTTACTGTAATCATTTTTCGTTAATGTTATACAGTAAACCCCTGCTATTCGCGGTATCTGTATTCGCGATCGCTGATTTAATATAAAATGAAACCTAAAAAAATGTGAATTTTAAAGCGCCGTGAATATTTTCCGCCATAAAAAAACATGAGCATGGCTAAAATTATCTTTCCCGGTTAAAACAGCACTCAGTGGGTGGGGGGAGAGGAGTGACAAAATCGCGAGCGTGGATGTTTCTCGTTAATCCTTGTTCAGTATGTCTACGCTTGTCATGGAAGGTTTCGTCGTTTGCTTTTAATTTCTGTGCTTATAAATTGAATCAATTTATAAATTTATAAATTGATATGCTTACAAAAATGATAAATCTACCGTTTTGCAGTGTAAACAGACTTTTTCGATTGTGTTAACGAAAGAAAGTGACTTTATTGTGGACAAATTCTTTCTAACTCCTACAAAAATATGGCTACGAATAAAAAGAGAAATGTGAAAAAATATCAAAGAAGGTGATGACATTAGCGAATAAAATTGAGTTATTAGATAAAATTTCTAATGGTGAAAGTGTCTCCTCAGTGGCAAAATATTATAAAATCAATGAGGAAGAAAATCTAAAAAACCGAAAAATTCAGAAGAAAAAATCCGCCGTAGGGTCCGTGAAAACGCGCTAATTGCTTCAAAAATTTTCTCTGTAACTCGCGATGGTAAATTTGAAAAAATGGAAAAGGCTTTAAATCTGTGGATAGAAGACCGAACTCAAAATAAAATTCCGTTAAGTTCACTCATCATTCGTGAAAAGGCAAAACTCCTTTATCAACACTTTAGCGAAACTGGTGATAGCACTGGCGGGATAAGTTTTTTTTGCTAGCAAAGGCGCTGGTTTGAAAGATTTGTTTGAAATTTCTAATAAATATTACATTTAATATTAAATTGTTTCTTATTTTCATTTCGATGCCATATGCTTGCATTTCACTATGTACTGTCTATGTACATAGTCATTATGAAGGTACATATAATACATACATAGACAAAATTTTAGACTAGTTTTTCTTATATATTTCATACTTTGGAACGGAACCCCTTTATTTCTATGGGAGCCATAACTCAGTATTCGCGTTTTCGGTATTCGCGACATTTCTCAGGAACGTAACCCCCGCTATTCGCGGGGGTTTACTGTATTTGTTTTAATTTATGGAGAATAGCATACAGAAGTGTTCTACGTATCATATTGAGGTAAATTTCTCTTATTCTAAAAATAAAAAAAAATATTATATATAGTAGTAATATACAACTGTTAAGAAGCAAAATAAGCAGAAAAAGGAAAATAACAAAAGTTATTGTATGTCTAATGCTCCAAAACGCGCAGCAAAAGAATATAAATGTGTGGTTTGTAAAATAGATAAAGTGTCTGTGGAAATGGAAATGAAAAGTACACAAGGTGCCTGAACTAAGAGAAGTGGAAGTGAAGTGAAGTAGTGGTTAAACAGGTGAAAGAATTTGAAAAACCTAGTACAAAAATGAACTGGGACTGAGGAAGCAAAAAAAAATGAAAAATAATAAATAACAAAGAAATAAATAATTAAATAACACTATATTCAGATATCGAAGGGCAATTTTAGCAAGAGGTTGAATCAGGGGATGGCAAATATGCAAAATCTGAATATAGTAGATGAAAATGTGATACATACTCCTGACCATGTATCAGGCACTGCATTTCCAAACTTATCTGTAGTATTAGAAAAAGGGGGAAGCAAATATGCGGCCTTCAATTTATTTCTATTATTTCTCATTTTTAGTTTAATTTTAATATCTATCATGTCAATTTATTTCCATTTATTTCTATTATTTCTCATTTTTAGCTTAATTTAATGCATTAAACATAAATATAAAAATTAATATCATATTGTATCTGCTTCCTACAATTTTCCCAAGCTTTAAATTATAATTTAACATCCAGTTCACTCTCAGGAATGCAGAACATTAGATTTTGCCTACGGCAAGGTAAACTATCATGCCACGGATAAAACCTGGTACGTCTGCGCAATAAATGGTACTACACACATAAAACCTAAAGAAGGCAGGAAAATTGAACAGTCTCAGACTGACCACCACAGGATATGGAGGTGAAATACAATATTTTAATCTGATACATACCCGTATGGCTTTGAATCTCCTATCACAATTTACTTGCTGTCATATACGTAAACCACCCTGTTTATTTAAAATTAAGTACATATATTCAAAAAAATTAATTTCATTATTCCAATTATTCACCATGTAATTACCTAAAGTTAACCTAGAAAAACTGGTATAGAGATTATAGAAATTGGTATGTATAATACATTCCTCTAGTGTGGCTATATGTCTGCTCAAAGCCCCTGAGGAAGTAGCAGATGTATGGCCACGAGGGAGAATGTTAATTATCACTAACTTTTGCTAATTTTCTCTAGAAGTCTCTAATATTCTTTAAATTTACATTAATTTTGTTGTTTTTATACGTATCTGTGTTATATATTTATATATAAGACTATTCATACCAAGGCTAGATTTATGTATAACTAGCAGGTTGGTTGGAGTCACTACAAACCTGATACTCCCAAGTAGTACCATAATTTCAAAAAGTAATAATGTATAAATAAGTGCACACTAAAAACAAAGGCTATTGTTGCACCTATTCAAACCAGCAAATTTTTAACATTGACGAGACTGCTCTGTAATAGAAAAAAATGCCAGATTGAACCTACATTGCCAAAGTGGAAAAGACAATGCCAGGTTTCAAGGCTTCAAAAGATAGGGCCACGATCTTGCTTGAGCCTAATGCAGCGGGAGATTACAGATTAAAACCACTGCTTGTGTACCATTCTGGAAATCCTCGTGCATTTAAGGGCATCAATAAAGCCACCCTACCTGTGGATTTCCGATCGAAACAGAGAGCATGGATAATAATATCTCTCTTTGATGATTGGTTTAAATACTGCTTCATTCCTGGGGTTGAAAAATATTATAAAGACAGCGACATTCCTTTCAAGATTTTGCTTCTGTTAGATAATGCTTCTGGATACCTACGTATCTAGATGATTTCAATTCAAACTTGATAATCATATTTCTACTGCCAAACACGACTTCATACATCCAACCTATGGATCAGGGTTTTATTTCGAATTTAAAAGCATACCAACCATGCACAACATTTGCTCAGGCATTGTCTGCAGTAGACGAGAAAAATTTTATGTTAAGAGACTTGGAAATCTTACCTTGCCATCTTAAACATTAATAAGGCCCTGGCGGAAATTACTAAAAGTTGTTTAAATGACGATTGGAAGAAAATATGCCCATGGCACGTAAAAGGCTTCGAAGGATTTGAAAAAGACGAGTCATATGAGGAGGTTACAGATAAGGTTGCAGAGCTACTTCAGTTGGAGGTTGATGCCAAAGACGTGGGGGAGTTAATAGAGGAAGACGAAACGGAATTATCTAACGAAGAACTTATTGACTTGCAGGCACTGATAGTGAAAGAAGAAAATGCTGATGAAGATGAACCAAATGAGGAGCCGAGACACGTCATCACCAGAGAGATGGCAATGGTGAGGTTTGAGAAGATGAATCCTGAAAGCAAACGATTCTTAAAAGTTGAGGGGTGAGTGATGTGTTTGCTTGCTACAAAGAAATCTATGATGAAAAGAAAAAAGCCACCATCCAGTCATCCATTAAGATGTTTTTCGTAAGTTGAGCCACCAACCCCTTCTAAATCTCCACAGCCCTCAAACTTCGCAGCAGCGTACTTATCAGCTGAAGATGTCAATTCTGGCAACGATGCTCGAGAGTTCCACGGAACGCAACCCTTATGTAAGTCGGGAGTGGCTGTAGTTACTTAGGTTATCCAGGGGTGTGATTCCCGTCTGTTCTAGCGATGGCCCTAGACATAAAAATAAAGGTAGAAACTAGAAAACAGCTGAGAGTTAAGGAATGGTAATTATAATATATAATATATTTGGAATGAAGATAAATACATCCAAGGTGATAAAGCTAAATGTAGGAATATGGCTGACTAAATATAAATAATTAAATGCAAACTCACCCTATATGTGACAATCATACCAATAGGAAGCGATCAAATAGGATATCATTTTCAATCCACTGCAGGATGAAGGCCTCTCCAGCAACTTTCTAGTTCCTTCTGTTTTGTGCAATGGCCATCCATTTACTACCCACAAACTCATGAATTTCATCTGTCCATCTCTGTTGTTGTCTTCCAGGTTTTCTTCTAGTTCCTCTTGGGCCATTCTGTTATTTTCTTAGTCCATCTGTCATGTTTTCAAGCTATGTGGCCAAGACTATTTTAGTTCTTTAGTTTTGATAAGAATGTCCTTTACTTGATTTTGCTTCCTAATCCACGTGTTTCTCTTCTTATCTAACAGTCTGATTCCCAATATAATTCATTCCATTCTTCGCTGTGTAGTTCTCAGCTTCTCTTCCATTCTTTTGGTGAGTGCCCAAGTTTCACTTCCATAAGTCATGGTGGGGAGTATACATTGGTTCATTATTTTACGTTTCAGACAAATTGGGATATTGCTTCTCAGTATGTGACTATATTTCCTTGAATGCTATCCATCCAAAATTTATTCATCTCTTGACTTCCAGCCATTTATCATTATTACAGCTAATAACTTGTCCCAGATAAGTATATGACTCCACCTTTTCAATTACTGCTCCTTCAATCATTATTTCCCTTTCTGTGGCATACTTGTTCATCATTACTTTTGTTTTAGCCATATTCATCTTTAGTCCAGAATCCTTACTAACTGTGCATAACTGATTAAAAGATTTTTCAGCTGATTAAGCATAACTGATTAAGAAAAATTTTGTTTCAGTGGTCAACAACATGCCAACCAAACATAAACTTTCTGAGGTCTAGTCAGTCTTTCCCAATAATTTATACTGGGAAAAGCTAAGCACCCTATGCATCTCAGTCAGATCCCCCTCCCCTGAAGTGCCTTGTTTTCAAGTTCTGTAACCTACATCTTTGTAATTTCTCCTCATATGAACATTCCTTTGCTGTTCTCACCAGACAAGTCACCGCGTTTGGATTCTTTCAAGAAGCTCAGTGTCTTTTTTTAAATAATGCCTCTAAATCTGCACACTATTCAGATTCAGTATTCCAAATCTAGCTTTACTATTGACTTTTATAAAGAGAAATAAAACTTCCTTTTCCCTAGATATAGAGGTAAAGCAAATCATTGCTAAGACACTATGCACCTTCCCTTCTTGGCCACCTGCTTACACTATATGCTAGACTTCATGTTTGATTGTATCAGAACATCTGTTTCCCTTTCCTCATTTACATCCTTCAACTCCACACAGCTTAGTGCATAAGTTATTCTTGAATTATTATTTCCTGGGGCTTAGAGGGGAACAGGTATTCTGTGTGTTATCAAACACTCAGTCTAAAACACTGATGGATCCAATATCTTTCTATTACAGAAGATTTAGGAGAACTTCAGTTGGCCTGCCTTCCTAAAATCCACTCATGCATACCTCGATGGTAAGCCCTGTTACGTCACTTAGGTGGCAATGAACGTGTTGAGTGGTTCTCTTCAAGACGACTGGTCAGCGTGAAGAGGAAAAGATTTGTTTCGTCGTGACTGCACAACGAAACAAATGGCCCTCAGTCCCCACCGGCTTTCACTCCCCCTCTTATGGCAGCAAGAGGATCAGAGTTGAAGCAGAGGGTGCAAAGAATCTTTGGGTACGACCAGGCTGCCATGCACGTAAACTGAACTTGGCCTGTTACAACGTAAGATCGCTTATCGGTGAAGACAGGATATTAGAGCTGGAAAAGGTATTAGAAAGTGTGAATTGGAATATCATCGGTTTGGCTGAAACAAGAAGAAGAAATGAATCACTTATAAGTTTATCAAGTGGAAATCTGCTGTACACCAATGGAAACAGTGAAAGGAATGAAGGTGGAGTTGGGTTTCTTGTCCATAAAGATATAAAAAACAACATTTTGGAATTCAAAAGTACATCACCAGGGGTGTCAAGACTAATACTCAAGATTTCTAAGAGGTACAAGCTAAAGGTTATAATGATTTATGCACCATCATCGAGCCATGATGATGATGAAGAAGAGGTTGAAGAAATGTTCACCGAAATTGAGAGTCTTCTAGATGAGCATAAAATCCACTACACTATTATTATGGGGAACTTCAATGCTAATGTTGGAAAAAGACAAAACAGTGCAGAAAGTGGAAGAATCGTAAATTTTAGAATTGATGAAAAAGGTGAAAGACTTGTGAATTTGCAGAATCTCAAGGACTGTCAGTAATGAACACTTTTTTTTTCAAGAAAAGGGTGAACAGAAAGTGGACATGGAAGAGTCTAAATGGATTAACAACTAATGAAATCGACTTCATCCTCACTAACAGACGATATATTGTGAATGATGTTACTGTCCCGAATAAGGTAAGATGCACACTTGATATAGATGTAGGAAAGGAGAGGAAAAAACTGACTCGAGTAAATAATACGAAAGTCTTTGAGATAACAGAAGAGGAGAAAGAGCAGTATGTACTGCAACTTAAGAACAAGTTTGAGCTTCTCCAGACTGCTCAGGACCAAGATATCGATGAAGAATATTACAACTTTCTGAAAGTGATAAAGCACAAGAAACCTATGGGGAAAAAGAAATCCAAAGAAGAAAAAATTAGTCAAGAAAAGGTATTAGAAAGCTGGAAAAGGTATTAGAAAGTGTGAATTGGAATATCATCGGTTTGGCTGAAACAAGAAGAAGAAATGAATCACTTATAAGTTTATCAAGTGGAAATCTGCTGTACACCAATGGAAACAGTGAAAGGAATGAAGGTGGAGTTGGGTTTCTTGTCCATAAAGATATAAAAAACAACATTTTGGAATTCAAAAGTACATCACCAGGGGTGTCAAGACTAATACTCAAGATTTCTAAGAGGTACAAGCTAAAGGTTATAATGATTTATGCACCATCATCGAGCCATGATGATGATGAAGAAGAGGTTGAAGAAATGTTCACCGAAATTGAGAGTCTTCTAGATGAGCATAAAATCCACTACACTATTATTATGGGGAACTTCAATGCTAATGTTGGAAAAAGACAAAACAGTGCAGAAAGTGGAAGAATCGTAAATTTTAGAATTGATGAAAAAGGTGAAAGACTTGTGAATTTGCAGAATCTCAAGGACTGTCAGTAATGAACACTTTTTTTTTCAAGAAAAGGGTGAACAGAAAGTGGACATGGAAGAGTCTAAATGGATTAACAACTAATGAAATCGACTTCATCCTCACTAACAGACGATATATTGTGAATGATGTTACTGTCCCGAATAAGGTAAGATGCACACTTGATATAGATGTAGGAAAGGAGAGGAAAAAACTGACTCGAGTAAATAATACGAAAGTCTTTGAGATAACAGAAGAGGAGAAAGAGCAGTATGTACTGCAACTTAAGAACAAGTTTGAGCTTCTCCAGACTGCTCAGGACCAAGATATCGATGAAGAATATTACAACTTTCTGAAAGTGATAAAGCACAAGAAACCTATGGGGAAAAAGAAATCCAAAGAAGAAAAAATTAGTCAAGAAACACTTCTCGTGATGAACCAAAGACGAACCAAAATGGTTTAGGTACTCTCCGTTCACATTGACTCCTTTCTGCGACCAGTCTAATCTTCTGAAAGCTTCCTCAAGGGCAGCAGTAAACAGCTTCGGAGATATTCTGTCTCCTTGTCGAACTCCTTTCTCAATTTTAAATTTCCTACTGTCTTTGTCTAGTCTAATAAAGGAGGTAGCACTCTCATATATTTTCTTCAAAATCATAATATATGGGGTATCAATGCCTTGTCTTTCCAGTGCCCGAAACATTGCCTTATGCTGTATGGAGTCAAATGCCTTTTCATAATCCACAAATGCCAGGCATAATGGTGTTTTTTATTCATTTGCTTTCTCCATTAGTTGTGATATTACATGAAGGTGATCCATAGTTGAGAATCCTGTCCTGAAGCCAGCCTGCTCTTTCGGTTGATTCTCATCAAGTATTCTTTCTAATCTGTTAGTAATGACCCTTGTGAACAACTTGTAGATATGGGATAACAAGCTAATTGGTCTATAATTTCCAATTTCTGATTTATCTCCTTTCTTATGCAGCAAAACTATGATTGCATTATTCCACTGCTTAGGTGTCACTCCTTTTCTAATGCACTTTGTGAAGAGCCTTGCCAGTTTTTGTGTTATGTCTCTTCCTCCCAATTTTAACAACTCTACAGTAACTTCATCTTCCCCTGGGGCTTTCTGATTCTTCATTTTCTTCAATGCATGTTCTGCCTCATCAGGAAGAATATTGGGTATGTCGTATGTGTTGCTACTTTGCAATCCATCTTCCCCACTGCTGGCATCATTCCCCTGCTCCTTGTATAATTCTCTATAGTAGTGTTCTGCTATTTGAATTATGCCTTCTCTGCTGTTTATAAGTACACCATCGCTATTCTTCAGTTTCAGTATCATTTGTCTTTCTGTATTACTGCTCATGGCTGCTGATTTAAATCCTTTGTTTTCCCTTAATGCTTGTTCTACTTTTCTTGTGTTAAATCTTCTTATGTCCTCTTTGAGTCTCTTTCTAATGGCTTTGCATAACTCAGTATACTCAATTTTCTTCCTGTCAGTGTTTTTCTTGCTTTTCATTTGTCGTCTTCGGTTCATCATGACAAGTGTTTCTTGACTAATTTTTTCTTCTTTGGATTTCTTTTTCCCTATAGGTTTCTTGGGCTTTATCACTTTCAAAAAGTTGTAATATTCTTTGTCGCTATCTTGGTCCTCAGCAGTCTGCAGAAGCTCATACTTGTTCTTAAGTTCCAGTACATACTGCTTTTTCTCCTCTTCTGTTATCTCAAAGACCTTTGTATTATTTACTCGAGTCAGTTTTTTCCTTTCCTTTCCTACATCTATATCAGGTGTACATCTTACCATTCTGTGATCACTTCCAACATTTATCTCATTCAGGACAGTAATGTCATTCACAATATATCTTCTGTTAGTGAGGATGAAGTCGATTTCATTAGTAGTTAATCCATTTGGACTCTTCCATGTCCACTTTCTGTTCACCCTTTTCTTGAAAAAAGTGTTCATTACTGACAATCCTTGAGATTCTGCAAATTCCACAAGTCTTTCACCTCTTTCATTTCTTTCACCAATTCCAAAATTTCCTATAGTTCCCCTTTCTGCGCTGTTTTGTCTTTTTCCAACCTTAGCATTGAAGTCTCCCATAATAATAGTGTAGTGGGTTTTATGCTCATCTAGAAGACTCTCAATTTCGGTATACATTTCGTCAACCTCTTCATTATCATGGCTCGATGTTGATGCATAAATCATTATAATCTTTAGCTTGTATCTCTTAGAAATCTTGAGTATTAGTCTTGACACTCTTGGTGATGTACTTTTGAATTCCAAAATGTTGTTTTTTATATCTTTATGGACAAGAAACCCAACTCCACCTTCATTCCTTTCACTGTTTCCATTGGTGTACAGCAGATTTCCACTTGATAAACTTATAAGTGATTCATTTCTTCTTCTTGTTTCAGCCAAACCGATGATATTCCAATTCACATTTTCCAATTCCTTTTCCAGCTCTAATATCCTGTCTTCACCAATGAGTGTTCTTACATTATAACAGGGCAAGTTCAGTTTCCGTGCATGGCAGCCTGGTCGTACCCAGAGATTCTTAGCACCCTCTGCTTCCACTGTGATCCTCTCGCTGCCGTAAGAGGGAGAGTGAAAGCTGCTGGGAACTGAGGGCCATTTGTTTCGTTGTGCTTTCATGTGCTGGAGGGTTTGGTCTTTTCCTCTTCACACTGACCAGGCGTTTTGAAGAGAACCACTCTACACATTCGTTGCCACCTAAGTGAGGTAACAGGGCTTACCATCGAGAAGGTGTGCATGAGTGGATTTTAGGGAGGCAGGCCAACCGGACTTCTCCTAAATCTTCTGTAATAGAGAGATATTGGGTCCATCAGTGTTTTAGGCTGAGTGTCTGATAACACACAGGATACCTGTTCCCCTTTAAGCCCCTTAAGATAAAGACAGTAGCAAATTTAAAATCGAGAAAGGAGTTCGACAATGAGACACAATATCTCCGAAGCTGTTTACTGCTGTCCTTTAGGAATCTTTCTGAAGATTAGACAGGTCGCAGAAAGGAGTCAATATGAACGGAGAGTACCTAAACCATTTACGATTTGCAGAAGGCATTGTGGTCATAAGCCATGATCCCAAAGAATTAGAGAAAATTCTTAATCAGTTATGCACAGTTAGTAAGGATTTTGGACTAAAGATGAATATGGCTAAAACAAAAGTAATGACGAACAAGTATGCAACAGAAAGGGACATAATGATTGAAGGAGCAGTAATTGAATAGGTGAAGTCATATACTTCTCTGGGACAAGTTATTAGCTGTAATAATGTTAAATGGCTGGAAGTCAAGAGAAGAATAAATTTTGGATGGTAGCATTCAGGAAATATTTTTAGTCACATACTGAGAAGCAATATCCCAGTTTGTCTGAAACGAAAAATAATGAACCAGTGTATACTCCCCACCATGACTTATGGAAGTGAAACTTGGGCACTCACCAAAAGAATGAAAGAGAAGCTGAGAACTACACAGCGAAGAATGGAACGAATTATATTGGGAATCAGACTGTTAGATAAGAAGAGAAACACATGGATTAAGAAACTAACTCAAGTAAAGGACATTCTTATCAAAACTAAAGAACAACTAAAATGGTCTTGGGTAGGACGCATAGATTGAAGACATGATTACAGATGGACTAAGAAAATAACAGAATGCTGCCCTAGAGGAGCTAGAACAAAACCTGGAAGACAAAGGCAGAGGTGGATAGATGAAATTCATGAATTTGTGGGTAGTAAATGGATGGCCATTGCACAAAACAGAAGGAACTGGAAAGTTGCTGCAGAGGCCTTCATTCTGCAGTAGATTGAAAATGGCTGATGATGATGATATTATTTCCCAAAAGAACATTAAATTTAGAGAATTAAAATGTAACTGGCATCTCTTTGACCATCCATAAAGCTTGCCAAAATCATTCTCAAGAAGCTCAGCCTGATTTTCACCATTAATATTATCTGTACATTTCAACATATCATGTCCTTTAATCTATCATCTGTATCATTAAAAAAACATCAGGAACAACAGTGGCCCTGCCACTGAACCTTGGGTGACTCACTTGTTTTCATCATGGCCCACTCTGAAGAATGACCATTTATAATTACCCTTTGCCACCTCTAAAATACCCCATAACCTTGCTCATGGTCCCACTGTATTAGCTTGTATGGCAGCCTCCTGTGCAGAACCTTGTCAAATATAAAATGTCATATATTATCAGAATTGTTTCTTGTATCCAATATGATCCAATCTAGCACCTGCACTGGGAAACCCTTGGAGCGGCTCATTCCCTTAAGATCTGCTACCTACTATCTTGAAGCAAACTGCACATCCAGCTGCCACCAGTTTTGGTTTTAGCAGGGTTCCATCACTCAGAATGCTATCAATTTAATCATTAACAAAGCCGAGACCACATCTCCTTGTGTCATAGATTTCGAGAAAGCCTACTGTACCTTCTGGTGGTAATGTGTCCTCCTCTACTACAGGCATATGAATTGTTTTCTCTGTAGATTAGCAAGAAAAGATTGTGACCCTATAACTTTTTCTTGCTGATTTGGGCTCTTGACTCAAAAGGGTTCCTAAATAAAAGGTTTATGGGCAGATATAAAGAAAGGGGATAAATTCATATAATCAGTATGGATTTGTGTAAGCATGATCTACACAGGATGCTCCTGCAGATATGTTTACCTTTTCTAGACTTTATGTATATGTATGTATGTATACATTTTTAATGTGCATATGCTCTGAAGAGTACATAGATTCAAGTGTATATTATATTAAATATACTCATCTATATAATTACAACAGTATGTAAGATAAGGATAAGAGTGCATAAAGTATAGTACTGTATGATAAAAGCATTCCAAGAGAGCTGCAAGGCCAAAAGAATAGAATAAGAGTGTATTAAGCACAGTAAAAGCATTTGAAGTTAGCCTTTAAGCCAATAGAGAAGATGTAAGATAAAAATTTAGCATGAGGGTTTAGAGTAAAAGTATTCCATTTGAGCTATGAAGTCAAGAGAACTGATAGGCCTAAGATAGTCTGAATTGGTTCAATGTGTTATATCCAATGAATAAACAAATAATTAATAATAATATAAAAGTAAAATAAAGCTAACTTTGAATGCTTTTATTGTCTTAATACACTCTTATTCGTTTCTTTTGGTCTTAGAGCTCTCTTGTAATACTCTATATCAGCATTTCCCAAACTTTTTTAGTCACAGAACACTTCATCTCACAACATATTCAGTAAACACTTACGAAACACAAGTTTAGCGAGAGCCAAAGAACTGTTGCTAATTTTTTTTACATATGACGCACTGTGCATCAGAAGCATCTTTATTTCCAAACACACAAAGCCGAAATTCAAATAACTGTCATTATACTTTTGTTTTGGTCATTTATTAGTTGGTTCCTGTTGTTTCACTTCGGATTTTTGGGGAACAAAAGGCTGCGATTGTTCATCCTCACTTTTGAAGTGTGGCAATACTGTGTTTGTTTTCGTCGACCACAGTTGCACTGCTAGAAGTATACTTTGCTTCTCATTTTAAAGTTCCTTTTTTTCAACCACAAATCTATGGTTACATATTTTTAGTAATAATTTTTCAAAATACTAATAATTATCAAAGAGGTGAGTTTAGTTATGATATCCAGGCTAAATCGCACATGAATGGCATATTAGATCACCACATTGCTACTTTTTCGTAGATGTCATTACCTCTATGAAAGCCCACCAAAATAGTGTTCCACAGTATATTTGATTTTTAGTATATGCCAGTATATTGACCGGAAAAAAAAAAAAAAATATATATATATATATATATGTGTGTGTGTGTGTGTGTGTGTGTTAAATATAATGATACAAAAGTGGTGTATGCTACAAATATGCAAAATTTATTATTTTAATTTTTTTAAAAAATTATTAATTACAATTTTTCGTGGAACATAGTTTGCGAAACGCTGATACTTATATACAGGGTGTTTCAGTTAAACGTTTCAGAACTTCTAAGAGGGGTAGGGTACATCCTGACAACTCGAAATCATATAGCAATGTGGGGTCGGAAATGCTTTCCTGAAGCGGTGTTGTATACAGAAGCACCATAAAGAAAAGAGACCATAAGTGAGAAATCGTTTTAATAATACATGAAAAGAAGCAAAAGGTACATGGATTAAAGTAAGTGTTCGAAGTTTCTTCCACGGGCTACAATGCACGCCTCACATCTCCGACGCATGGACACCCGAACATTCTGGAATACTCCAGGCGAATTTCGAATTTCTTGAACAAGAACGGCAAGTTAGTAGGATGGATGATTACACGAACGCAGAGTTAGCCGATATGCATTTGGCGTACGGGGCTGCAAATTGTAGAGGGCCAGCCGCACAGCGTTTGTACGCGGAACGATATCCGACGAGGCGTATTCCCAGTCATAATTTCTTTGCAAGACTGCACCAGAGGTTAGCTGAGAGAGGTTCATTTGAAAGAGCTGACAGGGACAGGGTAAGAACAGCACGGACTCCAGCCGTCGAACAGAATGTGCTGCAGCATGTACAGGGGAATCCAAGAATGAGTACACGAAGTCTAGCAAACGCAGTCGGGGTTTCCCATTGCAGCGTCTGGAGGATTCTCCGAGAACAAGACATGCATCCGTTTCACGTGCAGCGAGTCCAGACACAGCAACCGGAGGATTATGCACCTCGTATTGCTTTCGCACAGTGGTACCTTGGAAAATGTGCTACAAATCCCCTTTTTCCTGCTGAAGTGTTGTTTTCCGATGAGGCATCCTTCACAAGGGAAGGAATTTTCAACACGCATAACGACCATATCTGGGCGGTCGAGAACCCGCATGCAATACGACGTCGTGCAGCACAAATTCGATTTTCGGTCAATGTATGGGCCGGTATTATGGGAGATCACCTCATCGGACCTTACCTGTTACCGTGTCGTCTAACCGGACCTATCTACTTGATCTTTCTGCAGCAAGTATTGCCACAACTTTTGAGAGATGAACAGATTTCTGCATCGACGCAACAGACAATGTGGTTCCAACACGATGGAGCCCCTGCCCATTATAGCGGAGATGCTCGTAACTACCTGGATGTCACATTTGGTCAACAGTGGATCGGACGTGGTGGTCCCGTGCGTTGGCCTGCTCGGTCACCCGACCTATCATGTCTTGATTTTTATTTCTGGGGTCATATGAAATCGCTAGTTTATGACACCCCTGTTGACAATGCTGAGGAGCTGGTTGCAAGAATCGCAGTAGCTGCCGAAGAAATTCGAAATTCGCCTGGAGTATTCCAGAATGTTCGGATGTCCATGCGTCGGAGATGTGAGGCGTGCATTGTAGCCCGTGGAAGAAACTTTGAACACTTACTTTAATCCATGTACATTTTGCTTCTTTTCATGTATTATTAAAACGATTTCTCACTTACGGTCTCTTTTCTTTATGGTGCTTCTGTGTACAACACCGCTTCAGGAAAGCATTTCCGACCCCACATTGCTATATGATTTCGAGTTGTCAGGATGTACCCTACCCCTCTTAGAAGTTCTGAAACGTTTAACTGAAACACCCTGTATAAGTAGCTTAGAAAATGAATGGGGAATGCTGACTTGTCAGATGTAGTTACCATGGAAAAATTAAATAAGTGCCTGAAAAATTAAAGCAGATTAAAAAAATAAAATAAAATACTACAAATAGTACTTAATGCTATAGATCCTAAGATTAACTTCTTCCTCAAGGGTCAGCAGTCGAAACCAAAGGAAATACAACAAGAATTAAGGCCTCTGTTTCTGATATGAAATATACGTAGCAAATGGAAAAAGCAAGCTAATGTTATATATCATAGCCGACCCAACAGAGACCAGAATGAACAGTAATAAGAAATAGGAAACCAAATCAGATTAAAAGTAAAAAGAAAAAATCAAGATTAAGCTAATTCCAAAAAAAGTTAAATTGAAAAATGGCAAGCAGTCCTAAGTGAATTTAAACAAAGGAAATGAAAGTGAATTTAAACAAAGGAAATGAAAGTGAAGATGAAATAATATAGTCAAAGTAGGACAACTTACTGTAGTGTCAGGCAGGAGTCGGTGAAATGGGCTGAGACAAGTGAACGTTAACAGGGCTGTATTCGTGACGAAAGAAGTTAGCAAATGATTTCCTGGCATATTTATAACACGTTAAAGTATCTCCAAGTATGGGAGGGGGGAGAAGATGTAAATAGGTCAGTGTAAACTCTGTCTTACATGCTGATACATGCATCCACAGCATATTACTAGCAATACCGATGAACCTATATTCTGCAACCGCAGCAATGTGGTTTAACTTATTACCTGCGATATGAAATACGTAGGCCAACAAGTAATAAACTTCAACTCAGACTTAACCTACATAGGTCAGATATCGAGAATTTCAATAACTGCAATAACTGTAGTAACTCTGAACAAGAAATTGAATACAAGCATTTCCAGTTACGTTGCTTTATCAACATCTATATCTCCATCTTGGCACAAGTACCTGACCCCAGTTCCAGAAATAGACAGGAAGAATTATTTGTGCTAAAGTTAAAAACCCATTATCCATATGGACTCAATAAGTTCAATCGCAAAATTATCGCCAATAATATTACAGGTATATGCATATACAGCAATACCCCACACAGCACTGATAATTGGTTCCGTGTTATGTGAAATCATGCTGATTGAGGTATAATTATGAGTTTTAAGAATGCATTCCAGAGAAACAGTGTAAACAAATTATAATATATCTATAAACAATTTGTGCTTGATAGCCAATTAAAAGGATTTGAAATAAAAAAAATTGCAAAAATTTTATTAATGAAAAGGTAACATCATGAGAGATGAGAAAAAAAAAAAACTTTGTTTCTTTAGGTATTTCAACGGTGAAGTCGTCTCTTCTTTTTCTCGACATACGAGTCTTTGTAGCGTACAATTCCATCTTGTAAAATTTGCCATACCTTGATGTTACGTTCAGTGTTCGGATCTCCGTTCATAATCGCCTCACAGGCCCCCCCCCGAAAAACTTTCTCCAATTCTTCTATTGAAAATTCTTTTGATGCCACTTCAGAATTGTTTCCCTCTTCTTCATATGCAGTTTGTTCGTCAATTTCAAGGGGAGTTGCATCATCTAAGTCATGTGAGTCACAATGCAGTCAAGTACGTTGGCAGTATCCAAAGTTTCGAATCCCAAGTCTTTTCTGATCTTCGCGATGTCTTTGGGAATTGTCTGAACTTGTGATTCAAAACCATTGAAATCATTTGCCAAATGGGGCAAAACATGCTGCCAAACAGAACGCATGTCGTTTGCGGTGATTTATAGCCAAGATGCAAATATATTTTCGATCGCATTCCTGATGTTATAATTTTTCCAAAAAGGTTTGTAAAGATGATGATCCCACTCCTGTTGAAACTTGAATCGCTTGGAAAAAAGTTTGCCGCAGATAATACGCCTTGAATGTAGCAATTACACCTTGATCAATAGGTTGTAAGAGAGACGTTGTGTTATGGGGAAGAAAGCATATTTTTATATTTTCATTGAGATCAGAAATGTCAGGTGGATGATCTGGTGCATTGTCTAAAAGCAACAAAATTTTGAACTCCATCCCTTCAACTTTGCAGTAACGTTCACCGTCAAAAAAAAATAATTTGTAAACCATTCTGTAAACAATTCTCTTGTAATCCATGCTTTCTTATTGGATTGCCAAATTACGGACAGCGCACTTTTTACAAAACCCTTTAGAGCCCTTGGATTTCTGCTCTGAACATGAGTAGAGGCTTGCATTTGTCAATGTTAAACTTTAGTATTCACTTCTCAGCCCATCTGCCCAAATTTTCTAGATCCCATTACATTAGCACACTGCCATTACTGTCATTAACAACCTTATCAATCTTTGTATCATCTGCAAACTTCGACATTAAGCCTGGTATATTTTTTATCAATATCATTGATAAATATAAAAAAAAAAAAAAAAAAAAAACGTGGTCCAAACACAGAACACTGGGGGACTCCACTAATAACATTAGTCCACGAAGTGCAGGGCCCATTGATTACCACTCTGTCTTCTCTCCCACTCAACCATCCTTTTATCCATTGTAACAGCTTACTCTTAGTACCATACTGCTCCAATTTGTGGCACCTCCGTGGGCAGGTGCAGCAGTGCGTAGCACACGCTTCTTGATTAGACCGGGGTTCGAGCCCACGACCACCAAATATGAAAGATGCGGAAAGGTCAGAGAATGACCACCACATATCCCCGGAGCAATATAGCCTTAGTTGCTAATGCTCCTAAAAAAACAAATAACAAATAAGCTCCAATTTGTACAATAGTCTTTCCTGTGTGACAGTGTCAAAAGCCTTTCTGAAATCCAAGTATATAATATCAAATTTGTCAGCAGAGACTTTCCCTTAACAAACCCATGCTGTGTCTGAATTATTACTGCAGTCTTGTTTAGATGATTCTGCAATGCATCTTTAACCAGTGACTCCATTATTTTCCCTGGAACAGAAGTTAAATTAACTGGTCTGTAATTACTTGTCACCCTTAGAGTCCCCCCTTTGTGAATTTGGGATACATTTGCACATCTCCAGTCCATGGGGACTTACTCTGAGTCCAAGGATGCTCTGATAATTATGGCTAAAGGTTTGCTTTGCTGCCTACTTTAATATAACTGGATAGCTCCCATCAGCCCCAGGTGTCTTTTTTATGTTTAACGTCAACAGTTTCTCCTCCAATTTGCTCTCTGTTATTACAAAGTCATTAAGCACCCTGTTACAGTTTGATAAATTTCCAGCATTTTCCTCCCTTAACTCCTCATGTGTGAATGTAGATGCAAAATACTCATTTAGATTATCAGTTATCTGTGCAGGATCAATAACAATCAAACCATCGATATCAAGTGGACCCATCTGATTCATTTCCTTCCTTCTTCAGTTTATAAAAGTAAAGAAGTCCTTGCTGTTTTTCTTAGCATCCTTTGCCAAAGATTTCTCGATCTCCCTTCCCTTGCCTAATCTCCTTTGTGACTTGATTACAGACTAGTTTATATCTGCCATAGGCTTCTGTGTTGCCTGATAATTTATATGCATCCCATGCATTTTTCTTCTCTGCCACTAGTCTCATTAATTCATCTGAGATCCATTTAGGCCTAAACCTTGAACAATATATCTTGATCGGTATGAAAGGCCTAGTAGCTTCCACGATTAGTTCCTTTATATGTTTTTCAAGTCATTTCAAGTACAATTCAAAATGTGTCTTTAAGAATGAAGTGTCTTACAATGTTAAAGTAAATAAAGGCTACCATCTCTTATTTATCTTAAAATAAATAGCAGTGCAGATATAGCTTTAAATTCAGGGAGGAGGAGTCATGCCTGTAAGCTGTTGTTGCCAGTTTGGCCTACAAGAACTACAATTCTCCAGACTTTTTGTTCCCAAGTAGCCATTGTACCAGAAAAATCCAAGTTCAACAACAACAAAAATCTCCAGACTTTAGATCCAGAAGTTGAATAAAATGATATATAAATAGATACAGAAAATATTATTACATAAAAAAGTAGCAGCTGTGAAGTTATTTTATGAATTTATATGATTTTTTAATGGGCACCAATGAATAGTTGGCTGCTTCCCAGCAGTTTGCCTTGGAGATCTACAGGTATGGTGTGCCCTGATGAAATCATGCCTGTGATTTCCTATAGCTTTTTTCTTTCCTTTTGTTATATTTCTTTTGTGAGGTATCACTAATATGATATCCTTGCATTGCCTTTTTGTTTAATTATAAGGTGCAGTAGTGCTGTTATGTCAGAATTCTGTATGGGTTACTTCTTATTGTGGCACCTCCATAGCCAGGTGAGCAGGAGCAGCAGTGCGTAGCATATGCTTCTTGATTAGACTGGGGTTTGAGCCCATGACCACCAAATATGGAGGATGCAGAAAGGTCAGGTAATGACCACTGCATATCCCTGGAGCAATATGGCCTTAGTTGCTAATGCTCCTAAAAAAAACAACCCAAATAACAAATAACTTCTTATTGTGAGTTTGCACATCATTTCTTTTTAATATCCATTGTTAATCAGTTATGTTTATTTTTTTATTTTTTCTTGTATTCAGGTAACGAGTTCCTTATGGACAAAATATATGCTGTATTTTCGGCAGTACATTCACTTGCTGATAAAAGTGTTTAATTTTAATTTAATCATTTTGTGATAAATACCACATTGGCTTGAGCTTAAGTTACTTTAGAAACAACTTTGTTATCCTCATATTGACCTGAAATTGCTAATTACATTTTTTAATTTGAATAGCATTATCAAAGAGGCTAATACGCTATTCATTTAAAAAAACCGAGGTGCTGCCATTACATATCTCTTTCAAGACTTCCTGGTTTCTCATCCTGTCATCACCACTTTGCGGACTGTGAACATTACATGAAAAAAAGTAAATTAATGACCCTTGTAAGGAATTTACAATATTGTGTAGGGAAGTTAAAAGATTATTATATTTTCCCTGATATTTATTTTTCAGTACCATCTTAGACAGATTAACATGTTCATACCAGGACATTCTATTGAAAGGTTATGTGCTTTAAAGTGCAGTGTGTTTTTGTCTCTGTTCCTAGTGCCCATGCAGAAAGTTGTTTGATCATACCCACTACTTTATGGTTAAGATGTATGTGTGTGTAAAAAGTAGTAAATATTTAAGTTGATTTATTACTAAACCAGAGCTTTCTTGCTTAACTGTCATTACCAGTAGTTGCCGCAACTAAACAAAATTTGTTTCTTGTAGTCATTTTAATGCAGATGCCCACACTGCATAGAATTGTACTTATAAGATAATTCATTATAGCCATTTTCAGTATGAATTAACTGAAACCGTTCCCCCCACCTTTATTTCTTTTGTTTCTGGGAAAACTAATTATGCAAAATTTTTTGCAGAAAGTCTAGAAGTCGTAGTTATAGTCACAGTGATTCAAGTCATTCCCCTTCACGGTCAAGAAGCAGGTAAGTAGTGATAAATTTTGACGTAACTTGCAGTTGTATTGAGGGAAGAGCATTATGTGGTTGTTCATACAGAGTTAATGCGAAATAAGAATGACACTATATATAACCCATGTGAGTTGTTATAAAGTGAATATTATTCTGTACAATTACAGGTAGTCAGGTGTTAGGACTTAGTATATTTCTGAGGCTTGTTCATAAGTTGATAGATTTTGTTAGTCAAAATTTTATGTCCAGACACATTGTATTTTCAGTGTAATTTACTTTAGTTTATTATACTGCAAGTAAACCAATTTCTTACCTTAATGTTAGTGTTTTGCTTTCTAGGATAGATGTTACTTACCAATGAATAACATTTAAATGGAAGAGGATGGTGGGTAATGGTTGTGGGGAGGGTCATGTCTGAGGAAACTTGCTGAGAATGGCTTTAAATGTTATAGAACCTAATGTAGATGGTACTAGTTCTGCAGCAGGGGATGTCTGAATGGTGGTCTTTTTCTTTCTCATATTTGACCCTGTAGCTTATGCAACTTATAAATTTTGCTTGGACATTATGAATAGCTACAGAAACATTGAAAAAAATGTTCAGCATTGGAGTCTCATTTCAAATGCGGCGAAGGACTCCTGAAAGAAGTTTAAAATCTTTAGCCATATCCTTTAAATTGAACACTTTGGATTGTCTAGTTACTTCTGACAGAAGTTCCATCAATTCTTTGTTGGTAACCTCCTTTCTATGGCTATCATCAGCTTCATTTATATTCTTTACATCCCTTTTTTTTTTTGTCTTTTGAGATGTCGTGTTCTTTTTAAAACTTTAATTTTACATGAATATTCCCCTCCATTGTCCTAACAGGATCAATGCTTCTTTAAACGTTGTCCTGGTGGAATAGTAAGCCTTAAATATTGCAACATTGCCCTTGTACATTGGCTAGATGTGGGGGTGTAATGTTAGGTAACGAGTAAACAGTCCTGAAGTTAGAGTGGAGATCATCAAGGAAGTGAGTGGGGATGGCCAAGGGCATTATCAATCACCAGGAAGACCACAAATGGCAATGAGTTTCTGCAGACTGCTCAGGACCAAAATATTGATGAGGAATATTATAACTCTGAAAGTAATAAAGCTCAAGAAACTTATAGATAAAAAGAAATCCAAAGAAGAAAAAATTAGTCAAGAAACAATTCTCATGATGAACCAAAGATGACAAATGAAGAGCAAGAAAAACACTGACAAGGAGAAAATTGAGTATACTGAGTTATGCAAAGCCATTAGAAAGCGACTGAGAGAGGACATAAGAAGATTTAACATAAGAAAAGTAGAACAAGCATTAAGGGAAAAAAAAGAACTTAAATCAGCAGCCATGAGCAGTAATACAGAAAGACAAATGATACTGAAACTGAAGAATAGTGATGATGTACTTATAAATAGCAGAGAAGGCATAATTCAAATAGCAGAAGACTACTATAGAGAATTATATAAGGAGTGAGGGAATGATACCAGCAGTGGGGAAGATGGTACACATATGACATACACTATATCCTTCCTGAGGAGGTAGAACATATGTTGAAGAATCAGAAAGCCTGGAGGAAGATGAAGTTACTGTAGGGTTGTTAAAATTGGGAGGAAGAGACATGACACAAAAACTGGCAAGACTCTTCACAAAATGCTTTAGAAAAGGCATGATGCCCAAGCAGTGGAATAATGCAATCATAGTTTTGCTGCATAAGAAAGGAGATTAATCAGAAATTGGAAATTATAGACCAATTAGCTTGTTATCCCACATCTACAAGTTGTTCACAAGGGTCATTACTAACAGATTAGAAAGAATACTTGATGAGAATCAACCGAAAGAGGAAGCTGGCTTTAGGACAGGATTCTCAATTATGGATCACCTTCACGTAATTTCACAGCTAATGGAGAAAGCAAATGAATGTAAAACACCATTATGCCTGGCATTTGTGGATTATGAAAAGGCATTTGACTCCCTACAGCATAAGGCAATGTTTCGGGCACTGCAAAGAAAAGGCATAGATACGTCATATTTTGAAGAAAATATATGAGAACGCTACCGCCTTTATTAGACTAGACAAAAACAGTAGCAAATTTAAAATAGAGAAAGGGGTTCAACAAGGAGACAATACTTCCGAAGTTGTTTACTGCTGCCCTTGAGCAAGCTTTCAGAAGATTAGACTGGCTGCAGAAAGGAGTCAATGTGATTGGAGAGTACCTAAACCATTTACGATTTGCAGATGACATTGTGATCATAAGCCACGATCCCAAAGGATTAGAGGAAAATCTTAATCAGTTATGCAGAGTTAGTAAGGATTTTGGACTAAAGATGAATATGGCTAAAACAAAAGTAATGATGAACAAGTATGCCACAGAAAGGGATATAATGATAGAAGGTGCAGTAATTGAAAAGGTGGGGTCATCTACTTATCTGGGACAAGCCATTAACTGTAATAATGATAAATGGCTGGAAGTCAAGAGAAGAATAAATTTTGGATGGATAGCATTCAGGAAATATTTTTAGTCACATACTGAGGAGAAATATCCCAGTTTGTCTGAAACGTAAAATAATGAATCAATGTATAGTCCCCACCATGACTTGTGAAAGTGAAACTTGGGCACTTGCCAAAAGAATGAAGAGAAGCTGGGAACTACACAGCGAAGAATGGAACAAATTATATTGGGAATCAGACTGTTGGATAAGAAGACAAACACATGGATTAGGCAACAAACTCATGGAAGACTGCTCCACAAATTGGACGCAAATTGCTGCTAAGGATAAAGGGATGGTTGAATGGGAGAAGACAGAGTAGTAATCAATGGACACTGCTCTTTGTGGACTAATGTTGTTAGTGGACTCCCCCAGGGTTCAATGTTGGGTCCATTGTTTTCTGTATTTATTAATGATATTGATGATGGTATATCAGACTTAAAATATCCAAGTTTGCAGATGATACGATGGTTGGCAGGGTTGTTAATGACACTATGCTGCTGGAACAGGATCTAGAAAAGTTGAGCAGATGGCCTGAGAGGTGGGAAATGAAGTTTAAAGTAGACAAATGTAAAGTACTCCATATGGGAAGCAGTAACCCCAGAGTAACATATCAACTCTGTGGTACTACACTGACAGTGGTAAAGAATGAAAAGGACTGGGGGGGTAATTGTGCAGGCAGATATGAAGTTTTCTGAACAGTGCAGACAGTCTGCAAGAGTAGCTCATGGTGTCTTGTCAATGATATACAGGAATTTTTCTAGCAGGGATAAGGAGATGATTATTCCCTTGTATAAGGCAATGGTCAGGTACTGTACACCTCGAGTACTGTATACAGGTCTGGAGGCCTCATTTTAAAAAGGATGTAGAGCTGTTGGAACGAGTACAGAGAATGGCAACAAGATTAATGAATGGAACAAAGGGTTGCTCTTACGAAGAAAGGCTTATGTTTTGCAAATTACAGCATCTGGAGACTAGGCACCTGTGAGGTGGTCTGATTGAGGTGTATAAAGCCTTGAATGGTTTGAGCAGGCTCAATGCTGACTGACGGTATACTTTTGCTTGCTCAGACTAAGAAACTAAGGGGCCCCTAGATTCAAATTGAGGAAAGACAGTTGTAGAATAGATGTGTGGAAGTTTGCCTTTAGCCATCAGGTAGTTGATTGCTGGAACAGGCTTCCATCTGTTGTTGTGGAAGTTGATAGCTTAAATAAATTTAAGGCTGAACTAGCCAAACATTTGGAGTGACCAGATGGGCGAAATGGGAAGGGTTTTTTTTTATTTTTTATTTTGCTGATGCCGTATAAGCATCCTATGCCTCTGCTAATGCTAACTGTGTGGTACTACACTGAGGGTTATAGAGAATGAAAAGAACTTGGTGTAATTGCTGTCAGATATGAAGTTGCCAGAACAGGTCATGGTGACTTGTCAGTGATATACAGGAATATTTAGGCGCAATATAGCCGAAGTTGCTTTTGCGCCATTAAACCCCAAACAACAACAACAACAATAACAGGAATATTTCTAGCAGGGATAGGCACCTCCGTAGCCAGGTGGACAGGAGCAGCAGTGCATAGCACATGCTTCTGGATTAGACCGTGGTTCGAGCCAGTGACCACCAAATACAGAGGATGCGGAAAGATCAGGGGATGACCACCGCATATTTCCCCGGAGCAATATGGCCATACTTGCTAATGCTCCTAAAAACCGAACAACAACAACTAGCAGGGATAAGGAGGTGATTATCCTATTGTATAAGGCAATGGTCAGACCACAACTTGAGTACTGTATACTGGTCTGGAGGCCTCATTTTAGGAAGGATGCTGGAATGAGTACAAAGAAGGGCAACAAGATGAGTGAATGGAACAAAGGTTGCTCTTATGAAGAAAGACTTAAGTTTTGCAAATTTCAGTGTCTGGAGACTAGGCACCTGCGCAGTGTTCTGATTGAGGTGTGTAAGGCCTTGAATGGTTTGAACAGGCTAATGCTGATGGGATTCTTCCTCTTGCACATATTAATTGCCTGAGGGGACATAAATCCAAATTTAAGAAAGACAGTTGTAGAATAGATGTGCGGAAGTTGCCTTTGGCCAGCAGGTTGGTGATTGCTGGAACAAATTTCCATCTGTCGTAGAAATTGACAGCTTAAATAAATTCAAGCAGAACTTGACAAACATCTGGAATGAATGAATGGATGGATGGATGAAATGAGATGGGGTGTGTTGTATAAGCTTGCTTTATTGTATCATATGCCTGTGCTTAATGCTAATAATATTATTTCTTTTTAAGTTGGTAGTTACGAATACATAAGGATGTACCTTTTGCTTCTTGAATTATTATTTCAATTTTTTTTATTTTTTTAATAATAATTACAAAACCATAAAGGTTTTTGTACTCTGGTACTTTGAATGGGTTGAGAAGATAGATGATACTTGCTGACATTAGACTCAAATATTTATAGATTGTAATTTTTAATATAGTTATTTTCATGGGTATTGTTCTTCTGAACATCCTGCTGAGTGCCACTCAGCAGGATGGCACCATAGAATGGACACACTATTTCAATCAGTTTGTCCTTTCTACTTCTGTTCTTTTGTTTTGTGCCTGCACAGTGTCCTTCGCCGCCCAAACGCAAAGTTGCATTAAAACGAACTGCAATTTATTTGTCTTAATACACATAAGTGTTCATTCAGATTATGTGGTAGATAAATGAGCACTGTAAAAGGTAAAGCCCATTAAATGAACAACTGATTAATTATTGGCACACCGATCGAATCCTGAGTTATTGCTACAGCTGGAATTGTGCTTAGAATCAATTGCACTCTCTAGAGAGTGTTATAAAAGTCGTATACTTGGTTCACAGTTTCGTATGTTCTTTGCTCATGCTCAAGTTATTTTATCTAATTTAGTATTTTTCACAAGAAGGAAAGGTAAAATTTTTTGAAGATTATGCTTGCTGAATTTTTATTCTGTAGTTTGTGAAAAACAAAATACCTTTAGTGTGTATTTACTGATCAAATTTTGTGTAAAAAGTGTTTTCCTATAAAATTTTTCCCTAAAGAATCGTTATGATGGATCCACAGCCTGAGACATCAAGACTGAAAAGGAACAGGAGTCAGCGGTACATTGAAGCTGATAACATTGAATTCGCCCTTTATAATATGTCATCTGATATTGAAATAGAATCCTGTTCAAGTGATGTGAGTTTTGAATCTCTTTTAAATGCATTTGTTGATGATGATCATCATCAGCCATTTTTAATCCACTGCAGGATGAAGGCCTCTCCAGTAACTTTCCAATTCCTTCTGTTTTGAGCACTGGCCATCCATTTACTACCCACAAACTGATGAATTTCATCTATCCATCTCTGCCTTTGTCTTCCAGGTTTTCTTCTAGCTCCTCTTGGATACCATTCAGTTATTTTCTTAGTCCATCTGTCATCATGTCTTTGAGCTATGTGTCCTGCCCAAGACCATTTTAGTTCTTTAGTTTTGATAAGAATGTCCTTTACTTGAGTTTGCTGCCTAATTCATGTGGTTCTCTTCTTATCTAACAGTCTGATTCCCAATATAATTCGTTCCATTCTTCGCTTTGTAGTTCTCAGCTTCTCTTCCATTCTTTTGGTGAGTGCCCAAGTTTCACTTCCATAAGTCATGGTGGGGAAGTATACATTGGTTCATTATTTTACGTTTCAGACAAACTGGGATATTGCTCTTCAGTATGTGACTATATTTCCTGAATGCTATCCATCCAAAATTTATTCTTCTCTTGACTTCCAGCCATTTATCATTATTACAGCTAATAATTTGTCCCAGATAAGTATATGACTCCACCTTTTCAATTACTGCTCCTTCAATCATTATTTCCCTTTCCGTGGCATACTTGTCCATCATTACTTTTGTTTTAGCCATATTCATCTTTAGTCCAAAATCCTTACTAACTGTGCATAACTGATTAAGATTTTCCTCTAATTCTTTGGGATCGTGGCGTATGACCACAATGTCATCTGCAAATCGTAAATGGTTTAGGTACTCTCCGTTCACATTGACTCCTTTCTGCGACCAGTCTAATCTTCTGAAAGCTTCCTCAAGGGCAGCAGTAAACAGCTTTGGAGATATTGTGTCTCATTGTCGAACTCCTTTCTCAATTTTAAATTTCCTACTGTCTTTGTCTAGTCTAATAAAGGAGATAGCGTTCTCATATATTTTCTTCAAAATCATAATATATGGAGTATCTATGCCTTGTCTTTCCAGTGCCCAAAACATTGCCTTATGCTGTATGGAGTCGAATGCCTTTTCATAATCCACAAATGCCAGGCATTTGTGGATGTTAGAACCCTGTTGATGTTAGAACCCTATAAACATCAGATGCCGGTGTTACTTGGAGTGATGATCCTTCACAGATGAAATCCATTTACCAAAAAGAAGTGCCTACTTGTTCCAATATACCAGAGAATCATCCCGAGGCACACATAAAGGGCCCTCGCAAACATACTAGATAACGAATATGTTAGTCACGGGAAATTCTGACACCCTGTGTGAAATTCAGTTTGTCTCTTGTGGACTTTCAGAATCTCTGATCTGAAAGATTTAACATTCCACGAAAATGTCTTGTTTCCCCCCCCCCCCCCCAAATAAAAGTATATACTTGTGCATTGCAGATCACTGTCGTAGAAAAAGCATGCAGCAGATCATGTCTTTGTATGGAGGGGAGTGAATGAGAGAGAGAGAGAGAGAGAGAGAGAGAGAGAGAGATCTTTAATCAACTGTCTGCCGTCTTATAGATGGAGTGTAGAAGTTATAGGCTTGAAATCTTTGTTTGAAATAAGCAAAATTTACATTTGGCTGGTTGATCACAACAGTCATTAGTAGACGCATATGATGCAGGAAAGCAAGCTTATGCAGCTCAGCCAAAAAAATAAATAAAAACGCTCCCATTTCACTCCTTCCTTCGTTACAAATACCTGTTCAGCTTAACCTTAAATTCATTTAGGCCATCAACTTCCACAACAAGGGATGGAAATCTGTTCCACCAACCAACTACCCGCTGGCTAAAGGCAAACTTCCGCACATCTATCCTACATCTGTCTTTCCTCAATTTGAATTTGTCCTCTCAGGTGCCTAGTCTCTAGACTGTAATTTGCAAAACTTAAGCCTTTCTTCGTAAGAGCAACCCTTTATTCCATTCACTAATCTTGTTGCCCTTCTCTGCACTTGTTCCAACATCTCTATATCCTTCCTAAAATGAGGCCTCCAGACCTGTATACAGTACTCAAGGTGTACAGTACCTGACCATTGCCTTATACAAGGATATAATCACCTCCATATCCCTGCTAGAAAAATTCCTGTATATCATTGACAAGACACCATGACCTACTCTTGCAGACTGTCTCCATGCTCAGAAAACTTCATATCTGCCTGCACAGTTACCCCCAGGTCCTTTTCGTTCTCTACCATTGTCAGTGTAGTACCACAGAGTTGATACGTTACTCTGGGGTTACTGCTTCCCATATGTAGTACTTTACGTTTGTCAATGTTAAACTTCATTTGCCACCTCTCAGCCGATCTGCTCAACTTTTCTAGATCCTTTTGCAGCAGCATACTCTCATTACTGTCCTTAACAACCCTGCCAACCTTTGTATTGTCTGCAAACTTGGACATTAAGCTTGATATACCATCATCAATATCGTTTATAAATACAGAAAACAACAATGGACCCAATGCTGAACCCTAACAGTCTCCACTAATAACATTAGTCCACGATGAGCGGCCCCGGGTGCCAAGCGTTCCGTGGCCAAGCGATTCTAGTGCGTCTGTAAAAGCGTTTTTTTCTAAAGAGATTTTCAGCGAATAGATTCTATTTTTTGTTTCAACAACCGTTTTTCTTGATTTCTCGATCAAAGTAGCTCTTTCGCACTACAAGAAGTAGGTAAAGGCCCAGAAAGGAAAACCACCTTTGTTTCTTTTTATATTAATACTAACTTCCTAACTCAGCCGCTTGGTCACCTTGTGGCACTGCTCCTGCCTCCCCGTGGCGCGACCGGAAACCTGGGTGGTAAAGCAAACCCCCAGGGCCAAAAGGAGCAAAACATGGACTTTGAAAACTTTCCCCCGATTCAGACAGCAAATCCAAATTCAAAGGATTTGCATCAACCTAATGATGACAAAATCAACCGAAAGAGACTGAAGACGGATGATTCCCTAATAGAACATCCGATTTTCCTGATCCTGCATTCCTTAGCGAACCAGGCCCTAGGCAATCTATCGCCATTCCTCATACAAAAGTGTCTGGAAAATGTAGCAGGTTCCCCCAAAATGGTGCGCCGTCTCAAATCTGGCGATCTGTTGGTTGAGACTACAAGCTCTAAACATTCAGAGTACCTTCTCAAGCTCACAACATTCAATGGAATCCCTGTTAAGGTGTCACCACACACAACACTCAATACCTCCAAGGGTGTTATCTCAGAATGAGACCTAATGAATGTCTCAGAAGAGGAAATTGTCAACGAATTGCAGGATCAGAAGGTCATACAAGCGAAGAGAATTATGATTAAGAAAGATGGCGAACTTATTCCCACTCGCAGTATCATATTGACATTTAGCTCACCCAACCTACCATCATCAGTAAAAGCCGGGTATTTGAACTGCCGCATTCACCCGTATATCCCAAACCCGCTAAGGTGTTATAAATGTCAAAAATTTGGACATTCCCAAACTGTCTGTAGAGGTGATGCAGTATACCCTAACTGTGGATCGAAGGAACATGCCCAAGCCGATTGTAAATCACAGTCCTCACTTTGCCCTAATTGTAAAGGCAATCACCCAGCTTTCTCAAAAACATGCGATCAGTGGAAATATGAGAAGAAAATCCAAAAATACAAGATAGAAAAGAAAGTCTCATTTTCCGAAGCCAGAAAACAATTACAGCAACTAATACCGATGCCAAAGCGTACATATGCCGACGCTGCTCAAAAATTTCACTCACTATCAGTTCAAACAGATACATCAATCCCGCCAAGCATCTCTATTTCTGAATGGGCTCGAACTTTACTCTCTACTGTACCTCAGTCCTCAAAGCAACAGACTTCTAATAGATCTAATAACACACCAGTCACGATACCTCCTGTTACTCTTACAACTCCTGTAAGATCTACTCAAACAGAAAACTATGATCCCGGTAACAAGCAGCATGCTGAATCTTTCTCCATGGACACAAATGAGACTTGCTCTCATGAAGAAACGGAAACCATTCTGGAAATTCATCCAGAAGATGTAATAGAGGCCAGACCAATATTTTCAAAGAGAGTCAAAATAAAAATTGACCGACAGAAACAGATTTCCAAAAAGCAGACAGACACAGCTTCTTCATTTAAATCCAAACAATGAAAAACATCATCCAATGGAACTGTAGAGGCTTTCGCAGCAATATCAACGACATCCACGAGATAATTAAGCATTATAAACCAATTGGAATCTGTTTACAAGAGACACATTTAACACCTCAAGTGTCTACTTCGATAAAAAATTACACTCTCTTTCGGCAAGACAGACCTCCTACTAATAATGCTCACGGAGGGGTAGCGATACTTATAGATGGGAGAGTACTCTGCAAACGCATTCAGTTGCAAACCACTGTTGAAATTGTTGCTGCACGAGAATAGCCATTGGCGTTACCCTAACACTTGCGTCAATCTACCTGCCACCCAGTCGCCCTTGTACCATACATGAGCTTGAAGATCTTATTCAGCAGTTGCCAACCCCTTTCTGTTTATTGGGTGACTTCAATGGACACCATCCATTGTGGGGTTCTTCCAATACAGACGGACGTGGAAAAATCATTGAAATGCTTATTGAAAGACGAAATTTAACCATATTAAATACTGGTTCACCAGCTTACCTCCACCTCCCAACAGGAACAGTCTCTTCAATAGATCTCTCTATCTGCTCTCCAATCCTTTTCCCTAGTATCCAGTGGACAGCTCTGGATGATCCACTCAATAGTGACCACTACCCTATAATATGTAAAATTGAAACGTCACACTGCATACCTTCAGAAACTCACACAAAATGGAAATTTTCCAAGGCAGACTGGGCAAAGTATACCACTAACGTATCCTTCGACAATCAGATCATCAAATCTCATCCGATTGACACAGTTGCCGACCATATTACAAAACAGATTCTAGCAGCTGCATCCACTGCCATCCCACAGTCAAAGTCAAGCAGTCGTAGAAACAGAAATTATTGGTGGAACGAGGACTGTAAGAACATAAAAAAAGGAAAAAACCGTGCATGGAATTTATTCCGCAAACATCCTACCACCACTAATCTTATAAACTACAAGAAAATTAGAGCTAAAGCCCGTCATATTAGAAAGAAAGCAAAAAGAGACTCTTGGGTTCGATTCGCAACTACAATTAATAAAAATACTGATGTAAGAATTATTTGGAGGAAAATAAGACAATTAAATGGTAAATTTCCCCCTTTGTCGTCCCCACTTTTCACCGTGAATGGACAGGAGCTATCTACTCCTGCAGAGATTGCAAATGCTCTAGGGACGGTATTTTCACAGTTGTCTGATTCTACGGCATATGATCCGTCATTTCAAAATATTAAAGCTTTAGCAGAAAAATCCCATCCGAAATTTAGAACTACATCCTCTTTCCAATACAATACACCACTTACGTTGGTAGAACTTCAAGAAGCTTTATCCACCGCTAAGAACAGTGCTGCTGGCCCGGATGGAATATACTACATAATGTTACAACATCTAGACAATAAATCATTATCTTCACTACTGACCTTCTACAATCGCATTTTTATGGAGCATTCCTTCCCCAGCTTCTGGCGTCATGCTTTTGTACTGGCGATACCCAAACCAGGGAAAGATCATTCTATTCCGAACAATTACAGACCCATTTCGCTCACAAGCTGCCTAAGTAAAACCATAGAAAAAATGATACACCGTCGACTAACGTGGTATCTTGATTCCCAAAATATTATCTCTGACAATCAATTTGGTTTCCGAAAACACCGATCATCTCTAGATCTCATGATCAAAGCAGAAACAGACATCAGGAATGCATTTATCCAAAACAAACATCTAGTAATGGTATGTCTCGACATAGAGAAGGCCTTTGACACCACTTGGCGGTTTGGTATCCTGAGAGATCTTCATTCCCTGGGCCTGAGAGGACACTTACCGTATTTCATACAGAATTTCCTACAACACAGGACCTTTCAAGTCCGCTATCGGCAAGTACTTTCGCAAACATTCATACAAGAAGGAGTCCCACAGGGCTCTGTACTCAGTGCAACCTTATTTGCAATTAGAATAAATCAGATGACAAAAAATATTCCAAAAGCTGTAAACTCTTACCTCTATGCTGATGATTTGACTGTCTCTTGCAGCTCGCAAAACATGAGCTTTATCGAAAGGCAGCTGCAAACATCTATAAATAACATTGAGTTATGAATGACACAGAATGGTTACCGATTATCCTATCAGAAATCTAGAGTCATTCACTTTTGTAATAAACGAAAGATGCATCCAGATCCAGAAATACAACTAACAAATCATCCCATCACAGTGGTGAATAGCATTCGTCTCCTTGGTTTAATTTTTGGTAATAAACTGAACTTCTTAGAATATATCACACATCTAAGGACTGCGTGCCAGAAAAAAATGAACTTATTATGAATTATCTCTTCTGCATCATGGGGTGCAGATCGTTACACCTTACTTCACTTGTACAGAGCCCTAATCAGATCTCGCCTTGATTATGGTGCCCCGGTGTATGATTCTGCTAGGGAAAGCGTGCTAGCACGTCTTGCCCCTATTCAACATTCTGCCCTCAGAATTGCTGTAGGCGCTTATAGAACATCGCCAGTGCAAAGTCTTTATATCGAAGCCCATGAACCTCTGCTCAGCCTCAGGAGAAAGATGTTACTTCTGAACTATGCAGCCAAAATTCAGTCTGCCTTCTCACCCCAATTGGCCAATACTTAACAATCCACAGTTCCCAATGTTACTACAGAAATAAACCTAGAGCAGTTCGACTTGCTGGCATCAGATTACAGGAATTATCACAAACTTGGAATATACATCTGGACAAAATCCTCCATGATCTGAACAGTTCAGATCCTCCACGGTCCTTTATTAAAGCATCCTGTGACAGCTATTTCTTAAACTGGGGAAAACATTCGCTTGCAAATACCAATATACAGCAACTATATGCTGCTCACACACAAAATTACCCAAATTTTACGCAAGTATACACTGATGGATCAAAGTCTGGTAGTAAAGTCGGTGCTGCAGCTGTCTTTCCCTTTAACACTATCTCTTTTTCACATCCCACTGAATGCGGCAGTTATACAGCTGAATTGTGTGCTATCAAGCTTGCCTTAGAAAACATTCTCCAACTGTCCATCCAAAAAAGTGTAATATATAGTGACTCACAGAGTTCAATCTTAGCCTTGCAAAATTCCTCCTCAGCAACGCATCCCTTAATAAAATCTATAAAATCTCAACTGATTCATATCCATGATCACCAGCAAGTAGTCATCTTTTGCTCGATCCCAGGCCACACTGGGATATCAGGGAATGAAAAAGCAGACTATGCAGCCAAACATTCATCCAACATAGCATCGCCAGATTACTATGTTCCATATATGGACTACAGATCCCATATAAGAAATAAATGTAAGGAACAATGGACACGTCTATGGCAATCTCAACTGAATAACAAGCTCCGTGAAATAAAACCTGAACCACAGTTATGGGTTTCCAGTTTTTGTGTAAACAGAAAGGAAGAAGTCATCCTGGCTAGAGCTCGGATCGGGCACAGTAAGCTCACCCATATCTTTCTTCTTACAGGAAACGATCCTCCGCAGTGTATGCACTGCAACTCTGTTCTCACAATAAAGCACATACTCGTTGAATGTACCTTATACACTGATGCCCGAAAAGCTTCATTCATTAATCTTAAATAACCTTTGACACTCCAACAGCTCATAGGTAATGATGCAAATCTCCCGGAATTTTTCTGCTTCTTAAAACGAATAAATCTGTATAATTGTTTCTAACTGTTTTTACAGACACGGTGAAATCCTCATCTCGTTTATAGGCGCAATATGACCTAAGTAGCCCCTGCGCCAGAAATAACCATACCAATACCAATACCACGATGAGCATGTCCATTGATTACCACTCTGTCTTCTCCCACTCAACCATCCATTGCAGCAATTTGTCTCCAAATGCCACACTGCTACAATTTGTTCAACAGTCTTCCATGTGCAACAGTATCAAAAGCCTTTCTAAGATCCAAATATATCATATCAAAATTTTTTGCATCCATTTCCTTTGTGACCACATCATAGTATCCAATCAAATTGGTCAGGCAAGACCTGCCCTTAACAAAACCATGCTGCGTCTGAGCTATAACTGAATTCTTGTCTAGATGATCCTGCAGTGCTCCTTTAACTAGTGCCTCCATTAATTTTCCTGGAACAGAAGTTAAACTAACAGGTCTATAATTACTTGTGTCGCCCTTTGATCGTCCTTTGTGAATTGGGGTCACATTTGCACATCTCCAGTCCATGGGTACCTCCCCTGAGTCCAAAGAAGCTCTGATAATTATGGCTAAGGGTTTGCTTACTTCCTTTGCTGCCTCCTTTAATATAACTGGATAGATCCCATCCGCCCCGGGTGCTTTTTTATGTTTATCTTCAACAATTTCTCCTCCACTTTCCTCTCAGTTATTACAAAATCATCTAGCTCACTGCCAGAGTTTAATTCAAATCTGGCATTCCCCTCCCTGAGTAACTCCTCATGTGTGAATGTAGATGCAAAATGCTCATTTAGTTTGTTGTTAGCCACCTGAGCAGGATCATCAACAGTTGAATCATCAATATCCAGTGGACCAATCTGATTCATCTCTTTCCTTCTAGAGTTTACATAGGTAAAGAAATCTTCAATCGAATCTTCACCGAACATACATTCCCAAGCTCCTGGCATCATTCCTACGTACCGGCTATCCCAAAACCTGGTAAAGACTATTCTGTTCCTCATAACTACAGACCAATTTCACTTACCAGCTGTCTGAGCAAAACCCTCGAAAAAATGTTTCATCATCATCTGACATTGTATCTTGAGTCCCAAAATTTGATCAAGAACAATCGGTTTGGATTCAGAAAAAATCGATCATCATTGGACCTTATGATTAAAGCCAAAGCATACATCAGAAATGCATTCTTCAAAAATGAGCATCTCCTTATGGTCTGTCTGGATATTGAAAAAGCCTTTGACACCACATGGCATTTTGCCATCTTAAAGAGATCTACATTCTCTTGGCCTGAGAGGAAATGCCATATTTCCAAGTTTCCTACAACAAAGATTGTTTCAAGTTTGGTATCGGGGAACTCTCTTTAAAAACTTTGTCCTGGAAGAATGAATCCCACAAGGGTCCATTCTCAGTACCACTCTATTCGCAATTAGAATTACTCACGTAACTGAACTCGTTCTTAAAACAGTGGACTCATATCTTTATGCCGATGATCTCACAATCCCCTGCCACTCTCAAAACATGAACTGTATTGAGAGACAATTGCAGATATCAATAAATCGGATCCGGATTTGGATGGCACAAAACGATTACAGACTGTCCAGTCAGAAATCTACTGCCATTCACTTCTGTACCATATGTAAAATGCATCCTGGACAGTTAGATAACCATTCTATTCCAATAGCAAATAGTATCCGTCTGCTTGGCTTAATTTTTGACAGCAAGTTAAACTATCAAAAACACATTAAACATCTCCGGACAGCTTGTCAAAAAAAAATACTCAGAGCCTTATCAGCAACAACCTTGGGGAGCAGATCGTTACACCTTGCTTCATTTATATAGAGCCATAATCAGATCTTGCCTGTCTTCGATTCTGTTAGGAAAAGTGCTTTATCTCGCCTCAACCCTATTAATATTCAGCTCTTAGAATAGCTCTAGGTGCATTTAGAAAATCTCCAGTGCAAAGTCTGTATGTAGAAGTCTATGAAGCTCCTCTAAAGATCAGAAGAAAGATGTTATTACTGAACTATGCAACCAAGATCCAAAGCCAGTCGACCCATCCTAATTGGTCAATATTTAATGATCCTCAACTCAAGACCTTTTATAGAAACAAACCACAAGCAACTAGGCCTGCAGGTAACGGAACTAGCAGAAAACTGGAATATACAACTCAATAAAGTCCACCAAGAACCTATAGATCACGTTCCTCCATGGTCTGTCATGCAGTCTTGTGACAATTATTTCCACCAATGGGGAAAACACTCTTTAATGGGTATTAACATCCAACAGCTGCACATTACATATATACAATGTTATCCTGACTTCACTAAAATATATAGCCTAAGCATAAGCCATAGGCTTTCTTGCACCATGCGGCCATTACTAATACTAATATCACTTCCAACAGAATGCAGTAGTTACACCACTGAATTATATGCCATAAAGCTTGTGCTGGAAAACATTTTTCATCTCTCAATCCAAAAGAGCATAATATACACAGACTCGCAAAGTTCCCTATTAGCAGTGCAAAAGATTTCCCCACCTACTCATCCATTAGTACAGCTCATCAGATCAGGGTTGATTCGTCTCAGAGATCATCAGCAAAAGGTTGTCTTCCGCTGGATCCTAGGCCATACTGGAACACCAGGAAACAACTGCAGATGATGCCACCAACCATCCATCCAGCACAGCTCCGATGAATTTTCTGTACCGTTCAGTGATTACAAAATGCATATATGAAATATATGTAAGGAACGATGGTCACTTCAGTGGCAAATGCATATACATAACAAACTCCTTGAAATTAAACCTGTCGCAGTTATGGGCCTCCAATTTCTGCACAAACAGACAAGAAGAGGTAGTCCTGGCCAGAGCCCGAATAGGCCACGCTCATTTGACTCATCTATTCCTGTTATCGGGTAATGTCCCTCTGCAGTGTACACATTGCCACAGGCCACTCACAATAAAACACATACTCCTGGAATGCACCTTGTATAACAATTCCCTTCTAATTTCATTCACTTCTCTCTCAAATGTATAGGAATTATCATTTAGCCGTATCATAGGCAAAAATTAAAACCATACAGAAATTTTCTTCAAGAAATTTCTGTATGGTTTGAATTTCTGAAACGAATAGGTTTATATAACCGTTTATAACTGCTTCCATAGAAGTCAATAAAATGAGTATTAACTACTATGATAGGTGCAATATGGCCTAAGTAGCCTTTGCACCAGAAAAATCCAAGCACAATAACAACATTTAACCAGTTTAACATTGTGCATGTATTAGTGTCTTAACAGTGACTGTATGGATTACTAATTTTTATGTAAGTTTCTTTCTTTAATTTCTCATTTATGTACCCAAAAACAGCAAACTTACATCCCATTTAAATATAGCATATAGCATTCATAATTAATTATAGTGTAGGTTATTATTTTATTACAGTTCTTTTTTAGTAGTTCCTGTTTTTTTTTTTTTTTTTTTTTAACTTGTTTTTAACTAGGTCCAGCTCATCTCGATCACGGTCAGCATCACATTCTCCTTCTCCATCCCATTCTCGCTCCTATTCTCGCAGTTTAAGCATGAGCAGTGTATCATCAGCATCCAGCAGTATTTCACATTCTTCCACAGGATCTGAGTCTGCACCAGATCGGGGTGCTTTCTCTGGCATTTCCAAGAAAAGTAAGTAAATGCATTTTGCATGTTTTTGTTTTCTTTGTTGGTGTTAGGTTTGAATACATGCCATGTTTATTATGATTACTGTGCTGCCATTGGGCTAAGTTTTCAATTATTTGTTGTTTTTTTTTTTTTTTTTTTTTTTTTGGGTAGTTGTTGGCACATAAGCTTCTGTGGCCATAATGCACCTCCCAAGGTTTTTTCAGTACTTTGATCCAAGCCCGAGGCGGGAATCGAACCCGCGACCTTGGGGTTTCCAGGCAGGTACTTTACCCACCCGGCTAGCCCGGTCGGCTGTTTTTTATTTATTTATTTAAGTCAGTGAAAGTAATTATTAGCCTAAATCCAAAATAGTTATCAAATTTTGTTGGAAATCAAGTGCAAAAATGCATGCAAAAAGATGTCCGTGTCTTATTATTAAATCTTATAAAGAAGGTTAGTTTTTCCTTTATTTCTGTTTATTTATTTTTAATCACATGTAAATAAAATTGCTATAGGTGGCTAAGAATTGCTATCATTTCAAAATCTCTGACATAGCAGAAGAAAAAGGTGGGGAGATGATGCGCACATATTCAGTAGAGTAGATGAATGCATGCAAACTTCAACTGCATTGGCAATATATCTACACGATAAAGCAATTTATAGTAGTGCAGCAGATGTAATAGTAAGCTTTGAAGAAATGCAAAACAGTGGGAAAAATAGTGACCTCTATTGTCGTATTTAAAATACAAGTGTATAGAGATAATTTAAAATTAGCATTGGAAAAAGAATTGCAGTTGGAATAGTATGACTTTACCGTGATAAAGTCATACAAAATTATAAAAATAAACATACTACCGTTAATAGATAAATAAAGATTGTTGAACAATATGGTGGCAAAAAACATGTACACGTTAGACCAAATGATGAGGCTACATTATATTAAGCTGAATAGTCTCATATAAGGGAATGATTGTAAACATATCAGAGTATAGAAAACAAGAATCGCCAAATGTTTGGAGATATAAATAGATTAATAATTATAATCTATAGTCCAAAAAGGTGTAGTAAGAATCCAGTTTATAAAGAATCCAATTTGGCAAGAAAATACATCCAAGGAAAAAGAACTAATTTTAATTCATGGATTAAAGAATGTGATATAATTCCAGGGATATAAGTAACATGGTGACTTTAGATCCAATTATAAAAGAACAGGAAATATGTCTATTGTATGAAACAATTCCAAGGAAACAACTATAGTAGGGAAGAACAGGAAATAATTCCATGTATATAAAACTAGATGAATCCACAGGTAGTATCAGGTGTGAATTCACTGTGGAAAGAATAGTAAATAAATCCAAGGACAAAGAATCAGTTGACATTATATCCAGTGGTAGTGTAGTTAGTATCCAATTATGAAGTGATATAATTTCAGGGATATAAGGAACATGGTAACTTTAGATCCAAAAGTGGTGTAGTTAAGGATCCAACTATAAAAAGAACAGGAAATAAGTCCATGTATATGAAACAATTCCAAGGAAACAACAATGGTATGGAAGAGCAGAAATTAATTCCATGTATATAAAACTAGATGAATCCACAGGTAGTATCAGATGTGAATTCACTGTGGGAAGAATAGTAAATGAATCCAAGGATAAAGAACCAGTTGATATATCCAATGGTAGTTTAGAGTCCAGTTATGAAAGAACAGGTAACAAGTCTATGGACATGAAACAGTTCAATATTAAGAACAAGAAATAATTCCAAGGGACCAAAAACTTTGGACGTCTCTATACCTAATAGTGACGTAGTTAGGAGATTGTATAAAGTGATGTATACAAAGTTTAGAAGTTTGGTGGTAAAGACCGAAGTCACTAAAATCTGATGGTTGCTATATAAAATCCATGCTTGAAAAATCCAAGACCCATAAAAAATATGCAAATTCTACATATAATATAAACAGTATCTTAAAACAAATTAGTAGAAGTCAGCTAAGCCTCAACGTGGTCAGTTGATTATAAGTAATTTCATGAATGATTATTAAAACAACTCCAATGGATACATGAGAAAAGTGAAAACAACAGTAGAGACTTAGTGAGTAAAGAGACAAAGTAATCAATCTGAAGAAAATAGTTGCATCGGAAATCATGTATAGCTATTAATTACCAAGTAGTGGAATTCCACCAGATAATTTTACAGCTGTACATGTACATAGTAAAATATAACTGAATTTATTTCTGAATAACATGGGAAACTATATTGAAACAGTATTTTACAAAGTAAATAGGGATATTATTGTTGACCAGCTTATTATAAAGGAGTTGTAGAGCTTTGGTGAATAGTAGTTGGTTACTACATATGTTAGTTAATCTGATGGTTTGGGTACAAATTATATTTTTATGTATTTGGTTGGAAATATTGGAATTCTAGTTGGTAAGGTAGATGACATCAAAGTTAACAAATTTATTTCTTTTATTATGTATGTCAATATTATATGGTGGTGAAGTATTGCTAACTGATTGCTAACTGGAATATTAAGGTCAAGGAAGTTGGCTGTGAGATTAGTGGAGTTTTCTTTATTTAGTTTTAAGTTCACTAGGGTAAATAGCTTTGGCTGTAGGTTCAAAGTTAGTATTTAAGACTAGGATGTCATCTACATGTCTGAAAGCTAACAGGTTATAGTTAGGATTGTTTATGGTGTATAGTTCTTCATAATAATTCAAGAAAAGGTTGGATACTAAGCTAGATATTTGGGAACCCATAGGAACACCAATAGTTTTTTTGTTTGTAGGTAAGTTTGCCATCAAAGATATAGTTATTTAGTAAACAGAGGTTTACATAGTTGTTCCATGTATTTTTATTTATGTTCAGTTTATCTTTGTATCTGTGATAAAGTTGTTTTAGCACAAATATCAGTAAATTATGTGGTATGGAGGTAAAAATGTTGGTGAAATAAAATATTTCTATGTTTGTTATGGTAATATTAGATTTGAAGGTGTTGATGACAGCCAGGTTATAATTTATTACCCAAGTAGAGGTGAGATAATTAAAAATAGTTTTCAGTAGTTTGAAAAAATGTTTGGCTGGAAGGTAGCAGCCACTGTTTTTTGAGTTAGTAATGAATCTGAAACATACGGGTTGTTTATGGAATTTAGCAATCATATAGAGAAGTGGTAAGGTTCAGTTTTGTAATTTAGTATGTAGTTTGTTATGTAAAGCAATTAGCTTTTTAACTGTGGCAGAAGGATTAAGATGGCAGGAAATGAAAGTGGAATTATTTTCTATTTTACTGTTAAGTTGATTACACTGGTAAGAGAGGAGTATAACATGGTCACACATGGGTTTTATTCAGTAGCAGACAAGGTGGCACATTATAACAGGATGAGCTGTATTTTTATATTTTTAAGTCATGTTTTATATATTTGAAATGAACATAATTGGATATCTCAGATTTCTTGCCTGTCACCTCAGTATTTGCACATGTAAACTTTGTCATAATTTTTACCAAAATTAATTTAAAAAATTGATAAATGAATTTTTTCATCTGTTATCCTATGTCTTTGTTTTAGATGTGTGGAAGATTTGTACCTTTTTTTTTTTTTTTGCCTTCTTTAGCTGAACACACAAAGAAGCCATTGCAGAAAAGTGCATTAAAGCCTCCACCTCCATCTAGAGAAACCCAAGAACGAGGAAAAGAAAAAGAATATGATAAGAACAGAGAAACTAAAGATCATAGAGATAAATTTCCTGAAATTTCCCAAATATCCAGTCATGAGAAGCCTTTAGAAGATATTATACGGGCTCCTCATAGTTTGCCTCAGCTGTCTACCAAGTTAACAAAAGAACCAGTTAAACAGACAATGCATAAACAGCAGATAAAGCTAACTCTTCTTAATAAGGTAAGTTGTATATTTAATACAGGTGGTTGACGGAATAATGAAAACACTTACCAAAAGTCAGTATGGTGTTAGGTTGTCGTGTGAGGTTAGTTTTCTTTCAATTTTTGGTTCTCTCCCCCCCCCCACCCCAATATGCAGATATGTTATTACACACACACACACACACACACACACCCCACTACCCTCCATTAATCTCCAGGAACTTGCATATCTACAAATAACCTTTATTTACAGAAAAACTGATAGTGTGCTAAAGCCTATATAGCCTTTACGACTGTGGAATGCTCTTTGCCAGTTTTTTGTAAGTGTCCGCTGATATTTTCCCACTGTTTGGCTTTTTGAGAGACAACCAGTTTGGCTCTGTTTTATGGCAGTCTCTCCTTGCACGCACCTGACAATTCAATTCCTCCCACATGTTCTCTGTAGGATTGACATTAGGACTCTGGCTGGCCATTTCAGTTTTTCAACAATCATATCCTCAAACCAGTCTGTCACTATGCGAGCAATATGATGGGAGTATTGACCTAATGATAAAGTGTGGGCCTTCTACAATGTGCTGTCACAACATAGGTAATGTGTTACTCTCCAGAGACCTGGACAATAATGGTTTTGTTCAGAACAACCAGGCCAAATCATGGAAAACACCTCGGACTATCACACTGTCTCTGCTACACTTCATTGTCAGCATAATATGGTCTCCAGCAGATAGTTTTCTCCAGGCATCCACCACACCCAGGCACAACCATCGGAGTGGCAGACCATGTATTGCGACTCATCACTCAAAGCAATACTTTACATTGGTTTGCAATCCAAGAACAACAGCCCTTATACCAAGCTAGAAAGCATCTGGCATTAGTTGGGGTAAATAATAGCTTGTGAATGAGTGTACGACTATGGTAATCCATATCATGTATTGTTCTGTGCACTATTCTGATGCTGAGACAATATAAATCAGTGTTGACGATTCTTTGTGGTCACTTTCCGTCAGCTTCACTGGTTTTCTGGGTTGTTTCATGAGAGTTTCAGTGCCAGTCCACTTCTGTTTGCAGATCACAGTTGTTGACCTAAGGATCTTCACTGTTGTTGAAATGTCACATACAGACATTGCTTATGTCACACCTTTTGTCATTATGTGCTGTAAGTCTGTTAACTCCATCAATTGCAGCATCTTGCCTTCACAGTCATAATTGTACTACTGTCTCCTTAAAGATTTACAAACATACTTATAGTTGTATATGTGGTGCTTGGATAAGGCTTGATCAACTATCAGTGGAGGTGTGTGTGTCCAGATATTAACAGCAGGGCAGTGAGCGTATAGATACTTAGACTGCATAGCTCGCAGCATAAAAAGCCAAACAGCCTTGTAAGCTAGAGAAGCATCTGGTAATTTGCATCTGGTTGTGCAATTCAAAGTGATAAAGTAGCAGTTATGGGACACAGTAAAGATATCACAGAGTTTCAAAAGGGCATGATTGTGGGAACTTGTGCATCAATGCTTCCATATCAGAAACAGAATTGATGGTGTTGGTTGCTCACAGCACACTGTGGTTAAGTTATACAAAGAATGGTGTCAAGCGAGTCACACCACCTCCCTGCCAACAGAACTGTAAAAGGATTACGCAAGGTGGTTCATGGTGAGCGAAGAGTGCAGCACGTTGTACAGGCTCAATGACTGGTTTCAATACAGCATGGGGAATGCAAGGACAATATCCAAAATGACAATACACTGCACTCAGACCTATCGGGTTCCACAGAAGATGACCTAAGTCACTGTTGATCATCATTGACAGCAAATGCTGTTGTTTCAACATGCTGGTTGGATGCTGGAGGACTAGAAATTAGTGTGCTGGTGAGATGAGTTCAAATACTTGCGCAACACACTGACGATTGCCTTCATGTATGGTGTAAGCAACAAAAGTCCATGGACTCATCGTGCATGGTGTCCACTATCCAGACAGGTGGCAATGGTTGCTTAATATGGGGCATGTTTTGCTGACAGGAACTAGGACCCCTGGTGTGTATGGATCAAGTTTTCATTGGTGAGGTCTACCAGCAACTCTTAGGAGAGCATGTGCACCCTGACATGTTGCATTTTTCCCCAGACAGAAATCAGATAATGCACCATGTCATCATGTCTACACTATGCACAAGCAGTTTGAGGGACACTGTGAAAATATCATCCATCTTGCTTGCTTATTCTCCATATTCTCCTGACCTTAAACCAGTTGTGAACACCTGTGGGATGCTTTGGAATGGGACATGAGGGATATAGATACACTGCCATAATCTGTTCTGACTATGTGGTAAGCCTTGCAGCATAGCTGCAGATCCCTATAGATGTCTTCAGATGTCTAGTGGAATTGGTGCCTAGGCAAATAGCAGCTGTTTTCCATTTAACAGCGGCCCAACACAGTATTCAGTAGAAGGTCACTGAGTGTATATTACAGAGTTAGAAAATTTGAAACATGCTGAAAAGCTGACATTAGATGGGTTCTGCTTATATTTAGTTCAAGTATACTAGGCATAGCAGTACATTTCCACTTTCATCTTGGATAGCCACACATGGTGTTCTACATGAGTAATCAATAAATTATCTGGGGGGGGGGTCTTGATTTTACTGCAAGGAGAGTGTTATTTATTTTTAATTTAAAGCATTTTCACCTCATAATGCCTTACTGTCATTCATTTTCTTTAGTGTTTATTATTGAGACTTTGAGTTCTAACTTATAACATTCAAAATTTAATGTGAAAAATTTATAGTTACTTCAAATATAAAGAATGACACATTAGAATCCAAGAATTTACATTCGGGATTTAATACCATATGATTACTTTAAGCTTTAGCATTTTAGTATTAGTAAAGGCATATGACGCAAGAAAGCAAGCTTATATCATCAGCCAAAAAAAAAAAAAAAAACCTTACAATTTCACCCAACCATTCACTCCAAATGCTTGTCTAGTTCTACTTTGAAACTTATTTAAGTTTTTGACCTCCACTACAACTGATGGAAGCTTATTCCAACTATCAACTACCCACTGGCAAAAGGCAAATTTCTGCACATCTATACTACAATTGTCTTTCCTCAATTTTGAATTTATGTCCCCTCAGGTGAGTAATCTCAGCAAGAGGAAGAATCCCATCAGCATTGAGCTTACTCAAACCATTCGAGGCCTTATACACCTTAATTAGATCACCTCACAGGTGCCTAGTCTACAGATGCTGCAATTTACAGAACTTAAAACAAGTCTTTCTTGGTAAGAGCAACCCTTTGTTACACTCACCAATCTCATTACCCTACTCTGTACTCATTCCAGCAGCTCTACAGCCTTTCTAAAATGAGGCCTCCAGACCTGTATACAGTACTTAAGGTGTGGCACCTCCGTAGCCAGGTGGGCAGGAGCAGCAGCAGCAGTGCATAGCGCACGCTTCTTGATTAGACCGGGGTTCGAGCCCGTGACCACCAAATACAGGGGATGCGGAAAGGTCAGGGAATGACCACTGCATATCCCCGGAGCAATATGGCCTTCTTTGCTAATGCTTCTAAAAAAAAAAAAACAAGTACTTACGGTGTGGCCTGACCATTGCCTTATTCAAGAGGACAATCACCTCCTTATCCCTGCTAGCAAAATTTCTATATATCATTGACATATCACCATGAGCTACTCTTGCAGCCTGTCTGCACTGCTCAAAAAACTTCATGTCTGACAGCACATTACCCCCAGGTCCTTTTCATTCTCTACTACCCTGGGCATAATACTACACAGTTGGTTTGTTACATGAATTTTGCAAGGAATGATACACAAGGAAGTGATTACCTTGCATAAGGCATGATTAGGCCGCATCTTCAGTACTGCATGGAGGTGTGGAAGCCACATTTTAGGAAGAATGTGGATCTGTTGGAATGGGTACAGAGAAGGGCAATGAGAATAGTGAGGGAACAAAATGGTACTCTTACTAGGAATGCTTCAGTTTTACAAATTGGGGCATCTGGGGACTAGGCACTTGCAAGGAGACCTGATTGAAATGTTTGAGGTTTTTAAATAGATTGAGTAAACTAAATGTTGATGGAATCCATACTCTTTCTTGGGCAACATGCATAAATAAAGAATAAATTAAATTGAAAAGGATGGCTGCAGGATGGATGATTGAATATTTTTCAGCCAGAGAATAATTAATTGTTGGTACAACTTCCGATTTGTTGTTGTGGAAATGAGTAGTTTGAATAAATTTAAGAAAGAATTAAACAAATTATTAGAAAGGAATGGACAATTGAGTTGGTTAGTGGGTTTTTTTTTTTGCCCATGATATATAAACCTGCTTCCTTGCATCATTTGTCTCTTAATGATCCAATTTTTACATTCCATCGGTTAAAAAAAGCTGCACAGAATGAAATCATAAACTAGTTAGAAATTTGAAGAGACTGATTTTTAGGTACTCTATAACTTTATTGCCGATATATTTATGTATGTCATGGCTTCAGTATCTCTTGTTAATTTAATATTTGTGCCATACAGCTTTGTTTTCTGTTAGTTTCATCAGTTTGGTGGTTATCCACTTTGCTCTAGGTGAGGAACGGTACTGCTAGGAAATATAAAAAAGATGAGTAGATCCTAACATTTAGTATTTATCCTTCTATTAACCAGCTGTTCCTATTGAAAAATTGAAATATATAATGCCATCTTAAATTTTATTGCAATAATTAAAACAAACTTACGAGGAGAGACTTGAAGAGTGAATTACAGATTTTGGAAACTAGGCTTTTTGTGGGGGATCTGATCGAGGCATATAAGGCATGTGAAGTTGAATGGTAAAATTTTCACATTGGAAAGGAACACAAAAACCAGGGACATAAATTTCTGTTATTTTTGAAAATTAGTAAACTAGATATATTGGAAAGTTTGTTTGATAAGCATGTTATTAATTGGCCACTAGAATAAACTCTTTTTGGTTGAGGTTTATAATCTAGAGAAATTTAAGGGACAACTTGATCAGTACCTTCTGGTAGCGGAAGAATATGTTCAAAAAAAGAGATGAAAGTGAGGAAGTTATCAAGGATAGGCAGAGTTAGTGTTATTGTTTCTTAATGCAAAAGTTCTTAGGATCATTTGAATCACTTAGTAAAAGCAAAGGCAAGAATATTTTTTCCCCCTTTTGACACCAGAAATATACTGTTACCATGCTTTTATTTCATTCTGAAACTGTTTGTAAAATAATAAGAGTTTACCTCAATATAGTACGTAGAACACTTCAGTATGATACTCTCCAGAAATTAAAATGAAAAAATGGAAAAACTTACATTACAGTAAAAAAATAATCAAAAATCAATTTAGCACAATTAAAAATCAATTTAATACAATTAAAAATATTAAAAAGAATCTAACGAAAATATTCAAAACAATTTTCCTTCCTGAAGCTGACAACGCTTTTTGACCATATGTCGTGATCACAGGAATGAAAATTACCGAATAAGGTTGAATATGAAACTTAAATAGTGATTATATGTCTTCGCGCATGTGTGTGAAGGTCCATGCATCGGAGATCAAATATGGCCGACAAACATTAACAGAATTCTTGTGTAATTTAATTTCTACTGTTTCTGCAATTAATAGTCGCATATAATTACGTTGGACATAAAGTATTTTGGCCTCGTTAAATAAAAAAGTATGTTTTTCATTAATGGCATGAAAGGCTAATTCTGACGCTGCTGAACGAGAAGCACCAACTGAGGCGTCATGTTCATTTACACAAATATTCAGAGAAAAAATGCGGCGAACCTTGGTAAGACGAGTTGCAATCACCGCAAGAAATGTTGTATACCAGGTCATTAATTTGTTGCAAACGTGGAAAGAACCGAGTGATTGTTCAGTATAGTGTGTAATTTCTGTATTGGCTTGGCCATAACGTTAAATTCAGTATCTTTAAAGAATCTATTAATCTGTTTGTGCCACTGTTCAACATATGGGACAGAAATGAAGTATTTTTTGATATTACTATTGTTGGTTGGTGTAGTATTTTGTATCCTATCCTTAGCCTGTACCCTAATTCGGTTTATTGTGGTAAGGGAATAACCCCTGTTTAAGAACCTGCTAGTTAATATTTGTATTTCTGAGCCCAAAGCAGATTCCGTCGTTGAATATTAGTAGGCATTTAGAAATTGATTAAAGATAATCGATCTTATGTAGGTGAACGGGTGGTAGTATTATAATGTAGAAGCATACCAGTGTTTGTAGGTTTTCGATAGATGCTAAATTGGATTTTATTCAAGTCCCAATTAAGCGTGAAATTTAGAAAGTTTAATGACTTTGTATCCATATCCTCCCTTTCCAATGTAAATTTGAGTCTAGAATGAATATTATTAAACGAATGTAAAATGTCTTGGATAGTACTACTATCAGTAATAACTAGAACATCGTCTAAATACCTCCCATAGTATGTGATACAGGGTCGAAAAGGTGTCAGATGTATATACCCAATCGTTGAGAGATAGACCTCTGACATTAATGACTCAGATGTGTACAATGAACAATTGTACAGAGAAACAGAGTGGGCTAGTAAATCAGAATGTCTTATAATGGGGGATTTTAACTTCCTAGATATTGACTGGAACTTGTGGGTTGGTCACTCACACACTAGTAAGACTTTTGTGGATTTATTGGATGATTATTTTCTGCAGCAGCATGTTCGAGAGGCAACCAGAGAGGGTAATACTCTTGATCTGGTTATCAGCAGTGATCATTCGTGTATTAAGAATTTGCAGATAAAGGAACCACTAGGTGGCAGTGATCAAAGTGTACTGATGTGGGATTTACTTAGAGATATAATTACCATCAGGGGTAAAGGAAAGGGTTTTTTCTTCCGTAAAGGTGATTGCAGTGGTCTCAGATAGTTTTTAAATTCAGTAGAGTGGGATCAACTGACAATGTTACCAACAGTAAATTCTAAGTGGGAAGCATTCAAGGAATTAATCGTGGAAGCTACTAAAAGTTTCATACCTATTAACAAATATTGTTCAAGGTTTAGGCCTAAATGGTTATCAAATGAGCTATTGAGACTCGTGACAGAGAAGAAAAATGCATGGAATGCATATAAATGCATCCGAAACCTATGGCAGATATAAGCTAGTCTGTAATCAAGTCACAAAGGAGGTTAGGCAGGCAAAGGCAGATTACGGGAAATCTTTGGCAAAGGATGCTAAGAAAAACAGCACGGATTTCTTTACTTATATAAATTCTAAAAGGAAGAGGATGAACCTGATTGGTCCACTTCATATTGATGGTTCGACTGTTGATGATCCTGCTCAGATAGCAAACAAACTGAATGAGTATTTTGCATTTACATTCACACATGAGGAGTTATTAAGGTTTGAAAATGGCAGAAGGTTATCAAATTGTAGCAGGGTGCTTAATGATTTTTGTAATAACTGAGAGCAAAGTTGGTGAGATATTGTTGAAGTTAAACATAAGAAAGGCACCTGGGGTGGATGGAATCTATCCAGTTATATTAAAGGAGGCGGCAAAGCAACTAAGCAAACCCTTAGCCATAATTATGAGAGCATCCTTGGACTCAGGTGATGTCCCCACGGACTGGAAATGTGCAAATGTATTCCCAGTTCACAAAGTGGGATCGAAGGGTGACACGAGTAATTACAGACCAGTTATTTTAACTTCTGTTCCAGGTAAAATAATGGAGTCACTGGTTAAAGATGCATTCCAGGATCATCTAGACAAGGCTGCAGCAATAATTCAGAAACAGCATGGGTTCGTTAAAGGAAAGTCTTGTCTGACAAATTTGACAGGATTTATGATGTGGTTACAAAGTAACTGGATGCAAAAAATAATTTTGATATCATATATTTGGATTTCAGGAAAGCTTTTGACACTGTTGCGCATGGAAGACTATTGTACAAATTGGAGCAGAATGGTATTAAGGGTAAGTTGATACAATGGATAAAATGATGGTTGAGTGGGAGAAGACAGAGGTGTCCCACAGGGTTCGGTGTTGGGTCCACTGTTGTTTTGTATATTTATCAGTTATATTGATGAAGGTATATCAGGCTTAGTGTCAAAGTTTGCAGATGATACGAAGGTTGGCAGTGTGATACTGCAACAGGATCTAGAAAATTTGGGCAGATGAGCTAAGAAGTGGCAACTGAAGTTTAACCTTGATAAATGCAAAGTACTGCATATGGGTAGATGTAACCCCAGAGAAATGTACCAACTGTGTGGTACTACACTTAAGATGATAGAAAATGAAAAAGACCTGGGAGTAATTGTGCAGTCAGATATGAAGTTTTCTGAGCAGTGCAGACAGGCTGCCAAGGCAGGTCATGGGGTTTTGTCAATGATATATAGGAATTTTGCTAGCAGGGAAAAGGAGGTGATTGTCTCTCTGTATAAGGCAATGGTCAGGCCATGCCTTGAGTACTGTGTACAGGTCTGGAGGCCTCATTTTAGGAAGGATGTAGATTTGCTTGAGCTTGTACAGAGAAGGGCAACAAGATTGGTGAGGGGAATGAAGGGATCCTCTTACCAAGAGGGGCTTAAGTTCTGCAAATTGCAGTGGCTGGAGACTAGGCACCTGCACGGTGATCTGATTGAGGTGTATAAAGCCTTGAATGGGTTGAGTACGCTGAATTCTGATGGGATCTTCCCACTTGTTCAGATTACGAACCTAAGGGGGCATAAATTCAAATTAAGAAAAGACAGATGTAGAATAGATGTGCGGAAATTTGGCTTTAGCCAGCGAGTGGTTAATTGCTGGAACAAACTTCCATCTGTCGTTGTGGAAGTTGATAGGTTAAATAAATTTAAGGAGGAACTGGACAGGCATTTGGAGGGAATGGTGTGATTTTCTTTCTTTTTTTTTTTTTGGCTGATGCTGCATAAGCTCATACACGCTTTCTTTCATCACATGCCACTACTACTGCTATTAAGCCTCTCAGGCTCAAATCCATTAGTAATTCAAAAATTTGTTTGTACACCTTGTCTCGAAAGGTGATATAGTTGGCCTTGACTAACAGTTTAATTAAGTGAAAATTTTCCTTAATAGGTAGCTTCGTATAATTAATCGGTATCGAGTTATTATTTAACATATCCCAAATAATATCTAATGTGTATTCAATGTTTACATTAGTTTTTAATCCCAAATTGTATTACCTGTCTAAAGGGTTTTATAATGCTATATACATGTGTAGCTAAGGGTGAAAATGCCGAGTTCCTGTAGGAAACAATAGGTCAAATAGGAAATCCAGTCTTGTGTAATTTTACCTTACCGAAAAGTGCAGGAATTTTGTTCTGGCCTTCAATTCCTTTAACTGAGCCATAGTAATGTAGTCATTTTCAAAACGTTGCAAACGTACTGAGCATTATAGCTCTGATTCATACTATCTAATTCTGAAACTGTGTGCATGTTTGCAGCAGTATGGCCGTTTTTATTACTTGTTTGTTGAGGTTTTGGTTCAAATCCTGCCATTCACGGGAGAAAATTCTTAAAGCATTTTCAGTTTTGGATGAAATGCTATGAATTAGCATATCATTTTATGCAAAGGGAATAGGATTCCCATGGTGTCCTCCCCTCAGCCCATTGATATGCAAATTGGCCTGTGAACACAATACACACTTGTAACAGACATAATACATAATAGTTCCCAACCCATCTGGTTTGTGTGGAACTTATGACCACTCTCCTTCCTATCCTTATAGGATGAGGAAAAGAGCTGATGGCATACAGAAATTTAAACTCGTCAGTAAGTGATTTTTCCTTATTCTACCTTGATCTATTTGTTTTATTGGAATACTGTGTTAAGTTGCAACAGCATTTAGCATTTTTGCAATAGGATTCCCATGCATGAATACTTTTATTTAAAAAAAAAATAAGCTATTATTTTTGATGTGTATTTATAAATTACAATCCATTTTAGTCCATATTTTTAGAAAGCGTGAATTTTTTTTTTTTTTTATGTATTTCAAAATGGCCCATAGTGGTTTTTAGTGTTCCTTGTTTAAGCATTTTTCTTTAATTATTTTAGACAGCACCACAGAAAACTAGACGAGAAAATGATATTACCAAACAAAGACTGTACGAGAAGGGTAAGTTGATTTTTACATTATTTGCTTACTATTTCATTTTAAAGATACAAACAACATAAATATGTTTTAATGTATTTAGGAACTCATTGGTTGTGGGGGTTATATTCCTGAAGACTTTTGCAGCTGGTAAGCTTAAAATACTTTGGGAAAATAAAATTAGGGTTCTGATTTTCAAGTTATATTTTGTAATATACCTTAGCATTTTTGTATTGAAAATGCAATGAAGTAACAAGTGGTGTGTACATGTGGTGCACAGTGGGTTTGAACATCAGTCACCAGTGAACAATGCTGACTATCTCCATACGTTTGTTTGCGATATGCATGTTGAGATTACTTATTCAGTAATCAGACTTCGACAGGCGAATAGATGCCACTCCATCAAATTGAAGAGCTGTTGCACATTATTCATAAAACTACAGATGAATTACAGAGGACTGGTTTACGTTACAGGACAAAACATGAACAGTCCTCATTCCACTGTAACAAGTATCTAAAAGTTTCACTGACTTTGTTGAAAAAGTAATGCATAATGAAGGACATGTTTCTGCATTTTCTTTGGTTTAAAATAGTTTATTTTAGAAAGTAAACAACTCCTGGCTCTACTTCTAGCCCTTTCTTGGATCTGTTACATATCGAAACCATTCTTGAATATGTATGTTCTCAATCTTTCCCTTGATTTTTATATCTACAAAGAAAACTGTATGTCATTTATAAGTTCTTGATAAGGAACCAAGTTTCATACTAACCAGAATTTAGATTAATTTTTAATTTCAAACTTGCATAATTGAATGACTTTTATTGTCAAGCTGTACAATTCAGCTGCTCATTAACATAGCATAGCAGTAGATCTTAGAGAGGCTGTAACGAGGGGTTAGCAAGATGGAGCATATGTACTCTGGCGGGTAAATTAGTTTCATGTGGTGCATTGTTTCTTAGTATATCTGATCAACGAGGACTGAAGTATTTTTGGCTTCATTTTTATAAAAAATGAAGTGGTATGAATGGGAAAGTTTGTCAGTGGAAACAGACTGAACATTAAAGTATAATCTTTAATTTTTGATATATAAGTGTAACTTTAATTGTTGTATAAAGAATTTTTCTTCAAAGTTAGTACTGGGGAAATATAAGATCAGTATTATTTTAATATTTGAAATTTTAATGTTTCTTTTACTGGGTGGTATACTAACTTCTGTGATAAACTTGTTTATTACAGTATACTTCCAGTTATCCTTGTGTGGATTGTACAGTTTAGCAATTATCCATGCATGTTCCCACTCCTTTACTTCCATTACTTGATAAAAAAAATATTGGAGAGCTGTGAAACTATGCATTCTTTTATGCACTCGTGAACCAACTGAATGTGTTAAATTAAGTCAGTTCTGGTATTGTTATAAAATGATTAAATTGGATTTAAACACTTTTCACCACATGAAAGTATTGATATAACTGCAGTAGGAATTTGCTGAAAAGGAACTACTGTTACCCATATGTAAGCAAAAAATTAATAATAAATCAATCAGTTAAGCCTTCCTTCTCCTTTGAGTGTTTTTGTGAGTTTATATATGATTTAGTTAATCAGCATCAAAATTTGTGTTTTGTAATTTTATTTTCTTATACAGGTGGTTCACGACTTTGAGTTAATTCATTCCTAGCGTGCGCTCGTCAAATGGGAACTTATTCCCATCATCATCATCAGCCATTTTCAATCCACTGCAGGATGAAGGCCTCTCCAGCAACTTTCCAGTTCCTTCTGTTTTGAGCACTGGCCATCCATTTACTACTCAAAAACTCATGAATTTCATCTATCCATCTCCGCCTTTGTCTTCCAGGTTTTCTTCTAGCTCCTCTTGGGTACCATTCTGTTATTTTCTTAGTCCATCTGTCATCATGTCTTCGAGCTATGTGTCCTGCCCAAGACCATTTCAGTTCTTTAGTTTTGATAAGAATGTCCTTTACTTGAGTTTGCTGCCTAATCCATGTGTTTCTCTTCTTATCTAACAGTCTGATTCCCAATATAATTCGTTCCATTCTTCGCTGTGTAGTTCTTAGCTTCTCTTCCATTCTTTTGGTGAGTGCCCAAGTTTCACTTCCATAAGTCATGGTGGGGAGTATACATCGATTCATTATTTTACGTTTCAGACAAACTGGGATATTGCTCTTCAGTATGTGACTATATTTCCTGAATGCTATCCATCCAAAATTTATTCTTCTCTTGACTTCCAGCCATTTATCATTATTACAGCTAATAACTTGTCCCAGATAAGTATATGACTCCACCTTTTCAATTACTGCTCCTTCAATCATTATTTCCCTTTCCGTGACATACTTGTTCATAATTACTTTTGTTTTAGCCATATTCATCTTTAGTCCAAAATCCTTACTAACTGTGCGTAACTGATTAAGATTTTCCTCTAATTCTTTGGGATCGTGGCTTATGACCACAATGTCATCTGCAAATCGTAAATGGTTTAGGTACTCTCCGTTCACATTGACTCCTTTCTGCGACCAGTCTAATCTTCTGAAAGCTTCCTCAAGGGCAGCAGTAAACAGCTTCGGAGATATTGTGTCTCCTTGTCGAACTCCTTTCTCGATTTTAAATTTGCTACTGTCTTTGTCTAGTCTAATAAAGGATGTAGCACTCTCATATATTTTCTTCAAAATCATAATATATGGAGTATCTATGCCTTGTCTTTCCAGTGCCCGAAACATTGCCTTATGCTGTATGGAGTCAAATGCCTTTTCATAATCCACAAATGCCAGGCATAATGGTGTTTTATATTCATTTGCTTTCTCCATTAGCTGTGATATTACGTGAAGGTGATCCATAGTTGAGAATCCTGTCCTAAAGCCAGTTTGATCTTTCAGTTGATTCTCATCAAGTATTCTTTCTAATCTGTTAGTAATGACCCTTGTGAACAACTTGTAGATATGGGATAACAAGCTAATTGGTCTATAATTTCCAATTTCTGATTTATCTCCTTTCTTATGCAGCAAAACTATGATTGCATTATTCCACTGCTTAGGCATCACACCTTTTCTAATGCACTTTGTGAAGAGCCTTGCCAGTTTTTGTGTTATGTCTCTTCCTCCCAATTTTAACAACTATACAGTAACTTCACCTTCCGCCGGGGCTTTCCAATTCTTCATTTTCTTCAGTGCATGTTCTACCTCATCAGGAAGAATATCGGGTATGTCGTATGTGTTGCTACTTTGCAATCCATCTTCCCCACTGCTGGTATCATTCCCTCGCTCCTTGTATAATTCTCTATAGTAGTGTTCTGCTATTTGAATTATGCCTTCTCTGCTGTTTATAAGTACACCATCGCTATTCTTCAGTTTCAGTATCATTTGTCTTTCTGTATTACTGCTCATGGCTGCTGATTTAAATCCTTTGTTTTCCCTTAATGCTTGTTCTACTTTTCTTGTGTTAAATCTTCTTATGTCCTCTCTGAGTCTCTTTCTAATGGCTTTGCCTAACTCAGTATACTCAATTTTCTCCCTGTCAGTGTTTTTCTTGTTCTTCATTTGTCGTCTTTGGTTCATCATGACAAGTGTTTCTTGACTAATTTTTTCTTCTTTGGATTTCTGTTTCCCTATAGGTTTCTTAGGCTTTATCACTTTCAGAAAGTTGTAATATTCCACGTCGATATCTTGGTCCTGAGCAGTCTGCAGAAGCTCAAACTTGTTCTTAAGTTCCAGTACATACTGCTTTTTCTCCTCCTCTGTTATTGGAAAGACCTTTGTATTATTTACTCAAGTCAGTTTTTTCCTTTCCTTTCCTACATCTATATCAAGTGTACATCTTACCATTCTGTGATCACTTCCAACATTTACCTTATTCAGGACGGTAACATCATTCACAATATATCTTCTGTTAGTGAGGATGAAGTCGATTTCATTAGTTGTTAATCCATTTGGACTCTTCCATGTCCACTTTCTGTTCACCCTTTTCTTGAAAAAAGTGTTCATTACTGACAATCCTTGAGATTCTGTAAATTCTACAAGTCTTTCACCTCTTTTATTTCTTTCACCAATTCCAAAATTTCCTATAGTTCCTCTTTCTGCGCTGTTTTGCCTTTTTCCAACTTTAGCATTGAAGTCCCCCATAATAATAGTGTAGTGGGTTTTCTGCTCATCTAGAAGACTCAATTTCAGTGTACATTTCTTCAACCTCTTCATCATCATGGCTCAATGTTGGTGCATAAATCATTATAATCTTTAGCTTGTACCTCTTAAAAATCTTGAGTATTAGTCTTGACACCCTTGGTGATGTACTTTTGAATTCCAAAATGTTGTTTTTAAAATCTTTATGGACGAGAAAGCCAACTCCACCTTCACTCCTTTCACTGTTTCCATTGGTGTACAGCAGATTTCCACTTGATAAACTTATAAGTGATTCATTTCTTCTTCTTGTTTCAGCCAAACCGATGATATTCCAATTCACATTTTCTAATTCCTTTTCCAGCTCTATAATAATGTTAAAAACAGGTGTTACGTTATAACAATGAAATTAGTTAGATAATTAGTTTGTTTAATCAATGGTTGATTTATCCAAAGAAAAGAAAACATAGCCTGTAAAATCAAGCAAATTATTCATGACTTCACAAATGTTCAAGAATGTTTATTCGTCATCATTGACTAATGCACACTCATTGATCACTCATTATTGGCTCGGCCCTCGTTGGTTTGTTGCACAAGGAGTCGTCTCCTTCAGAAATGCTTCAAGAGGCGTTTCCAAATGTTTCGAAAATAATCTCTTCTCTTTTCTTTATAATTTCACAATAGCATGCATATGCATTTTTTAACGGCACGCACAAATTGCAACTAACTAACAAGTTTATGAAGCTTTAAAAAAAAGAATGAAGAGAAGATTCTGAAAATTTATTTATATTTTTTATATGATTGAAATTGCAGCAAAGGGGAAATTTCACATTTCACCCTAATAATAAAAACTCACAATTGTAGCTATCAGTATTTTCACAAATGCAGTAAGATAGAGTTTACTACCCGTTTATAATTGCTTGCAGTAACAGAAAAGCCCAATAAATCGGAAAGTGCAAATTGTTTTTGTTTTATGGTCGTGACTTCCAGAAATGTGCTTTAGAAAAATATCACAAAGCCATTCAAAATTGGTTCTTATAACATATGATAACGATGAAAGTGTAGTGTGTTTAATGATTTGAATTGTTAACTAACAATTTAATATAAAATGACCTTTTATAGAGATAAATAGCTTACTTATACAGCAAAAATTTTAACTTCCAGGCGCATGGAACGATTAACTAAAGAACAGGTATAAGGTATGTTTGTGTCAGACGGCACCTGGGATTTCTCCCATCTCCGCGTGTGTTTCGCTGTATTGAGGACAGTACACTGTCAAGCCAGAGACTTGAAAGTGTGTGGGCCGTGTCTGTGCAGTGTGATATGTTGTGCCCATTGTTTATTCGGCTTATTGGCCACCAGGCCCCCAGTGGGGCCCGACGTTGCCCATACCCTGCCACGTGGAGGCTAGCTGGGTGTATCCAGTATCGCAACAAATTGCTCTGGCAGGTCCTGCCACCTAGTTTCCTGGGATTTCAGTGGCTAGGACCTATTTAAAAAAAAAAAAAAAAAATTGCGTTTGACATTAATGCTTAATGGGATTGCTGTTAGGAAATCGCTGGTTGGAGTTGAACGCTAAAGAGATGTGTTAAAGGCCAAATAGGTCGGGCAAAATTTTGATGTTATTAAATTTAGACATGTGAGGCTATAAGCTAGATAAAAGCTAATAGTGTTAGTTGTCTTATAGATTTACAGGAAACTGGTAGAATTTAGACATTGATTAAAATTTGGCAGCATTGTTAAGGGTGTACTCGGTCGATTTAGTGAGAGAGGGAGGGAGACTGAAGACTGGGGGGAAAACAGATAGAAGAATAAGAATGATAGAGTAGGCATCCCTAAAGAGGTCAGTGGAGACGAACCCCACCAGGCGAAGTATGGGGGGTAGGTAGGCAGGGAGGGGAGGAGACAGAGATCCGTCTCCTCCCTCCCCTGCCTTGGAATGGGATTTTAAAGGGAACCAGGTTAGATTACCCAGTTCAGATCGCCAGTTGTGCATTGGCAGCAAAGCCGCAGAACGTCTTTTTCGGTGTCATATCCAAGGAGTGTCGAATCCTGTATGAAGGTTAAGCTGCCCATCCCGCTCCGGGGGTGGGATATGTTAGCTGGCAGTGGGGAACTCACCAGGCGAGGGGGTGGGAGAGACACACATTTACTTCATTCATAATCTGCATTCTCACTCTATCTGCATTTTTTTTTTTTTTTAAGTACTTTTTTCTTATTTTATAATTTTTTTTCCAAGTTTTATATATATATATATATATATATATATATATATATATTTTTTTTTTTTTTTTTTACTCAACTCATTCATCTTTTTCTCACACACCAGGAGGGGATGCAATGATGTGTAGTGTAAATTTAAATACAGGCATACCTTGGTTAACGTTACCTCTGATAACGAAGCCTCGATATAACGAAGTCTGCAATTTCAAGCCCCATTTAACATAAAAAAATATTCCAATTTAAGGCCAACGCCCTACAATCATCCGATTGGTGACTGACGGCGACTCGTTACGTATTCCCGAGCTGCGGGCATGTCTGTTATAACAGTTTTGCGTGTCAATCGCGTAATTTAGTTGTTGTTTACATGATTGACGTTGTTTCAGTGTGGCGCATTGCAATAATCGACGTAGGTTCTTTATAGCATTACATAACGTAGATTTTGTAAATTTTAATAGAAATATTTTTGTTTTAGTTAATTAAAATGTCAGAATCAAAGAAAAGAAAAGCAATTTCTTTGGAAACTAAACTAAATATCGTACGACGTGTTAAAAGCGGCGAAAGAAAATCCGATGTGGCACATTCTTTAGGATTAGCGCAATCAACTTTAACAACCATACTAAGTCAATCAGAAAAAATAAAACAGTCTGCTCAGAATTGTACAGATGTTACAGCGGCAAAATTAACTCGCTTAAGGAATCCAATTTTAGAAAAAATGGAGAAAATGTTAAGTTTGTGGATAGATGATATGTCACAACGTCATATGCCTTTAAGTCAAATGGTGATTCAAGAAAAAGCATTATTTTTGTTTAATCACCTGAAATCTAAACAAACTGAAGAAATTACGGAAACCTTTGGGGCTTCTCGTGGTTGGTTCGAGAAATTTAAAAAACGGGCCAGGATTCATAGTGTAAAATTAACAGGAGAAGCTGCAAGTGCAGATGTTGAAGCTGCAAATAAGTTTCCAGAAAAACTAAAGGAAATAATTGAACGTGAAAATTTTCCACCAAATTTGGTGTTCAATGTTGACGAAAGCGGTTTGTTCTGGAAACGGCTACCAACAAAAAGCTTCATTTCTATTGAAGAAAAATCAGCTGCTGGATTTAAAGCAGCCAAAGACCGTTTAACGTTACTCTTTGGATCAAATGCCTCTGGTGATTATAAATTAAAATTGCTATTAGTTTACCATTCAGAAAATCCGAGGGCGTTAAAAGGTAACATAAAAATGAATTTACCTGTAATATGGAAAGCAAATAGAAAAGCGTGGGTTACTAAGGAGTTATTTACTGATTGGTTTGTTAACCACTTTTGTCCTGGAGTAAAACGGTATTGTCAAAAAAACAACTTTGAAGAAAAAGCTCTTGTTGTTAGACAATGCTCCGGGACATCCTACTGATCTTAACACGTTGGACACATGCATTCCTGTCAAAGTTGTGTTTATTCCAGCAAACACAACTTCCCTGATTCAACCATTGGATCAGGGAGTAATAGCATCATTTAAAGCTTATTATCTGCGTCGAACTTTAAGCAATTTAACTGAACTAGAGGATAAAGTGGAAATGACAGTTAAAACTTTTTGGAAAAACTACACCATTAAAAACGCAATTGAAAACATTGATAGTTCTTGGAAAGAAGTCACTAAGAAATGCTTAAATGGAGTTTGGCGCAAAATATGGCCAGAAGTTGTACTAGAAGAAGAAAATAACATCCAAGAAATTAGAAATGAAGTTATCCAGATGGCTCAATCAATAGGTTTCGAAAATGTCGATGAAGAGGATGTTGGAAATTTATTGAATGCAGAAGATGATGGTTTTTCAGTGGAAGATTTAGAAAACCTTGTTAGCAACGAAGACAAAGATAATGAAGGCGAAGTTAAAGAAGTTCCTGCCGAAAAAGTGTTAACAACCAAAGATTTAAAAAGGTGCTTAAATGACATTGAAAACGTTTTAAATTTTTTTAGTGAAAATGATCCCGATTTAGGAAGAAGTGTTATAGTTAAGCGATCAGTGTTAAATGCAATAACTCCGTATAGGCAATTGTTAAATGAAAGAGAAAAAAAGCATAAACAATCAACTTTAACCTCATATTTTAAAATGTGATTTCACTTTGTATGTAAGTTGACTGTTTATTTAATAAAACTTTTCTTTGTTCGAAAAAAAGCTTTTCATTTTCTTTACGTAGGAACGTATCCCTATTCTGGCCATAGTATTTTTACCTCTGAAAACGAAGTTTCGCTTAACGAAGTAATTTCGTGGAACGCATCCTATTCGTTAATCGAGGTATGCCTGATACTAATTAAAACTAGGGTTTGTGTGTACTTAACTGTAGCATTTATGGTTTGTGTTCTTTTTCTCACACGCTTACACTTTTATTCATTCTTCTAGCTCTCATCTCATTTATCCGACTCTTACTTTCTGAACTGCACTCTCTGGGCACCTCAACTTACTGTTATTCTTCAGTTGTGGTGCAGGCCTAGCCGCAAGTTTTTTTTTTTTTTTTTTTTTTGCAGTCCAGGGGAGAATGCAGTGATAGTGTTGATGTGGTTAGTAAATGTTTGTTGGTACAGTATATATAAAGTAATGCAAGTTATTTTTAACTTGATTCTTTCGGCCAATTACATTTGCTCTTCCACTCATTCCCATTCGCTCTCTCTTTCCGTCATACTAGGTCACTATTTCTTTCACCAAAACATTTATTCCCTTTTACCATAATTTCTAGTTCTCTCAGTTCCCAGCCTATTCATTGTCTTTCATTCTCATTCATTTATTCTACATTGCATCCCTTTGCTACTAGCCTACTGATATTTTTCAGCTAATCTGCTCCCCTGGCTGCCTGTACATCTCCCCCCCCCCTACGTGGTTACTTATTTGGCATGGGGCCTCAGGTTCCTACACACGGCAGGGTAGTCCTGGGAAGGTTTGTCATGTCAGGTTTCTGTCAGGGTGCAGAATACTGCTATCCTGACAGTTTTTAAGTCATCGTCTGGGCATGGTGGGAAACTTGGGCAATTTTACTATTGATTATTGTTTAATTGCTGGGGGGGGGCTGAATTGCCATTCTTTGCATTGCTCTGCGCATTTCGAATGCTTTCTGTGTGAAAGATGTAAAAGCTTTATAGTTGCGCTCTTCTATGATGAACAGATGTTCTTCTCCTCTGGGAAGGGGACCAATCTGTGCTATTAGCTCTGTTCTGGGGATGTCATATATTATACATTCATATAGAATGTGTGCCCAGTCTTCACTTTCGCCACAGGTGCAGTTTGGGTCATCAGTCAGGCCTAAGGATGTTAGTTTCGCCTTTAGGGAGCCGTGACCTGTCAATATAAATGTTGTAAAAAGTCCAGGGGCATACTACTTAGGTGGCTTTGGGCTAACCATTGACACCCGTGGCAGAAACTGTTTTGTAACCAGACCTCTGGTTTCCTGCTCCCACTTTGTTTGCCATAGCTCGTGGAGCTTTGCGGCTATTCTTTTTCTTTCATCATTGAAGGTGTTGGCTGTGTCAAGGGCTATCCTCAGAAATTCTGTGGGTATGCCCTTTTTAAATCTATAATATAAGCCTCTTTTGGCTACTTCCAGGTAAAGTGGGAGAGTTCCGGCCAGCAATTGTAGTGCAGGTGTGCTTACTGTGCGACATGCTCTGGTAATAGTGAGTAGTATTCTAATTTATTCCTATTTCTTACTATGGCCGAGCGGATGAACCACGCACCGGCTCCATAGGTGATAACAGGTAGGAACATTGCACAGTATATGATTGCCAGGGTCTTTCTTTTGAGTCCCCAGTCTGCTCGACTGATCCTGGCAATCATACCTGCATAATTTCTCACTTTCTTCGCCAAGTAGATCAAATGGAGGGTAAAAAGTTAATTTTGAATCAAAGACCACTCCAAGATATTTTAGTTCTATTACCATTTTTATAGTGGTTGTGTTAATTTTGATTTGTGGATGTCTTCTTATGTCCAAATTGCCTTTTAGAAGTATTTGTTTGGTTTTTTCAGGCGATATTTTGAGCATGTGCATTTGTGCCCACTCCTGCAGCTGCAAGAGGGCGGCATTTGATCTTTGCTCTACAACCACTCGTGAGTTACCTTTTACAAGGAAAATCATGTCATCTGCAAAGGCCAGGCTTTCCACGGGGCCCAGATCCAAGGCTAGAAATTTGCCCAGAACAATGTTCCAAAAGAAAGGGTTGAACCCTGCGGGCAGCCTTTATTCACAGGGCATGTCAATTCCTGGAATCTTGTGCATACTGAGACACTTCTGTCTGTAAGATAGCTGTTTATTACCTTATAGAGGTTTTGTGGGGCATTTGCCTGGCGAATCTCCTAAGGACACTAGGCCACCAGAGTGAGTCAAATGCCCCAGAAAAGTCAATGGAGATTGCCAGCATATATTTCTCCTCTGTGTTTTTAACTGTTGTCAGTAGGTGGTGCATGGCATCCTCTAGAATTGCCCTGCTTAAAACCATACTGATTGTTGGAATGCAAACCTGCTTCTGTGTAATATTGAGCTAATCTGCTATATATTAGTCTTTCATATATTTTCCCTAGTACAGGTTGACTTGGCGCATTATGGCCTTAGCTGCCAATGCGCCATAAAAAACCAAATCAAATCAAAATCAAACCCTAGTACAGGGATCAGTAGGGAGTTTTTCAGGGTTTTTGAGGATTAATCTTAGCACAGCTTGTTTCCATATTTTTGGGAATATACCTCCTGTCACACAGTTATTATATAGTGCTATTAATTTATGTGGTGCTATTTCCACTAATTTTTTGATAATCTCAACCTCTAAGAGGTCAAAACCTGGGCATTTATTGTTTTTGGTTTTAGATAGTGCTATTTCTAAGTCTTGTATAGTGAACAGAGGTTAAATATTAGTATTGTCATATTCAGTGTTTTCTTTTATAATGTCTATCTGGGTGGGAGAATGATTTCCAGTTTCAGTCTGAGTGATACTGTCTAGGATGTTATTTACAGAATCCACTGGACATAGGGTTGGGGTTCCATCTGGTTCGACAGTAGTTTCTAAGACATCTCCTCTTGGCAACTTGTTGGTCACTATTCTGTAGACAACTCCCCAAGGGTTATTGTTTCCAGTAGTTCCCACTAAGTGCCTCCAGCATTCCTTTTTCTTGTCTCTTATGAGGGCTGTATACTGATTCCTGAGAGTTCTATAAGAATCTCTCAGTGCATCCACCTCATTTTGTGGCCAAGATGTTCTGGCTCTTTGAAAATATCTCCTCGCCTGGTGTACCCTACTTCTGAGTATAGTCAGTTCGGGGCACCACCAGGGAACTGTCTGCTTCCTCGATTTTTTTTCCCGTGTGATAGACAGGGTTGCTGTTTTTGTTAAAATGTTTGTCATAGTCAGTGCTTGCTCGTCCGAGCCACAGCCGCCTGATCCAGACCACTCATTTTCCTGTTTTTGCAGCTCAGCTGCTGTATGTTTTGCAAAAATCTGCCAGTTTGCCTTTTTAAGGTTATACCTTTTTGATATCCAACAAAGAGTGTTGGGTTGTTTGTAATTGCCTGTTTAGTTTGAAGGAAATGGCTCTGTGATCTGATGTGGTCCATGCTGGCTGGACACACCAGTCTGTGATTTTATAAGCTATTGAATTGGTGGCAAAAGTAACATCAATGTCACTCTCCCACATGGTAATGCTAAAAGTTGGGGGGTTATTTGGTTGGTTTTGCACTTGAAAGGATGAGGTGGCTATGTAGTCTGAAAGTATCTGGCCATTGTGTGTGCCTGCTCTGTCTTCCGTACAGCTATGCCATAAGGCTGACCGGCAGTTGACATATCAGCACACACACTATGATATTTGCAGTAGGTAGCAAGTTTGTGACTACTTGTAGGTATTCAATAGTTGGATTTATATCTTCACCTGGTCTGGAATATAGTGAAATAATGTAAAACTGTCCTACAGCACTGGTGATATTGGCACACACTCCCACTGGGGAGCACAAGTGACCCACCTTTGTGACTGTAAGGTCAGTATTTTTAACTACTATTCTGTAGAAGGGACACCTGAGGTGTATTCTATTATTTTATAGCCTCTTGGGTATCCCTGAACCCTACCCATATGTGTGTAGGGTTCCTGGAGTACCAAGATATCTATATTATTTTCTTCCAGTTTGATCTGATCTACAACGGCTCTTGCTCTTTGAGCATTCAATTGGACAAGATTTAGAGCCCTAGTCACATTTTACGTTTTCAATCTGGCCCATAGTTGGTCCTAACTAAAGAACAATGTGTTATTGGGTTCGCATTACGATATTTTCACAATATGATGGAACGGATTAATATCATAAAACGGGGTGCACTATATTGTATAGCCATGCGCGTGGTTTGAAATGTGGGATTTATGAATGTTTAACATTCATTTTTTGCAATTAATCTTCATATTTTCGATTTTGTTGATACTTGGAGAAAAAAAAAAAAAAAACGTGTAAACCCAGGAACTCAAAGTGTGAACTGCTTGTATTTGGTAGTAGAAAGCTTATTTTATTTAAGTAAGTTAGTTAGTTCATTCTTTCTTTAGTTTGGCCTTTCACAAGTCACATAGGGGTATTAGTGAATGTTTGGCTACCTCATAGTTCACTAGAAGACCTTTGGGGACCTTCAGATCTGGATGATTCCCAAATTAAGTTGTGTGTATGGCTCTCTTTATCTTCCATTTTTATTCATTCTTTCTTTAGTTTGGCCTTTCACAAGTCACATAGGGGTATTAGTGAATGTTTGGCTATCTCATAGTTCACTAGGCCCCGAGTGCCAAGCGCGTGACTATAGCGATTCCTAAGCGATTTACTTAAAAGAGCGGTTGATTATAGAATAGTGTTATTTTTCTGAGCTTATTTAATTTTGCGCTTCTGAAGTAAAGAAGTTAGCTCACTTGACAGAAAGGCAAGACACCTTTCTTTTTGTATATAGGAATAACTTATTAACACACTAACAACTAATCTCTTTATCGCTTGGTCACTGGTGGCACCGCTCCTGCCTCCACGTGGCGGGGCTGGAAGTCTGGGAGAAGAAATCCACTCTCCCAGGGCTAAAAGGAGCAGTAATGGAAAACACAAAACAGTCTAGCTGTGGATCTACTGATCCAGATATAGATAGACATGACCTAGATTGTGACTTAAACCCATCCCATGCCAAGAGACAAAAAAAAGAAGGGCAGATTATTCTGCTCCTCTCTTTTTAATATTGCATTCCTCCACAGACCAACCACTTAGTAAGTTATCTCCATTTTTGATTCAGAAATGTCTCAAATGTAGCTGGCCCTCCAAAAATGGTTCGTCGATTAAGATCTGGAGATTTATTAGTGGAGATGAACGAACATAGACATGCAGAGAGACTCCCCTCAACGTGGGCACCTGTATGTGGTGAGGGGACCTCCCAGTGACGCTGCTGGACTTCCAGACTAGCATCACTGGGATCCAACGCCCACAGCCTAGGTTCCGGGCTTACATCAATGGAATCCGGCGTGTTTGCCGTGCGCTGCGACCCGTGGAAATTCGGAAAGGGGGATCCTGGTGGTTGAGGGGCCCAGCTTCAATACACCACTTTGGCCCCTTCTTCGACAAGACGGGTGGTCCTGGAAGGCCCGGCTAGGATCAATCGGCTAGTAGGCTCGCCTGCGAGGGTCAACCGTGTCAATGCCACGCCCCTACCCTCATGGTCCGAGGGACAGGATTCAGGCTGGCGGCGGTGCGGGTATAGTGTCTGGGTAGCCCTGGCGTCCCACTCCCGAGCGCATTTATTGCATGCCGGGTAGTGGGCGTCCCTTTGGGCTCCATGGTGGGTGGGGAGCCCGGGCACTGAACAATTAAAAAACCTTCATGAATCCTGAGAAACTTACTTCTTCAGGGGCCCCAACCCGGTCCCTATCTGAAAATATAGACACTGACAGCAATATTGCTTCAAAGAGGCAGCGGACTGAATTACCATCAGGTCCTATTCCGCGGTTTTTAATCATGCACTCCACCAATGAAAAACCGATTGGAAAAATGTCACCTTTCTTTATACAGAAAGGGTTAGATGGGTTAGTAGGTTCACCCAAATCAGTTAAGAGGCTCTGCTCTGGAGACCTCTTAATTGAAACTAAAACTGACAGGCAATCCGAACATCTACTCCGAGTAACATCAATCGGAGGAATCCCTATAACGGTGACACCACACAGAACACTCAATTCATCGAGAGGTGTCATTTCGGAGTGGGACCTTCTCGACGTAACCGAGGAGGAAATCTGCTCCGAATTAAAACCACAGGGAGTCATTGCCGTCAAGAGAATTACTGCACGAAGGGATGGAAAAATAGTTAAAACCAGGAGCGTTATCCTGACTTTTAACTCTCCTAAACCTCCTGACGAGATTAAAGCTGGATATATCAACTGTTCAGTGCGTCCATACGTTCCGAACCCTTTACGGTGTTTTAAATGCCAGAAGTATGGACATTCTCAAATGGCCTGCCGTGGAGTCCTTTCATGCGCTCGGTGCGGTGCAAAGGACCACGAAACAACAGCATGTTCAGCCGCAAAACCCACCTGTATTAACTGTGAAGGCGAACACCCGGCCTATTCACGAGCATGCCAGAGGTGGAAAGAAGAAAAAGAAATTCAACGGCTGAAGGCAGAGCTAAATATATCATACCAGGAGGCAAGGAAATCGGTCAAACCCCTGAATATCAACAAACCTACCTACGCCCAGAAGGTAGCAGGGAGATGTTCCGTCGGAACTCAGACGGACATGACCATTCCTCCAAAGGAGTCTTTCACTCCCATCACGCGGTATCTCTTAAGCTCTCAAAAACCTGCACAAAAGGACCAATCAGCTGCCACTCCTATATCGGTACCTCCTAATGCTCCACAAGTTCCAAAGGTAACTATGAAAGAAAAGAATAAGAAAGGGGAAGTCCCCCCTAGTACCCAAGAAAAGATGGATGTCGAGCAGAAGGAGGCACCCGAAGATTCAGTCTTGGAACTCTTTGCGGAGGAGGAAATGGACACGGGACAGCGTCCATTCTTCCCCAAAAAAGATAAATCCAAGACTGATAAAAGTAAGCCCTCAGCACCTCGGAAGCCGCCTGATGGATCCACCAAGCCAAAATAATGGCTAAATTCCTACAATGGAATTGTCGTGGATTCCGGAGAAATATTGATGACATCAAGGCCCTCCTGCAAAAGCACGAGCCAGTTTGCTTTTGCTTGCAGGAGACATATCTAAAGGCAAATCATGATCCCACCGTGCACAACGTCACAGTTTTTCGAAAGGATAGAATTGCGGATGGCTCTGTACATGGGGGAGTGGCTATCCTTGTGGGTAACCAGACCCCAGTGCAGCCCTTGCTAATTACAACCAGCATCGAGGCTGTTGCAATTCGCCTTTCAGTGGGATTTTTATTAACTGTGTGCTCCATTTATTTGCCACCTGGGACTGACATCTCCCAGGCAGACCTTGATGATCTTCTAATGCAGCTGCCTCCCCCTTTCTTACTTCTCGGGGATTTTAACGGACATAATACCCTGTGGGGTAGTGCTAACATCAACGGAAGGGGACGAGTCATTGAGCGTATGCTCAATGACAATGACCTTTCCCTTCTAAATACTGGAAAAAACACCTTCTTCCACATGCCTACCCGTACTTTTTCTGCCATTGATCTCTCTATCTGCTCCCCTCCTCTACTCCCTTCACTCACTTGGGAAGTGGAGGACAATCCATACGGAAGCGATCACTTCCCCGTGATAACCTTGTTACACAGTGGGAGGCCATGTCTTCCTTTTAGGTTACCACGGTGGAAGATTGATCAGGCTGACTGGGACCGCCTTCCAACATCAGGCAAATTTTGATCTTAGCACAGTCAGTCAAGAGCCTATCAATGATGCAGTTAAGTACATCACAGAAAATATTGTCCAAGCAGCTGCGAATGCTGTTCCAAAAACATCTGCCCGGTTTCCACCATTTCCTAAACCTTGGTGGAATTCACAATGCACAGCAGCAAAAAAGGCTCAAAATAAAGCGTGGGGGATATTCAGCCGATATCCTACCACGACCAACCTTATAGCCTTTAAACGTGCACGAGCCAAAGCACGATATGTCCGCCGTCAGAGTCAAAAGGAATCGTGGATCCGTTTTACATCATCTATTAACCAGACTACCAACTCTAAGGTAGTCTGGGATAAAATCCGGAAAATGAAGGGAAAATATACATCCCACCCTTCTTCAATCCTAGATTATAATGGATGCACTATTGCAGATCCAACTGCAATAGCTAATTCTCTTGGGGAAACATTCTGTAACATCTCTGCAATATCTTCGTATTCCCCAGAGTTCCTGGCCCTGAAATATAAAATCGAAAAACAGGCACTTAGCTTTAAATCTAAAACCATTTATCCCTACAACGGGGATTTCACTATTCAGGAACTGGAAAGAGCCCTCGCTCTTTCCAAAGCAAGTGCCGTTGGGCCAGATGGCATCCATTATGAAATGATTAAACATCTATCACCAAAATCTATGGATTGTCTATTCCTTCTGTATAACAGAATCTTTACTGAAGTGCAGTTTCCGGACTCCTGGCGAAAGGCAATGGTTCTTGCCTTCCCTAAGCCAGGAAAGGATCCAAAAGTCACCACCAACTATCGTCCTATTGCTCTGACTAGCTGTCTGTGCAAAATCCTGGAGAGAATGGTTAATTCTCGCTTAATATGGTATCTCGAGTCAAATGACCTTCTCTCCAATATCCAGTGCGGCTTCCGAAGGAACCGGTCCACTTTGGACCATCTTATTAGATTGGAAGCATCCATCCGGGATGCTTTCCTAAAACGCGAACACTTGGTGTCGGTGTTCTTTGACATGGAGAAAGCGTATGACACAACTTGGAGATTTGGCATTTTAAAAGATTTACATAGCCTAGGCCTTAGAGGGCATCTCCCCCTTTTTATTCAAACATTTTTAGCCAATCGATCGTTCCAAGTTCGTGTGGGATCCTCACTCTCTCGCTCCTTTAGCCAAGAGGAGGGAGTACCACAAGGATCAGTATTAAGTGTCACGCTTTTTGCCATCAAAATAAATTCCATCACAGAACAACTTCCTCCGACTGTAAACAGTGCCCTCTATGTTGATGACTTTAGCATTTTTTGTCAGTCCTGCAACATGAGGGTTATTGAAAGACAACTGCAGAAAGCCATTGATAGTCTGAATTCCTGGGCGCTTGCCAATGGCTTCAGGTTCTCGCCGGAGAAGACCGTTTGCGTACACTTTTGTCGCAAGCGTAATCTTCATCCTGAACCTGAATTAAGGCTCGGACAAAATGCTATTCCAGTAGCAGCGAACACCAAATTCTTGGGACTCATATTCGATAAAAAACTGACATTTTTGGATCATGTTCGTCAACTCCGCACAAAGTGCACACGTGGGCTTAATATTCTCCGCTCGCTCTCCACTACATCTTGGGGAGCAGACCGATGCACACTTCTACGGCTTTATCGTGCACTTGTGCGATCCAAAATAGATTATGGGTCCCAAGTATATTCTTCAGCCAGAGACAGTGTACTTCGATGGCTGGATCCTGTTCATCATCAGGCTCTCCGTATCGCTATTGGAGCATTTCGAACATCTCCTGTCCAGAGCTTATACGTTGAAGCAAACGAACCACCGTTATCACTTTGACGTAAGCAGTTGTCTCTAAAGTACACCTTAAAACTGAAATCCCTGCCAGACCATCCTACGTGGCCATTCGTTTTTGAGCCACGATGGGAAAATTTATACAATACTCGAAAGACTGCCAACCGTCATTTTGGTATTCGTTTCCAAGAGCTACTCAACGAATTTAATCTCAAGGTAGACAAGGTTGCCCAAACATCAATGCAACCCTTTCCACCCTGGCATGCTCGTGTCCCGGCATGCGACTTGTCGCTTAGAAACTGGGGAAAGTTGGACACTCCATCGTGTGTCTACCTGCAGCTTCATTCAGCACACCGAACTAAATATTCTGACTTCGCGCCAGTCTACACAGACGGTTCGAAGTCGGAATCATATGTGGGATCAGCTGCTGTCTTTAGAGACAGCACTACATTGGAGCAGATTCCCTCTGAATGCAGCATATTTACTGCAGAGCTGCACGCTGTAGAGTTAGCTTTGGATCATATTAGTGTAAATGCCAATACCAACGGTTCATTTTATATTCTGACTCTCTTAGCATGTTACAGGCCTTAATATCTGTGAGATATAATCCTCATCCAGTTCTGTCTAGCATTCAGCAGAAGATTCACGTTCTCCATGAACGCGAATATGACATCCGCTTCTGCTGGATTCCCAGCCACATTGGGATTAGGGGAAATGATTTGGCTGACGCCGCAGCCAAATCAGCAATTCCCAATAATAACCATTGCCTGTTAGTCCCCTATACAGACTACAGGCAAATAGTACATCAAAAGGTACATTCCCAATGGCAGGATTCGTGGAATAGACAGACTGCGAATAAATTATATCGTATAAAGCCTGTAATTGAACCGTGGCAGTCTAGTCTGCGCAGGAATCGTAAGGAGGAAGTTGTTCTAGCTCGCCTCCGAATAGGACACAGTCATCTTACACATTCTTTTCTGCTGAGGGCAGATGACTGTCCTATGTGCGAGAACTGTGGCACCATTTTATCCATTCGTCACATTTTAATTGAATGCCCAGATTTTAGCAATATCCGTTGTACTGCTTTTAACCATCTGACTGAGCCATATACACTCAGTCAGATTTTATCTGACAATGACAATGTGTCTGCTGTTTTTAGCTTTTTAAATTCAATAAATATTTTTACTCATATATAAAATTTTTTACATTTTTCTTTTATATATTTGCTATATCTTTTGACATAGTGACCTAACTAATTAGGTCACTGAAAGTTTAAAATTTTTTACAAATGACCTGGTCTTGGCGCATTATAGCCTTAGTAGCTAATGCGCCAATAAAACCAAAACCAAACCAAACCAAACCAAACCAAGCAGAGAGACTCCTGAAAATTTCTACCTTTGGTGGAATTCCCACGAAGGTTACCCCACATGCCACCTTGAACTCCTCTAAAGGGGTAATATCAGAATGGGATCTCCTAAATGTATCGGAAGATGAACTTGTCCATGAATTAAACAATCAAAATGTAATCCACGCCAAAAGAATTTTGATCAAAAAAGATGGAGAGCTCGTCCCCACTCGGACAGTTATACTGACTTTTAAAACACCAATTCTCCCCACAACTATAAAGGCTGGATACCTCAGATGTCATGTTAGACCATACATTCCCAATCCGGTACGGTGCTTCAAGTGCCAAAAATTTGGTCATTCGCAAACTGTATGCAGAGGTGCAGTCACTTGTGCTGCTTGTGGTTCTAAAGAACACACACATACTGATTGTAACAAGGAAACTCAAAATTGTCCTAATTGCCATGGAAATCATTCTGCCTTCTCTAAGGACTGCGATCAATGGAAACGAGAAAAGAATATCCAGAAATATAAAATAGAGCATAAGGTGTCATACCAAGAGGCAAAAAAACAATTTACAATTCCTGTTAAATCATTACGTATGCGTCAATTACTCAACGACTATGCTCAGTATCAACTCAAACTGACTGCTCAGTCCCTCCAAATATCTCTATATCTGGTTGGGCTAAATCAGTACTTTCTTCATCAAAGGAACCCTCTCCCTCCAGTTATGTAACAAAAGAAGTAAATACACCAGTATCAGTTCCTCCAGATAAGAATCCCAAACTGCAACAGAAAGAACAAACCAAGAACTCTGCTGAAAGAAGTGATAAATACAAACTCAGATCTGAAACCATGGACATCGATGAAAAAGCAGGCGATGATGATACAATTCTTGAAATTCATCCAGAAGATGACATCGACACAGGCAGACCAGTCTTCTCAAAGAAGGAAAAGGGGAAAATAGACAGGCGTAAGCAGACTACTTCACGGATGTTAGCAGACACCAGTTAAAACCAAATAATGAGTACAGTTATTCAGTGGAATTGCTGTGGGCTCCGTGCTAACGTAGATGACTTTTACGATCTATTAAATAAATATAAGCCTGTTGCAGTATGCATTCAAGAAACCAATCTCACAAATACAGTATCTATGACAATTAAGCATTATACCATATATAGAAAAGATAGAAGTTCCTCTAATTCAGCTCATGGAGGAGTAGCAGTCATAGTGAACTCTGTAGTTCCCTGTAGACCTATCCCCATACAAACACCTTTAGAGGCGGTTGCAGTTCGTGTCACCATTGGTATAACAGTAACATTAGTTTCGTTGTATCTATCGCCAAACCATACATACAGCCTTGATGACTTAGATGATATAGTTAAGCAAATACCTGTTCCCTTCTGTATTATGGGTGACTGGAATGGCCATCACCCCCTATGGGGTTCCCAACATCTTGACTCTAGAGGACAGATAATAGAAAAATTTTTAGATTAACATAATCTAACTATTCTAAACACTGGTGATCACACATACATACACTCTCCATCTGGTTCAAGTTCAGCTATTGATCTTTCAATATGCTCCCCAGCAATATTTCCTATCATAGACTGGACTGTTACTGATAACTCTTGTGGTAGTGATCACTTTCCTGTCATCTGTACCTTTAGCTCAAGTTCTCCTCCCCAGAGAGATATTAGGACAACCTGGAAATTTGAAAAGGCTAACTGGACTAAATACCAGGAAATAGCTCGAATAGATACTTCCGTCATTACAACCCTCACAATTGATTCTGCAGTCAGGTATACTACACGAAAAATAATGAAAGCATCGGAGGTAGCTATTCCAAAATCTTCATTCAAAATTAGGCCTCATCCAAAAATGTGGTGGAATGAAGCATGCAACAATGCTAAAAAAGAAAGAAATAAGTACTGGAATCTGTTTCGAAAATGTCCAACCACAGCCAACCTCCTACAGTTTAAGAGAGCCAGAGCTAAAGCTCGTCATATAAGACGAGAGAGTAAAAAAGAAGCATGGGCACGTTATGCATCCACCATTAACAGATCCACAGATACTTCTATAATCTGGAAAAAAATTAAACGAATTAATGGCAAATACTCGCAAACAACTTCTATTCTACTTGTAAGAGGGAAGGAAATTTCTGAACCTGTAGAGATTGCCAATGTCTTAGGTACTTCATTTGAAACACATTCAGCTGTTGCCACATATGAATCAGCATTTCAATTGTTAAAATCCCGGACAGAAAAATACAAACTAAAATTTAATACTACCGTCCCATATTCGTATAATCTACCTCTGACCATGATTGAATTGTGCAGTGCACTTTCTCGATTGAAGAACAGTGCTCCAGGCCCCGATGGAATTTTATATCCCATGATCTGTCATTTAAGTGAGGGTTCGTTAACTGCCCTTTCACAACTGTATAATAGAATTTTCCTAGAGTAGTATTATCCTGCTAGCTGGTGCCATTCTTATGTGCTAGCTTTCCCGAAACCAGGAAAAGACCACACAGATCCCAGAAATTACCGCCCTATTTCTCTAACCAGTTGTCTGGGAAAAACATTGGAAAAAATAGTTAACACTAGACTGACATGGTTTCTAGAAACGGAAAACATTCTAAGTCCAAACCAGCATGGCTTCCGCAGAAGAAGATCTACACTTGATCTCATTATTAAAGCAGAAACAAATATCCGGAACGCTTTCCTCAGAAATGAGCAACTAGTCATGATATGCATAGATATAGAGAAAGCCTTCGATACAACTTGGCGATATGGGATTCTTCAAGACTTACATAAATGTGGACTTCGGGGTCATCTGCCAATATTCATTAAGAACTTTCTAGGCAATAGATCCTTTCAGGTCAGATTCCACTCTTCATTGTCTCGAGCATATGTACAAGAAGAGGGAGTTCCCCAAGGTTCAGTGTTGAGCGCCACACTCTTTGCAATTAGGATTGATGCCATAACCAAGTGTATACCTAATACAGTTGATACATACCTATACGCTGACGATCTTGCCATCTCATGTCACTCTCAAAATATGCGACTAATTGAAAGACAACTACAAGGTACCATTAACAAAATAGTCTCTTGGGCCAAAAACAATGGATATCGACTTTCTAAACCAAAAACAACTGCCGTACACTTCTGTCGCAAACGCTCTTTACATCCTGATCCAGACCTAAAGTTAGATTCTCATCGTATTACTTTCCAGCCTAGTATTAGATACCTTGGTGTAATATTTGATAAAAAATTAAACTTCCTGGAACATATAAAACATATTCGTACAAGTTGTCTTAGAAAACTAAATCTTCTCAGAGTAATTTCTTCTATGTCATGGGGCGCAGATCGCTACATGTTGCTACAGTTATATCGCTCGCTGATTAGATCCAGGTTAGACTATGGGTCTCCTGCATATGACTCAGCCAGACCGAGTGCATTGAAATGGCTCGATCCAGTACATCATAGTGCCCTACGAGTTGCACTGGGGGCTTTCCGTACTTCACCAATCTTAAGCCTATATACTGAAGCCTATGAGCCACCGCTACATCTTCGACGACAAGTTCTGTTACTAAATTATGCAGCCAAAATCAGCAGTCTTCCACATCATCCCATATGGCAATATCTATTTATACCCAAATGGAGTAAACTTTATGAAAGTAAACCACGGCTCAATAAACCATCTGGCATTAGGCTTCAAGCTCTTATCACAAGCTGGGACCTGAATTTTGCTAACATTCTTCAGGATACTAGCATGGAAATCCAGCCATGGCAAATGCCCCCGATACATATTGATAGACACTTTCAGCAATGGGGAAAGAATAACCTTCCAGATTCCAACATTAGACAAATTCATAAGACCCACTCCTCTGAGTTTAGCACTTTCATTCAAATATATACAGATGGATCCAAAATTGGTAGTAAAGTTGGTACCGCTGTAGTATTACCAAATATCATCATCTCCAGACAGCTTCCGTCTGAATGCAGTACTTATACCTCAGAACTATACGGCATTGTTCTAGCTCTAGAGAATATCAAAGAGGAGTCGTATACCAAATCCATTATATATACGGACTCAGTGAGTGCTGTTAATTCTCTACAGCGTCAATTCTTCCCTAGTCATCCGCTGGTACAAAAAATTTGGGCACAGCTACTAGAACTTCACGGACATGGACAGCTAGTAATATTTTGTTGGATCCCTGGACACGCTGGAATACTAGGAAACGAGCAGGCAGATTTAGCTGCTAAATGTGCTACAAATGTGATACCATCTAATTTCAGGACTCCTTGTATTGACCATAAATCCATTATCAAACAGATGTATAAACAACAGTGGACACGCATGTGGCAAGGTCAAGCAAATAATAAACTTCTTGAAATCAAGAGAGAACCCAAGCAATGGCAATCCAGTCTGAGACGAAACAGAAAAGAAGAAACCATCCTAGCCAGATTACGCATTGGTCATACATTCCTCACACATAGCTACCTACTAACCAACGATGATCATCCAGAATGCAGCAACTGCTTATGTTCACTAACAGTAAAACATATCATCCTGGAATGCCCGCTATACCTGCAAGAACGGAAATCTGCTTTCTTCTCTCATTTTCATAACTCCAGCCAGTTTTCATTACAGAGTGTTCTAGGAGATCGTGAGGACATGAATGACATTTTTCTCTTTCTAAAATTGATAAATAAATATCACAATATATGAACCATATCACGTGTAAGACAAACTAAGAAGATATTAGACAGTAATCAGTGCATTATAGCCTAAGTTGCTGATGCACCAACAAATTTAACAACAACAACATAGTTCACTAGAAGACCTTTGGGGACCTTCAGATCTGGATGATTCCCAAATTAAGTTGTGTGTATGGCTCTCTTTATCTTCCATTTTTGTTATTTTTCTCTCGTATGATGTAACTCACCCATAGAGCAGCCTTGCACAGTCTTCCTGCTTTTGTTACAGACTAGTGCCATCAAATTCTGTGTTGATTGTTTTCCCTGGTGAGTGTGAACACTATATCTTCCATTTTTAATTTCCAGTTAATTATTTTAATTTAATTTTGTACTTATTATAGGTAAGAGTAGTCACTTATAAGTGAAATCTTGCTGTAGTTACAGCAATAGTTTCACATGATGAAAAATGTCTAATTTTAGACACTTTTCACTCATTTCTTCTGTTTTTAGTTTAATCATTTTAACCAAATATAAATATAATTACTATTATTGTAATTCTTGTTATGTGTTTTAACAATAGTTTTTTTTTTTTTAACAAGTGCTAAATTTTATGGTTTTGTCCAGATAGCAGAGTTGGATGGTTGATTAGAGGTTTCTTGGTAAACAAACTGAAGTGGTCAGTATCCTTTCTTTTGCTAGTGGTATATGGGCTGCTTGTATTGTGTGTGCACACATTTGACCTAATTTGCATGTTAGTACTGAAAAAATCCTCTTAGTTCATATACTGTTTGCACCAAAATTCTGTCATACACTGACATAACAATGTTAATCTAATAAAGTTGCCATATTGTATTCCATTATTCTCCACTTGTTTTAAAAACCTGTGCTCCTGAGCTTACTCCTGTTCTGTTTCACCTTTTTACGCTTTCTTATTCCACTGGTGTTTTACTTTCTGCTTGGAAATTTGCTCATATCCCACCAGTTCCTAAAAAGGGTGACAAGTCCCTCCAGTTCAATTATCATCACATTATTCTTACTCTTTTTTTTAAAGTAATGAGGAAATCCATTAACTGCCAACTCCTAAACTATCTCGAAATCTTATATCTGATTGATGATCGCCAATATGGATTCTGTCGATGTCTGTCCACTGGTGATATACTGGCTTAATGTTGCCCATCTGTTAACAAATTCAATGGAAAGTTTAGGTGAAGCTCAAGTAGTTGCTCTTAACATTTCAAAGGCTTTTGATTGTTTTTGACATAAACATTTTCTGAATAAGCCTCCATACAGCCTTGATGACTTAGATGATATAGTTAAGCAAATACCTGTTCCCTTCTGTATTATGGGTGACTGGAATGGCCATCACCCCCTATGGGGTTCCCAACACCTTGACTCTAGAGGACAGATAATAGAAAAATTTTTAGATAAACATAATCTAACTGCCAACTGTTTTTGTAATTGGGTATTCAGTTTTCTCTCTCACTACTCACTGCAAGTGATAATAGACCTCTCTCTCTCTCTCTCTGGCTTCTAACTTTTCCAGCAGAGATGTTAGAATACAGAGAATGCTGGTGTTCCCCAAGGTTCAGTTCTTTCTCCCACTCTTTTCCTCTTGTATATTAATTACCTTCTTCCATTGATTGGAAAACCTATCCATAGTTTTGCTGATGATAGCACATTGGATTATATCTTCCAGTTTGAGAAGACTTTTCCAGCATAAACAGTTTTAAATTCTCGAATATCCACTACCAATTCCTTAAATGCTGATTTCCAGGTTATTCTCCAGTTTGGAAAAGACAACTTAGTTAATTTCAATTCCACCAAAACTGAGTCCTGTCTTATATCTTGTGAAAAAGATTCTTCTGTTGATATGCTAATTTTTGACTTCACTCAGATTTCTGGGAAATAACACATGCTATTAGGGATTACCCTGTCTTCTAATCTCTCTTGGCATAAAAACTTTGCAAATATTGCTTCTTCTGCAACTAAAAAACTGAGTTTACTGTTTTGCAATACCTACTCACTCAAAATTCAAGTGTAATGTCAATAAGTATCTTCTATCTTCTCAACCTTCAACCCACACTTGGTATTAAGTACTATAGGTTCTAATACTTTTTATGTTTGTGGTTTTCATTTAAAAAGGGGGGTGGGTTAAGGTTGTCATCAGCAGGGGAAGATAATGGAGACTGTTTTCTGAGATTGTCGTGGTGTTCTGCAATTTCAAAAACCTGAAGATAATATGAACACTTGTCTACTCTTGGGGTTTTTTTTTTTTTTTTTTGTTAGTGCAGAAAAAAGCCTGTAGCTTCCTTGCACTCTATGGCTATTACTAAAATACCAGTGTATCATATACTTCTTAAATAATTAGAAATTCAGTTTGCAGAAAACTGCCCGGGCTGTTGAGACGTGGAATGTTGCTGCAACATGACAATGCAAAGTCATATGCAATGAGTACAACCCAACAGACCATTCTTGGTCATCCTTCCTACAACAGGAGTTTATCTTTTTTCCCGTTGGAAAACATCTTCAACTCAGTAGTGTCATGTTGAGCTTAATTTTTTTAGGATGTCTTCTCCAAGATTGTTTGTTTTTACTGCTGCATTAGGATTTAGAGGCAAGTTTTATTTATTTATTTTATTATTATTTTTTCTTGGAACACATTTCATATATTATGTATGTATGTGAGAAAATTTTATATTATGTATGTATGTGAGAAAACATGTCACTGAACTTAGTACATTTTTGAAACATCCATACTGTGTTAAAAAATACATCTGTACTATAACTTATTTTAGACCATTAACTTTGTTTTACTAGATTAAAGGAAATGAGAAGGCATATTCCTGAAAAATTAGGAGGACCTGATTTGTGTCGTAAGCTAAGAAAAATGATAAAATCATGTTGTGTGTGTATGACTAAGAATAAATATTGATTTTTATCCTGTATAGAATTCTTAGTTATTTTGAAAATATTGGACTTTATTATTATTATTATTTTTTAATACTAATGATAATTTATATTTTTTTGTATTTTAGATGAACCTCCAAGAAATATTACTAGAACTACAGCTGGAAGTGCTACAGCACCCAGTAAAAGACCAGCATCACCTACTTCCACAACAAAAGTGGCAACCAAAAGATCAACAAGTTCACGCAGGGAAGAGTTGCTCAAACAGCTGAAAGCAGTAGAGGATGCTATTGCAAGGAAGAGGGCAAAATTTAGTTGAAAGTGACAGAATTATAATAAATTGTACAGTACACAGAATATTTTTTTCTGAAGTAAAACTTGGTAGCCTTTATTGTGTCCAATAAGGGAAGATATATTGCTTGTGTTGACCAGAGTATAGCAATATAAAGAATGGCTAGATACAATATTGGTTGATGTTTGTATTTGTTAACAGATCTACAATGTAAAGATTTTCTGAAGTTGTTTCAGCAGTTCTGTTTGTTGAGGTATAAATCTTTGGTTATTTGGAATACAGGTTGTCTCTAAAAATGTGACCTAATGTATCCTGTAGGAAAGAAACTAAAAGGACTGTTTAGGTCAGAGGTACAGCTGAAACTGTAAAGTACTTTTTAATATTTTTTTAACTCCTATATGATTTTTTTCAGAGTCTAATAATAAAAGATTGCCAGCAAAGATTTTTTAAATCAGCTGTGTTTGCACAAAGTTATGTTCATACAACTTTGCAAGTTTTGTAGACACGAACACTTCAAAGTGAAAGAAGAAAACAGAAGTACGAATGCTATTCCATAGCATGTCTGTTCACTTGGCTGTCATTTCTGTAGTATGTGTAAACGTTTTGACATTTTTGTCAACTCACAATAAAATTTTTCAGTGTTAATTTGGGTGTTTGTTTTTTAGTAAATTATCCATCTTAACATCAGAAACAGTTCCAAAAAGTTTCCTGTGTGAAATTTATTATATAACTTTTGTCCTTTGTTTTGTAAAGGATATTTCCTATTTCTTTAGAAATAGGAAATATCCTTTTACTTTGTTTGGTTCAATATACATTAAAATTCACTAGGAAAACAAGTTTTTCTATAATAGTATTGACCTCTACGTTACACTATGTCATTGTTACAAATTTCTTCAGATTAAATTCTTTTTCTAAGCTGATTGAGGAATTTTTGGAGCTTCACTTACTATTGTCTAAACTATTGCACACCATCAGGCATCTCTCATATTGTGGAGTTATACTTCATAACTGGGCTGTCGCTATTGCAACACCAGGGTACTCCCCCTCCCCTGAAAAGAGGCCAGAAAGCCTTGAAACTGTGCCATTTGGTTGTTATCTGCTGAGAATAAGCAAAAATAGTCTTCTCCATTGGTGAAGCATTACTTATTTGAGGTAGTGCAATATCATGGCAACGCATTGCGAAGGTACAGTCAGTCCTCGTATAACACGTGTTTACACTACACAAATTCGATCATACACGATTTATAAATAGGGGAATGATATCTTATATAACACGAACCAAATTCGCTTATGCACGATTCGCCTTTGTGTTTACAAGAAATGGCAGTCGGACCGGAATCACCCCAACTGAACGCAACACGATAGGAATGAAGAGAAGATTCTGAAAATGTATTTGTTTTTTATATCAGTGAAGGGGAAACACATTTCGCCATAATAATGTAAAACCAACACAATTCCAGCTATCGGTATAATCGCAAATGCAATTAGATCGAGTTTACTACCAGTTTATAACAGATCCAATGGCAGCAATGCAACTGGAAATTGTTTTTATGGTAGTAACCCCCAGAAATGTGCTTTAGTAAAATGTGAGGTGTTAATAGTGTATCTCTCTGCCTTTACAGTGTTGTTTATTCAGTTGCTACACGTGCGCAGCTTTGTTTATGTGTATCAAGCATGCCTCCCTGTTTTGTAATTGTGCTTTATTCCCTAAAAATGAGTAAAATACTAATTAAAAGGTGTGAAAAGGAAGCGTCCTGGTGAAGACACTGCAGTTTCAGAGAGAAAAAGAAAAGCAATATCGATAAACAGAGGCGGACTGGGTCAAAAATTCTTACCTGGGAAAATTTATAGTGGCCTCATACTAGCGTTTATGGCCAAAATCACACTGGCCTCTGGGGTTTCCCCAGTAAGGCTTATGGCCAGTCTGTCGATAGAGAAAAAATATGAAATTGTGAAACGCTTTGAGCGAAATGAAAGACCATGTGATATTGCACGTGCTACAGGCCTAAATGAGGCAACGCCGAGAATTACAAAGAATGCAGAGAAAATAAAAAACTTTCATAGCAGGAACAACTCAAAGTGTAATTAAAAGCCATTAGATTAAGATACAAGGAATTGGAAGAGATGGAACGGCTGTCATCTGTTTGGATAGAAAATCAAACAAAAAACAAGTTTGCTTACGATAGAAGCAAAAGCATTAGCAATATTTTATTACGTAATAGTCATAATAAAATACGTAAGTATTTTATTACCGTTATTTATTGTGTTTAGTAATGTTTTGGTTACAAATATGTGTTCAGTCTTGGGTGGTCGGCACCTAACCCTATTTTTCCCATAAGGCCTGTTGTTTATATTGCACGAGGGTTTCTAGGAACACAACTATCGTGCTATACGAGGACTGACTGTATTCACAATATGAGATATAATTAAAACGGTGCCACTTCATATACAGTGGTAGTTTACAATGTATAAAAACAATGCAATCGCACTAATCCATATGTCGGTAAACTCCTTCATAGTCTAAGGCATTTATCTCCAAACATTTTTGGTCATGCACCCTTATTTTAAGAGGATTAGTGCACACCCCGGAATAAAAAATTAAATATATGTTTAATATATTTTTTATTTATTTATAAATCATTTACACGGAAGGCATTATATCTAAAATCACATAATTTTAAAAGATCACAAATAAAAAAATACAAAACAATATTAAATTGAAGTTTGGGTACAAAATGATATGAAATCGTTAATATAACAAGTGTAGTAAAAGTAATGTAATACTATTTGTTTTATTTATAAATAATTTACATAGTATACATTATATCTAGAATCAAATATAATTTGAAAAGATCACAATCTAATTCAATGAAAATATACAAAACAACGAAAATTAAAGTACAAAGTGGTATAAATCAAATCAACAGCACTTTTTAGTGGGAACAATGTGCATGAATATTTTTTTATTATTTCTATATATCTTGCAGTCAAAGATGTATATTGAAATATTAAAAAAACATGTATTTATAATGTTTATTTTCAATTACGTTTTGAAAAACTAAAGTTTTCATAATTAATAAATACTAATTTATTGTGAATTATCTCACTTGCCCCTAGGGGTGCACCCACCCAACTTTGGAGAACACTGGTCTAAGGCTCTAGCCAAAAAATTTCTTTTAGTCTAAACATATAAATAGTTAACTATAATATACTTTTTTTAAATTGTCCTCTAAAAAGTATCTGAACACATTTGCATTATTGTCGCTACCACTCACTTCAGTAGTTACCCCCCTCCCCCATTTCATCTGTCCACCAAAACCAACTGCACCATCTTGCGTAGGCTTTCCACTAAGGAACAATAAACTGCAGCAGACAGCCTGCCATTCCTCCTGCAGAACGATAACCAGCTAAGTATCACTGGGACAAGTTGGACAGGGTTGAAATCAAAACTGCACTGGCCATTCCAACTTTTGTACATTCATATCCCCCTCAAACAACACTGGTAGTTTGGCCTGGGATATTGCCTTTTGAATAAATATCAGCCTGTACCAAAGAACTGCATCACATGGAAGCATGGATCCCTATCGGGTGGTACAGAAATTGCATTATCCACATTCAAGAGTATTGGAAATGCACCATTTTCAGAATAACATATCGTGGACAGCACTGTGGGTGGAGAAAGGTGGTGGATCGATGTGGTCATCGAAGTCTGCCTCGCATTGTTTCAGCCAACCTGAGAGCAACAGTGCCAAATCACTGCTGACTTCGATGGAGGTGCCAGAAATGTCTCCACCAAGACCATCAGGCGATCATTAGCCATAATAGGTTATGGGGCTGCCGACCCACCAGAGTCTCATTGCTAATACCACAACACAGGACTCTAGACCTGAACTGGGCGAAATAACGTTAGCACTGTACCTTGGATGATTGGAGACAGGTCTCCTGGTCCTATGAGTCTCGCTTCCAGTTTTGAGCAGACGGGAGGATGCATGTCTGGTGGAAAACGCACAAAGCTATGTGCCCATCATGTCAACAAGGAACTGTTCAGGCAGGTGGGTGGTTGGTAATGGCCTGGGGTGTGTTCAACTGGCACATGTTGGGACCTCTGGTACGGTTAGATGCATCTCTGAATGGTCCAGGTTACGTGTCCATCCTTGCAGACCATCTGCATCCCTTCGTGGTCACCGTGGCAATGGACCTCCCCACAGAGCCATGGTGACTAGAACATGATTCAAAGAGCATTCTGCAAATTTACCACTGGAATGGCCTCTCCATTCACCAGACATGAACCCTGTGGAGCATCTTTGGGATTCTGGGAAAGGTCGGATTGAGTTCTGGATCTTCCATCCAGGAATGTGACAATTATGGACAGTGGTGCTGCAAGCACGGAGGTGCCTCCGTAGCCATGTGGGAAGGAGCAGCAGTGCGTAGCACACGCTTCTTGATTAGACCGGGGTTGGAGCCCGTCACCACCAAATATAGAGGATGCGGAAAGGTCAGGGAATGACCACCGCATATCTCGGAGCAGTATGGCCTTAGTTGCTAATGCTTCTAAAAACCAAATAACAAACAAACAGCTGCAAGCATGGGTGAAATACCTGTGGAATATGAGAGCTAGTGGACTCAATGCCTCACTGGGTGAAATATGGGCCTGCCCATTACTAGGCAGGTATACCATGATTTCTGTCCACTGTGTATTGGCCTGAGGCACTTGTTTGTCTGGGAAGAGCAAGTGGGCTATGAACGGGATGTGTGGATGCTTTTATTTTTGGAGAGTGGTGTATATAATTTATCTTATGTGAAATGAGTAATTTAACTTCTTTTTAACAGTACGATGAGGCTTAAATAAGCCAACATAAAGTTATAACACTCAGCTTCTGAGTTTTTAAAGTTAATTCTATTATTAGAATGCTTAATTCTTAGTGTACTTGCAAAAATTCAACCATTGTTGAATTTACGGTCGTTCTTTCAAAATGAAATACGAATATATCTTGCCTCAGTTCAAATCTGTTTAGAATTGAATGGTCCAATGATGTTTTAGTGAATTTGTGTTTTTTGCCATGTAAATTTTTTTTCTTTTTCAGTTATTTCCTCAAAAAAAGCTCTGAATTTCTTTTAAAAATTTATTCACTGTCATGTTCGTTGGCTCCAAACGTTCGTGCACTGTCAAACAATTACCCTCAAATGCAACTTATGACAAAACATTTATTCCCTATTCGGACCAGTTCTTTATTATATATAGATTTTTTTTTTGTTCTGCACTCACTGTTTTTTTTTTTTTTTTTTTTTAACTTTTTTCCAACCAAAAATCCTCTTGTTATCTATTTAAAAAATATATTGAATAGCGGCCCTCTCAACATATGGTTGATACATAAATTCATTGCAAAATCAAAGCATCAAGAGTCAACCATGTTACAGTGACTTTCGTTACGTTATAATGTGAGAACTATTTACAAAAACAACTAAAACAGTCGAACTTGGTTATAATAAGCACAGAAATAAGATCACAGCTTGTAATGAGCAAAAAGCCATAATGATTATAATTTACGCGTATTCTCATGCAATCGCTCACTGTTATAACGATCGCACTACGCGGATATACCGTACATATTTTGGTAACTGCATACATTTTTAAATGCTTGGGTAGTTGAAAAAACCCAATTCTTGGAGAAAACGAAAAGGAGACTTAGCTATATGACCACCCGCATCGGATTAGCTCCCAATTTATGACCTTTTCCTTCTGGGGACGGGGACTATACAATAGTGCATTGGCATTCCAGTTGTCGCATTACCCTGTTTACAGATTGTATTCACTGAACCATAAATTTATTTCGGAACTTATAAGAACTTTGTATGCAGATCACTTTATCATTTTAAAATAAAATCAAAAAGAAACCCTTTGGAAACATGTCTACTAACAAAAGAAAGTCTCTCAATTCAGAAAAAAGTCGAAATTATTCGTAAGTTAGAATGTGGTGCAAAAAATATTGAAGTGTGTAAAAAGTTTTTTTTTTTCTTTGTCCTCTTCAAGTGTATTGACACTGTGGAAGAATAAAGATATTTATCTTTTTATAGATCTTTACTGTCGTTGGCAGGGTTGTTAACGACAGCAAAGATGGTATGCTACTCCAACTGGATCTAGATAAGTTGAGAAAATTGGCTGAAGTTTAACAAATGCAAAGTACTACATATGGGCAGCAATAACCGAAGAGAAACACCAACTGTGTGGTACTACACTGTGGGAAGTAGAAAATGAAAAAGATCTGGGGGTAATTGTGCAGTCAAATATGAAGCACTGAGCAGTGCAGATGGGCTGCCAGGGCAAGTCATGTAGTCTTTCAATGATATACAGAAATTTTGCTAGCAGGGAGAGGGAGGTGATTATCCCATTATACAAGGCAATGATCAGGTCACACATAGAGTACTGTGTACAGGTCTGGAGACCTCATTTTATGAAGGATGTAGAGTTGCTAGAACGAGTACAAAGGAGGGGAACAAAGGGATGCGCTTACCAAGAAAGGCTTAAGTTCTGCAAATTGCAGTACCTGGAGAGAGTAAGCACTTGCGAGGTGATCTGATTGAGGTGTATAAAGCCTTGAATGGGTTGAGCAAGCTGAATGCTGGTGGGATTCTTCCTTTTGTTCAGACTAAGAACCTGAGGGGGGCACAGTTTCAAATTGAGGGAAGACAGTTGTAGAATAGATGTGCGGAAATTTGCCTTTAGCCAACGGGTAGTTGATTGGTGAAACAGGCTTTCATCTTTTGTTATGGAAGGTAATAGCCTAAATAAATTTAAGGCTGAGCTGGATAGGCATTTGGAACAAATGGGAGTTTTTTTTTTGTTTGCCAGATGTTGCATAAGCTTGCTTTCTTGCAAGCTTGTGCAGCAGACTTATGCCTCTACTAATTCTAATATTTACATATCGACACTGGAAAAGAATATAACCGGAAAAAAAAAAAATTAGAAAGTGCGAGGCTACAAACGAAGCATTGCTTTAATGGTTCACTACACAAAAAAGTACTGGATTTTCAGTAGACGGTCCGATCTTGAAGGCTCAAGTGGAAAAATTTTCTAAACAATTTAGATGCGACGATTTTTGTATGTAATAACGGTTGGCTGGATTGATTTAAAAACCGACATAACATCATTTATGCAAAAATTAGTGGAGAATCTCAATCTGCAGATCCAATAACGGCAAATGAATGGATTGACTCTGTTTGGGCAGAAATCGGGAAAGATTTCAATGACGAAGACATCTACAACGCCGACGAAACAAATTTTTTATAATTTGACACCTGACTACATTTAAATTCAAATGAGAAAAATGTGTTCGCTGAAAAAAATCAAAGGCTCACTTGACTGTGCTCGTATGTTCAAATATGACAGGAACTGATAATTAAAAAAAAAAAAAAAAAACTTGTTATCGGAAAATCGTTAAAACGTTGGTGTTTCAAAAAAGTAAGGAAACTTCCTGTGGATTACATTGCGAACAAGAAAGCTTGGATGACTTCGGATATTTTTCAGTAATACGTAAATGATTGGAATAAGGAGCTATTCAAAAAGAAGAAAAATATTTTATTGTTAGTTGATAACTGTCCTGCACATCCCCAGATTCAAAATTTGTCCAACGTTAAGCTAGTGTTTCTGCCTCCCCGGCGATTTTACAACCAACAGACATGGGTGTAATCAAGAGTTTGAAAGGATTTTATAAAAGATTTATAGTTCTACATCTAATCAGTCAAAGAGAACAGAAACTTGACGAGTCTATACTGATATTGGATGCTATAAATTTATTGATGTGTGGAACTTTACTTCGAAAGCCATATCGAATTGCTTCTTGAAATCGAAATTAAATTCAAATGAAATTTCAATCTTAGATGAAGATGATGGAAATGAAGAAAACAACTTACCATTATCTGAATGGTTGCTACGTAACAACCTTGTAGGTTTTAATAATAACATCTATGAATTTGTACGAGTCGATGACAACTTGTTAACTAGTCTTCCAACAGAGAGTGACATAGATGCTGGGCTCAACAAAGACGATGATTGTGATGAAGATACAAATTTGTATAATGACGAGTGAATCAAAATCAGTGCCAACAATTTTACCAGCTCAAGGTGCAATGGCGACAGCCAATTTTTTTGAAGGAACTGAGGCAAGTAATGATATCTTAATGCGTTGAGTGTTTTAAGGGGAAACTTAAGAAATATAAGAGTGAAATCTTTAAAACAAACATCAATTTTAAAATTCATAAATAAAGGCTAATTAAAATCTTGTTTATTATTAAATGGTATTGTTTTTAATTACGGAGAAATAAATTGTTTAGTATTAAGTGTAGGGTTTTAATATTAAGTGTATTGTAGTTTATACAATAACTCGTTCATCCTACTGCCTCGGGAACCGGTTGCGAACCGGTTCCCGAGGCAGTAGGATGAACGAGTATTCAAACGTTGAACGGGCCGACATGCACCTGGCATGTGGAGCTGCGGACTGTAACGGACGCGCCGCTCTGCGCTTGTACCAGAAACGTTTCCTGCACAGGCGTGCTCCTCATCATATGATTTTCGCACGTGTGCACAGACGGTTACGTGAGACTGGTTATTTCACGAGAGGTACCATGAATCGAGAGCGAACAACGAGGACGCCAGACAATGAGGAGAATGTCCTACGTCTTGCAGGAGGCAATCCGAGTACGAGTACTCGAGCGATAGGCCAACGATAGGGTATTTCCCAATCTACTGTATGGAGGATACTGTCAACAAACCAAATGAGTTCAGACCATCTGCAACACATCCAATCATTGGAGCCTGTAGATTATCCACTCCGGGGGACTTTTGCTACTTGGTTTCTTCAACAGAAACGGTTCGCAAATGCTGAATTCCAGCAGGATCGCTGTTCACGCAACCTCCCGTTCAACGTCCTCTACAGCATGACGAAGGCATTTCGGACCCTGCAATGCTATGTGATTCCTATTCGTCTTTGTGCCCCCTGCACACACTGAGTGATCACTGAATTATGACCACCTACGTAATACTTCGTAGGTTTTCATTTTGCCCTCAGTACAGCAGTTATCCGACGCGGCATTGATTCAACAAGATGTCGGAAGCGTTTGGGAGGTATGGCCAACCAAGCTGTGTGTAATGCAGTCAGAATGCAGGTATGGCGGTGATTGGTGTATCCAGACGCCTGATATGCCTTTCCATAGTGTCCCACAAGTGCTCTATGGGATTGATATCGGGGGAAGTTCGGAGGTCAATCGATATGCTGGAAGTCAGAACTGTGTTCTTCAAACCATTCCTGCACAAGTTCCCGATGGCTCGGCACATTGTCATCTTGGAAGACACCATTGCCATTCGGGAAAAAGTGTAACATAGTAGATAGCGGGGTGTACACAGTCAGCAAGCAGTTGACAAATAGCGGAGACCACTGTTACGTTGTTCCACATGCACCAGGGGTCCAAGTTCCTGCCAGTGCAACATGCCCCACCCCATACAACCGCCTCCACCGGCCTGCACTTTTGATACCATGCATGATGGATCAAGAGCCTCATGTTGTTGATGCCAAATCCATACACCATCCACGGTGTGGAGTAAATAACGTGACTCACCCGACCAGCACACCTTCCAGGCTTCTAACGTCCAACTTGCATGCTCTTTGCACCAGGTGAGTCTTTTACGCCAATGAACTTTGGTTAGGAGAGGATGCCGTAGGGGTCGTCTGCTGGTATAGCCCATACGTGTGAGCGCGTGACGCATGGTCATGCCAGATATTGTCCCAGTTTGGCTCATGTTGTATTGGGTAGTCAACTCTTCAACTGTTCGCCTGTACGGGTCGTCGGACTCAGCGCTCACCTCTAACATCAACCTTTTGCTGACTTTTGCAATTTTGCTGTCGGGTCGTTGTTTGACCATTTTGACGCCAGTCCTGGTTCATTTTAACTACGACGGCTCTCGAACACCCACCAGTTCAGCTGTTTGGGAAATCGAGGCACCAGCTCGTCGATCACCCATGATCTGTGCTTTATCAAAATCCGATAAATCCTTTTATCCATCACGCTCGGAATTTTAGTACCTACTGACCCACTAACACCTCATCTATGCTACGTAGGTCGACTAACTCCGCATCTCGTACCTCACATGGTCAACGGGTCGTAGTATTAGTAAATATAGGAGAATTCTTATTGGAATATAAAGAAAAGAGCAGTAAATAAAAGAGAAGCAAGAAAAGCCTTAGGAAGATTTTGAGAAAGACAGAAAACAAAATGAAGGTGCAATGGCATACATGTAGCTAACTAGCTTAATGCAGTGGGGTTCCATGCCAAAGGGAAGGAGCCAAACCCTTAAATCAAAAAGATACAATTCATGAAAGAAGTCCAGAAATCAAATTTTGCACTGGAGCCACAAGTCTTCCACATCACTGGGAAAGTAGAAAATATTTGGTGACATTTAGTTAAAAAAATCTCAAAACAGAAAGTAAAATCATAAGTTGACCAAAAATGCAATTTTTGGGCAGAGTTAAGTTAAGAGAATATTTTAGAAGTATGAACTAAATTAAAAAAATGAAGGAGCCAAAGATGTCACTGAACAAGAGGAAAAGATTGAAGTGGAGGACTTTTGGATACTATCTCTGAAGTAGCAAGGAAATGCCAGAAAATATCAACAATGAAAAGACAACAGAAATAAATAAAATTAGCCCTAAAATTCTGAAAGCAGAAGAGAGAATAGTGTGTCAGTTCACATTATTCAAAGAAGTTCCAGAAGGTCGGAATATGGTGTTAATTTTACCAATACACACTGAGTTGGGATTGCATTAGCAATTCACCCTCGTGTAGGAATGGACTGGTCTGTGATGCTGATAAAAGCTCCGAAGGTAAAATCAATCGGAATGATGATATAATATTGGAGTTTGCATACATGGCAATCAGTTTTTGGGTGTCCAAAGGAAGAATGAGTCAGCATAAAGATCTTTCTGACTTTGAGCATGGGGTGATTGTGGGTGCAAGACCTGCAGGTGCCAATATCTTGACAACAGCCAACATAGTTAAGTGCTCCTGTTCTGTCTTTTTTGCGAGTCTACTGCGACTAGGTCAACACCCGTGGCAAGTGCCATGGATCTAATTTTGCAACAGCAATGACCATGGCCAGAAATTAGCTTGTATAGGCTATGGCTATCAGGAGTACCCATGCTCACTGGGAGACTCAAGAAACTTCACTTTGCATGGGCATGTCAGTAACACTGGGATGGAAATTTTTCACCTGGTCTGATGAATCCTGTTTCATCAGACCAAGCAACAGGCGATTATCATGCTGCTGGCTTACTTGGACATTTGGAGAAACCAACAATGAGTCCATTGCATCTAGATGCACTGGCATACAGCAGACTGGAGGCAGTGGTTTTATGGTCTGGGAACTTTGTGATTTACCCTTGGTCCTTTGATCACCATTAATCAGTTTGTTGGGCATGCCTACCTTTATATCATTACTGACCAGGTACACTTATTCATGACAATAGTATATCTAGACAAATCCAGCCTCTATCAGTAAGATAAAATGCCATACCGCAAGGCCCAGCAGGTTTCTAACTAGTTTCAGGAACATTACAATGAATTGTCCATCCTCCTATAGCTGCCCAGTTCTCTGATCTCATCCCAACTGAACATATCTGGGACCTACTGGAAAAGGATATTTGATGCCACAACCGTTCACCTGACAGTGCAGGCAGTGAACCTGCAATACACAGGACATCCTGTAACCTTGTGGAGGCCATGCAAAATAGATAGAGGCTGTAATTTGGGCAAAAGATGGCCCACAGGGTGTTAGGTAGGTGTTGCTAATGCAATGTGAATATTAAGAAAATATATATTAAGATTACGCATTTTTTCAAACAAAACTTGAAATAAAAAAATACTGTATAGTCAAAATATTACCACTCCTCATTTTTAGCAATCTGCCATTCCTCCACAATTGGTGGCATACATGTGGTGAGAATTGGTAAATATGATACTGCAGGCTCGAGACATGCAGCCCATACAAAGATTGGCATGGGCAAGGGATGTGATCTGATGGACTTTGAAAAAGGGATAATTGTCTAGCACCCAGTTGAAGGGTGGCAGTATTATGGAAACTGAAAATCTTGTGGGCTGTTCACTTGAGTGTAATTAACGTTCCAAGAGTGGACGGCTGCAGCCATCTGATCAATGGGCACCCATGTCTCATCGATAGCCATGGTGAACATAGGCTGCCCTGCCTTCTGTGAACCGACAGGCAGAAGACAGAATTGGTGATTATGCTTGTGACCATCAATTTACGAGACCACCTGAAGTTTGCATCTGAATGGCATCGTTGGACCACTGATGTTTTGGAAAAAAGTTGCCTTTTTCAATGAATTGTGCCTCCTGCTATATCATGAGATTGGTAGTGGAAAGTAGAGCAACAAACTGCAGAGAGGATTCAGTCTGATGTCCTGGTCCAACAGAAACAGGCTGGTAGTGAATTGGTATGGGGATGCTTACCTGGGGAATCTCTTGTTCTCCTACCCTTAGACTGGACTTTGAATGCCAAAAAAAAGTACCTATCTATTGTAGCTGATCAGAGATGTCCCTTCATGACTGCTGTCCTTGAAGGCACAGATGTGTTCCAGCAGGATAAAGGCATGCTGCTACCATACCCATATTGTTCAAGAGGTGTTTTCTGGACCTAAAAGTGATGTCTAGGTGGTACCTTGGCCGTCAAATTCGATTGATACAAATCTCTGGAATTATGTGGATCCTTTGCTATGCGCTGTCCTAGATCTACAGGATGCAGTCCTGGGTGGTACAACACACTTCAATGTTCGGAGGTCTTATAGAATCCATGTCTCGTGCAGCGGCAGTACTGGCCACAAGAGGAGGACATACTCACTATTAGGCAGGTGGTCATAATGTTAGACTGGACAATGTATTTATATGAAGATATAGGTAATTTTACAAAAGTATGTGTTTAGCAAAGCTGATGTTAAAAAGGAATATTCATATGACTGAGGAAAGTAAATATAGGATCTCTCTAATTTACTAATTACATCTTTATGCTTTAACAATGAATCGATCAGTTAATCGCTCTTCTAGTATTAAGAGATGTCCCAGTTGAATAAAAATGGCAAAAAGGCATATTTTTTGCACGAAGAATGAATGACTTCAACTGTAATGCTATTTGGGGATCTCAGGTAGGTAGGGGCCATAGCCCTCATTATTATTAATAGTAGTCATATGGTGCAGGGAAGCCTGAGGCTTATGCTGCACCAGCCAAAAAATAAAATAAAATAATAATTCTGAATTACCCTGAGAGAGAAAGACCCATGGTCCTGAGCTGGTTATTACCAAGAAAGAGAAGAATGATGATATACAGCTCAGGACCCTGGGTGCGCCAAGCCCATACTCACCAGATATGAGCCCCTGAATGCATATTTTCTTGCTACATAATGATGATTAAAGCTCAGTAATGCATCGGAATGCCTCTTTAGCCCCTACTTTTGAAAATCCTGGGTCTTCTCCTGATTCTATTGGAATATATCCAACCTTTAAAAAAAACCTGTTTCCTTTATTTTTAAAGGTAAATAAATTTTAAATCGCTAATAAATGTCAAAACGTTTTACGAGTTATAAACGAGGCTAAATGGAGTCCGACAACTTTTAATGGAAAAAACAAAGTTTACAATAACTAAATAAACTTAAAATAAAAACTAACAAATGTAAAGTTGACATTTTTGCAATAGTTGACATTGCCTTCAGTGATTACAGTAGCCTCGAGTGCAGGTATTCTTGAGAACATAATGTGCCTCTTCAACTCCATTCTTAGCAGCATATTTGATCAGTTCATGGGCTTCTCTATACAAAGAAAGAGAAATTACATAAATGACATTTTTTTAAAGAAATATGTACACTGTCCTACCAAAATATTAGAAACCACATAAAAGGTCAAATCTGTGTTGTTCTGGAACTTAGGGAGTGCTTGAAATTTATGAAAAATTTAAAGAGGGCTCAAGGTATAAACATTTGGGAAACAGCCAAAAAGAAAAAAAAAAAAAAAAAATCCAGATGGAGCTTGTTCCAAAAATCGACTACTTGCTGGCTGAAACTAAAATTCAGCACATCTATTCTGCAACCATCCTTCCTCAATATGACTTTATACCCTCTCGTGTGTAGTCTGAATGATGACAAGTGGGAGTGGAAATGATATAAAGTATAAAACAGCAAACGGAAATGATGTGGATAAAGAGCACATTTCAATTGATGAAGTCAGAATAGACGGCTACTCCAGAAATGCTCGTCCAAAGAATCCTGAACATTTTCCACCCGAAAAAATGTGGTCATGCAGATAGTACTCTTCTTGGTTTGATCCAAGTAAGTTCATCGTAGTCGGGACGATCCATACCAGCGATGGATAACGTTTTCCGAAGTGTGGGCCAAAAGTAAGCTGAAATATTTAGAAAATTTTTACGTGTCCTAGGGGCTTAAAACTAACTACAATTAGTAGTCTTTATTGATGTTATAAATAAAAACCATATGCATGTGGTATATTTTCCTATGCATTCCATCGCTAATCCATACAATACATTACCCAACACGCATCAACAAGGATGATTTCACCTGTGGCTGTGAGGCAAAATATTACGAGGAAGAAGTTGGCTAAACCAAACGTCTCCATCTCAAAATCCGTTCGATAATACAGAAAGTATCTGTATAGAATGAAATGAAAGTAATAGAAGAACATAATGGTTATTTCAATCAGTTTTCTTTCTCCCCTCCCCAAATTCTAATCTTAAATGTGATTTTGAGACCAGCAAAGGTGGATCACCTTTGCTGGTTTCACAATAATTATAATCACCGTTCTTCCATACTATGTAGAAAAGGGCTGAATTAAAATCTTGTCGATGATGCAAGAAACCTTCATGGGCTTTCTTCACTGTGGCCGAGTTAGTGCTGGACGAGAGGAGCATAGTTTTTCTCCCAGAAAAACGTTTTTTTTTTTGCTTTCTGTCTAGTAAACAGGCAAACCGTAGCACACAACATTTACACTGATTAGCTCTTTCTTTAGGTACATACATCTACATGTAATAGCCATTAGAATTGATCTCGTGACTGAGGAGGCCACTGCAGTAGGCTGAACTCACTCCTGTTCCTAGAACAAGTTCTTACATTTCTATTCTTGTGACATGGCACATTATCTTGTTGGGAGCAACCATTCGAAAATACATGCAGTGCAGCCATGAAGGGATGCGCCTGGTAGAAAACAATTTACAAATAATTTATGTCATTTAAATGTCACTCCATTAGTATCGAGAGAGTTCAATGTACATCACAAAAACTCCCCACACCATTACAATGTTGACATCTGACAGGATGGATCCATAGACTCATGCTGCTTTGCCATATTCTGATCAATCAAATAGAAACAGCAGGAACAAGGATTCATCAAACGAGTCAATGTTTTTCTAGCTCTCCACTGTACAGCTCTGGTGCTCCTGAGCCCACTACAATACAAAAAAATGCTGACAGAAGTAGTCGAAGTATCGAAGTCAACGACCCGGTTCAGCCGTTGACTGTGATACCTCAACCGTTATAATGTACAACGAGCTGTACGTTGTGAAATGGCTCTTTGGTTGCCGTTGTTGTGCAGGTTGTTATTTGACTGACTGTAGCCTTTCTGCTACCCTGCACAAATCTTATCAGTCTCCATTGGCTTCTCGCATCAACGAACTGTTTCCCAACGCAGGTTTGGTGCTGGCCAGATGTTATTTGGTTATTTGATCATCGCTCTCGATACGCTTGAGGCAGTCGTACGTGAAAACTCAATTGGCCTCCAGGTTAACCATAGTAAATCAGTTTAAATGGCATTTACTAAGAGACAAATAGGAGGCTATTCAGAGTCAAATCCCATAAAGAGCTTGGTCTCATCTAGCATGAGAATCTCACACATCTCCAGCACTTTAAGAGACAAAAGTCAAAATACTAGCAGCACTATGGAACATCAAACAGAAACTTACCAGTATTAACAACGTTAAAATAATCGTGCAGTATACTCAACGGTGCACCCCATTGTGCATGAATGAATCTGTAATCTGGTCGTCGCCCCATCTAGTCATCTGGCAAAATTCCTCAACATCGAATGCTAGATCCGATGGCTCGGAACTCAACAAACCATCTCGAAGTCTCTGGTGCTTGATCAGTTGCAAATCATCTCATGGAGATTGTTGCTGCTAGAAAGGTCACTACCCTGTCACAACTCATAACGAGAGAGATTAATGTCCCAGACATCTTCAGATTTCTGACAGACCCTCAAGCAGAAAGAAGGAAACACTATAGCCGTAACACCCAATAGCGCTCTAAGCTCAATAATCTCGACTACCTCGAACACTTCCTCCCAGTCAATACAGTCCCTCTTGCAAAATGCCCTGCTTGGATGTCAAAAAAACTGTGCAACTACAAAAAATAAAGAGCTCAAGCCTTGTCACAAACGTTCCAACTCATCCAGTTCTAATGACAGCCTATCATTGAAATTTTCTTTTATATTGGTTAACTGTAGTGCGAATGTATGTGTTATACACTGAAAGGACGGAATTCATGGACACCTGGGGAGCAACGCGACGCTGTCACCCCTCTTGGCTACTGGACAAACTCACGGTAATTCGATGCCAGTATGGATAAAAGTCGTGAGTTAGCCGACTTTGAAAGAGGGATGATAGTGGGTTCCCGACGCATACGTCACTCTATCGTGAAGGTGGTACAGAAATTGCACTGTTCCCGTTCGAAAGTATCAAGAGTATATCGGGAACGCCCCATTTTCGGAATAACATCTCATCGTAGATAGTGCTGTGGGTGGAGAAAAGTGGTGGATGAACGTAGCTGTCGACATCTGAAAAGTAGAGGACCACCCTCCCCCCCCCCAGGTCCTCTACTTTTCACTGTTTTCATAAATGATCTTCCTTCTTTCATCTTCACCTCCAATGTTCAAGTTTCTCTCTATGCAGATGATCTTAAGATCTACTTAGCAGTGAAGGAAACTGCCAATTCTCAACAGCTTCAATGCGCCCTCGATAAATTCTCTCTGTGGCCATCTCCGAATATCTTGTCTACTAACCCTTCAAATTGCAAAGTTATCTCTTTCTCATCCTGTAGATTTCCAGAACTAATAAATACGGAGTACACTATTAACTCTGTGATCATCAAAAGGTGTGACCAAGTTAACGACTTTGGGACTCTCTTCTTCAGCAACGCTAAATTTGATGCCTATGTCCTTAAAATCACCAGCAAAGCATTCAAAACACTGGGATTTATCAAACGGAACACCTACAAGTTCAAAAACTGCAGATATGCTGTCATCCTTTATAAAACTATTGTTCTGCTAATCCTTGAATTCAGTTCATACATCTGGAATCCTCACACCAAGACTTTAATTAACAAAATTGAAGCAGCCCAAAAAAAATTTTATCCGTTACCTTATGTTCCGTAATCCTCTATTTTATCATCACTCAGTGTACCATGAATCACTGTGTGGTTACTTTCATCTGAGGTCCCTGTGAACTAGAAGAGTTCTTGCTGACATCACCCTTCTAGCCAAAGTAATCACTGGAACTTATGAAGCATCTGATATCATTAGCAAAATCAACTTCAATGCTCCTTGTAGACAAATAAGGAACCTTATACTGTTTCGCCTTGACTCTGCGACCACTGACTTTATGAAGTCCAGTCCACTGAACAGAATCAGCAAATCGGCAAATGACTCTCTCATTGACTTTTTTTGACAACTCCCAATCAGTGATGAACTCCATCCACAAGTTTGACTCTTCTCTTAAACTGCAAAGTGACTAGCTCTCATCTAATTATTGTATTATTATTATTTGTTTTACTATTTTCTATTCTCCAATTAAATTATTATTTGTTTTACCGGTAACTTAACTTAATGCAATCTTCTTCTGTACATATGATTTTAATGCTTGAATCTATATCAATGTTTATCTTATTGTTATCAACTCTGTTCATTGTTCTGCTCTCAGCTACACTGTTAATGGTTGCCTGTTGTGTGTCTTGTTATTAATAAAAATAAAAGTAAAATAAACCCACACACAAACCATGGTGCTTACCCTGGCTTGACATCAGTCATATAACCTTGCATATGTCCAACAGCAAGGTTGTACGCAGAGTGTGGATGACCCTGATCAGCAGCTTTCCTGGAAGAGGAAAATTAGTTTTGTTATACATGTGGAGATAGACAATTTTTAGTAACGCAGCATTGTGATTATTATGGCAGTAGTATTCATAATGCTGCCTAAACCTCCATGATCAAACATACCATGTCTGTTTAATCATGGAGATCTTCAATGACAAACATGTAAATAAAGGGGATCACGTGGTCTATGACATTTGTTCGGGTAAGCAGTGTGATCTCATTAATCATTTAACCAGTGGAAAAGCGTCTGAAAAACATCAGTTAATAAACACAACTGTTTCCGAAAATGTAAAGTGACGCATGGTTGGTTGTAAGATTTTGGGCGCATTAGCAACTTAGACCTTATTGCGCTTTACACTGAACTGAATTATGACATCCTACCAAATTATTATTATTATTATTATAATTAGCCATATGGTGCAAGGAAGCCTGAGGCTTATGCTGCACCAGCCAAAAAAAAATTCCCGAGTTACCTTGAGAGAGAGAGAGAGAGAGAAGCAGAAGAGAATCACTAAGAAAGAGAAGAATGATGATATCCAGCTCAGGACCCTGGGTGTTCCAAGCCCATACTCACAAGATGTGAGCCACCGTGTTGGGCCACCTTTTGCACGGATAACAGCCGCTATTTGCCTAGGCATTGACTCCACTAAATGGACAGTAGGAATCTGCAGCCATGCTGCCTGCAAGGCTTTCCTGAGTGTCGGAAAAGAGGACGATTGCATGCCTATGCCTTATTTCCCATTCAAAAACATCCACAGGTGTTAAATTCAATGAGTTCAGGAAAACGTGGAAGCCAATCAAGATCGGTGATTGATATCTTTACTATGTTCCTCCTCGAACCATTCGTGCACAGTGCAGGCCCAATGACACAACGTATTATCGTCTTGGGAGATCCCGTTTCTCTCAGGGGAGAAAAAGTTCGACATTAGCATTAGCATTACTTGAGGTATATGATGCAAGAAAGCAAGCTTATACAGCATCAGCCAAAAAAAAACAAAAAAACTTCCCATTTCACCCATCCAGTCACTCCAAATGTTTGTCTAGTTCAGCCTTAAATTTATTTAAGCTATCAACTTCCACAAGAACAGATGGAAGTCTGTTCCAGCGATCAACTACCCGCTGGCTAAAGGCAAACTTCCGCACTTCTATTTTACAACTGCCTTTCCTCAATTTGAATCTATTTCCCGTCAGGTTCTTAACCTTAGCAAGCGGAAGTACCCAGTCAGCATTGAGCCTGCTCAAACCATTCAAGGCCTCGTACACCTCGATCAGATCACCTCAGAGGTGCCTAATCTCCAAATGCTGCAACTGACAAAATTTAAGCCTCTCCTGGTAAGACAACCCCTTTGTTCCTCTCACCAGTCTTGTTGCCCTTCTTTGTACTCGTTCTAGCAATTCTACATCCTTCCTAAAATGAGGCCTCCTGACTTGTATGCAGTACTCAAGGTGTGGCCTAACCATTGTCTTATACAAAGGGACAATCACCTTGTCTCTGCTAACAAAATTCCTATATATCTTTGACAAAACTCCATGACCTACCCTGGCAGCCGTCTGCACTGCTCAGAGAACATATCTGACTGCACAATAACCCCATTAGCATTAGCATTAGTTGAGGCATATGATGCAAGAAAGCAAGCTTATACAGCGTCAGCCATCTTGGGTTACTGCCCATATGGAGTACTTTGCATTTGTGAATGTTAAACTTCAGTTGTCACTTCTCAACCCAACTTTCCTAGATCTTGTTGCAGTAGCATACTGTCCTTACTGTCATTAAGATTTTAATGACTTAAGATCCTTAATCACGGAACTTAAAAGATGAGTACTGGTAAATAAGCCTTTGCTAAAAAATTTATTTTTTTACAGGAATAAGTTATATTCATGGGTAGTGAGGCTGACAGCCTGGGGAAGTTGAAAAGTCAGTAGGATAATTACCTACGTGAAGAGGGACATCCAAAAGTAGTTTATTTTCTCTTTTGTTATTTTTTGGCTGGTGCAGTGCAAGTATGTGGCTAAGACGAACATTGTTATTTTTATTACCTGAATTTTCTGGGCCATAAGATGCCCATGTTTTAGAAAGAGATTATTGTATATATTTCGCTTCATTCGACCTGTTGGTGTCAAATCGTGATTTGGTGCTGTCTTCTATTTTCTGTTTCCTGTGAATGAATGCTTTAAAACGTTTGTTAAATGAGAAGTCCAATGCCTGCAGTTGGCTAAGATCTGCTGGAATTACAGATACCCTCCGTGTTTAAGTCCTCGTCGGTAGCACAGTTGATAAGATCGCCGTCCTCCCCACACCGTGTGGAAAAGACCTGAGTTCGAATCCCGTCGATGAAGGGAGGAATTTTTATGGGTCCTTTTCACAACGTGGCTGAGTAAGTCGGTCTCAGGCGAGGCTGGCATGTTTTTTTCCTCCTGTCGGGTTTTCCTTCCAGCAAAACAGAAAACCGATCTCAGAACACACACAATATACGCGGAGCAATATGGCCTTAGTCGCTGATGCCCCTAAAATCCAACAACAATAATCTGTCTTTAATTTAACAATTCCCTTTTTTGTTGCTTTGGTTTTATGCGCTCTGAATTGATCACATACTAAAAGAACCAGCTTTTCCAAAGAGCAAACCTGGACATTTTGACAATACTTTCCTTAGCCACTGCAAGGGATAAAATGATCCCTGCATACACTTATGTACACTGGTGTGCAAAACTTAAGGACCAACACTATTTCTACAAGTTACAACCACAAAATCAAACGAAACAGCCTGTGGCGATTTGCATAACTGTGACCGTTCAGTAGAAAGTGGTGCACATGCAAAAATTTGAATCGTGATGAGAGGGCTCACAAAAACAGTTAAAAGCAGCAGTTCGGCAGTTATGTGCAAATTACCGAATGGTGAGCACGATTGGTTTTATACAGTGCTACAGACAACGAAATAACCAATAGAAAACATCTGGATGACTTTATCCAGGGTCGAATAATTGGGAAGCTCGAAGAAGGTCAAAATGCCAGGAGTGTGGCTGCAGAGTGCAGTATCGCCCATAGCATCGTCTCAGGTGCGTGGTCGGCCTTCAGAACGACAAGTACAGGTGTTCGAAGGACCAGTGATGGTCGTCCACGAAAAACAACGTCAAAACAACGCTATATACTCCTACAGGCCAAGAGGGACCGACACCAGACATTGGGATCCACATTGCAAACCAGCTGCACAGGACGCAGGATATACCGGTTTACTGCGGCCAGGCAACTCCGCAGCGTACTGTTTGCCCGACGGCCAGTACGCTGCGTCCCTTTAACACCTGCTCATCGGAGACACCGTTTACACTGGTGCATCAAACACAAGGGCTGGACAGCAGCGCAATGGAGTAAGGTACTCTTTACCAATGAGAATAGATTCAGTCTCAGCAGCGATTCTGTACGTCAGCTAATCTGGCGAGAGGTTGGCACACGGTATCACCCCGCAAACATTACTGAAAAGGATCGATATGGCAGTCGAGGTATTCTCGTCTGGGGAAGCGTTATCTTGGATGGACGTACACAACTCCAGATACTGGGAGGCGGTACTGTAACCAGTGAACGCTACTGTACTGAGGTAATCCTTCCCCATGTGCGTCTCTTCCGAGGTGCCATTGGCCCCGAGTTCGTGCTTATGGATGATAACGCCACACCCCATCGTACTGCAGCTGTTGATATGCTTGACATAGGAATGGACGATGTTACCGCAAGAACTTATCAACAACATTGTTCTAAGTATGGACAGGCGGTGCAAAGCCTGCATCGAGATTAGGGGTGGCCATATCTCCTACTGAGAACCACCTCTTCCCAGTGTTCCATCTTTAGCAGTGATGCATCTGTATCATGGCAGCCAGTGCTAAGTCCCTCTGTACCGTTGTTGTGTCGGTGTTGTTTTCTTCATCATGTCTGTACCTCACGAGGTTCCTTTGGTATGCTTTTTTCCATATCCAGGCCACTCCTATGAGAAGCTACAGGTGAAACCCTGACTGGTCCTTAAGTTTTGCACACCAGTGTACCTTCGGGACATGAAAACGGAATTTTAGCAACATTTTCAAAAAAAAACAAAAAGAGAATATTTTTTCCGAAAAACATGATAGAAAATATTCTTTCTGGCATAATTTCCAGAAAGAATATCATTATAGCATATTAATGAAGAATTTTTTGTTTTGTATATTTTTTTGTTTATTTTTCGCCTTGCACAAACCTGTAAACAATTTATACAATAAAACAATACAATACAATATAATACAATTGTATATAATGTAATACAATATAATACAATTTATATAATTAAACAATTAACATAAAAAGACATACCCACTGAATTATTCGTTAATTTTCTCCAATGCCCTTTCTATAAATTACATACCTGAACCAATGGAATGCCATTGTATGATTCTTTTCAACGCCGGTACCTGAAAGGGATAATTTTAATACTTGAATTTATATTTCTTTGTTTAATTTTTAATTCGTTAATAAAATATTTATTTTATTTTATAACAGAAGATTACTGATGCTTGATAGAGGACTTTTTCCAGTAAATAAATAATTTATTTTCATACTTATTTTCAATAATTATTATATTAATTACAGTCATAATGACTGATGGTAATAATAAGACTTAGTTTTCAGCAAAAACATAGAACTTCCTTGCATTATATGGCTAATATGACTAATGCTGAGAGAGCGATAAAAGGGAATCACCAAGAAAGAGAAGAATGATGATATCCAGCTCAAGACCAGAGTCCTGAGCTGGATATCATCATTCTTCTCTTTCTTAGTGATTCCCTTTTATCTCTCTCTCTCTCTCTCTCTCTCTCTCTCTCTCTCTCTCTCTCTCTCTCAGGGTAACTTAGAATTTTTTTTTTTTTTGGCTGGCGCAACATAAGCCTCAGGCTTTCTTGCACCATCGGGAATCAGTCTCATCTGATAAAACGAATGATTAGTGTCCTTGGGCGCCTAAACGGCCTCAATCTATCTCAAACTTTAAATGGATGAGAAGTCTGGTTTGTTTATCTCGAAGCCCGGACGAAAGGAAATGAATGCCCAGTGGGCCACGTTTGGTAAGCAGAATTGGCGTTGTGGGATGAACCAAAAGCCAGGTTATGGCGCCCGATGCGGGACCCCATATTGATCAGAACATTACCATATAATGTGTTATACTTTAGATTGCCTAATGGAGTTGACCGTCCCTGTGGAAGTACTTTTAGATAAAATATGTGGCAAAAAGTGAATGTACAATGTTCAGTAGAGCCAATTGTCTGAGAAGGTTCTTGATTAAACTGATTGCTCTCTTTTTAACTTAGAGAAGGAATACTGTTCCCGGAACAGTACAGGAAGAACAGTATCCTACTCCGCTCGACAAAATTAACAGAACAAAATGTTTTTCATGAATATTCATGAGAAATAGCAATGCATTCTTCGTTGTCTCCAGATGAAATAACGGGACTCCTATGTTATTGTGAATAGTTTCGCCTAAAACACTGTTCACTTAAATCAGATCGAATGCCCTTGAGTGTTGTATTACACGCCGACAGCCAACTCCTCGATCACGTGGTGTGCTAAGGTCTGTGTTGGTAGAAGGATGGGATTTGTTGCCACAGAATCTTATAGACACTCTTATTCCTAACATGGTCACCGCTGTCAGTCTTCTTTAGCCATTGAAGGGATCATACGCTGTATTAATGTCATGTGACCATATTTTAGAGCATCTTATATCGACTTCTGTAATGCTACCGGTTTGGCAATTCTTATACAACACTCCTTATACAACTACTATAAATGTCCTTTATACCTGTCCGAAGTTCCTTGTTGTCTCCTCATTTCATTGTTATGCTATGATACACGACCATACCAAATTCTGTCCCATTTCATCGCAAGCTGCACGAGTTACACCACGTTTTCTACGTGTTCAGTTAATTTTGTCGAGCAGTGTATAATAAAGATACTTAAGATAAATTCCGACATGCATTGCTCTGCCATTAATATGCGTATCTACAAAAAAACTTTATTCACAGGAAAACTAATAACGTGTGCTGAAACCTTTCACCATATGGCTAATAATAATAATAATAACAGCCTTTACGACAGCCTCTAGTCTCCATGGAATATTCTCTACCAGATTTTGTAGATCTCCTCTATTTTCTGTCATTCGGCCTTCAATCTGGCGACCGCTTCATCTCTGGTTTTTTGTACAATCGCTCTTCGCACGCATCCGAAAATCCAATTAGTCTGAAAGGGTCTCTGCAGGATTTAACAGGGCTCTGGACTCGCCGTCCAATTTTTCCACGCTCATGCTCTAAAACCAATCCATCGCAAATTGATGTCAAGGAGTGACCGCATATTAAATTGTAGGTCATTGTAGTTAAGACCATGGGCGGAACGTTGGGAAGGAAGGGGACATAGTACAAGCTGGCCTGGTAAGATGCTCCGTGACTGAATATTATGGTGGGAGCTTGGAACTGGAATTGAGGCTATCTTCGCGGAAAAGGCAGGATAGTACACTGAGGCCCATGATCGTGAGACTACTTTGTGTCATGTTTGTAAACTGCATGTATTTTGTGGTTTGTTGGTTAGTTTGTTTGTAGGGATGAGAAACCATCCTGGGAGAGTAATGCTACACCATCACCAATGTTTCTTCCAAAGTATTTGAGTGACATATGAATGGAACCGTGCCCGTTTGAAGGGTAATTAAATACGTACTGAGACTTCACTTTTGTCTTTAAATGAGATACAGCGAATTTCATTGTTCTCAGTACTTTCGATGACAGTGAAACTCCATGTTGGTCAGTAGGGACGTCGAAAGCCAGCACAAACAGCGTCCAGGTCAAGGGCATTTTGAAATGGGGAGGAGGGAGAAGTTGTCTCCATTTTTTTTGTTTCTACCTCTCCCAAAATCTTTGGAAGTGGCAGGAACGAAACCATAAATACCCTCTGGACAATTCTGTGGGTAATTTTTCTCTTAAGAAGAACAAGTGAATACTGATATTAAAGGATTTTTTCTCGATTTTTGTTTTTTTTTCCTGATAGGAGAAACGATACATTTTTGAGCTTACCTTTGAGAAATTTATGCCCAATCAGGTGCTGTGCAGGTGCGTGTCCCATGTGGGCGTAAACATGAGTCACATGGAAATGAAGAAAGTCGAAATAGAAATAGGTGCCATACAGCAGTCCAAGCACGAAACATACAGCGATAACCTGAGATAAAATTAATAAACATTAAAAGATTGAAAGTAACGAATTACATTGGCCATTTAACTTAATACATGAAATTAATGAATAACACCATCTTATTAATGTCTGATTCAGCTTCAAAAAAAGCTTTAAAGTATTTTGTGTCGTCTTGTGCAGCATTTCTCTGAAAACGACCGTCTTAATTTAGTTAGTGCTGGAATTAATTAGTATTTCATGCTCATGTTATAAATTAATTAGAAGACAAAAGTTCTATTTAATGAAAGGCGTTGGTAGGCATTTCCGGGATGAAATGCCATGCTACCCTCGTCCCGTCGATGACGGGTGGAATTTTTATGATCTTTTTCACAAGATGGCTGAGTTAGTCGGTCTCAGGCGATGTAGCGTGGTTTTTTCTCCCGGAAACCCTTTTGTCCAGTAAACAGAAAATCGACTTCAGAACGCGCAATTTAAGGACAATGTACGCTGAGCAATATGGCTTTGGTTGCTTATGCTCCATAATAACCCTGATACAATACAACTGTATTGATATTTATTCTACGTTGCGTATACTTTTTTTTAAAATCTCTTTTTCATCTCTTCACAAGCGACACCACATTTAAGAATCTTATACAGCAATACATGCGAAGCATGGACGGATTATCTAAAGTTAACAACACTGTATTAAAACTACGTTTAAACTACGAATTTCTTTTTTACATACAAATTATTTGCGTACACACTATATGGAAAGAAAGAAATAATAATTGCCGGATTCCTATTTGTCCAATCTTAATCAAATTTGGAATGGCTTCACAAATATTTTTAAAAGACACAAATATAAAATTTCATGATAATCCACCTAATGAAAATAGAGTTGTCACCTGCGGACAGACAGACGGACGGACAGCGTAAAGACAATAGACACTTAGCGTATGTATATATATATTATACACTGGTGTGCAAAATTTAAGGACCAGTCAGGTTTTCACCTGTAGCTTCTCATAGGAGTGGTCTGGATATGGGAAAAGCATACCAAAGAAATCTCGTGAGGTACAGAAATGATGAAGGAAACAACATCGACACAACAACAGAAACAAAACGGTACAGAGAGACTTTATTCAAAAATGGCAGCATAGCAGTGGCTGCCATGGTACAGATGCATCACTGCCAAAGATGGAACAAAGGGAAGAAGTGGTCCTCAGTAGGAGATATGGCCACCCTAATGTCGATGCAGGCTTTGCACCGCCTGTCCATACTTAGAACAATGTTGTTGATAAGTTCTTGCGGTAACATCGTCCATTCCTCTGTCAGCGCCATCTTCAGCTGGTAAACATTTTATGGTGGGTGTGAACGTGCCGCTAGGCGTCTCCCCAGAGCGTCCCATATGTGTTCGATGGGATTTAGATCGACGCAACGGGCAGGCCAATCCATACGAACATTGTCCTCACTTTCCAAAAGCATATCAACAGCTGCAGTGCGATGGGGTGTGGCGTTATCATCCATAAACACGAACTCGGAGCCAATGGCACCTCGGAAGAGACGCACATGGGGAAAGGATTACCTCAGTACAGTAACGTTCACTGGTTACGGTACCGCCTCACAGTATCTGGAGTTGTGTACGTCCATCCAAGATAACGCTTCCCCAGACGAGAACACCTGGACTGCCATATCGATCCCTTTCAGTGGCTTTGCACCGCCTGTGATACCGTTTACCAACCTCTCGCCAGATTAACTTACGTCCAGAATCGCTGCTGAGACTGAATCTACTCTCATCAGTAAAGAATATCTTAAGTAAAGATTTTGTGGTTGTAACCTTTAGAAATAGTGGTGGTTCTTAAGTTTTGCACACCAGTGTATGTGAAAGTGCCTAAAAGCACATCAAAATGGCGACTGTACTGCATCAGCATTCCTTCTGTGGTAATGTTGCCAACCATTTTTCGTTGCAGTGTATGTATCAGTAAAGCTATTGCGTTCGAAACTATGTATGAATTATTTACACTCTCGTTTTCTTATTTGAACCGTTACCATAGAAATAGTCGGACGACAGCTCTACCACATTTCCCCATTAAGAGATTGACAAAGTTTCTCGTCTGTGAAGTACGGCATGCCAACGGTTGGATTCCGTGTTTCTCCCTGTCCAGAGGGCATTCATGGAAATCAGGTTAACTATCCTTCGAGCGTGTTTATTAGGTCGTTCCCATGGCAACGAGGGCAATCGTCACGTGATTCGTTCATCGCAAATGACTGACTTCGACTACTGTTCACAGTGTACAGTGTCCGTGATTTCGTTGCAGAGGGAAGTTTGAAGAACATTTTTCTATAAATTATATTATAAAAATACACGGGGTGGAAAAAATAATGGAAACACCAGTGATAAGAGTTACAGGTATGCATTAATGTGGTATTGCACCATCCTTTTGCTTATAAAAGAGCTTGCATTCTACGTGTATATATTTATATAAATCTTTAACTGTTTTTAAAGGAATATTAGACCATTCTTCATGGAAGAACGTTTCAAAATCCTTTATTATTTATTATTAATAGCTACATGGTGCAAGGAACCTGAGGCTTGTTCTGCACCAGCCAAAAAAAAAAAAAAAAAAAATTCCCAAGTTACCCTGAGAGAGAGAGAGAGAGAGAGAGTCGAAGGGTGTCACCGAGAAAAAGAAGAATGATGATATCCAGCTCAGGACCCTGGGTGTGCCAAGCCTATACTCACCAGATATGAGCCCCGGGGGGTATTAGTGAAGAAGGTAGAGGAAATTTGCTTCTCACTCTCCTCTCTGCTCACAGTGATTCAATAACGTTTAAGTTTGGAGATCTGGGGACCATGGGAGTTACTTAGCCCCAGTTTTGCTCCTCAAACCAACATTGAACACATCTGGCTGTGTGTATTGAATCATTATTATCTTCATTGGCAATAATTCGCCTGTTCAGGGTGATCACAGGACCTAAAGAATACCAAGATGCTGCCGTACCATTGTTGAGTTTCCTCCATGTCTGACGGTTGGCACAAGACAGTCAGGATGATGCGTTTCCTTTGGCATTCGCCAAACGTAAACTCTTCCTGATGTTGGAAAAAGCGTGAAAGATATGGCTTGGCAATAGCGGCTGTGCCATAAATTCCAATTTTATGAAGTTCTCGCCCAACTCGGGGCCAGATTTACATATACAGCTTAGGGTCTCACATTACAAGGTGCCTCGGTCCATCTTAAGAAAATCCTTTTTAATATTTTCAGAGGTGAACTGTAAGAGAGAAGGGCCTAATATATGTTATAGCTTAGGGCCACAACAAGTTTAAATCCGGCCCTGGCCCAACTTTTTTGCTAGAAACTGAATTGCTGAAACTCACATTAATTTCTGCAGTTATTTTTGAGGTAGAAGTTTTATGTTTTCTGTCTTACAGTCTTTTTCTGTGTTTGCGGTCTCTGTTCATCCTATCAGATTTTGTTTTTCCATACTTGCTGTATGCAGACATCACTTTCAATACAGTTGCCTTGGTGCGTGTCTGCTGTACAGTCTCATCAGCTTCTCTTCAAGTTCTTGCAAAGTCTATTTCAGTAGATCTTCACGTAGCTTACAGAGGGTTATAGACTGAAAAAAGGAATTCCAACAACTTGAATAATAAGTTATTATTATTCAAGTTGTTGGAATTATCAAGGGTAAGAAGAAAATAATCTGGAATGAACTTGTTAATATATGACAGAAACGATGAGACATGTTGCTGACTGGGCAGGTTACTAGAAAGTTTTTCCCAAATGTTACTTATCTAATGGACAAAGGAAGAAGGTTGTTGTTGTTATTGGAGTTTCTGGCGCAAGGGCTACTTTGGCCATATTGCGCCGAGGAAGAAGGAAATGGTTCTCTATATCCATGCAGATGTCGAATCTCATCACTGGACACGGATGGCTAAACGATAAATTGCACACATTCGAAAAACATCATACTAACCTCTATTCTTGAGGACAACGTGAAGATTGGCAATATGTTTTACTCACTGTGACATTTATGAGGACTTGAGAATTCCCTTAAAAAATTGTGTTAGAGCTTTTCGCCTGGATGGGAACATCACGTTGTGGAAAACGGAGATTACTCCACCATCCAGAACTTTGCTTCTCTTGTTTTTTGAAATACGTCGATCTAATGGGCAAACACCGATTGCTTCCATCTCATTTTTTTCCCTCACCACTGCACTGTTTGTGTTATACTGTATGCTGAGTGCAAATATGTTCTGTTTACTGATGTAACCGTATTAGTTTAGTTTTATTTTTATTTTTAGAACTGAGGGGATTTACCTAATGTAACATGTCTGTAAATTGCATGTATTCTATGGTCGGCTTTCCTGTTTTTTGTTGAATGAAAAATCCAAGCTTCTGGGCTTGGATTTTTTATTCAACAAAATCTTAAAAAAATCTTAATCAGATTTGAAACCAGGCCTTTTCGATACGATGTGGAATGATAGAGATCGTAACTAACCCTGAGCTTGCTAATCCTGTAGGATAATAATTCAAATATATTAATGCACAAGTGTATTAATATTAGTAGTCTCCTCTATTTCTTCCAAATCTTGGACTCTTATGACCAAAGCTCCCATTTACAAACTATAGTATTGGAGAGGGGGATATAATAACGCCTACATTTGATAGAGTAATAAACGGAGACTGTTCATCAAAGAACACAAATCGGACGTAGCCAACACCAGAATAACAAAATTAGAACCTGCCCTCCACTCATGGACAGAAGAGTTCAGTTGGAATTTTTCCAAAACCTTAATTTTAGCAACGGATAAATTCAATAATATGAGATTAAATAAAGAAGCATTTATAATTGGGATAATAGAAAATACAAACAGAAACAAGGGGATGGAAACAGATCACAATCAGGTCTACCTATTCAAAAATATTGAACGAATTAAAAAAGAAATCAAGTACAAATTCAATCCGTTAAATCCCAATCAATACCTCAATAGATCCCAAAGAATAATCCTGAGGCAATATTGAGTCTAATTCTCAACCCAGGAGCAAGCCCACTTAGTTTCCAAAATGCGGCCAAGGCAATATCCCTAGAACTTGAAGATCTTTACCTAACCGTTCTTAATTCAAAGTAATCAGTATTCAATACCAATAGTTAATCCTGATTAATTTTAGACAATCATATAAAATATTATACCTGAGCCGCTAGTACCCAGTCAAATATATATTGACTGGGTACTAGGGGACATAGGGACCATATCAGAAATCACATATTTGAAAAATAGTTTTCAAAGACCCTTCACGACAGACTGTCTTTGATACTCCGCGTTAACTTCTGTATAGGAATAAGTAATCTCATATTATTTTGTAAACTTCGTAATTCTGACATTGATTATCCTCAAATCTGAACGATTGTTGGATGGAACGTTCCACGCAGATTGAACAGACCTTACTTCCACAAAAAAAAAATGGACGTAGCACTCTTGGCAAGCACTTCTTAACATGATAAAATCATTTCAGTATCTAAATTTTGATCTTACAGTGCTGCTCAAATAGAAAAATCGGCTCTTTTCTTTAAAGCTACACCTTGAGGACACTTATTAATTCTACTGCGGAGAGAAAAAAAAAGGCTTTAGTCATTGTTTTTTTACTTTGGAAATAAGTACAGGGTGATTATTATTTCATCATACTATTCTTGTCGTATTTTCCGAAGCTTAAAATTTTTATTACTGTACTAACATCATTACCCTGTATAGAAACGTTTGGAAATTTGGATGGCAACTTGAATACTCTTCAGTTGACATGAAGAAGATGGCAGCGTACAGCATTGTTCAAAAAGAAAAAAGTTATTTGTTAAGAAATACTACGGAATTGAGGATTCAGTTGTTTCTGTTCAAAGAAGATAGAAAAACAATTCAGCTTGCGTGATGGAGCAACAAACCAAAGAGTGTTGAAGTTAGTGGATCAATTTCAGAGAACAGGCAGTGTTTTAGATGAAAGAAAGTTCATGCAGAGGTCAACTATCATTAAGAATGGCAGAGAGGGTTGATGAAGCTCGGGATTATCTTGCTGCGAAGCCCAAGGAAGAGTGGTAAACGTTCACAACAAATGAGGATGTCTCAAATGAGAATTTGACGAGACTGCTCTGTTTTGGAAAAAAATGCCGTATCGAACATACATTGCTAAAGGGGAAAACACAATGCCAGGTTTCAAGGCATCAAAAAATAGGGACACACTCTTGCTTGGGGCTAATGCAGCGGGAGATTACAGATTAAAACCACTGCTTGGTTTTAATAGAATAAAGATTCGATTCTATTCTATGCTCGCGTACCATTCTGGAAATCCTTGTGCATTTAAGGGCATCAATAAAGCCATCCTACCCGTGCATTTCCGATCAAACCCGAGAGCATGGATAACAATATCTCTCTTTGAGGATTGGTTTAAATGCTGCCTCAGTCCCTAGGTTGAAAAATATTGTAAAAACAACGACGTCCCTTTAGATATTGCTTCTATTAGATAATGTTCCTGGACATCCTACGTATCTAGATGATTTCAATTCGAACGTGAGAGTCATGTTGTTTAAATGTCGCATTGAAGAAAATATGCCCACGGCAGGTAAAAGGCTTCGAAGGATTTCAAAAAGACGAATCAAATGAAGAGGTTACAGATAAGATTGTAAAGGTTCCAAAGCTACTTCAGTTGGAGGTTGATGCCAAAGACATGGAGGAGTTAATAGAGGAAGAAGAGAGTGAATTATCTAACGAATAATATATTGACTTGCAGGCAGCAATAGTGATAGAAGAAAATGCTGACGAAGCTCAAGTTGAACCAATTGAGGAGCCGAGACGCTTCATCGCCAGAGAGAGCGATGGCATTTCGTGAAATTGCATCGGCAATGGCGAGGTTTGAAAAGATGGATCCTGACAGCAAACGATTCTTAAAAGTTAACAGAGGGGTGAATGATATGCTTGCTCGCTACAAAAAAATCTACGATGAAAAGAAAAAAGCCACCGTCCAGTCATCCATTAATATGTTCTTTCGTAAGGTTGAGCAGCCGACCCCTGCTAAATCTCCACAGCCCTCAACCTTCGCAGCGACGTACTTATCAGCTGAAGACATCGATTTTGACAACGATGTTCGAGAGGTAAAACTTACTGACGTTATGCCTGTCTCCTCTCTTTTTTTGTAATTTTATAATTTTGAATTTTTTTTAAATTGCACACCTTTGTAATTTTTCCTGCGCATAAGATAAAAAATTGAATAAATACAATAAATAATTCTATTTACATGTTCGTCAAATATTTCTTCTTTGATTCAATCAATTCAGCGAGCACAGTTGCGAGTGCTGCACAACCATGGGAGAAATTACGACTTAGGTAGCGTTCCTGTAACTTCCAACTTCCATTGGTCACTCAGACTAAGCTTCTGGGTGCCATCATTGACAGTAATCTTTGTTTTCTTCCACATCACAAACTTAATGATAAAAATCAGGGGATTTTCTGGGGCTTTGATGAGAGTATCACGCACCGACTGGGAACTCTCAAGGAAAACTTTGCAACTCTATTATAATGCAGCCTTTCCTCCTATGGTAACTATGCATCTGGTGCATGGTTTCATAGAGTGGGAATTCAGATACGGAAAAAACTTGCCTTGCTTCAGAGAACTAATGTGTGCTATTATCTATGCTGAAAACATGCAGATCTGTTTCTATGGTGGCTCTGCAGGTTACAGCTGGCCAAGTACTTCTAGATCTTTATGTGGCTTACAGGGGTCTTTGTTACGGTATCAAAAAGAGGATACTTACTGAATTTTTTGGGCATAACTTTAAATTTACAGATGGATGTTAAAAAAGAACGATCTCGTTGCTGGAATGAACGTGTGAACATCGGCAGACCCGTTGGGATACTACTACAGCCGGGCTGGTGACGAGAACATTTATTCCTTAGGATTCCTTTCTTATTAATAAGAAGCAAAATTGTTGGTTTTTCTCTTGATATCTATTCGTCTTACATCATAACGGAGCATGGATCCTTGAACCAGAAACGTTTTCTGTTCAGACTTTCCAGAACAGACTTATGCAGCTGTGGAGGAAGCGAGAACTGGGAGCACGTATTGTCCATTGTCCTTTGTATGACGACTTTTTAGGGTGGAATTAAGATCTTCAATAAACAGATCGTCACCGAACAGTTTTGCTCCCGGCAATGAATATCTACTCATTCAGGATGCCGACTCTTATCGGTCTTTGCAGACTTTCGCCAGGAACACTTTCCAGCATAGGCGTGCTTTTCTGGTCAACACAAATGACACTGGTATAAGTAACGAGGTGTAATAAAGTTACTTTGTATTATAAGCTTTAAATGGATTTTACCTCTTGTAAATGTCTGCGCGGTAGCACAGTGGTATCATCACCGTCCTCCCTACACGGGGTGGTAAAGGCCCGGGTTCGAATCCAGTCGATGATGCGAGGAACTTTAATGGGCTTTTTTCACTCCGTGACTGAGGTAGTCGGTCTCAGGCGTAGATAGCAAGGTTTTTTCCCCCAGAAACGAAACTGGTTTTTCGTCCAGCAAACAGACAAATCGACCATAGAACACAGCAATTAACAAACATAAGACACAGCACGGCAGATGAATTTAATTATTCGGGTGGCCTAAATATAATAGTTTTACCTCTTGTAAATAACTATATTTCATGATTTTATCTTACCTTTTGTACCCATGCACTCAATTCAACTGCCAGGTTAGGTGTATAAAGGATGTAAGCGTTTATGGTTGTGCAATTGATGGCTATGTATTCACAATTTGTATAAAGGTAAGGTACACTGCTGAAATCAAATTTAGCTTTTGATTCAGCACTCATTTTGTTAGTAGTCATTTTGTATCTATTTGTAAATTTTGATAAAGTTGTAAATAACAATGTCAATAATGTTAAATTTAAAAATAAAATTGTTAACTTTTTTAATTTTTTAAGTTAACTTTAAAATGTTCAGGTAATAGTACATTGTAATTTTGTCCTGTATTTTGGGGATTAAGTATTGGATGCTGATAACTATGTCATTGTTAGTGCTAAATGTGGAGATTTCGTTATTGTTAAATAGATTTTATTTATTTGTGAAACAAGGAGGAGTTCAACTAACGTTCTAGGAGCCGCCCTATCCTAAAACATACTTATTTTTTCCCCAGGGGCTCACATCTGGTGAGTATGGGCTTGGCACACCCAGGGTCCTGAGCTGGATATTATCATTCTTCTCTTTCTTGGTGATTCCCTTCTACTTCTGACTCTCTCTCTCAGGTTAACTCGGGAATTGTTTTTTGGCTGGTGCAGCATAAGCCCCAGGCTTCCTTGCACCATATGGCTAATAATAATAATAATATATCCTAACAAAATTCAGCCCGGGCTGCCACTAACACCACATCGAAAAAACGGCGTGTTGAGTTTACCACGGTATTCAATTACGCTCTTGGAGCTAGAACTTGACGTTATAAACAAATATTTTGGACTCTACAAAATCCACACTTTACTGTTGACGCTCCATTACTGGCACAAAAGGTCATTGCGTGGTGTGCACTCTCTCTCTCTGTATTTGGAGTGTTTGTCGATCGAAACATTACAAGTAATGACTAACTTATTGTCACTGGGGTGCCTTTTTTGTATGGCTATGGAATTGACGTGAATGACAACTGGTTGCAACAGGATAGTGCAAACACCCATACTGCAGGAGTTGTTCTGGACTTCTGGATGAAAGTTTTCACAACAGGGTTTCTTCTAACAGCTATCCTGAGGTGTATTTGCGAAGTACTGGCGTGGCCTCCGATGTCACCTGATTTAACCATGTGATTTTTATCTCTCGGGTTATCTCAAATACTGAACATTTCAGAAGAATCCACAAACCATTCCTGCCTGAAGAAAGCGATGGAATATGAATTTTGTTTTCTGTGTCAGAGGCAACATTGGACTATGTTCTTGGTAATTTCACAAAATATGACACATTATTGATAAGGTTACTAAAGTTTGGAAATTCATGCCACAACATGTTGCGACATGAATTGCCAACTCGGCTGAATATAGTTCAAGCGTTAATTTATGTTTCTAAACAATATTTTACGTTCTTCGGATGAATACAAAAAAATTTCCCAGTACTCTTTTTTTTTACTGTAAATAACTGTTTTTTCTTTATCATGTGTTAAACCACTAACATAACTCCTTAAACCCCTGTTATTGGTGTTGCATTAGCCATCAATGCGTACTATTACTGATTGCAATTTATGTATAGCCTTTCTTCCATTAAATTGACAGTTACTCTTCAATCTAGAACTAAATAATTTTACTCATTTTATTTTTTATACGACGCCTACCTCTATTGTAATGATAATCCAGTGATCTGCTTTCTTCTTTCGTGCAAGAACTACTTTTCCTCCGTACGGCAGTTCGTCATCGTAGTCCTCCCCGATCGGCGTATATTTCACTTTTTCGCAAGCACGCTTACGCTTACGGAGTTCAGGCATTTGTTTCTGTCCGCTTCATGTGAAATTTAGAATAATAAGCAAAAGGGATTCACTATTTGGTACCGATTTCGTTGATCATGCGTCGTAGCCATGGCAGCAACTCAACAATTATGCGTACAAGTGTTAAAGGTCGTAACGATTACACCGCTCCAGTGACACGCATTTATAATCATAATATATGCATGGGTTGTTTCACAGTTTGTCTATTGGTAATGTCAAATAAGTCTGGACCTCTGCCACAGAAGAAAAATTAATTGGATTGAGTCATCCACTTTAGTAACAAGTTTAATGAATTTTTCCAGCTGGTGCTTCACCGCCTTCTGAAAAAACGGGTTGATTTAAAAAAAAAAAAAAAAATTCAATCAATTTCAGTGTTGTTTTTAATCTGCCTATTTTTTCACCCAATCAATTTCAGTGTTGTTTAATCTGCCTATTTTTCATCCAATCAATTTCAGTGTCATTTAATGTGCTATTTTTTTTTTTTTTCAATCAATTTCAGTGTTGTTTAATCTGCCTGTTTTTTCCCCCAATCAATTTCAGTGTTGTTTAGTCTGCCTATTTCAGCTGCTGAAATAGGCAGATTAAACAACACTGCACTCCACGTAAATTTTATTGTAAAAAAAAAAAAAAATTAGAAAGAAAACTTTACAGAAGACATTCCAATAACTCAACCATTTAGACGCCATATTTGACAACGTTTTGAAATGCTTGTGGATATTGTTTTCTTGTAAAACCATACATATTTATTTTATATAATTAATATTTATTCATTATATATTAAATATATTAAATAATAAATATTTATTAAATAAATATGAATAAAATTTCTTTATTGCTACTAAGTACGATGCAAGTACTAGAAAGAATAATACTCGTCACAGCGACATGGCCAGCAGTTTTACATTAAGGTAGAAAAATGATATTTATGTGATTAAAATTGGGAAAATGAAAAGTTACATAGTAAATTACATTACACAAAAATAAAAGCATATAAAAAATCAAATTATAATAAGTAGGAAAATATAAACAGAAAAAAAATGAACAAGGTAACAGTTTGGAAGAAATTATTCCAGTTGAACAGATTTGATCCACTCTAGGAGGATGCGATGGTATTTGTAATCGGTAGCCATTTTCTGCAGGTTAATTCCAAGACGGAGCAGTGCCTCAATTTTGAGGAGTGCCTGGGCAGGTAAGAAACGATTACAAAGTTTCAGACGGTTGTATTTTAGGATTAGCGTGAGGTCAGACCTCAAGGATGGCAGAGGGTTGTGCCACTAAGAGAAATCTCAGATGTTCGGGGCGTTTATCACTCCTGTGAACATTTTACTGTAGTCATTAAATGCCTGATGTCAATTAACCTTGAGAGCCTGGGTACATTTAGCTGCTCAGCCATGTCAGTGGCTCTCAATTGAGGGGGTCGGAGATGCTTATTTGTTGCCCATTTCAGGATCCAGTATTCACAAGCGAACACCAGTTTTTGAAGTGAGGCTGAAGCCCAAATTTCAGCAGCGTATAATATAACAGGATAAACAGTATTTTGAAGATATTAGGTTGAGGCATCGTTGGAATGAAGTACGTGTTGCTTCGCTCGCCAGCGTATTTATTTATTTATTTTTTTTGGTAGTTGTTGGCGCATAGGTTTCTGTGGCCATAATGCACCTCCCAAGGTTTTTTGCAGTACTTGATCCAAGCCCGAGGCGGGAATCGAACCCGCGTCCTTTGGGTTGCCAGGCAGGCACTTTACCCACCCGGCTAGCCCGGTCGGCCTCTCCAGGGTAAGGTCATAAATTGCTTCCAGATGTATTCTGTGCGCGCAGCAAATTTCAGCTTCGGATCAAAATAGACACCGTGGTCCTTATGGCTGGTATGAGAGTTATATACACTGGAATGAGAGTTATATACACTGGAATGAGAGTTATATGCAGTATATTAAATATATACATATAACGTATGGTTCTCTTGTAATTCATTTGATTTTTTTAATTTTAATTACGGAAGTGCACACTTGTAATATGTAGCAACACTGTGGAATTAGATTTTTTTTAATACTTTTTTTGGATCCATTATACTCTTGCAGAAAATATAAAGGAAACATAGTTTAAAGAATTCATCAAATTTAAAATTTCAGATCTCAGTCATCCAATACGCTGCATTGGATGATTGAGAGTGGGAAGGGTGAATAAATGTACTTTTTTCTTTTTTAAATTGAAAAATAAGAAAATTTATTCATCCTCCAAGTCAGATAACTCTTCACATTCATGTGAGTAAAGAGAGACAAAGTCGTTAATATTAATAGAAAAGCTGTTGTTGTCTTATTTGTTATTTTAATATACTATTAAAATTAGATTCTTATCGTTGTTTCTGCTTAATGAGACTGCCATCAAACCTTTACAACAATAAGTGTTCTATAATTATTTAAATTATATAAGGGCTGTACAATAAAGAAGGATCATAATTTTTTATGGGCAACCGTACTGCTTGCTATTTCTAAAGAAGGATCATAATTTTTTATGGGCAACCGTACTGCTTGCTATTTCTAGCTGAGCTGCGGAATTTAAGAACAACTTAAGCTGCATCGCAGAGCAACTGCGCTGTTGATTCGTGGACACGATGTGATCTTGGCGGCCATTCCAGTTTATGCCTGTTCACTTTCGCCTATGCAATGGACATATCATGCCAGGAACAGCATGCTGCCTCTCAAATTTTGTTTCCATCTCAAGAAAACATCAGCTGAAGTGTATGAAATGTTAAAAGGGGCTTATGGTGAATCTACGCTGGTTTAGAAAGTTTAAAGATGGACGTGATTCAATTACAAAAATCGGCGGTGATTAAAGATGGACGTGATTCAATCGCCGTCGATTCTCCGTCGCTTCGCTCGCAAACCCTCACATTCGCTGGATAGATATCTGCTGTTGGCAAACATACCTTCCCTCTGTGATAACATGAATGTGCAGTTCTTCTAAGTTTGCCATGAAAAGATAATCCACCACAATGTTGACATTCACCTATCATACCATCTAAATTGCAATATGATACTTCAGTGGTTTCTTCATTATCAGAATCTTATGAAGATCTTACGTTATGTCTGAGCTAAGGATTCGCTGAGTTTTAGCCTGTTCTTCATCCCTATTAGCTACCTGCTTCCTGTCATGTTGATTTTCCACTTGCTCCTTCACTATTGAATTTATTCTCTGATTAGTTCGTAACCTTTTGGCACGTTTCTCTCTATATTTCGGTGCAAACTCCTAACGGCATTGTTTTCTCTCAGAATTGGTGATTGTCAATCTAGGTCACGGCATTGTGTTAATTACTATGTTAGCAAATCAAACGTCGCGGATTTCAGACACCTGTCGAAGTTCACTGAACGATATCTTATCAGGAAATGACCTATGTAATTATTTACCTGTGCATTTGTAGTGACGTAATATCCCCGCCCACTTGTACTACGTGACCCGCATCCCTTTTCTCCCATCAGCTCCCCCAACCCCACCACGCAACAAATATCACCAGGAGAAAAAATTTTTTAATGTATAGAGATAATAATAATGATGATGATGAATCCGTGATGAAAACCAGAGAGCCTTCTACAGGAAAATCAGTCAAGAAAAGGAAGGCAATGTACCCCCCAAACCAGAAGGTATCGAATTCTGGGAAAATCTGTGGAGTGGTAAAGTTAGTCATAATGGCTGTACCCCCTGGATAGATCTAGAAATGAAGAACACCAAGAACGTACAAGAGATGGGAGATTTGGGAGGCAGACGTACAACTGTTGATCAGGAAGTCCCACAACTGGCAACTCCAAGGAATAGATGACATCCACAACTACTGGTACAAGAAATTTAACTGCATATACCGGCACACAGCAGAGAAGTTCACCCATATAAGACACCCTGACACAAACCCGGTCTCTGACTCAAGGAATCTCCTACCTGAAGGCTAAAAACTGACACCACAAACCTGTCAAAGTACAGACCAATCATTTATCTCTCAAAAATGCCCAGGATAATGACCAGCTGCATAACTAAGAAGATATCGAGCCATTTGGAGAATGAGAACATCATGGGCGAGCAGCAGAAGGGACGTAGGCATATGTGCAAAGGCTGAAAGGAGCAATTGACCATTGACGCTGCCGTTATAGAGCAAGCCTATAGGAAGCACCACAATCCATACACGGCGCACATCGACTACCGCAAGGCCTGAAACTCTGTACCCCATAGCTGTCTGATAGGGAGACTAAAGATTTACAAAGTCAACCCGACATTGACATACTTACTAGAGGCGACCATGGCAAAATGGAGAGCTATGAAGATTGAAAACATCATATACTCATCTTCCAGGCAGATCTGCTGAGCCTACTATGGTTATTTCCAGCACTCAATCCACTGGCCACCATGCTTAATAACAGCAAATACGATTATACCCTAAAAGAAGGAGTAATAACCTATACATAATGTCTTACCTGATGTACAGGGATGACATCAGACTTTATGCCAAAACTGAGAATCAGCTCCAACAGCTACTCTGGATTACCAAAGAGTTCAGCACTAATATCAGGATGCAATTTGGCCTAGACAAATGCATGACCCATGGATTGCATCGACATCCAGTCAGACAAAACTACCAGCTCGAAACAGATAAAGAAACTGAAGCCACGACAGAGGGTGAGGCATACACATATCCAATTAGAAAGCAAGGATATCCAGGCCTACCTCAGTGAGAAATATCATCAAAGACTGAGAAGCCTGCTAAAATCAAAGCCAAGAGGTGGAAACATGGTCACAGCCACAAGCATGGTCACACGCAGTCCCACCACTAACACACTCCTTCATGATCATAGATTGGAATAACACCGGGCTGTAGGAGATTATGAGATAGACCAGGATGATCCTGAACAAGAGCCGCTAACACCACCTGAAATCGGTAATCGAGAGACTGACCATAGCCCGTAAAGGAGGAAGGGAATTGACTGATCACATTGATCAAGATAATGCAATTAAGAATCTGCATGATTATTTCCAGTAATAATGCTGTAGTAGTAGTAGTAGAGTTTTAGGAGCATCAGCGACTAAGGCCACATTGCTTCGTGTATACTGTCTGTAAATTGCGTATTCCGTCGATTTTCTGTTTGCTGGATGAAAAACCAGAGTTTCTGAGAGAAAAAACCATGGTACCCTCGTCTGAGACCGACTAACTGAGCCACATTGTCAAAAAAGACCCATAATACTTCTTCACATCACCGACAGGACTCAAACTCCAGTCTTTCCACCTGGTGTGATGCTGATTCTACCAACTGTGCTAACCATGAGGGCAGTTACTTCCAGGAAAACAGCAGCACCAATTTACCAAGCCATAAGAAAGATAGACAAATGGCACACAACACTCAAGCTCAACAAGGAGACCACACTGACAAAGAAGAAACAGATAAAGATGGCCAAAGAAGACACTCCATGAGAGATAGTACAATGTCCTCCATCAATGCAACATAGATAAGATGGCGTCTAACGTTTGGCTCAATAATGGTTCTTTCCTGAGACTGAAGGATTCATGCTCGCTATCCAAGACCAGGTAATCAACACTAGGAACTACGAAAATACATCACTAAGGACTCCAGTTGAAACATGTCGACGATGCCACCTGGCCTCAGAAACAGTCCAAAAATCAACACAGGATGCAGGTTGATCACACAGACACAACCAGGTGGCTAGAATAATACATCAGAAGTTAGCACAAAAATACCAGCTGATTAAAGAAAGTTTAACCTTATAACAAGTACGAGTCTCAGGCGATATTAGAGACCTCTACTGACAGACTATACTGAGACTGTGCCATGACAGACAAGCTGATCCCACGCAAGAGACCAGACATAATCCTCATTGACAAGAAGGAAATGGCTACCTATTTAATTGACACAGCAGTGCCCAACACTGGCAACCCTCAGAAAACATACAAGGAAAAGATCAGGAAGTATTCAGGCCTAAGACAGGAAGTCAAAGATATGTGGCATAAGGAACAAGTAATAACTATACTGATCATGTCAACCACCGGCATGATTCCAAAGAGCCTCCATAAGAACCTAACAATAATAGGCCTCCCAGAGAACACTTACATAGAACTCCAGACAGCAGCAGTTTCAACACCTGTAGGATAGTACGAGAATTCTCTGACCAACAGTAACAATAATAATACTAATAACAACTGGACACAACCAACCACGGTGCACTAGAGCCGGCTTGCACAAGCCGAGAGTTAAATTTTCAAGAATTTTGCGAGCTGGTTGTTAAACCGGCAATCGCTATAAACTGTAGAGTGGCATTCAGTTTCATCCAGAATGGCTAGCGGCATTTGGGCGATTAACTTGTTATTATTTTTATTATTATTATTAGTCAAGGAAGCCTGAGGCTTATGCTGCACCAGCCAAAAAAAATTTTCTGAACCAGCCCAAGAGAGAGAGAGAGAGAGAGAGAGAGAGAGAGAGAGAGAGAATCACCAAGAAAGAGAAGAATGATGATATCCAGCTCAGGACCCTGGGTGTGCCAAGCCCATACTCACCAGATGTGAGCCCCTGGGGTTTGGGGACACGGAAAATCCAGCCAGGGCGTGGGCTTATTTCAACACCCTTTGTGCTCCCTTTTCTCCTTCCCCATGCGGCAGCCTGTTTAGGGATTATCTCTGCTAGCAATTTTATCACAGGAATATTATTTCCAAGAAACATCCGGTTAATTTTGCCTGGGCCGCTTCTTAAAGTAAGGCATTCTCATGCTCGACGTTTGTCAAAGATTTCACATTTCTAGAATTGTCATGAATCTGATAAGGTAATTTCCCTAAGAAGGGAGCCAGTTTTTAAAAATTTAACAGCACACTGCTGCAACCACCCTATTTACTTGGTACCAGTACCTGTCACATGCCGAAAAAAATTCCCATAAAAGGAGTTTTTTTACAATAAGTATTTTTTGTTATAAATTTTTAATGATCAATAAAAAAATCTGAAAATACTTTGTAGTGTTTTTATATTAAACTTTACGTTGTCATAGCTAATTTCAAAAAAATAAAAAAATAACGAAAACTTGTTATACATGGTGATTTCAAACTTTTTAGGCAGGAGTGTTTATATAAACACTACTCTACCATTAATATCCGGAAACCCCAATTGATAGTTGGTCACATCCTACCCAAGCACTTTGCATCAGGTATAACTATGAATATGTTCATGGAGCTTGAAGGAGAGTCATACAATTATGAATGTAAGATAGTGCGATCGACGAATTTCCAGTGTATTTCCAATAGGGTGCTGCAAAACCAACCAGTCTGTATGTGACATATTAGTACTACTGAAGATCCTTAGATCAACGATTGATATAAGCAGCAATTGAATGTGAACTGGCACTAATACCATTACAAAATGACTAGGAAAATCTCCAAAGCTGATGGATCACAGGAGAGCCCTACAAAGAATCATCTATTGGAAAGCAGGTAGACAATGTTAGAAAACACACGTCACAGACCCTCAGAGAGAGAGAGAGAGAGAGAGAGAGAGAGAGAGAGAGAGAGAGAGAGAGAGAGAGAGAGAGAGAATGTCAGCACGAATAGTGCACAAAACACTGCATTTTATGGGTTAACACAGTTGTACAGCAGTCACACAAATCAATAGTCACCTCTACTAATACCAGACACCATCTAGCTTGGTATAAGGATGACAAGAGTGACCTACCTGCTGGACAGAATCATCCCGAGAATGAAGTTTGGCAGAGGCAAAATGATGATCTGGAGCAGTTTTCATAGCTTGTGCCTGTGACCAGTGATTGTTTTGAACACAACCATGAAAGCTGAGGTCTATATAGAATCCTGGACAATAACATATTAACTATGTTTTTGACAGTATGCCAGGAAAAGGTCATACTTGCATCAGCAGGACAATGCTCCATGTCAAACTACACAGTGTGACAGACTGGTCTGAGGATATGAGCATCCAAAAGCATGAAGAATTTCTGGGATGAATTGGATCAGTGAATGCATATGAAGACTGTCCAAAAAACAGAGCTGAACTGATCGCTGCTTTGAAGGCCAAATGGCAAAAAATATTGGAAGACATTTACAAAAACTGGAGTGGTGTTCCAGAGACTAGAGATTAAAGTTTTCAGTACTTGTTAGTTTGCCTGTAAATAAACGTTATTTGTAGATATGCAGGCATATTAATGGTAGGGAGGTGTGTCTATGCATATATATATATATATATATATCCAATATTTTAAAATAAAATATAAGGATTTATTTATTTATACATTTCATTATAATTTAACTTTATTTAATATAATTCAATGATAGTGTATATATATATATATATATATATATATTTGTATCTCTGTACAGTATATTTTATATCAGTATACTGATATCAGAAGACTACTGGCTTTTAACTTTGGTCTCCGATGTAGCTCTTTATTCACCACGCTCAGCTAATTTCACCGATTCCTGTCTAAGCATACAGTAAGTTGTCAAAAACCTGACTTTATTCCTTTATCTCAAGTTACTTTGTTTGAATTTCATTCTGGACTTTTTGCCTTCATTTTTTAATTCAAACTTTCTTTCAATTTTCCTTTAACAGGATGTAATCGGCATTATTTTAGCTTTTTAACTTTATTTTTATTTATGTTTGAATTTTATTCCTTTCTTTTGGTCTCTGTTACTGCGATAGCTCCTATGGTTTTCGCTGGCAACCCCTTGAAGAAGTACTTAATATCCTAGGACCCACTGCATTAGGTACTTTTGTTATCATTATTCTTTTTATGTTAATCTTAATTTAATTTGCTTTTACCTTGCTGGCATTCTCAATATTTCCATTGTAATTACAATTGACAGGTCAGCACCCTTACCCAATACACTGATAAAATACATCTGGTGAGAACGGGCTTGGCACACCCACGGTCCTGAGCTGGATATCATCATTCTTCTCTTTCTTGGTGATTCCCTTCTACTTTTGACTCTCTCTCTCTCTCTCACACACACACACACACACACACAGTGTAACACGGAAATTTTTTTTTGGCTGTGCAGCATAAGCTCCAGGTATTTTCACCATATAGCTAATAATAATAATATAATATACCTCAATATGTAGAACACTTCCGTAGGATACTCTCCAGAAATTAAAACGAAAACAATTAAAAAATCGAAAATCTTACATTACAGTAAGAAATAATTAACAATAATTAAAAATGAAATGAACACAATTAAAAATTAAGTCAAAAATTAATTTAACGAAAAAAAATTGTAAAACGATTTTCCTTCCTGAGGCTGACAATGCTTTTCGACCATATGTCGTGATCACAGGAATGAAAATTACCGAATAGGGGTGAGCATGGGACTTAAATAGGGATTATTTGTCTTCGCGCATGCGCGTAAAGGACCACGAGTCAGAGATTAGACATGGCCAGCGAACATTAACAGAATTCTCATGTAATTTAATTTCGATGGTTTCTGCAATTAATAGTCTCGTATAATTACATTGGACACTAAGTATTTTGGCCTCGTTAAATAGAAAAGTATGTTTTTCATTAACGGCATGAAGGGCTAATTCTGACGCTGCTGAACGAGAAACATGAACCAAGGCCGCGTGTTGATTAACACGAAAATTCGGGGGAACCGGGTAGAACCCTGATAAGATGAGTCACAATCACCGCAAGAAATGTATACTAGGTCATTATTTGTGTTGCGAACGAGGAAAGGACTGAGCGATTGTTCAGTATAGTGTAATTTCCGTATTGGCCTGGCTACAATTTTAAATTCGGTATCTTTAAAGAATCTGTTAAGTTGTTTGTGCCACTGTTCAACATATGGGACAGAAATAAAGTATTTTTTGATATTACTATTGTTGGTTGGTGTATTTTTTTATATTCTGTCCTTAACTTGTACCCTAATTCTGTCTATTGTAGCAAGTGAGTAACCCCTGTTTAAGAATCTGCTGGTTAATATTTGTATTTCTGAACCGAAAGCAGATTCCATCGTTGAGTATTTTCCGCGCATGCGCGAAGACAAATAATTATTTATAAGCAGTATTTATAAGCATCGAGAAATTGAATAAAGATAATCGATCTTTTGTAAGTGAACGGGTGATAGCTGTTATAACGCAGAAGCATGCCAGTGTTTGTAGGTTTTTGATAGATGTTAAATTGGATTTTCTTCATCCCGAATAAGCGTGAAATTTAGAAAATTTTTTGATCGTATTCTCCCTCTCGAATATAAAATGTCTTGGATAGTGCTACTATAGATAAGGACTAGAACATCGCCTAATTACCTCCCACAGTGTGATACAGGTAGAAAAGGCATCAAATGTATACGTTCAATCGTCGATCGATCTCCGATATTAGTTTGTATACAAAACTTAGTTAACTTCAACTAAGAGTTTAATAAAGTGAAAAATTTCCTTAATAGGAAGCTTCGTATAATTAATCGGTATCGAGTTATTAACATATCCCAAAGAATATCTAATATGTATTCAACATTTACATTCGTACATAACGAGGTAACATCTAATGAGAATAAATTATCATTACCATCAAGTCTACAGTCCTTAGTTATTAGTGTATCGTAGTTTTTAATCCCAAAATGTATCGCCTGTCTAAAGGGTTTTATAATGCTATATACATGTGTGGCCAATTAACGTTCGCTGGCCATATCTAATCTCCGACTCGTGGTCCTTTACGCGCATGCGCGAAGACAAATAATCCCTATTTAAGTTCCATAAAACTGCAGCCGTTATCAACCCACTGCAGGATGGAAGCCTCCTCAACAATTCATATTGAGGGAAATGGACCATAATCTGCCATAATCCAGTGCAGGTTGGCAGATCGACCGCGTATTTAGCAGTCAGGCGCTGAACCCTGGTCTGCTCAAGGAGCACATGCTACTGCACTCCCGCTCTGACCACTCGGCTACGGAGCCCTTTAAGTTCAATGCTTACACTTATACGGTAATTTTCATTCCTGTGATCATGACATACGGTCGAAAAACATTGTCAGCTTCGGAAAGAAAATCGTTTCACAATATTTTTTCTTTAAATTAATTTTTAATTGCATTAAATTGATTTTTAATTGTGTTCATTTGAATTATTTCTTACTGTAATGTAAGATTTTCGATTTTTTAATTGTTTTCGTTTTCATTTCTGGAGAGTATCATACAGAAGTGTTCTACATATAATATTGAGGTAAACTTCTTTTCTTTTACAAATATTGATATCAACATAGAACATATTGAGCATTATAGCTCTGGTTCATACTATTAAATCAATATTATATATATATTGTATCCTTTTCTCCTTATGGTAAGGAGTCAGACATCTGGAAATCCATCCAGCACACTTTACTCATATGCAACTGTTCATCGATGCTCTCCAGACTCAACACCATTTTGGAGTTCTGCAGCTAGTTCTTTGATACTAATATGGCAATCTTCCAGGAAAAAAAGAAAAAAAAATTTACAGATTGAAATAAAAATTTGTGTGGTTTCTATAGACTAAACAACAAAAAAAATCTCATTTTTCTATCACAGCTATTTCTGGGTGAATACAAATAATTTTTGAATCCCCTTCCTGTATATACAGCAAAATCTCATTAACACAACTACTCGTTTATTAGAATCATATACAATTCCCCTGCAAAAGGAGAGGCTTTTATTTTCTATGTACATATTCTACAAAATTGGGTTAATATGTATTATGAAGTTCATTTTCACATGAGAAATAATTATTTTGTATGTTTAATACAAATCTTGGCACAGTTGTCTGATAATTGCCTCTATTATTGCTTCTGGCCACCTGGTTCCCTGCTTCCCAAAGGATGCCACTGACTTGTTAGAATTTACTTTTGCGTAAACAAAACCAGTTTATGGTAGCTACAACTTAAGCACTCTGAAAAACATTATTGTGAACGATGACATGTTAAATTAACAAGAATAAAAAGGTTTTCTTCTAAGTTGTTTACATACACTCCTCGCTCTCCACAGGAAAAGGTCAGTTGCAATTGTTACGCTAAGTTCAAAGTCTTTTGCTACAATATAATCTATTTCTTGTGCCATTTTATCTGAGATTGTCTTTTTTGGAACTTGTCTTTAAATGAATTTAAAGTTTGTTTATATTAAATCTCATAGATGAGATTTAATAGTGTTATGGCAAGAAAACACAAACTGATGGAATTAAGCCTGGAAATTAAACTGAAAATTATACAAGAGGCTGAGGATGGAACGAAGCAAAATGGACATTGCAAAGGAATACAACATCCCTTTACCTACAATACTGAAAAATAAAAACCTTGAAGTGCAGGAAACAGATTCATGGTGCAAAACACGAGGAGCTTGAAACAACTTTTTGAGTGGTACCAACAAATTTGTGCATTTAATTTGCCAATATCAGATCTGCTTTTGCAAGAAAAGGCAAATTATCTAGCTCAGCAACATGGAATTAGCAACTTCAAATGCAGCTGGCTCCAGATTTAAAGACATGAATATCAGGAATACTAATCCAGACTCGCCGCAAAATGTTTGAGGCGAGTCTGGATTAGTCAACAAAGAAAAGCTAACTGGTTGTGTTCTGTATGGTCCATTCTTGAAAAATGTGAGCCAAAGGATATGATGCAAGTTTTTTTATAATTTGATGCCAAACAAAACATTTGCTGTCTTCAGTCTTGTCATGGTGGAAAATTAACTAAACAAAGACTGTTCTGTTATGCTGCAATTCAGATGGCAATATAAAACTATCCCCACTTGTGATTGGTAAGTTTTTCAAGCCAAGATGTTTTAAAGAAGTTAACCAACTTCCCTGTGATTATGTGGCCAACAAATAAAATCTTTAAAGTGTGTTCTATTCCTATTATTGTATTCTTAGACAAGGCTTTTTTTATTTTGATGTTTTATTAATATTAAATTTTATTAATTTATTTTTGATATTATTTATTTTGATATTATTAATTTTGCTTACAGTCAAAATTTTTCAGTCTTGGTTATCAAAAGTGAACAGAATGGCTTCAGAGAAAAAAAAAAAAAGGAACATTTTGAAGATTCTAGATTGTACAGCATACTCTTCCAAGACACTTAAGTTGACAAATATACAGCTGCTTTTACCTCTCATTACAGGGAGGTAAAAACAACATTACTGGTTTTATGCGTCACTGGATCAAGGCATTATTTATAACTACAAAAGAGCATATAGAGCCTGCATGATAAGGTACTTCATCCTCAACATACGATGGAGGGAATAATTCACAGCCAAACTGGAATGTCTTGGGTGCTGTCCATAATCTTATTTCTTGGGACAGTATTGCATCAAGTGTAATAATCAACTGCTTCAGAAAGAGTGGCATTGGAGAGAATATCATCGAAAAACATGGTCCAGCAAATGAATGTGATAGCAACATTGAGGGATTTATAGGATCATATGGTGTGTTGCTGTGGTTTCTACCACAGCAACACATCAGAAAAGCTGCTGATGCACCAAGCAAAACGATGCTTTTGTTACCAACAAGAGCAAAAGTGAAGCGTGCGCACACGCACATAGCCATCTAAAAGATGCCCAAAATGCATCGAGCATAATAGAGAATGTGTTGGCCTGCAGTAACAATGATAAAGAAACAACTATTACATTTGACATGTGCTGCAGTTAAAAATGCATATAGGACAAAAGCTGTGCAAAGAACATTGGATTCTTTCTTTAAATTAGATTAATTTATTAAAAAGTTAATGGTTTTTATATCTCCTTTTATGTTAAGACAAATTTTTTACCGTGATACTAAAATATTGTATATATCAGATATACTGTACTGTACAATATTTACTTTTCCATTAATTACTTTTCTCTTAGTTTATCTAACAAATAAAATCTTTAAAGTGTGTTCTATTCCTATTATTGTATTCTTAGACAAGGCTTTTGTTTTTATTTTGATGTTTTATTAATATTAAATTTTATTAATTTATTTTTGATATTATTTATTATTCTTAGTATGTGCTGAAAAAAAAGAAATGGTAAAATTTTGACAATTTTTGGGTACCTCGTTGCTATGAAATTTGAAAATTTGTCTCTTGAACTTTGTATTAACGAGATTCAGCTGTATATAACAACTTCTCCATATTTTTTTATATCAGTCTGGTGTAAATTGTTGATTTGATGTTATTAATCAGTTCTGTCAAATTTACTTTACAAAATATTATTCTACATTTACATACTCTTACCTTCATTTCTCGAAGAACTGATTTGTTCAAATTTTGTTTTAATTATATGTATTGTAATGTAAAGCCCTTCTGCCATATCACATTGAGGATTACTATTTTTTTAAAAAAGATTATTAATTCAGTTACTGACTTTAAAACATGTAAAGACTGTTTGGTAGTATTTTTTATGAATATTTCAAATAAAAATTTTACAACTATCAACAGATCCTTTAATCTCTACATTAACATATTTAAGAAATATGCATTCACTCAAAATCTCTTACGTTGATTTATAATATATGGCACCGATAGCCACAGGTGAACGTGGAAATATAAATTATTCATATTCACAATATAAAATCAATAATGGAATAGTAGATTGATCGTTTCTCAGCAGAGTTCTTCATTCTATCTTAATGCAAGTTCACACACCTTCGAAAGTGCCTTTTACATCAGACGCAGATATCAGTATTGAGTAAATTTCGAAAACAAAATGTTAAATGGGGAGCTTCACTTTATTGCTACCTCCAGATCTATTTAACTTGTTAAACATTACAACTGTGTACAGTTGTAATGTCTAAGTTAGCATCAAGTTTTCCTTTGTGCTATTCATGGCAGGTTCATTATCATTATGTACTCTTGTTTGCAGCTAGTATGTTTTTACAGAGACAGTGCATCAACAAATTACCCGAATTTAACACATGCATGCAATAAAATAATGGACAATTTATAAGTGATTTTATTCCATCAATGTAACAGGAACATGTATAGAATGGTATGCTTGCTTTCTTTTTTTTTTTTTATACACCAAAACAAATTTCCATCTTATTTACAAATATTGCTAAAAATTTCATTTTGCTAAGTACAACTGTAGACAAAAATAATAATCAGTACATGTGGTCCTACAAATAATTCTGATATTGAATGAAACATTAAAAAAGAAAAAGACGAAATAAATAATAAAAATATGCCCACTTAAAAAAAAAGTAATTGATAGAATTTAAAAAAATAAATAAATACACCATATAATCTTTACACGAGGAGGGCGGGGGATATATATAGGGAAGGATACATATTTATATATAAAATTTCCCTCTATATGTACATATTATAACAACATCATAATTTCAATCAATGCACATAAAAACGTAAAAATACAAGAAATGTGCTTTTCTCATCACAATTATATACATCATGCAAAAATATTTTTAAGGTCAGATTAGTACATTTTGCATGCTAAAAATCATTGATGATACAAACACCAATCTGAAATATTAGTAACCTGCACTGTCAAATTTTAATATTCACACAATCCTCAGAAAATTCGCAGAGTGTGTGTGTGTGTGTGTGTGCATGCACACGCACACTGAGAATTTTCTGAGGATTGTGTGAAGAAATGACTATGCTGGTGGCAAGTTATAGGCATCTTTGCTTGGCCAGCTCCAGCAATACTAGCATGACAATAGCAATACCTACTTTAAAGTAAAATAGCGACTATTACCTTCATTTTTTAATATAATTATTTATTAACATATTTAATACCTATTTAATTAAATTTCATTAGTTAATACATTATGGACTCAATTCAGTTTACCATCCAATAATACGTCTCTGGTTCTCAGTTTAATTATAAGCTATGAATCTCATTCCAGGATGGATGCTGATACCAGGACACTTTTCCCTAAATTCTTCTTTACACTTCTTAATATAACTAGCATGTTTACACTGTTATGTTCATATAACATTTAATTCTATTTTTCTTCAAAAAACAGATAAAGATTACTGTCTGAAGGCCAAAACTAATTTAACAGCTTGCTTTATTTGCAACAATTTTTGTGGTTCGTGCATCAAAAATAATAACTATCTCGTAAATTAAAAATAATAATCTCGGAGATGGAACTAATATTCTTGATTCTCATAATTAAAAATAAAAAAGTAAAAAAAAAATAACTCAAATTTCTCGTTCTGAAATTTTAATTGTACTTGGGAATAGCGGTGTTATATTTACTCCAATAGAAGTGAAATTATGAGAATCAAGAATATTAGTTTATTTAATTTATTTAATGCTCAGGGTAGATACTTCGAATCTGAAGCTTTGAAATCAAAGATTGATACGGATAAAGTTGGCTTCACTTGAAAATGGAAGTGACTTTTTAACTAAGCAAGCCACTACACTTCTTATTAATCTTATGAAAAGGCTTACTGATAAAAGACTTTCTTAAAAACCAACTATATCCTGCTTGGAAAAGCTAGAAAAATTCCCTGCTAATAATCATTTTGTATTTGCAAATATTGAGAAAGTTAATTCTTCCTTTGTTAACATTCACTCAGAATTACACAAATTAAAAATTTATTGGATGTTAAGTTAAACCATATTAATGAAGAACTAAGAAATCTAAGCAATCAGTGTGAGGAATTTTTTACAATGAAAGATTCATTTCATGAAGTTCTAGCTAAATTACAAGATCTTTTTACACCTTAAGGATAATAAAAATGATTCAGTTTCTTCTGTTCAACAAACCTCATTTGAACAAACCTCACTCAAGATTTTAAATAGAACTTATATAACTCAGAAAGAATATCACTAATACTGATGATTACAGCCAGATTAAAGACAGATATATCTCCAATCAAAATCAGCCAAATTATCCTCCAGTCATTACATTAACAAGGGAATTCAGATCTCACTGACCCTTTGAGGTAATCCCTAAACTCAAAAATTCTGATTCAAACAGTTAATAGCAAAATGATGGATTTTATAACTTGCATACTACGGAATACTTGGGCCCCCTGCACACATGGATTATCTACCTCATAGTATTAGCTACCCGAAGAACTGCAGAAAATGTGTCATCATCCAGGATTGTTTTTTGAGGTGTTCTCTTCCCCTCCTACGTGCAGTGTCCCACAACATTCTTCCCTCAGTCCTCTCCTCTTCAACATCTTTATTAATAACCTGAGCAGTGCCTTTGTCAGCAATGGAGTTCAGATCTTGATATACGTGGATGATGTAAAAATCTCCAGGACTGTGAATGTCAGTTATACCAATCGACTTCAGCAAGCAATTAATTCCATTTTGCACTGGGCAACTCACAGTGGGCTGACTGTAAATGTAAGTAAATCCTGCTCTCTCTCATTTCCTGGCTGTAAGAAGAAATACTTCTCCAAATATACTGTGGATGGAAGTGATATTACTGTTGTTGCCGAGTTCAGAGATCTCTGGGTTTTGTTTGTGAGTAATTGTAAATTCAATAACTATATTAGAAATATAGTTAGCCAAGTGAGGAAACAGGTTGGATTTATTAAAAGATAAACATACGTGTTTAGGAATCCACATTTCTCCATTCTTCTCTTCAAATTTTACCTATCCTTGAATTTGTATCTCCTGTCTGGAATCCAAATGCCTCTCACCTGATTCACCAGCTGGAACAAGTGCAAAGAAGCTTCATCAATTGCCTTACTAAAAGAGGACCCATGTTTTACCATAGGGTCTTCTACAAGTAGCTTTGTTGCTGTTTCATTTTGGAATTGCTTGAAGCTTGCAGAGCTTTTCTTGATCTCAAATTGTTCTATTAGATTTCCACAGGATGGATTCTGGAACCAGATTTCCTTCAACATCTTCCCCTCCACATTCCTAAGTCTCAACTTGGTGGAACAGCTTTCTTCTGCATACAACTTCCATTGCCAATGAACTGATGCTGAATTTGACTGCAAACTACAAAGATTTCTTATAGGCTGCTCACAGACATCTGCAAACCAGAACATTGTGCAGACAACCTTGAACCAGTAGCTTTCGTTTTGCTGCTCTGCAATTACTGATCAACTGCCATTTGTCTGAAATTGTCATAATGGAGTTCGATTTTCCAGTTTAAATTGTTTCTGAAACTCCCCACCCCCTTGCATATTTCTTATTTCAAAGTTAACCACTTTTTTTGTTGTTTGAATACTTCCCTATTCTTTTGTTATGCCCACTTACTAAGGATTTATACAGAATCTTTTACTTGTAATATCCAATCATCAATTCCATTATAAAGAAGCATAGAAGCAAAACTATCATAAAGTTCTAATGAGCTGCTTCTTAAAATAAACTATATTATAGACACAGAGAAGCCTTACATTCCTAGCTTGGACATAAGTCACATGCTTTTAGTGATATTCATGTGTATGGGTATTAGCAGTTGGGCCAAATATGGACATGCGGTTGGTACTTCGGATAGTCACTGGACAGACACAGGTTGAGAGAGATGGGGGGAACATTGTGATCATTCCTTTTCCATCACGTGCATGAGACAAGTACTGGAGAGTCCAATCAGATCTCAGGTTTATGTAAACTCTGGATGATTTTCTCCCTTTAAAACTGGGTCCTGGGAGACCCAAGGGAGAGGAGAGCCAAGGAAAGACAGTGGAGGGGAAGGAGAGTGTCGTCAAAGCAGTTTTTGACTGTAGTGTGCGACAAATGTTGTGATAGTATTTCTTTGTGGTATGGTGTCTGTGTCGTCGCCAAGGAGAAGGCCACTGCCCAATTTCTCCGGATGAAGTTGCCCATGAGAGGACAGCAAGGGAGTGAGAGAGAAGAATGGGGTAAGTGAGAATCCCTTTTTATAAGAGTGAAAGGATTGTGAGGAAACGATAACTGAACAGAAAATATTCATGTTAATTCTTACCCATAAGGAACGATGATTTCTTCCTAAGAATATATATTTATTCTTAATGTTATGCCTAGTATATCTTGTGTTTCTTAGTATTCTGGTAACTTAACAGGCTAATGAACTATTTCCAATAACGCATTTTCTATGTAAAGCAATGACAACGGCCACTTATGTGAAATTACTATAATATGGGCTCAAAGGAGTGACCACTATAACTAATTATGTTGACTTACTCTCATAAATGTAGAATATGTTATATTAGAATGGTCATGTCTTTAATCTTTTTAATCTTCTTGGATGGAAGGTGTGATGCATGTTTGTTTATTAATTTGTTATATTAAATGTTTTGTTTGAAATAATTGTCTCTCTCTGCTAACTCTTCTTTTAAACAAGAGAAAAACCAGTTGTAGAATCAAGAAAGGTTTTTGCAGCATTAGAGATTTTAAGCTAATTTGCATAACTAAAATCTCTAATGTAACACAACACTAATCCAAATCACGATATTTTATTGGTAGGGTGATTTCCCCCCTTTTAAAATATTCAGGATATACGAGATTCTCCTATTTTACCACTAGACAGATATATTAAGCTAGAGTAGTGGTTCTCAAACTTTAATGTGAAGACACCCTAAACTGGACGTATTATCTAGATGTTCTGGGGGCAAAGACGTTTCACGTGAGCGGGTAGCTAATATCAGGGAAGAGAGCCTAAAAAACTTCAAGGGTTGTGTTAGGGTTGTTAAATATACAAGAACAGTAAATCTTAATTGTTTATACAGTAACGTTAGAAGTGTCGTCAATAAAATGAGTGAATTCGAACTGCTGGTTAAAACAAGTAACACGGACATAATAGGGCTTACAGAGACGTGGTGCCACCCGGAAATTGGGGATGATGAGTTTCAGTACGGCTTGTATAATGTATTTAGGAAGGATAGGTTAGATAGAAGGGGTGGTGGGGTAATGCTTCTTATCAGAAGCAGCCTGAGTGCGACGATAGCTTTCCCGGATTCAGACATTTCACATGCTAGTATTGAGTCTGTATGGTGGGAGATAGTTGGAAACAAAGGTATAATGCGAGTAGGAGTAATCTACAGACCAGGTGATTGTGAAGATTATGACACAAGCCTCTACATGCAAATGGAATGGGCAAGTAAGCGTCAATGCCTTATTATGGGTGATTTCAATTTGCCTCTAATTGATTGGATTAAATGGGAAGGAAACTCGACATGGGGAACAAAATTTTTAAATCAACTAGATGACTGTTATTTGTATCAACATGTCAGGGAAAGTACTAGAGAAAAGAATATCCTAGACCTCATCATCACACATGAATCAGATGACATAACAGGGCTGACAGTAGAGGAACCAGTAGCAGGAAGTGATCACGGAGTTCTACGGTAGATGATGACGAGAGAGAGGTAGCAGAAGTAAAAGGCAAAGGAATGGGTTTTAATTTCAGAAAAGGAAATTACGATGCCTTAAGGTACTACATGGCCTCTATTAACTGGGTAGATATCGCGCAGAGAATGAATACAATTGAACTGTGGTAGGCTTTTAAAACATTAATCACAGATGCCTTGAATGCGTATATACCATTAAAAAAATACTCCACGAGAAGGGTTCCAAGTTGGATGAATAGTGAAGTTGCCGCATTACTTGAGCAGAAAAAGGTGGCATGGAAAGGATACAGAGCAATAAAAAGTACTGAAGCCTATAACAGCTACAAGGTGATGTGTAATAGAGCCACAGAAAAGGTTCGACGGGCAAAGGCAGTTTATGAGAAATCACTAGCAAACAGAGCAAAGGGAGGGGGGGGGGATAAAGAATTTTTCACATATATAAATGCCAAGAAGAACAGGACAAACCAGATCGAACCTTTATGTAAGGGAAAGGGGATAGTAATAAATACACCAGCTGCTGTTGCAGATGAACTCAACAGTTATTTTGCATTGATATTTACAAATGAAAAACGTTTTGTGGCAATGGGAAATTGTGGGAGCGAAGTTAAAAAATACGTAATTAATGATATTGAAATTTCGTAAGATTATTTAATGAAAAAAACTTTCGAGCCTACAGACCAGTAAGGCTCCTGGAGTTGATGGAATATACCCTATAATCTTAAGAGAGGCGGCAAGCGAGTGCATTGAACCATTGAGGCTAATTATGCGAGCATCACTAGACTCTGGGGAGATTCCCTTGGATTGGAAAAGTGCAAATGTATCTCCCATACATAAGGGTGGCTCTAAAAGTGAAATTGGAAATTATCGACCTGTCAGTCTGACTTCAGTAGTAGGGAAAATCATGGAGGCAATGATCAAGGGTGGAATTCAGGATCATTTGGATCGAATTGAAATTCTCAAGGATACTCAGCATGGTTTTGTAAAGAGAAAATCATGTTTAACAAATCTGGTTCGCTATTTCGAAAGGGTCACTCACGAGCTGGATTTAGGGAATAATTTCGACATTGTTTATTTAGATTTCAGCAAAGCTTTTGACTCAGTCCCACATGAGTGGTTGCTTTATAAGCTGGAACAGGTTGGAATCACTGGGAAAATCCTTAGATGCATAGAAGGATGGCTTCAGGGGCAGAGGGTTGTGATAAATCCAGGAGGCAGAGGGTTGTGATAAATGGCTATTCCTCAGATTGGGCTGATGTAAGAAGTGGGGTTCCCCAAGGATCAGTATTAGGACCACTGTTGTTTTTAATTTTCATAAACGACATTGATGAAGGGATAGAGGGCGTGATGTCTAAATTTGCAGATGATGTTAAAATTGTTAGAGTAGTTAATGATCACTGTCAAGCTGAGCTTCTTCAGAGAGACCTAGACAGACTTCAAGAATGGTCAGAAAAATGGCAGCTCTGCTTTAATCCAACAAAGTGTAAGGTATTACACCTGGGAAACAGTAATCCCAAAAAAACTTATTCACTTAGTGGAGTTCAACTAAACCCAGTACTGGAGGAAAGGGACTTGGGTGTTACGATATGGTCAGACATGAAATTCTCTGAGCATTGTAAACAGATTGCAAGGAAGGCCCATGGTGTCCTATCGATGATCTATCGAACTTTTGCAAGTAGAAATAGGGACGTGATAATCCCATTATATAAGGCTTATGTTAGACCACACTTGGAATACTGTGTTCAAGTATGGAGACCGCATCTAAAGAAAGACATCGAGCTTCTTGAAAGGGTGCAAAGGGTAACTCGCCTGGTGAGATCGGCAAAAGGGCGTCCTTATGAAGAAAGACTTCGAATATGTGGGTTGCAGAGTTTGGAAACTAGACACCTTAGAGGAGATTTGATTGAGGTGTTTAAGGCTCTGAGAGGCATCAGTAAAATGAATGAGGACAAAATTTTCAAGATTATAAATGATGCTAGAAGTAGGGAACATAAATTCAAGTTATGGGGGGAAATGTTTAGATTGAACTGCAGGAAGTTTTATTTTAGCCAGTGAGTTATAAATTACTGGAATAAGTTGCCTTCATGGGTGGTAGAGGCTGACAGTTTGGGGAAATTCAAAGGTCATCTGGATAGTACTTTCGGGTAAGGGAAGCACATAGGATGATAGGTTTAATTTCCTTTTTATTTTATTTTTTTTATTTATTAATTATTATTATTTAGTTATTTATTTAATTTAATTATTTATTTATTTATTTTTTGTTTTTATCATTGTTTTGTTCGGATTTTTTTTTGGCTGGTGCAGCATAAGCCATAGGCTTTCTTGCACCATGCGGCCGTTACTAATACTAATACTAAATCCATTATGAGAAATTCCCGGCATCCCCAGCACTGGGTGAATGGGTGCTGGTAGAATATTTTGTAAGGTGCTGCTGTTTCAAATACAGTGTATGCGACAGATGGCTCGGCTGTTCTGTATATGTAGGTGTATGTACATAAACAATGCAATGCAGTCAGCAATTATTTCATGAAGACTTCTAATTTACACAATTGCATGAAATTCAATGACCTTTTGTAGCAAATGACTTTTGTTTTATAAAGAGTAAGTGGCACCCACTTTGAGAACCACTGAGCTAGAGGAATGTTCAGAATTCAAGTGCATCGATGTTGAAAAATATCAGGAGCACCTGAACTCCTTATCTTCATTTAGCAACACATAGGAGTCCAGAGAACCTTCCAACACTGGCCCGTGGGCGATGCCACGATGTGAAAGACGACCCCCCCCCGCCTCTGACACTGGGCATGTGACAAATCCCTCAGTAACAAAAGCCATCTGTTTCAATTTATTTTTTTAATATAGGTTAAAGTTTTGTAAATTGAGTTTTAAATATAGTTTTGTTAATATCTCATTGTGTATGGTGGTAACATTTCAATATAAATAGGGTAATCACTTTTATGCATTTTGTAAGGACTGTAATTCTTTTCCTTAGCTATAATACACAGTAAATGAGTCAACAATTGTGTATACTTTGATTGAAATAAATACTCCCCACTTTGGAGCTGGACTCTAGTAATAATTACAGAATACAAAGCATATTCCTTCAAGTAAAAATCAAGAGACCTATGCTGAAATTGCTAAAAAAGTTTCTATTTAGTTTGATAGATTAGTTGTTGTTATTGTTTGGTTTTTAAGAGCATTAGCAACCGAGGCCATATTGCTCCGGGATATGCGGTGGTCATTCCCTGACCTTTCCGCATCCTCCCTATTTGGTGGCGACGGGCTCGAACCCCGGTCTAATCAAGAAGCGTGTGCTACGCACTGCTACTCCTTTCCACCTGGCTACGGAGGCACCGATAGATTAGTGATTCATGTAATTTTAATCCCCATTCTAATAACAATGGTAACAAGAATTATAAAATAAAAACAAATTCTGAGGGGGGGAGAACCAGACCATGAACCTCAGAATTTGTTCTATAGAACTATTATTAATTTTATTGGAAAGGGTGAAAGAGGAAATTTACTGGTGGCACCCAAAAAGATTTATTGGTATGTTTCTAGGCTGGTATCCATCACGGAGCAAGTTCATTTAGAACAGTATTTCAAGAATAAGTAAGATACTGACATAAAAGCAGAAGAAAGGATATCTCTATATCCACAGGTTTTTCTTCCTTTAAAAGTTTTGATCAAAACCATCTGGATATCATGAAATCCCAACACAGTTCCCCAATGGAGTGTGTTGTACAAACATTTAATAATCATGCCACTCAAACAACACTAATAATAAAACCAGTATTGGAAGAATAAATAATTCTGTCAAATAACAATTAATCCATAAACAAACCAGTAATTGCACAGGGATTAATAAACCCATAACTCAAAGTAAAGTGTTCATTACTATTTATATTCATAATTGCAGGGGCATTATCATGTCCTTAAATGCATTCAGATTTCAAGTCAGTCACTGTGACTTTGAGATCTGGGCAATAACTGAGTCCTGGATGTCTTTGTGGAGTGAGAAATATACCCAGAAGGCTATACTTTGATTAGAAGAGATAGAAAAAATAAAATAGTAAGGGGAATAGCTCTTTTAATACATAGGTTGAATATTACAGAATCAATCTCCTAAATGATATAGAAATGTATACATTTCAAGATAAAAATAGGTAATATCATCTCTTCACTTGGTTTTAATTTATTTACCTTCCAGTTAACAAAGCAATGCTGCAAAGGGTGGAAAAACAGTTGAAATTTCTTCTCATCTCCTGCATGCAGGCAAAAATTTTAGCTATGGGAAATTTTAATGTAGCATTTAAATTTGATAATTACAAAGATTCAATACCGTGTAGTAACTCATCTTTGTCTAAACAACTGAAATACATATTTGATGGACTTTAATTTGAAATAAAAAAAGTAATTTACCAACTATACAGACTATTGGACTTAATCTTTAATAATTTTGAAATAAAGTGTCATACAATACTAATTTTTTATTTTCTGATTATCAAGCAGCACAAGTACAATTTAATCTTTATATAACAATATCAAATAGGTCAAGCAATGAATGTGCATATAATTTTAAAATATGCTCTATGGAATATCATAAGAAAAAAAAATTTAAGGCAATAGACTGGCAAGCTTATTTTAATTTATGAGGTCCTAATATTCTTTTGGAAAACTTGCATGATAAAATTTGCCAGATTATTAAAAGTACTGTTTCCATTAAATCAATCACTAAACACTGGAATAAATATCCAATGTGGGTCTTATCCAGTGTGATATAATATTTTTAATTAAAAAAAGGAAAAAACACAAGTACAAAAATCGAAATAAATCCAAAAATCCTTCTATGTAGATTACTCCATGCTTAGAAAACATGTGAAACATGAAGTTAATGCCTACAATAAATACAGGGGACCCCTGACTTATGATCATTCAACCTGATGCAAGGATGTACGAACGGCCTTCCTTCAAGTAAACAAATTTTATTTACGTACACAACCAAACTCACATATTCGTAATGGTTTGGCAACCAAGTTGCTATATACTAGTACAGTGGGTTTGTAGGAATCAGTTTAATTGAATTGACCACTTTATTGAATTTAAACTTGAAACCCCAACTCTTTTATTTGCTGCATTGTAAAACTCTTCTTTTATTAGAATTGTAATTTCAGTTTACTGAATAATATCTGTGATCTTTTGGGCCTTTTTTCCGCCATCTAATTTTATTCAACTACACTGTTCACAGAATGGAGACAACACTACATATAAACAAAAGCATGTGAACACTCCCAATAATTAAGTGATTCTTTACTTCACGTATATTGTTGCACTGTGTGTGTGTGTGTATTTGTGTGTTGTTTACATCTAGGGAATCTAGTGACTGAATCAATGTTTTACTGGACACCTGTGAAAGATAATCACGTAATTATTATACCCTGTTTGTTTACTGCTTGCTATCTTCCCTTTCTGTGAATGAACTATACTGAGTGATTGTGCAAATATGCTGAGTTGTCTCAGATACTCAACTAACACAGCAGTGCATTGTGCAGATTACATCTGAAATGAATACCTCTTTCGTGGGTTTTTTTAATTTTTTGTTAGTGTACAGTATTTTACAAATGCTTTCCATTCAACAAAGTCTGAAAAGAAGAGTAATAGTACCCAGAATAATAGCTCATACAAGAAATCAAGGAGAGCCATAACATTAGAAATTAAAACATAAAATATTAAATCAACACAAATCAGGAATGAAACTGAATGAAATTGCAGCCAAATTCAAATTGTTGCATTCAATGGTGGGCACAATTTTGAAGGATAAAGAAAAATATTTAAAGGGAATTAAGACCACTAGGTCACTGCAGTCAACAGTGATAACAGGCCTTACCAGAGGTTGAAAGAGTTTTGATTGTATGGGTTAATCATCAGACACAAACCTGGCTCTAGATCAAGCAACAATTTTAGCAAAGGCACTGTCTGTTTTTGAAACTCTTAAGAAGCAGTGAAGTTATACATCAACAAATCAAACATTTAATCAAGCAAAGGATGGTTCAACCCCTTCCAGAAAAGAGCTGGTTACAGTTCAACTTATGGAACCATCTGGACACAGTGAATCAGCATTGAAAATTTTATAAACAGATGACCCAAAACAGTCATAAACAATATTCTACTAGATATAATGAACTGTTTCACCCTAAATTATGTTATTAGTATGGATAATTCCAATGGCCTTCTGGAAGCATTGCTTTGTGGTACTCGATCAACAATTATTTCATCTAATTAGGGTTACATTCAATCAAGTGATATTACCATCCAAATTAAGAATAACACTATTATTCCTCTTCCAATAAAAGGGAATGATAGAGTACCATCTTCTTATAGATTGATATACACTGAGTGATCACTGGATTATGACCACCCCTATGAAAACTGAATGCAACCCGCTGACCATGTGAGGTACAAGAGTGTGGAGTTAGTTGACCTACGTAGCATAGATAAGGTGTCAGTGGTTCAGTAGGTAGTAAAATTCCTAGTTTGATGGTAAAAGGAAGGATTTATTGGACTTTGATAAAGGACAGATGGTAGGTGCTCGACGAGCTGGTGCCTCGATTTCTCAAATGGTTGAACTGGTGGAGTGTTCGAGAGCTGCCATAGTTAGTGTACCAGAATTGGCATCAAAATGGTCAAACAATGACCCGATGGCAAAACTGCAAAGGTCAGCGAAAGGTTGATGTTAGAGGTGAGCACCGGGTCCAACGACTTGTACAGGTGAACAGGCGCAGCATTGTTGAAGAACTGACTACCCAATACAACATGGGCCAACCTGGAACAATATCTGGCATGACCATGCGTCGCATGCTTGCACGTATGGGCTATACCAGCAGACGACCCCTACAGCATCCTCTCCTAACCAAGGTTCATCGGCGTAAAAGACTCGCCTGGTGCAAAGAGCATGCAAGTTGGACGTTAGAAGACTGGAAGAAGGTGTGCTGGTTGGATGAGTCACATTATTTACTCCACACCGTGGATGGTCGTGTATGGATTTGGCATCAACAACATGAGGCTATTCATCCATCATGCATGGTATCAAACGTGCAGGCCAGTGTGGTGTGGGGCATGTTTCACTGGCTGGAACTTGGATCCCTGGTGTATGTGGAACAACGTATCAGTGGTCTCCACTATCGTCAACTGCTGACTGTGTACACCCCGCTATGTTACACTTTTTCCCCGAATGGCGATGGTGTCTTCCAAGATGACAATGCACCAAGCCATCAGGCACTTGCTGTGCAGGAATGGTTTGAGGAACACAGTTCTGACTTCCAGCATATTGACTGGCCACTGAACTCCCTCTGAGAGTTCAGAGGGAGTTCAGGGAGTTCCCATAGAGCACGTGGGACACTATGGAAAGGCATATCAGGCATCTGGATACACCAATCACCTCCATACCTGCATTGCTGACTGCATTACACACACAGCTTGGTTGGCCATACCTCCTGAATGCTTCCAACATCTTGTTGAATCAATGCCACATCGGATAGCTGCTGTACTGAGGGCAAAAGGAGGACCTACGAAGTATTAGGCAGGTAGTCATAATTCAGTGATCACTCAGTGTATAAGGCGAATCCCCTTTGCAAGATCATTCAAAATATAACATACACTTAGATAAGAAAATTCACAACAAACAAAATTGGACCTGTCCATTATGGCTTTCTTATGGCTTTCTTTCTTAATTATTATTTTATGAGTTTTAAGGGCAAAGTGAGAAACTGACCTGTAAGCCTGATTTGTTCCAGGGAAAATTATGGAGTGAGTGAGTGGTTAAAGAAGTATTGCAGGATCATCTTCACAGAAGTGGAATTATATTGAAATCCTGTTCAAAATCTAATGACAAAAAATAATTTTGACATCCTACTTCGATTTCAGTACAGCTTTAGATACTATTCCACATGATATAAAATCATTATATCATGTGGTTATAATGATATTATAACCACATGATATAACTTGCCCCTAATGACCCTATGACATTAGGGGCAAGTTAGTGCTAGGGATAAAGGGTTGGTTGAGTGGCAGAGGTGAGAGGGCAATTATAAATGGGGACTCTTTTCTTAAGCTAACATTATTAGGAGTCTCTCTTGGGGTTCAGTGCTGGGTGCCTTACTGTTTTCAATATTTATTAATGATATTTATGAAGGCACATCAGGCTTATTGCCTAAGTGTGCAGATGATACAAAGGTTGGCAGGTTGGTTAATGATAGGAATAAAGGACATATGATACACCAAGACCTAGAAAAATTAGGCAAATGGGCAGAAGTGGCAATTGAAGTTTAACATTGATAAATGCAAGGTATTGTATATAGGCAGCAATAATCACAGAATAACATACCATATAGGTGCACTACATTCAAGGTGGTGGAGAATAAAAGAGCCTTAGGGATAATTGTACCATCTGACATGGTTCTCTGAACAGTGTAGATAGGCTGCTAGCTCAGTTCATCAGGTTCTGTGAATGATATACAGCAATTCTGGCAGAAGGGACAAGAAGTGATTATCTCATTGTATGAAGCGATGACTAGGCCACATCTTTAATACTGCATCCAGGTCTGGAAGCCTCACAATTTAAGAAGGAGGTGGATCTGTTGGAATAGGTGCAGAGAAGAGCAACCAGGTTAGTCAAAGGCACAACAGGGGTTACTCTTACCACAAAAGACTTCAGTTCTGTAAACTGTAGCACCTGCAAGAAGACATGACTGAAGTGTTTAAGGCTTTAATTGGATTGCATAAACTAAATGCTGATCATTGAAGATTTCAGTGAAGGTATTCTTGCTCTTTCTCAGGTAACATACAGAAAGGGACATGAACTTAAACTGAAGGATGGCTGCAGGATAAACGTGCAAAAAAATTTGATTTCTGCCAGAGAGTAATTGTTCATTGGAATAAAATACTGTATGGTGCTGTGAAGGCTAGTCCAAATCCTGTTGGAGCCTTTTTCAGATTTTGATAGTTAACCATCCTCTCAACCTTTGTTACCAGAAACCATTGACAATGTCTCCTATATTCCTTCATCAATATCATTTAGGAACAGTTATTTACTACAGTTTTTTTAGTGTATCTAAAAATACTGTAAATTCTAAGCTACAGCATAAAAACTTTATTACTATTACTGGCTTATTTTGTTCTATATTTGTAAAATGTAAGTAATAAAAAACAATTTACAATTTCAGAACGTATTAAAATTTAAATGTTATGATTAAAAAAAAAAAGTGCCCAACTTTAATTTCTGTTCTACTAGGAAGTGCAAGTATTGGAATGTTAAATGAAAACATATATAACATAGGTTATTAACTATAATAATAATAATACTGGAACCTTCATTGCAGAAGTTGCTTAATTCCTAATATTTATTTAATAAAGTTCATATCTAACATACTAGTAGTGCATTAGCATCATTTTTGTATGTATCTATAAATAAAAAGAGCTTGTATAAAGGGTATAGTTATAATACATTCATGCTGAATATCCCTTATCATGCATTTCAACTAGGTAATATTTCCCCAAAAGGAGAGGTCACCTGTGATTTATTCTCGGATGAGTGACACCATCCAAGGCTCAGGGTGATAACACTCAGCCCTTGCACTTATGGTGTCTATCTGCTACACACCAATGAGATGATAATCTGTGAAACTGTGCTACCAGGGTAATGGCACTCAATTGAGATTAAAGAGCAGTATACTTATTCAAGATGTAACAGTAACTCAATGTAAAGGGATTCACAATACAAGATGTATTATAATGATGACCTTTATGCAAACTATTTTCTTTTATTTTTACCTATGCACTAAATTGATGCTTAATGCACTAACTGTACATTAATTATGGGTAATTCTTTAGCTGGAAGCTCTATGCTTTAAATTTCTAATTTAAGGTGTCCACATCTCACAAAAGTATATACTCCAGTTCTATCAATGCATTTAATTTTCATAATGAACAAAGAAAGAACCAAGGAGTAATTTAGATTGCCTTGATACTGCATTATGCACCTCAAATAAAAAACACTGCTTCAGTGAAGAAGCACATATTGATATTTATATACTTTTCCATTAGAGCAGTGCTGTTTACTTAAAGTGCATATAGTGCAATACCAATATAACTCACGGTGAAGTGCTTCACAATGAATTCAAGCATTCAGCAGAAAACTTAGTTTAATCAATGCTGAGTCCAGACTGAGGCTATGCCCTACTAGTACAATTCTCTCAAAGCATGTGTTTGCCTTAAATTCATTGGGCTTTTAAAACTTCTACACCATCAGGCATCTCACATATTTTAGACATTTTCCATCACTGGGCTGTCAGATCATTCTCCATTGAAGTATTTTTTTTTGTTTCTCCCCCCACTGGAGTGAAGTGCATATCCACAATATGAGACAGATGCATGCAGTAGCCAACTTAGTTTGCTCAGTGCTATATATAGACAAGGCTATGACATAGTTGTACAATTTATAATTCTGATTAAAAAATTAGCAATCCATACTTTCTATTCCACTCTGCAAATGTAACACTGAATATTTACATAAAATGACTAGCCAGCAGTTTCAAAATATTTGTAACTGGCAGTGGAAAAGCTTAAAAAAATGTCATAAACTTAGAATGTCCGACATTCTAATCTGTAGAATTTTTAGCAATGTGATTTGTTCTAATCAATTCTGAAAAGATTTTTGATTCTTTTTCCATTTGTTATATATATAAATGTATTGTTTTTAAAAAAAAATTATTGACCTTTCCATTACCGATAAAACTTTCTTTTCAGTAACTCTTTCATACTAGCTATTTTTTACTAAAGTACACTAATTAATAAATCTCCTTAATTTTTGGCAGCTAGTATAAATGAAATTGAGAAAAAGCTCTAATTAGAATTAAAAAAATAACATTTTGGTTCATTTCTATACATTTCAAGCTCTCAATATGAGTATTCATTTGATCTCAATATTAAATAACTTAATCTAGAAGCAGATCTTCCTTACATGCACCTTCCATTATTGTTCACACAACTTTTTTCAAGAAGTGAAGCAGGCTACAAGTGAAAATCCATCAAAAATAAAATATTTCTTCAAGACTTGACCACAATCAAGGCAACGATTAAAATTATACTTGTAGACGCCAAAATTAAGATACACATCATTTTTCGATTTTTCTGTTGATAATTTTCTGCTTTCTGCAGTTGCTGTAAACCCTGATGTACTTGGCCTTGTACATGTTCCAGATTGTAATCTATCCTATCCAGCACTGTACCCTGCAAAATGAAATGTTTTAGAAAAATGTATTTTTCTAATTTTATAAACTTTACTCTTGCACTGAGAATTAACAATATGTTAATTTGTTAATTACATACAGGTATTCAATAAATTCATATATATTCAAAATGAATATATATGAATTTAAATACAGGAGAAATTTATTATCCAATATTATTCATCCATATTTCTGAGTTATCTGCACTGATTTTGTTCATACTGTTTTACATAATTTTATGCTTTTAATTTTTAATTATAATTTTTATAGAGATAAGACAGCAGTGAATTTAATTAAGGGATTTAACCAATTATATTAAAGGAGGCAGCAAAACCACTATAATTATGAGAGTTTCGTTGGATTCAGGAGAGGTCCCCATGGACTGAAGATGTGCAAATGTGACCCCAATACACAAAGGAGAATCAAAGGGTGACAAGTAATTACAGACCTGTTAGTTTAACTTCTGTTCCAGGGAAATTAATTGAGGCACTGGTCAGTGGCGTATCCACATAAGAGGGGAGCATGGTGACCAGGCTTTTGAGTTTTTTTTTTTTTAGAATGCCTCCTGCATTCTTTTTCTTTAATTTAAAATTTTTGGTTAAGGAGAGGCATATGCCCCCTCTGCCCACACCCCAGGCACTGGTTAAAGAAACACTGCAGGATCATCTAGACAAGATTGCAGTTATAGTTCAGACATAGGGAAAGTCTTGTCTGACCAATTTGAATGGATACTATGATGTGGTCAAAAAGGAACTGGATGCAAAAAAATAATTTTCATATCATATACTTGGATTCTCTTGGAATGCTTTTCATACATGGAAAAATACTGTACAAATTGGAGCAGTTTGGCATTAATGGCAAATTGTGGCTCTAGATAAAGAGATGGTTGAGTGGTAGAAGACAGAATAGTAATCAATGGAGGCTGCTCTTCGTGAACTAATGTAATTAGTGGTTTCCCCCAGGGGTCCAGGTTGGACCCATTGTTGTTGTTTTCGGTATTTATCAATGACATTGATCAAGGTATATCAGGCTTAATGTCCAAGTTTGAAGATGATATGAAGGTTGGCAGGGTTGTTAATGACAGTACACTACTGCAACAGGATCTAGAAAAGTTGAGCAGATGGGCTGAGATGTGGCAACTGAAGTTTAACATTGACAAATGTAAAGTACTGCATATGGTAGCAGTAACCTCAGAGTAACGTATCAACTGTGTGGTATTACACTCAGGGTGGTAGACAATGAAAAGAACCAGGGGGTGATTGTGCAATCAGATATGAAGTTTTCTGAGCAGTGAAGACAGGCTGCAAGAGTAGCTCACAGTGTCTTATCAGTGATATACAGGAATTTTTCTTGCAGGGATAAGGAGGTAATTATCCCCTTGCATAAGGCAATGGTCAGGCCACACCTTAAGTATTGTATACCGGTCTCGAGGCCTCATTTTAGGAAGGATATAGAGCTGCTGGAACGAGTACAGAGAAGGGCAATGCGATTGGCAAGTCGAACAAAGTGTTGCTGTTACCAAGATAGGCTTAAATTCTGCAAATTGCAGAATTTAAGCCTATCTGGAGACAAGGCACCTGCAAGGTGATCTGATTAAGGTGTATAAGGCCATGAATGGTTTTTCAGCAAGCTCAATGCTGATAGGATTCTTCCTCTTTCCCAAATCTGAATTTATGCCCGAGAGGACAAATTCAAATTGAGGAAAGACAGTTGTAGAATAGATGTGCGGAAATTTGCCTTTAGCCAGTGGGTGGTTGACTGCTGGAAACAAACTGCCATCTGTCATAGAAGTTCACAGTTTAAATAAACTGAATGCAGAATTAGACAAACATTTGGAGTAAATGGATGGGTGAATGGGAAGGTTTTTTTTTTTTTTTTTTTTGGTGATGCTATATAAGCTTGCTTTCTTGCATCATATGCATCTACTAATGCTAATGCCATTAACATTCAGATTACTCAATTCATTCAAGGCTTTAAACACTTCAGTCAGATCTCACCGTGCCTAGTATAGACACACTGCAATTTGCAGAACTGAAGCCTTTTGGGAAAGAGCACTCTTTTGCCATCCTATCTTTTCCCATCTTCAATCTGGTTTCCCTTCTCTGCAATTTGTTCCAGCAGATCTACATCCTTTCTAAAGTGAGCCCTTTGTATCTTGTACAGTGGGATAATCACCTCCTTATCCCTGCTAGCAAAGTGCCTGCATATCACTGACCAAACACATGAGCTGTCCTGGCTGCCTGTCTGCACTGCTCAGAAAACTTCAATTTTTGCCTGAACAATTATCTTCTTGTCTTTTTCATTTTCCACTACCTTGAGTGTAGTCTCATCAGTCTGTACCTCAGAGTACAGGGTGATGCAATAAGAGTAACAATCAGTACAACAACAGTCATCTCAAAGTGTGGTGCTGGATTACATGCTTTTATTTACAACTCTCTCTTTCTGTTACATGAGATTCCATTTGAATAAATTACGATTATATTATTGTAACCATAATATTAATAATTGCAATATTGGCAACTGTATCCAAATTTGTAACCCTTTCTATTTTTGTTTCCCCAACAGCACAGGCTGATGATGGGTATCAGTAAGATACCTGAAAGACTAGACTACTATACCTTAATGTATAGTAGTCTAGGCAAATAGCTTAATAAACTATATTATTAATTTCAAGTGGTAAAAGAGTGATATTAAATATAGTAATAATCTTAAAGGTTACATACCTATATCATCAAACAGTAAAGCAACAAAGAGTAAAGCATGAAGTCCAAAGAATGGGAAGCTCACACATGTGGGTCACAGGTCAACGGGTTGGAGGATGAGCTGGTTTCCTATCAGCAGAAGGCTACTTTGTTGGAGCTGTGGGGCAGTGATGCATGCCAATGTGCAAAGGCCAGCAGTGGTGTTTGCCAGTTATGCTGGTAGACTGAACCATTCAGGTTTATTGATAAATCTGATTTGATGAATTCTCATTTCATCTGTGGTGGACTGTGTTAACAGTGGAGCATGGTGAAAAGAGAAGCATTCTGAGATGAAGTGGAATGCACACTACTTGCAGTTTTTTTTTTTTTTTTGTCCTTGTGCAAGGACAGTGCACTTTTAGTTGAGATATGAGCACAGAGTATAACCCTATGCTTAATTATTAAAAAGACAGCTTAAACTTCTCAAATATCCACCACCAATTCTTTAGATGAATGATGATCTCCAAGTAATTCTCCAATGGGGCAATGATAACTTAGTTAATTTCAATCCTTCTAAAACTCAGCCTTGTCTTATATTTCACAAAATGGATTCTTCTGCTCTTATGCTTATCTTCAATGACACTTAGATATCTACAGAAGATCACATATCTCTATTATGAATTACCCTGACTTCTGATATCTCTTGGCATAAGCACATCACTAACATTCCTTCCTCTGCATCTAAAAAAACTGGATTTTCTCTTTTCCTCTCAGTGTTACTTTTCTTCCAAACAGTTACTCACTCTGTACAAATCTCAAACCCACCCTACTATAGAATATTGTTCAATTGAACAATATTCCATAGTAGGGTGGAATTGATTAGGAATATTATTCAATTGAACAATATTCCTAATCAATCCTTCTAAAACCCTGTCTTATATTTCACTTCCTTTTACTGTCCAACTTCAAACCCACAAAACCAATTTTTCTTGTTCCTCATTTATTCCTTCAACCTCTGTTTTCTGGAAACAACCTCCCTTCACATATATTTCCTGAAAATTACAATCTACAAACCCAGGCATAATACTAAGTACTATAGGTTCTAGTACCTTTCATGTTTAGGGTTTTCATTAAAAAAAAAAAAAAAAAAAAAAAAAAAAACCTGGGCTCAGAATCTGTTTAAGCATTTTGCTACTTGTGAAAAAATAGGATGGGTACAGGGAGCAGAGCATTTTGTTACTTGTGAAAAAAATAGGATGGGTACAGAAGAGGATCCGAAATTGAGGATGGTTCTATGAACAATTCTGATAGTGAATTGGGAATGTGGCAAATAATTGTGCTAGCAAGAATCTTCTCGTTTCTGTGGGATGAGGGCTTGAAGTCTAGATATTGGAAACTGCAAAAATCAAAATATTGAAAACTCTCAGATTTTCTAATAGCAATTAAATATAGTAACAGTTTTGTTTAAAAGCTAAATAGCAGTCTTGCTACTAATATGACTTTAAATAGAGAATGGCAAAACTTAAAGAAAACTTTAGTGGAAGAGGCTGGAAATTTAGAATAATGTATTATTATAAATTTCATGTCTAGGAAATAAGTGGACTCATACACCAACCATTAAATGAATTTTACTGTAACTAAAATTTTACAAATAAATATGTATGAAAAAACAAATTATATAGTTAACTATAATTTACAATAAACTGATGGCTATATATTACGGAATACTAAAACTATAATTTAAATTTTTTACATTTTAGCATATTTTATAGTAAATGATTTTATTATAGTTTTAGTATTCCGTAATATACAGTCATCAGTTTATTGTAAATTATAGTTAACTATATAATTTGTTTTTTCATATATATTTATTTGTAAAATTTTAGTTACAGTAAAATTCATTTAATGGTTGGTGTACGAGTCCACTTATTTCCTAGACATGAATTTTCCTGACCTCAGAGGCCTCTTTCAGGATAAATTTCATGTTTTGTGAAAACAGAAAATTTAAAATGGCATGTTGTGGTGGACTCAAGAAGTTAAATAAGCAGTCAGAGTAAAGAAAATATATTAAGAAATTTTTGGAAAATAAATCCTTATTGATATATAAAGAAAAGTGCAAATTCACAAAACAGCGTAGAGAAAAAAAATCTAGGGAAGCTTTTGGGAAAGATGAAAAATGTATAAGGAAGGTGGAAAAATTTTCAACATCTAGTTAAAAATCTTATAATGGAGAAAAACCATAGCTAAGGTATTCAAAAATGGAGCTGAAGATATCACTGAAGAAGAGGAAGAAACATATTGAAATGGGGGGAATTTTGGATGATATTTCTGTAATTGAGGTAGAAAATATCAAGTATGAAAAGATAACTGGTGAAATAAAACTGGGTCTAAATGCTGACCGATGGAGAGAAAATCCCCCCCCCCCCATTTCAATACGTTTCTTCCTCTTCTTCAGTGATATCTCCTTGTAATAGTCCAAAAGACTAACAAGGCATTGACTGTATCGATATACATAAAAAAAGGAAATAATGTTGAAATTTATAGAGAAATTTAACAGTACACACACACACACTCCTTAGTGTGTGTGTGCAGTTGAAATCTCTGCACTATTTTAGCAAAGAGTCTACGGAGTATTGCTGAATATAACCTTGGGGAAGAAGAGTCATGTTTTTAGGCTAAACTAGTGCTAGGATCAAATATTCACAATACAACAAATTATAGAAAAGTCATGGAAACATAACAAGAACCTGTTTTTAAGAATTTTTTAATCTTAAAAAAGCATATGGTAAAGTATCAAGAAATGTGCCCTTTCAAATTTTATAAAAATAAGGCACTGAGGATAATCTTTTAATGGGAATAAAAAGTTCATATAAAAATATGCAAACCTGCAGTGACAATAGAGGGAAACACCGAAAAATAGTTTAAGGTTAAAGTACAAGTGAGGAAGTGCTACCCTTTATTGCAAATGACTAATTTGCATTATTTTAGTTTGGGAGATGTACAAACTGGATCATTAGTTGTTATTTGGTTTTTAAGAGCATTAGCAACTAAGGCCATAATGCTCTGGGGATATGCGGTGGTCATTCCCTGACCTTTCTGCTTCCTCCATATTTGGTGGTCACAGGCTCAAACCCCTGTCTAATCAAGAAGCGTGTGCTATGCACTGCTGCTCCTGCCCACCTGGCTACGGAGGCACCACTGGATCATTATTATAGGCAGTTGATATTACACTGTTAAATAACAGTCTAAAAGTCTTCAGGAATCTCTGAATAAAACAGAATATGTGGACGACTTGGAATACGAACAAATACAAAGTTAAGGAAATTGGGAGAGACAAGGAAAATTGAAAATGTAGAATAAATAACCAAATTTTGTGCATCTAGGATCAATCTTTAATGAAAGATTAGACATGGAAATACATAACAGAATACATAAAGCTCCAAATGAATAGCAAATTCATTTGAAGCAAAAGAGAAATTAGCTGTTTATAACACAGTTTTTAAACTATTTTAACTGAGGTTAGAGCAAGGCAAGAAATAATGGAATCATCAAAATCAGTCTTTAGAGTTTTAAGAAAAATTAGCAGAACTAACAAATGGAAGCAATAAGAATCTCTGGGTGAGAACTATCCAACCAAAGGAAATGAAGCAAATTTAAAATGGCATGGACATGGAAAAAGGATGGGAGGAGAGAGTTTAGCTAAACAAATGATCTCTCTTTCTCCCTTCCATCAATATAAATATCTTAATAGGAAACAGGCCAACACAAAGGAATAGAGCAACAGAAGGCTGACCACCAATCAAATGTACAGTCGAAGCTCTTTATAGCAACCTTCTTTTTAACATCCCAACACATAACATCCTATGTGGTTGGTCCCGGCCAATTTCTCATTAACCTGATGCTATTTTACATTCAGTATAATGACCTTGAAAATAAAAAGATTTCTCTATAACGACCATAATTTTCACTTTCTTATTACAATATTTGCATTTAAAAATGACAGAATGCTTCAAATATATTAAGTAATTGCAGCTTGACAGTGAGAAATCATTTTTTAAGATTTCCCACACTTTTCTCACGGTGCAGTAATCAAATGAACAGTGGATAGAAGTCAGTTACAGTGTATGTCTGTTGGTATGGTTCCAAGAAAGCAGATAGCTTTGCTCATCATAAAAAATTAGGATTTTGCAAGCTGTAGATAATGGTGTGCATTCTAAGACTGACATCACCAAACAGTTCTACATTCCTAAGAGTACTCTGTTTATCATTCTGAAAGATCGGAAAAAGATTAAAAGCTTAGAGAAATCTGCTGCTGCACTGAGTAGAATTCGAGCATGAAAAGCGAAGTATCCAGATCTTGAAAAGGTAATTTTGGAATGGCTAAAGATGATGTGTGCAAAAAAAAAAAAAGTTCCTGTAGATGGTAACCTTTTAAAAGCTAAGGCTGAATCATTTGCACATTGAATGGATATTGAATAATTTAAAAATTCAGATGGATGGTTCCAGAAATTAAGACTTGCCATGGCCTGTCTTTCAAAAAAGTGTGTGGTGAAAGTGCACCTGTGGACTGTGATGCTACAAAGGAATGGAAGGAAAACCATTTTGCTGACATACGACCCCAGACATCTTCGATGCTGATGAAACTGGACTCTTTTAAATTGCTACTGGATAAAGAACTTACATTTAAAGGCAAGAGATGTAGTGGCAGAAAAAAGGCCAAACAACAGATTACCATTCTACAAGCAGCAAACATGACTGGTACAAATAAGCATCCTCCTCGATCACTGGGAATGCCCAGAAGCCTCAATGCTTTAAAGATTTGAAGATTTTACCGACTATGTATCGAGCAAACCAAAAGGCATGGATGACATCACAAATCTGCAAAGAATGGATCAGAGACTTAGATCGCAGGATGAGCGAGAAGAATTTTGCAGTTTGTGGATAACTGCACTCCTCATTGTCAAGTAAACAACCTATGTGCAATCACTGTCGGGTACCTACCACCAAATGTGATGTCAGTTCTTCAGCCACTCAATCAAAGTGTAATCCAGTTTTTTAAGAAACACGACAGAAGAATGTTAGTAAATAAAACTGTCTTGTCTCGAAAGCAAAATTCAGTGCAAAACTGACATCCTGCAAGAACATATTTATGTGTTTAAGCATGGAATGAAACTGATGAAAAATTGATTGCCAATTGCTTCAAACATGCAGGATTTACCTGACCTGAATGATGAAATGTGCGAAGTTTTGCATGCTTATTCCTCTATTAATTTAATACTGTAGTCTTCTTCTTCTTCATGTGCCTTGTCCAGTCCCCCGGATGTTGGCAATTACTAAGGAGAAAGCATCTGTCTTCTGTTAGTCTGAATAGTTTTTATACATTTTGTATGCCAGTCCATTGTTGAATGTTATGCAGCCAATATGTTCACCTCCTACCAATCCCCCTGTTTTCCTTCAATCTTGCCTTTCATCATCAACTGAAGTACTGTAGTATATATAAATAAGATTATTTTTAATAATTTTTCTCACTCCCCTGGAGGGTCGTTATATAGAGCTTTGCCTGTATATACATTACAGATTTTGAATGGTGGATAATATACCTTTGGAAATGTAGCACACACTGAACACTGATGCAGTTTTACAGAGTTGCAATCATATTTCATTTCTAGTGAACAATTTACAGAAGGTCAAAACACATACAAAAACAATATTGGTAAAATTATCCACTTTTACCTAAGGCTGTCAATGGCGTGAAACTAAGTGAAGTGTCTATGTATGTATTTATTCACACTACTCCATGTCAGTTTTACACCTAGTTTCCAAATGACACTATGCAAAAGCTGACAATGATGAACAGCATTAAAAATCAGAACTTTAAATGTTAACAATCTGGAAACCCTTGTTACCTGATCTACTACAATTGTGGCCAAATCTTTGAATATATCATGTAATTCCACTATAGAACGAACAACATGTGTAATCTCTTTTTCTCTTTGTTCTGCCATCTGTAAATTGTCCTCTATAAAAAGCATCTGTTCTTGAGTAAGCTGGGATACAAACTTCTGAAAAATGAAAGCAAGAAAATAAAAAATAAATGAACAAGTAATTGCTACAATGACAACTATAGATAAACAGGTCAAAACTCTAAACATTTTTCACATATTAAAATTTCATATGAGAAAGAATGCACTACACAAACAATAACTGCTAATATTAACACACATTAAGTAAACAATAGGATATAAAAGGTTGTTAGAACTATAAAAAGATCTTAAACTAAAACCCACTAAATTTCTGCTTAACTATGCATATAAGGATAGAAAAATAAAATAAAATGCAACTATGCCAAAAAAAAAAAAAAAAATCTATTCTGTATCTTTATACAGAAAGAATTTATACTTCTTTATACAAAAAGAATATGCTGAGATTCTCAAGCCAATACTGAATATCACTAATACTAATCCCCGGAGTTTATTAGTAGAAGAAAAATAAAAATTAAAGATACTGAAGATTTTTTTAAAATTTATTTTCTGTTTTGTATAATTATTTATTATATTGTATATCTTGATAACATAATGGCATATAGCATCATAGCTGCCAACTTCTGGCTTTCAAAAAGCTGGAGTTCAATCATAAACAAGAAGGAAACAGGAGCTTTTGGGCTAAAATAGGCAAAAAATATGAGGAAAAGAGATTTTTTGGAAAGTACACACTGTACTAGAAATTAAATTTCACTAACAACATGCACATTTTATATTAGGATATACATATACAACTGGGGAATAGCAACCCACGATTAAATTATACACTTGGTGGAGTTGAATTGAAAATGGAGGAGGAAAGGGATCTGAGAGTTAAAATATATGGGTAGATATGAAGTTTTCTAAAGGCAGCCAGGAAAGCCCATAATTATGTCCTATCAATGATTTATCGAACGTCATCCTGTAGAGATAGGGAGGTCATAATCTCAGTTGTAAGACCACGTTTAGAATACTGTGTCCAAGTACAGAGACCTTATCTGAAAAAAGACATTGAACTTCTTGAAAGGATCCAAAGAAGAACATCTCAAATGGTGAGATCGGCAGGACAACCGTAGGAGGAAAGACTGATTATGTGGGCTACAGGGCTTGGCAACCAGGCACCTCAGAGGTGACCTGATTGAGGTTTATAAGGTTCTGAGAGGGATTGGTAAAATGAACGAATGTGGAATTTTCACTGTTATAAAGAATTCCAGAACTAGAGGTCATAAATTCAAATTACAGGGGTTGAGGTTTGTATTAGATTGTAGGACATTTTCTTTTAGCCAGCTTGTTGTTGATTGCTAGAACACGTTGTCCCCACAGGTAGTTGAGGCTAACAGTTTGAATAAATTCAAAGGTCAACTAGATTCAACCTGTGTGAAGAGGTAAGCATATAATTTTGCATTTTCTTATCTACTTGTTTTTCTTTTTTTTTTTTTTGGCAGTGCAGCAAAGGCCTGTAGCTGCCTTGCACTATATGGTGAATACTATTACTATATAGGATTTTTTACCAGTGCAGTATACCTTCAAACATTAGCTTACCTAGGATTTTTCTGTCTGTGAATTTCTGTTGTTGGTATGTTGTTTAATGACACAAGGGCTACTAAGGCCATATTGTGCCTGTGAATTTATGTGTGGATTTTCTATTAGACATTAATTGAATTTGATTGCTACAAGTAAGATACCTTGTAGACTTTTCCCTCTTCAGAAATCTTGGGTAAAAGTTTTGTTCATAATAACAGTTGTGCTGTCTTGGATGTCAGAAATATTTCCACAGAAAGAAAAGATTGGAACCAAGCTTTTGTTTTTGCCAAATATTCTTTCATATTCAGTACTGATATGAAGAATTGTTAAAATTCCATGCATGACTTGGGATAATTTTTTTATATTTCATACTTCTCGTTCACTTGTCAATTCCCTGATCAAGGACCAGGGAATTGGACAGAAATTTCTTCTTTCATAAGTGTCTGAAAGGTTCTCAGACTGAAATTGACAAAACTGATGCTGCAAAACATCTATTTCTTCACCTACTTCTTATCTTTAATGACACCAAGGAAACTGGAAACATGTCCACAAAAAAATTTAAATTTGAAAATGATGCACTGACAACATATGAAATTTGTACTAGCTCAACATTTATAAGAACATTTCTCAAAGGGAACTCATGCACTATATAGTCACATGCAGCAATAAAGTAATTCCTCACTGGACAAAGGAACTCTTGTTTTAGACTCTCTGATCTTGGCATGACTTATGGCTAAGTCAGAATCATCCTTATGGTTTAAGTCTGCTTGGTAATCAATTTCGAAAATGGAAGTTTTAAAAACTGTTTGTAAAATAAATTTGCACATAACATTCCTCAAGATATCTAAGAGCAATGACCTCAGCACATGGATTTGTGATAGGCTGAAGAGCTATGGTAAGATTTTCAAATGCTGGCATAACATTTAAAAATAACAAGCATATTGCTCAATTCAAGCCAGAAAAGAGAAACATGAATAGACTTTCTGCATGAGCAAGGACATCATGCCTAGAATTATCAGCGTGGGTGACCTGTTTGGGATTTTTTTCACCAAACGTTTGCAATTTAGAAGTTCTTTTCTTAGGGATTTTATTCATCTGACACCTTCCAGTTCATGATGGATCATGAATTGGATTTGAATAGGAGTAGATGGCACTCACTAGTAATCGCTTGTACTTCAATTTGGTAAAGGAAAAGAGCTCACATGGCTTTTCTCACCACTTCTAACCTCTTCTTTAAATAGACTTAACAAAGGCTGCCACTATTTCACCAGTCTAGTTACACATTTAACTATTCCACATTTCTGTTTTGCAAGACAGATTAGCACAGCACATCTGATGGCTAATGCATTAATGAAAGTAAGCAGAAATTAGCAAAATTAACATTGTTTTATTTTTTTGTAAAAAGAAAAAAAATAGGAAAAAACCAAGTTTATGCAAAAAAGATGGAGAACTCTTCATCACCAGCTATGCTGCATATACAAAGATTTTTTTTTTTTTTTTTTGATTTGGTAGTTATTGGCGCATCGGCTTCTGTGGCCATATTGCACCTCCCAAGGTTTTTGCAGTACTTTGATCCAAGCCCGAGGCGGGAATCGAACCCGCGACCTTTGGGTTGCCGGGCAGGTACTTTACCCACTCGGCTAGCCCGGTCGGCTATATACAAAGAGAAGGGATTCTGCATCTGCTAGCAACTAAGTGGCTACAACTTCTGAATCCTGCTAAACAAACTTTTTTTTATTGCATTTTGATATCCCTTCAAATTTGTAGTAAAGCTATTATTCACTTTTAACTCATTAAGTAGGAAAAAAACTTTGCCACCAAGTGTTCACTGTATTGACATAAGCAAGTTATAAAGACTAATATTTAATTAGTTGGAAGGGCAGTGTTACATGGTTATTTAGTTCAAGAGAATGAATTAAAATAAGCAATATTAACCTACTACATGAGAGATTATATCATTTTACTGAAAATTAAATTGAATACACTTCAATTGGATGCATTTGTCATCAGGCCTGTTGGACTGGCTCTTAGCTGATGTGGTTTAAACTACTGGAACTGTGTCTACACTAGGCAGCCACCTGGTTGAAAGACTATTAGCATTAGCATTAGTAGAGGCATTTGATGCAAGAAAGCAAGCTTATGCAGCATCAGCCAAAAAAAAAAAAAAAAATAAAGTAAAATAAATAAATAAAAAATAACCACTTCCACTTCACTCCTCTGTTCGTTCGAAATACCTGTCCAGCTGAACCTTAAACTTATTTAGGCTATCAACTTCCACAACAAGGGATGGAAGTCTGTTCCACCTACCAACCACCCGCTGGCTAAAGGCAAATTTCCGCACATCTATCCTACATCTGTCTTTCCAGGACTATATCCTGGAATATGAGTTTATTTCTGATGAGTTGAGGACTGAGAGGGAATTGGGAAGTAGCTTTAAGTCAGACAGAAATCTGTTTACCTGGGTGGGGTTTTCCATTTACTGACAGTCATAGAATTATGGTTTGTGAACACCGATGTTTATGAACAGAGAGGCTGCTTCAGAATTAAATTGAATGCTTCAGATTAAGTCGATCAAAGAAGTCTTCACCTATCTGTGCTGATTCATCAGGAGCAAGCAAGTTTTTTCTTTGTCTTCAACTCTGAGTCACTATGGGATCTCTGTTAATGGGCTTGCACACATTTTTATCTGCTAAGTGCTTGAGGACTTTTTGGCAGTAATCTTCTTGATTCAGAATGACTATGGCATTGCTCTTTTTCTTTGAATACATGGATTGTCAAATCTTCCTTCAGGGCTCTGATTGCTGATGCTTCTTTCTTGAAGATGATGGATCTTTTTTTAGAACTTTTTATGCCTGAGGATATCGATGGCTTAAGTTGATGTGATCTCTAAAGTTGAAACCTTTTTATAGTAGATTTTGTTCTATGGCAGATAATTCTATTGTAATTTACAGAAGGCCTGAAAGTTAGGTTGTTCTGTGAGATGGTGTGTAATGGAGTGGTATCAGTTGTAGACTTGGAAAGGTTGAAGTGAGAGCTGCCTGTTATTAGTATTAGCAAATAATGTAAGGAAGCAAGCTAATATAGCATCATACAAAAAAAAAAAAACAAAAAAAAAAAAACAATCCACCTCATTTTCCACTCCTTCCAATAATTTGTCCAATTCTTCCTTAAATATATTCAAACCTACCAATCTCCACAACACCAGATGGATATCATTCCAACAATCAATCACTCTCTGGATTAAAGAAAATTTTTTACACATCTATTCTAAAACCATCCTTTTTCATTTTAAATTTATATCCCTTATATTTGTTGTCTGAGAAAGAGTAAGGATGGTATTAGCATTTAGTTTAATAAAGAAGACTTATACATTCAATCAGACATGGCAATTTGCAAAACTGAAGTTTTTTATGGTAAGAATACTCTTTGTGTTGTTGATTAATACTGCTGCTCTTCTCTGCATTCAATCTGATCCAACCGATCCATATCATTCCTAAAATGAGGTCTCCAAACCTGTATGCAGTACTCAAGGTGCATCCTAACCACTGACTTATATAGCAGAATAATAACCTCCTTATTCCTGCTGGAAAAATTCCTGTATATCTCTGATAAAACCCCATGATCTGTTATAGCTCATGGGGTTTTGTTCTGTTAAATCAGTTTGGTGTGGCATAAGCACTGGGAAAATGAAAATTAGAGCAGGGGTGTACTATAGGCCTAATGACTATAACAAGTGTAATGAGCAACCATTCAGAGAAATTGAGCAGGCCAGTAAATCAGAATGCCTAATAATGGGGAATTTTAATTTTCTAGATATCAAATGGGACTTGTCGGTTAGTCACTCACACTAGCAAGTCTTTTGTGGATTTATTGGATGACTGTTTTCTATGACATTATGACAGAGAGGCAACAAGAGAAAGCATTACTTTTAATCTGATTATCAGCAGCAATTCCTCATACATTTAAGAACCTGCATATAAAAGAACTACTAGGTGGCAGTAATCACAGGGTGTTGATATGGGATTTACTTAAAGTAATAACTACTATTGATAATAAAGGGAAGGGATTTTGCTTTCATAAAGGTGACATAGTGGTGTCAGTTTTTAAATTCTATACAGTGGGACCAACTCATAATGTTACCAATAGCAAATTTAAATGGGAAGCATTCTGAGAAGAAATCATAGAAGTTACTAGGTTTTTCATACCAACTAAGAAAGTGTTCAAGGCTTAGACCTAAATGGATATCAAATGAAATGATGTAATCTTAGCAAAGAAGATAAATGCATATAAATTATCAAGTGATACAGAAGCCTATGGTAGATATAAACTAGTCTGTAATCAAGTCAGAAAGGAGATTAGGCCAGCTAAAGAAGATAATGAAAAGTCTTTGGCAAAGGGTGAAAGAAAAATACTTCTATATTTATGTAAACACCAGAAGAAAGGGGATGCATCACAATTGCCCACCTGACATCAATGGTTTAACATCGATGATCCTGTTCAGGTTGCTGACAAACTGAATAGATATTTAATTATAACCACCTGTATACGATTAATATAACCGTGTAAATACAATCACAGGAAATTTTGGTGTAGCTTAGAACAGTGTTTTCTCATGTCAATCAAATTCTCCATTATGTCTCTCACTGCCTCCTGATCAACCAACTGCACTATTATACTGTACCTCATGTAAACTTTCAAAGCTGATGTAAACCTCATGTAAACTTTCTAAGCAGTGTTTTATTTATTTTTTAACACTTAAAAAATGCAAATCTCAAGAAACTTTCCCAAGATCTGTGATATGTTAAATTTAAAAAAAAAAAAAAAGCCACTTTTAAATTTATATGATATGTAGTTTGAATAACAGTAGTTGTCATTTGATTAGGAGCAAATAATGAAAGACTATATCAAGTAATTTTATTCACATCAGGAAGTACGCTACTTCAGAGCAAGATAAGACAAAGTTGTTTGTTATTTGGTTTTTAGGAGCATTAGCAACTAAGGCCATATTGCTCCGGGGATATGGCCTTAGTTGTTAAGACCATATTGCCTTATGTTTGTTTGTTTGTTATTTGGTTTTTAGGAGTATTAGCAACTAAGGCCATATTGCTCCGGGTATATGTGGTGGTCATTCCCTGACCTTTCCACATCCTCCATATTTGGTGGTCATGGGCTTGAACCCCGGTCTAATCAAGAAGCATGTGCTACGCACTGCTGCTCCTGCTCACCTGGCTACAGAGGCGCCATAAGACAAAGTAACCTATGGACATATTTACAGAACTGTATTAATACTGTATAACTGCATTCTAAGTTACACTAGCCAGAGCAACAGCACTCGAGTTTTTATTTTTTTTAAATTAAATTTTCTAAAAGTTCCCAATTTATGATATTTAACTATATGTCAATGAAGAAATTTTGACTGAAAGAACAATTAGTGGCGGTAAAAGGATAGGATTCATCTAAATCCTATCCTTATGTTTGTTTGTTTGTTATTTGGTTTTTAGGAGCATTAGCAACTAAGGCCATATTGCTCCGGGTATATGCAGTGATCATTTCCTGACCTTTCTGCATTCTCCGTATTTAGTGGTCACAGACTTGAACCCCGGTCTAATCAAGAAGCATGTGCTACGCACTGCCGCTCCTGCCCACCTGGCTACGGAGGTGCCTCCTATCCTTATACAACTGCTAATAGAATAAAAATAAATAAATTGGAAATACTGCTAGCAGAAATAATGAATTAATTATTCATATATTATATAAAATAAAATACTAAGCAAAGTCAGATTTCGTGAGATGAATTAAAAATTAAATGAAATGTTTTGTCATACAGAAAACAAGTGTATCAGTATAACTTGACAAACGTCTTTCATTTTTCCAAATTTTAAACAACAGCTGCCAGAATCTCACCTTATCAAACATATCATCACTAGACATATCATGTGGTGTCAAGCCATCTCCTGATGGAAGTAATGGAGTATCAAAAAACTGTTGAGATCGTTCTTCTTGAGATCTTAGTTCTACAAAGAAACATATTTTGCTTTAGTAAAACATAAACACAAATGATGTCATAATACGCAAAGAAAAAAAAAAAAAAAAAAACAACTTTGGAATGAAGTTCACAGTTTATGTATACAGGGTGTTTCAAAAATATGTATCAAATTCTGAACGGTTATGGAGTAACAGTGTTTGAATTTTAAAAAATGGCAATTCGATAATAAAGATTGTTATTGAATTGTTATGTCTGCTTATTCTTATTTTTTCATTATTTTTAATCACTCAAAATTCCACAGTCATTCTTTAAAATTAAAATGGTTGTAGTTCAACAACCATCAGAATTGGATACAGATTTATATTACTTTTCTTATTTTGGATCTAGAATATGTTGCAAATTTTTTTTCCCATATGCCTAAAAACATCTAACCTAAGTTTACAACAGAAGTATTGAGGAATACTTCTGTTGTCTTGTTGGAGGTTTGTGTATATGTACACAAACCCCCAACACGATCAATACAATTAACACTCAATTGAAAATTACAGATTACAATGGCAGGATTCCAGAATGAACACTAACTTTTACTTGAGTATAACAATTATACTAATTAAATTTATCACATGGATTAAAAGTATTTCATTCTCATTCTAGTTCTTTAAAATAATGATAATTTAAAAAACATTTCATGTTTAATAAAATAGCATGCAGACATTAAACATAATTTTAAAAACAACTCACAAAGTAGGTGAACTGTTTCACCACAATGCTTAAAGTTAACATTTAGTTGTGTCAAGAATCAAAATTTTGTTATTTATGTTTAAATCAAATAGCCATACAGGTTGGAATTTCATTGTCAACTAAAATTAAAGAAGCAACTCAATCTTTCACAAAAACAAACTTAGAGTAGGGACATTTTGATTTTATTTCTTTTAATCAGAAAGTACAGCAAAACTTAATTTTACATCCCTTTACATTAGATTATATACAAAAAAAAAATGTAAAACAGAAAAAACAGCAACTCGGTTACAAAAATAAAAATAATAAATTTATGTAGTTTCAATTAAATATGATGTGAAAATAATGCATTAGACAACAAGAGAAATGTTGGCAACAAATTAAAGTGTTTGCATGTATAGTATAATTAATCTTGCTAATTCATCAGTGGTGGGATTCCCTGAACTGGAAGCAGTACACACCATATAATGGTATTTTCTATCCACTGTATTGTATTGTACAGTACAGTACAGTATATAAAGAGTCAGAGCTATCCCACATGCTTTCTAGTGGTGAAATTGCAATCATTTATACATCTTTAGAAAATGTACAAGTGCAAATTTTCATGGTGAGCCATATAACTGCTCTTGGTGTTGCAATTTATATGATATTTGTAAAAAATATAAGTAATTGTAATATAAGTATAAATATATATATATATATATAAATATAAATAAATACAAATATAAATAAAAGTATTTGGCAAAAAATATGATACATGACCATTGTAAGGGACCTAACAATGGTCATGTACCTTACACATATGCATAAATAGAAGAAACATGCTTTAGGCAGTCAAAGTTCATTAGTTATCGATATCAAGAAACAGACATCTTGCTTCTGGAATGATTACCTTCAAGATAGAGTACTGTTAAGAAAATACTGTATATGCAGTTTCTAATTTTGCCATTTTAATTCCTGAAATGATATAAGTTGACCACTAAACAATGCAAGACTGAGAAAACAGAAAATAACCAAAATTTAACATTGTTCTTATGGGAATTTTATCAGGACTGAAAGAACATGTCATGAAAACAGTAAAATCAGGGATTACAAAATCAAAGTTTCACTTTAATTGGCTAGATATTCACTTTAATTGGCTTTAATTGGTTAAATATTATTTAACACATAACAGAATTTTAGAATAAAAGGGCCATTCAAAAAATAAGGTTTGCCAACTAGGGAATTGTTATTGTTAATTTCATGTGTGCAGTTAATATAGTCATGTGTACCAAATAATAGGTCTAAGGACTGTGTATCAGAATTTATAGTTTTCCTATTGTGCTTTCCTTTATACAAGTGTTTCTACAAATCCTTTGTAGAAACATTTATTTTATTATAATTTCTACAAAGGATGTTAACATAGAACCAGACTATTTGTTTGTTTTGTGAACAGAAGAAATAAAGATGTGAATAGAAGAAATAAAGTCCATAAAATGAAGACACATTAGAAAAAAAAAAAAAAAAAAAAAAGTACACAATTCTATGACCTATTATTAACTGTACATAAAATTCAAAGCCGCCAAAATCTTAATTTCTCAGACTATAGTCTGTTAAACTAAAAAAAAAAAAAAAAAAAAAAAAATACATATAGTTACAGAATGTTAAGAAAAAATGCTGTTCTGTGAAATAAAAAAACAATACATGACGTACTTCTGTATTTTACTGCACTTATCGTGTAGAGAAGAACTTAAAATTTTGCCAACTAAAGCTTATTCAGAGTCTGAAAAGTTCTGAGTTCTTGCTCGAGGTTCAGACAACTTCCTATTGATGCATGGCACTCGGTAGGATGATGGAAGGCGATGGTGAGCAAAATACTGGTTTCTTTGTATTCTCTTTTATTGTTAAAATATTTTAACTGATGGTAAATACCATCAGACTGAGGCAGTTATACCATATATTTTAACTAAAATTAAAATATATGGTATAACTCAGTAAAGAAAAAATTTCTGATTTCTGAAATCTATTTCAAATATATTCTGCAATAAAACTGAAAAATTTCTGAAATCTATTTCAAATATATTCTGCAATAAAACTGAAAAAGATATTGAAAATAATATTATTATTAGCATAAGCAAAAATGTGCATCACAAGAACTTACTCTTCAGATACACCGACTGAGACGACCTAAATGATGTTGTCAACTCTTGCAAAGATGTCACTAAAGAAGTCAACACATTTTTACTGACTTGGTCATTGCTAGGACAGGTATCTTTTGTTCTGGATTTTATTTGATGAACAAGGCGCTGACAATGTGAAAACATCTAAAAGATAAAAATATACTGACAGTACATTTCCTTTAATTTTTTAAGCTGCTTTACAAGTATGATTAAAATATTTTTATTTTGTTTTAATCTCTTACATTCCCTCCAGGACACTGATTTTATAAAAAAAAAAGCAAATCAATTCTGAATTAACATAAAGTGAATTTGCAGTAACCTGTATATGGCTCTTTGTGCCATTACATTTACAGACAAAAGTGCCTTGTTCACTATTAAAATAAAAATCTACACTATTATACACAACAAAAACTGAGTACAGAATAATAATCAGTTCAATTTTCTCTCTGTTAATCTTTCTATATATTTCACCATACTGAAGTGAACAGTAATACAAGAGATAAGTGGTTATACCGGTAGAACAAAATGATGTTTTGTGTCTCAAATTAAATTTGTGGTGGATACCAATATGACAAGGCCTCTGTAGCTGAGTGGTCAGGAGCAGGAGTGCAGTAGCACATGCTCTTTGAGTAGACTGGGGTTCAAGCCCCTGACTGCTAAATACGGTCAATCTGCCAACCCACACTGGACCAGCATGGCAGATTATGGTCCATTTCCCTCAACGTGAATTGTTGAGGAGGCTTCCATCCTGTAGTGGGTTGACAATGGCTGCAGTTAATCTTTTTTTTTTTTTTTTTTTTACCAATATTTACTTATAAAAATTAATGAACTTCTGTATTTATATTTATGTTTTATTTTATTAATTTATATAAATATAAATAAGAGCAAAACTTTTTAAAAATTTAATTTTGATAACCAATCTATTTGAATCAGCTAGTAAAATGATTATATCTTAATTTTTTTATTTTAAATTAAATTTCATTTTTTAAAAATACATGTACCTTGGTTATGTCTTGGGTTAATATTTCAATATCTCTTTCTTCTGTTGTTGTGTCATCCATGGTTGGGCGATTAAGATGCTTATCATGAAGGGCTGTAAGTTCCTGAACTGTAACATTTATATAAAAAATACATTAATTAAATTAAATTAAATTAAAAGGCACATCTGAAACACAACCTGCCAAAATATTGAAACAAGAAATGCTCCAAGTTACTAAATGAGGAATAATAATCCAAATTATACCGAGTTTCATGTATTCAAATATAGAGTTGCTATACATCGCTGTTAGCATCAGTTAAACAAATGCCATTTTTTAACATACAACTCTATCATAACCACTAAAAACATTTACTAAATATGGATAACTTAATGTAAAAATAATAACATAAAAATCTTAACTCAATGTTAATATTTAGCAGAAATTGCAAAACATTATTCAGAAAAACCTTAACATTATTAGCAATGTCAAATGGCAAATAAGGCTTTTAAGTGCCAATTGTTTTTGTAATTGGATATCCAGTCTTCTCTTTGACCGCTCACTGTGAGTGACGGTAGATGGCCCTCTGTCTAACTTCTCCACTAATGCTGGTGTTCCCCAAGGTTCAGTTCTTTCTCCCACTCTTCTCCTCTTCTTCTTCTTAATGACCTTCTTCCATTGATGAGAAATCCTATCCGTAGTTTTGCTGATGATAGCACATTGCATTCCAACTTCCAGTTTAAGAAAAAGTGCCCTGCAAAAACAACTTCAACTTCTCTAATATCCATTATCAATTCCTTAAATGCTGATTTCCATGTAATTCTCCAGTGAAACAAAGATAACTTAGTTGATTTCAATGCTTCTAAAACTCAGTCCTGTCTTATAATTTGCAAAAAGGATTCTTCTGCTCCTATGCTTAACTTCAGTGACACTCCGCTTTCTAGGCAAGATCATATATCTCTATTGGAGTTTACCCTGACTTCTATTCTCTCTTGGCATGAGCACATTACAAATATTGCTTGCTCTGCATCTAAAAAACTGGGTTTTCTCTTTCGCTCTTGGCATTACTTTCTTCCAAACTTTCTCAGACTTCCAGACTGCATTTAAAAAGGGCAGTTGGGTTAATTAATGACTCGTCTCTAACAGTCTCTCTGTCTCATAGACATTCTGTTTTTGCTGCATGCCTTTTCTATAGGTACTTCCATGGGCACTGTTCTTCTAAATTGGCTTCTATAATTCCTGCTCTCTCTTCCAAAGCAGTCCGAACATGTGCTGCAACCAGTCAACATCCTTTTACTTTCCAACTTCAAATTCACAGAACCAACTTTTCCTTCTTCCTCGTTTATTCTTTCAACTTCCATTTTCTGGAACAACCTTCCTTCATATGTGCTTCCTAAAAATCACAATCTACAGAAATTCAAGTCTAATGTCAACAAGTATCTTCTTCCATCTTCTCAATCTTCAGCCCATGCATGATACTAAGTACTATAGGTTCTAATACCGCTCATGTTTGGGGTTTTCATTAAAAAAAAAAAAAAAAAAAAAAAAGTAAAAATTTAAATAATATACTATAGGGTGTCCCATAAATTTAGAGCCATTGGCTACATTTGTTCATGGTTTTTTCATTTTGTTGCAATTGTGTGTGGTGAAAAAAAAAAAAAAAAAAAAAGCAGATTGAAGAAAGAAATTTGTTTCCCAAAATATACAAAAGTCAAACTTCAAAGAAAACAAGAAAGCAAACCTGGGGTATAATTCTTTTAAAGATTTATCTGGAAAATCATAAAAAGAAACATGTTTCAATTGAGTACAGTTAAAAACAAATTATGTGGACACTTCTTGCACTCATATTTTATGGATAACTTGAGATGAAGCCTGCAAAATATCTGGAGATACAAATATTTTTGTCAGCTTCATCTCAACTGCTTCCAGCTGAAGTTGAAGACCTCTCCAAATGGGTAGTGTTCAATCAACTTGTGTTGCTTATTGCAAAAATTCTCCTGAAGCTATATAAGAAGTCTAATTTGTCTAGCATACTATGATCTTCAAAAGAATTTTTAGCATCTATTCCAATATTAACTCTGGAAACAGATGTCACGTTGTCAGTCTATAATCTGCATCAATCTGAAGTTACTCTGTATTATCAACAATCTCTCTCTTTTGATAAATCTGCCTATTAAATCTCTTAAAGAAGCTTTTAATGAGTTATGGTGAATGCATAAACAAATCCTAGAGATTGATTATGTTCTGAGAAATGACTCAAAGGAAGAAGCAACTGTCACGAAAAAAAAAACACTTTCAACAATATAATATAAGAAAGAGCTTTCATTATAATCACGGCACATTGTGACAATCAAATATGCTTGGACTGATGAAAATACTCATTCAAATCACAGAATATATCAAAACTCTTTCAGCAATTTTAGAGCCATTAAACTGCACAAAACCTCAGACGGCTCACATTTTTATTGGTAATATTTGCGTAATCTGCTCGAAGAAAAGGTTCTGAGGGGTTGATTTATTTGCCACTGAGATTTTCTTATCATACTGATAGGCACAGTGGATGACATGAAATCCACACCTTTAAAGATGTTACAGTTCTGGGTCATTTTCAACAGAAACAAGCTCCACACACAGTTCACTGACAAAGGCCAGGTTCACATTGGGATCATTTGTTAAAACATTAATTATTTTTACCAAGGAAAAGAGACACCATTCCTAGGAATTTGTCAAGCAAGATTCACCTTTGTGTGGTGAAAAATGACAGTAGCTCATAACAGGTGCTCTATTCTCACCATAATCAATGTCTATTTACTCACAATTAGCTAAGTGCCAAGTAAAAAAAAAAAAAAAAAACCACAGCAGAAAAGAACATAATAAAACATTAACTATTATAGTTTGTGTGAAATAATAAGGAACTAATCCATAATATGCTAAATATGAAGATTTTATGGTACCAGACGTGAATGGTTTGGGAACTAGTGGTTCCCAAACTGTGCTATGTAGATGCCAAGGGATCTGTGGATACATTTCAGTAATGGCTATTTTGAATTTTACTTTTTTTAATTAAAGGAATAATGTTTTGTTAAAAATAATCACAAAACTTCTTTAATTGGCAATATATATATATATATATATATATATATATAGGCACCCTATATTTACACGAGCAAGGATGTCAGGATCTGTGGTTATTTTTCGAAGCCAAAAGGGGTCCGTCAGCAAAAAAGTTTGGGAAATGCTGTATTACACTGTAAAAATGCTGTAAAAAAAGCCGTGAATTAGGGTTGAATTTGAAAGTGTCTGCAATTCTGCCCAGACACGATAGGAGGGAGTATATGATGAGAGCCTTGTCGATCAATTCGGCCCTGGAAAGATTGTGCAAGGCTCAAGGGGTAGAATTTTTTTCAGCCTGGACTGTACTTGTTAACAGGAGAGATTGCTTCTACAGGGATGGGATACACTTAAATAGAAAGGGTGCAAGAATATTTGCTGATGCTATCGAGGCAGTGTTAGGTGGGTCGGAAAACTGCTAGCTTGGGGGGAGACAAAGACCAATAGATTGACAGTAGCCACTGGCAGAGGTGAAAGTAATTCTCGCACTGCTTCTATTGGATTGAGCAGCAGCCTGGAAAACAAGATGCAGGATATTTCAGAGACTGCTGAGAGTCACTGCGGTACAAGTAAACACATGGGTTGTGTTAGGGCAGCTAAGAATAGGAACAGGTGCATGTATACTTGCGTGTACATCAATACTAGGAGTTTGGTAAACAAATTTGATGAATTTGAGGTATTGCTCAAAACATCAAAGGCAGATATTGTTGGGATATCAGAGACGTGGTGTCACACAGATATAAGGAATGCAGAACTGGAATTTGAGGAGTACAATGTGTACAGAAAGAATAGAAAGGGAGGAGGGGTTATGCTATTAGTTAAGAAACACATAAAATCCAAGGAAGTGAAGCAAGTCGACATTGCTGGACAGTGCAGTGTCGAATCAGTTTGGTGTGACATAAGCATTGGAAGATCAAAATTGAGAGTAGGAGTGTGCTATATGCCTAATAACTCTGATGAGTATATAAGAAACTGTACAGGGAAATAGAGTGGGCCAGTAAATCAGAGAGTCTTATAATGGAGGATTTCAATTTCCCAGATATTGATTGGAATTTGTGGGTTGGTCACTCACACACTAGCAAGGCTTTTGCGGATTTATTGGATGATTGTTTTCTACATCAGCATGTTCGGGAGGCAACTAGAGGGAGTAATACCCCTGATTTGATTATCAGTAATGATTCTTCATGCATTAAGAATCTGCAGATAGAGGAACCACTAGGTGGCAGTGATCACAGTGTGCTGAAGTGGGATTTACTCAAAGTAACTACCATCAGGGGTAAAGGGAAGGGTTATTTCTTTCATAAAGGCGACTACAATGGTCTGAGACAGTATTTAAATTCTATACAGTGGGACCAACTGATGATGTTATCAACAGCAAATTCAAAATGGGAAGCATTCAAAGAACTTATCTTGGAAGCTACTTGGCTTTACATACCAACTAAGAAATATTGTTCAAGGTTTAGGCCTAAATGGATCAGATGAACTAATGAGGCATATGGCAGAGAAGAAATATGCATGGGATACATATAAATTAACACGTGACACAGACGCCTATGATAGATATAAGTTGATCTTTAACCAAGTTACAAAGGAGGTTAGGCAGGCAAAGGCAGATTATGAGAAATCTTTGGCAAGGGATGCAAAGAAAAACAGCAAAGAGTTCTTTACTTATGTAAACTCTAGATGGAGGTGGATGAATCAGATTGGTCTACTTGATATCGATGGTTCAACTGTTGATCCTGCTCAGATAGCTAACAAACTAAATGAATATTTTGCATTGGCATTCACACATGAGGAGTTATTCAGCGAGGGGAATGCCAGAGGTGTATTCAACTCTGACAGTAAGCTAGATAATCTTGTAATACCTGAGAGTAAAGTGGAGAAGAAACTGTTGAAGATAAACACAAGAAGGCACCTGGGGTGGATGGGATCTATCCAGTTATATTAAAGGAGGCAGCAAAGGAAGTAAGCAAACCCTTAGCCATAATTATGAGAGCTTCTTTGGACTCAGGGAAGGTACCCATTCTTCTGTTCCAGGAAAATTAATGGAGGCACTGGTTAAAGAGGCACTGCAGGATCATCTAGATAAGATTTCAGTTATAGCTCGGACACAGCATGATTTTGTTAAGGGAAAGTCTTGCCTGACCAATCTGATTGGATACTATGATGCAGTCACAAAAGAACTGGATGCAGGGAATAATTTTGATATTATATATTTGGATCTTAGAAAGGCTTTTGATACTGTTGCACATGGAAGACTGCTACACAAATTGGAGCAGTGTGACATTGGAGGCAAATTGCTGCTATGGATAAAGGGATGGTTGAGGTGGAAAAGACAGAGAGTGGTAATCAATGGACACTGCTCATCGTGGACTAATGTTATTAGCGGAGTCCCTCAGGGTTCAGTGTTGGGTCCATTGTTATTTTCTGTATTTATAAATGATACTGATGATGGTATATCAAACTTAATGTCCAAGTTTGCAGATGATACAAAGGTGGGCAGGGTTGTTAAGAACACTACTGACGCTATGCTGCTGCAACAGGATCTGGAAAGGTTGAACAGATGGGCTGAGAGGTGGCAAATGAAGTTTTGCATTAACAAATGTAAAGTACTACATATGGGAAACAGTAACCCCAGAGCAATGTATCAACTCTGTGGTACTACATTGACAGTGGTAGAGAATGAAAAGGACCTGGGGATAATTGTGTAGGCAGATATGAAGGTTTCTGAGCAGTGCAGATGGGCTGCAAGAGTAGCTCATGGTGTCTTGTCAATGATATACAGGAATTTTTCTAGCAGGAATAAGGAGGTGATTATTCCCTTGTATAAGGCAAGGGTCAGGCCACACCTTGAGTACTGTATACAGGTCTGGAGGCCTCATTTCAAGAAGGATGTAGAGCTGCTGGAACGAATACAGAGAAAGGCAACAAGATTAGTGAATGGAACAAAGGGTTGCTCTTACAAAGAAAGGTTTAAGTTTTGCAAATTACGGTGTCTGGAGCCTAGGCACTGGCGAGGTGATCTGATAGAGGTGTATAGCACCTTGAATGGTTTGAGTATGCTCAATACTGATGGGATTCTTCCTCTTGCTCAGAATAATCACCTGAGAGGGCATAAATTCAAATTGAGGAAAGACAAATGTAGGATAGATGTGCGGAAATTTGCCTTTAGCCAGCGGGTAGTTGGTTGGTGGAACAGACTTCTATCCCTTGCTGTGGAAGTTGATAGCCTAAATAAATATAAGGCTGAGCTGGACAGGTATTTCGAACGAATGGAGGGGTGAAATGGGATTGGTTTTTTTTGGCTGATGCTGCATAAGCTTGCTTTCTTGCATCATATGCCTCTACTAATGCTAATGCTACACTATTTTTAAATATTCTGCTATTTATAAGAATTATGGTATGCCTTTAAAGCTATACCATAGAAGAAGCCATGAATGCAAATAGTCTGTTAAGCACTGTATGGTATGAAGAGGATGCTGAAATGGATGTATAATGAGCTAGCCAGTTTAATAGAGCAGAAAAATGATGGCATGGAAAGTTAGAGTTATGAAAAGTACTGAAACTTGTAAAGGCTACAAATTGATCTGTAATAATACTATAGGAAAGGTTGCAGGGCAAAGGCAGATTATGAGTAATTGTTGGCTAAGAGAGCAAAAAATGTGAATCCTAAAGTCTCGAAACTTTATTAGACATGTTGGACACAACTTGTATAGTCGAGACCTGCTAATTTTCTTAAGTTGGACAGATGCTAACTTATTGTGATTTTCTCTTATAGAGGATTTGTGTTTTCATTTTGAATTTAGAATAAATGGTGTGAATTTAACCAAATAGGATAGTGTAGGCTATTACGAAGTATTTTTGGAATATTAAATTTTAGAAATATTATATTTTAAGTCAGAAATTCTCTTACCTGAGATTTATTCAGGAATGACTGCATCCAGTTAAGATGCAATTAGAATAGTATTGAAATGAAATAAACCCAGTAAGAGGACGAAGGAATAAAAGCAAGCTTTTATCCTAAATCCATGCACATGGGGAAATAATTAGAAGTATAAAAGGAGATGACTATCCTATTTGATTAAATTCACTCCATTTATTCTAAATTTAAAATGAGAACACAGATCCTCTACAAGAGAAAATCACAATAAGTTAGCATTTGTCTGATTTTACGAAAATTAGCGGGTCTCGACTACACAAGTTGTCTGCCCAACATGTTTTTCATGTATTCACATACATGAAAAATATGTTGGGCAGACAAATTTGGTTAGCTTTTTTTGACAGAATCACTGATAATTCCACCCTTTGGACTCACAGTGACTCTCTTCGGATGGTTGAACCTTACTTCCCTCAAAGCAGTGACCTCAGCTGTGGCACAGTGACCATGCACCTATTCAGGCCAGAATTTAACATCTATAAACTCTTCCCACAGCTAGATACCACCGAAACTGTAAGACAAATAACCATGGTTGGGATCCTGTCCCAGGAATGACAAGATGCATGATATTTCAGAGACTGCTGGGAGCCATTGCGGTACAAGTAAACACATGGGTTATGTTAGGGTAGCTAAGAATAGAAACAGGTGCAGGTATACTAGCGTGTACACCAATGCTAGGAGTTTAGTAAATAAATTTGATGAATTTGAGGTATTGCTCAAAACATCAAAGGCAGATATTGTTGGGATATCAGAGACGTGGTGTCACACAGATATAAGGGATGCAGAACTGCAATTTGGGGAGTACAACGTCAACAGAAAGGATAGACAGGATAGGAAGGGGGGAGGGGTTATGCTATTAGTTAAGAAACACATAAAAACCAAGGAAGTGAAGCCAGTCGACATCGCTGGACAGTGCAGTGTTGAGTCAGTTTGGTGTGACATAAGCATTGGGAGATCAAAATTGAGAGTAGGAGTGTGCTATAGGCCTAATGACTCTGATGAGTATAATAAGAAACTGTACAGGGAAATAGAGTGGGCCAGTAAATCAGAGAGTCTTATAATTGGGAGATTTTAATTTCCCAGATATTGACTGGAATTTGGGGGCTGGTCACTCACACACTAGCAGGGCTTTTGTGGATTTATTGGATGATTGTTTTCTACATCAGCATGTTCGGGAGGCAACTAGAGGGAGTAATACTCTTGATTTGATTATCAGCAGTGATCCTTCATGCATTAAGAATCTGCAGATAAATGAACCACTAGGTGGCAGTGATCACAGTGTGCTGAAGTGGGATTTACTCAAAAGAGGTAACTACCATTAGGGGTAAAGGGAAGGGTTATTGCTTCCGTAAAGGCGACTACGATGGACTGAGACAGTATTTAAATTCTATACAGTGGGACCAACTGATGATGTTACCAACAGCAAATTCAAAATGGGAAGCATTCAAAGAACTTATCTTGGAAGCTACTAGGCTTTACATACCAACTAAGAAATATTGTTCAAGGTTTAGGCCAAAATGGATGTCAGATGAACTAATGAGGGATATGGCAGAGAAGAAAAATGCATGGGATACTTACAAATTAACACGACACAGAAGCCTATGGTAGATACAAGTTGATATGCATCCAAGTTACTAAGGAGGTTAGGCAGGCGAAGGCCGATTACGAGAAATCCTTGGCAAGTGATGCAAAGAAAAACAGCAAAGAGTTCTTTACTTATGTAAACTCTAGAAGGAAGAGGATGAATCAGATAGGTCCACTTGATATTGATGGGTCAACTGTTGATGATCCTGCTCAGGTAGCTAACAAACTAAATGAATATTTTGCATCGACATTCACACATGAGGAGTTATTCAGCGAGGGGAATGCCAGAGGTGTATTCAACTCTAGCAGTAAGCTACAGAATTTTGAAATAACTGGGAGTAAAGTGGAGGAGAAACTGTTGAAGATAAACACAAGAAAGGCACCCGGGGTGGATGGGATCTATCCAGTTATATTAAAGGAGGCAGCAAAGGAAGTAAGCAAACCCTTAGCCATAATTATGAGAGCTTCCTTGGACTCAGGGGAGGTACCCATAGACTGGAAATGTGCAAATGTGATCCCAATTCACAAAGGAGGATCAAAGGCTGACACAAGTAATTATAGACCTGTGAGCTTAACTTCTGTTCCAGGAAAATTAATGGAGGCACTGGTTAAAGAAGCACTGCAGGATCATTTAGACAAGACTTCAGTTATAGCTCGGACACAGCATGGTTTTGTTAAGGGGACGTCTTGCCTGACCAATTTGATTGGATACTATGATGCAGTCACAAAAGAACTGGATGCAGGGAATAGCTTTGATATTATATACTTGGATCTTAGAAAGGCTTTTGATACTGTTGCACATGGAAGACTGCTACACAAATTGGAGCAGTGTGACATTGGAGGCAAATTGCTGCTATGGATAAAGGGGTGGTTGAGGGGGAGAAGACAGAGTGGTAATCAATGGACACGGCTCATCGTGGACTAATGTTATTAGTGGAGTCCCTCAGGGCTCAGTGTTGGGTCCATTATTGTTTTCTGTATTTATAAATGATATTGATGATGGTATATCAAGCTTAATGTCCAAGTTTGCAGACGATACAAAGGTTGGCAGGGTTGTCAAGGACACTAATGACAATATGCTGCTGCAACAGGATCTGGAAAGGTTGAGCAGATGGGCTGAGAGGTGGCAAATGAAGTTTAACATTGACAAATGTAAAGTACTACACATGGGAAACAGCAACCCCAGAGCAACGTATCAACTCTGTGGTACTACACTTACAGTGGTAGAGAATGAAAGGGACTTGGGGGTGGTTGTGCAGGCAGATATGAAGTTTTCTGAGCAGTGCAGACGGGCTGCAAGAGTAGCTCATGGAGTATTGTCAATGATATACAGGAATTTTTCCAGCAGGGATAAGGAGGTGAGTATTCCCTTGTATAAGGCAATGGTCAGGCCACATCTAGAGTACTGTATACAGGTCTGGAGGCCTCATTTCAAGAAGGATGTAGAGCTGCTGGAACGAGTACAGAGAAGGGCAACAAGATTAGTGAATGGAACAAAGGGGTGCTCTTACAAAGAAAGGCTTAAGTTTTGCAAATTACAGTGTCTGGAGACTAGCATCCCATCAGCATTGAGCATGCTCAATGCTGATGGGATTCTTCCTCTAGCTCAGAATAATCACCTGAGAGGGCATAAATTCAAATTGAGGAAAGACAGATGTAGGATAGACGTGCAGAAATTTGCCTTTAGCCAGCGGGTGGTTGGTTGGTGGAACAGACTTCCATCCCTTGTAGTGGAAGTTGATAGCCTAAATAAGTTTAAGGCTCAGCTGGACAGGTATTTTGAACGAACAGAGGGGTGAAGTGGATGTGGGTTTTTTTTTTTTTTTTTTTTTTTTTGGCTGATGCTGCATAAGCTTGCTTTCTTGCATCAAATGCCTCTACTAATGCTAATGCTAAGACAGCACATGACTTAGCAAACTAGATTACTCACTATAGGCAGGACCATGTCCCATGAATACCCTGCCCAGACTTGATTCGTCGAATTGGACTCTATTCTCGTCATGTTCCACCATTCTCTGGTGATCCAAACTGGGCCCTCTCACCCAGTTCTCTTCACATTCCCTTCCCAGGGTGAGGAAGGGATGGTCTTCTGTCTCCTCCCACCCTCTTTCTCCTGGTGGGGTCTTCCCCCCACTATCCTCTCTGGGGGGTTGCCTTCCCTATCGTCCCCATATTTCTATCTTCCCCAGCCTTCAGTCTCCTCCCACTAACTATTCTGACCACGTATGCCCCTAACTTAACCAGATAAATTCCACTAGTGTTCGAACTCAACTTCACCTTGGTTTCAATGTCAGTGTTCATTTTTTTTTTTTTTTTATAGGCCCTAGCCACCAAGATCTTCAGAAACTAGGTGGCAGGGCCTGCCAGAGTACTAATAATATAAACTTCTGCTGGGTACCTGACCTGCCTCCTCGTGGCAAAGTGTGGGCAAAAGGGAGTCAAATTGGTAGTTTATTTTATTTTATTATTTATTTATTATTATATATATTTTTAATTAATTGATCGATTTTTTTTTTTTCCTTTGGCTGGTGCAGCAAAAGACTTGGGCTTCCTTGCACCATATGGCTAATACTAAACACTATAGAAATCTGGGAATGCTCTTGTTGAGCACAGGCTTTTTATTACAAGTAACATGATTCCCCACCACTATTGCTTCCTTTCTGTCTATCTATCCTTTATTTAAATACATTATACTTGTAATGGTGAGACCCATTATTCACTATTCTTGGTGATACCAAGTTTCCATTAAACCCAATTATTTCAGCAGTAGTTGTCCTAATTAGGAGTTCAAACTTGCATATTTGATGGATAACACATCTGTTATTGTATAGATACAATTCAAAACAAGTGTTCTTGTATTGTTTACTACCCTGATATAGCCCTTAAAATTATTTAAGTTTGTTGCCTCAGCAGGCAGTAGCTTCTTGTTCATGTGAAACATTGCTGTCCTCTATACATTTTTCCAATATCAGAAAAATCTTTGGCTTTTGTAACTTACTGATGGTTATAATTATTTCGAAATCAGCATCCCACAAAATAAACTCAGTTCTGCCAAGGTGCAAGAGGTGTGGGAGAAAATGCATTGTCTTGTTGAAACTATGTTTCAGGGCATTCAGCTGGTTATAATATTTCTAAATATTTAAATATTTGCACAATGGAAAAGAACACTAATGCTCACTGTTGATTGTCTCATTAAAGAGGGTAATATATAGTATCTGTGAAACTACGCATCAGATTATCACATATTTCTCTGCAAATTCTTTTCTGGTGACTTCACAATTCCAATTTCTTATGAATTTTTCTAATAAAAAATAATTCTGCAGATTTTACACCATTCTTATACTTAGTGAACCAAAACAGAAAGAAACTAAGAATGTTGCATCAATACGTCATGTTTCTTTTCAAATACTTGATATTTGAAATGCTGATAGCAGTACTGACATTTTCTGAAAAAGCAAATGAGACATTCACACATTGCAAACATCATGTGAATTGTGTTTTTGAAATTTAATTGAACCAACAGCTATGAGAATATATGAATATGATAATTATATTTTAAAAAAAGCACATATAGTAAACTTCCATTATAGTGCTTTTTGGAGGACTAGCCCTAAAGAAAACTATAAGCCAGACTCCATTTTTTTAGGCTGATTTTCATATTTTGTCAAACTGATTTTTTAGTTTTATTTTTAGATGTTTATGAAGCAAATGGTTTATGTAATTTAAAAGCCTGCACATAATTTCATTAACTTTTTTAAACACTTTTAATAACTTTAGCTACTTTTTTTTTACATGCAATTAAAAAAAGAAATTTGTAAAAAGTTTTATTATGACACCATTATTATAAACATAATAATGGTGTCATTCATGAATCAGCAATCTCTGCCACTGAAACTAACATTTAATTGATGCCAATTCTGAACACACATGCATGCGCACAGAGACATTAATCAAAAATGAACAAAAATTAAACAAAACAATGGCTAGATACTAAGCTGTAAGGGGCAGCATCTAATGTCTATCTTCACTGCATAAAATAAACAAACTGCACCATAAATGATTCCTAGAAATTAGGATCCACCATTCCTTCCTTTCTCAAAACTAAAATCAGAAGGAGGTTATGTGTGGTTTTATTTCTTCTTGGGACCTTAAAACAAATTGATATTTAGGAAAGCATTATAAATGCGAGTTCGGTAGGCATTAAATGAATGACACATCACTGAGGTCAAAAGAAAAGAGGATTAAAAGGTGTTATATAGTGTAAGTGGGAGTTTACTGTATTATTATTACTGACTAGCAAGAAAAAAACCAAAAATGAGATATAGCTACTTGTTGCAATGCAATGTTATAGACTTTTAAAATCATAATGCAAAACATATCCAAGGGGGGGGGGGTGGAACTAGTTATAAAACTTCAGTTTTGAATAATAGCTACTAATAACATGAAAATATTTTATTCATCAAAATCCAAATAAGACTGACCCATAAAAGGGGGGGGATAGAAATAGTGATAAATGGCTATGCTATAATTGTTTAAATTTGAGGGATTAAAATGATCCCTAACACTCACAATGATTTGAAAATTGAGAACCTGGAAAGGTTAATTCATATCTCAAATTTTAGCAGATTAACAGTAGGACTGTGCACTTTGTGTAAACATTCCTACTGTTAATCAATTAAAAAGCTACTACAAAAATTAAACAACCCCAAAATTTTAAACATTTTGCTTTATCTTTTTTAAGATGTAAAAGACAATTTTTTTATTAAAAAAGTTGGAAATTATATGTAAAATCACTATTTTTTTACAATTTAAATTTTTAAAACAGTATATAAAATTTTAAAAAATTCAAATAACTTAGTTTTTTTTTTTTAAGTTCCAAATATATATGAAATTACTTACATTTCTGCTTAATTTTGGTCATTTCATATTGTATCTGCAATAGAGCAAAACCAGTTCTATAACAACTTTTACCCTACAATGGAACTGTCATACATTTGAGTGTTTCATGTACAGGTATCCCTTGCTGAATGCAGAAGTTGGAAACTGGAGGATTCTTGCAATTGGCAAAACTGTGAACAGTAAATACTTGAAGTAATGATTAAAGGGGGAGTTACATTCCCAGAGAGTTGGAAATTACACAAATGTAATTTTTAAACAACAGAAATAGGGAAAATTAGCACTGCAACTTTTAGAAGTATAAAAATATTATAAGTGTTTAACTTAATAGTAATCCAAAGAAGGGATGTTTGAAACTTGATTAAAATACAGTGGGAGATGGTAGGCTATTTATTCTGAAAGAGACTGCAAGGATGTAGATACAGAGAAGGTAGAAAATAGCTTCAACAATTATAGGACTAAAAGGTCCTTATCTTTCTTTTTAATTTATTTAGAGTTCTTTATAAGAACAGCAACTTCAATTTTCCTTTTCACAGTTAGACCTACTCCATAAGAAAATCAAGCCCAAGAACTCTGGCAATAATTTCACTGATAATTTTTAAAATATCTGGTGTTTTCAGGCTTTTAATTGTTGTTCTACATTCTTCACTTCTGTTTCTTCATTTTTCTTTACCTGTTGACAAAGTTCAATTAAATCTTTGAACAGTTTTTCCCATTGTACTACAAATCTATCACCTTTTTCTTGTAGATCTTTGAATCTTTCTTCTTTAGCCAGCTAAACAATCCTCTGTAAAACTAAAAATTTTTGAAAATCACTGACACGTCCCAGTCAGAGTTTCTTCCAGCTGCAGTTCATCATCACTTTGTCTCTATCCCAGAATGCTGTAAGGATTTCTATTGCTGTCAAAATGCTAAAATTTTTCCAGCAATCTTACACATTTTCAAAAGGATTCCTTACATTAGAGGTTGCAATAGTGATGTTTTACAGGGTAGCAGGACCATCACTTTGATACTAGGCTGACCTAAAGATTCAGGATGTGACAGAAGATAGTTATCTAATAATAATAGCAATATAATGCTATTCATAATATTATTATTGTTTTTTTTTTTTTGTTTTTTTTTTTTTGTTATTTCAGGTAGAGAAATACCCTCAAGTATTTTTCTGTCAAGCAGCAATCCTTGGCTGCCTTAAATCCTATGACCATTTTCTCTCCTTTTGAAATAAAAATCCTATTAGGCATAATTTTTTCAATATAAAGCAGTCTCACCAGTATTAAATACTTGTTCTGGCTTGTATAACTTTTTATCAATGTGGTCAGTAAGTTCAGTAGGAAATTCCATAGCTGTACCATGACTGGCCAAAGCAGATCTCCTCAATCAAGTTCGCATTATGTAAACTGTAATCTTTTAAACTTTTCAAACCATCCATTCTTTGCTTGAAAACTGGCTTCATCAACACTGCCAGCAGGTCTAATATCAACAGACTTTATCTTTATAGCCACTTTGCTTATTACTGTATATTTGTGAGTCTAATTTACAATTCAAACACTTAAATATCTCATTTTTCTATTATAGGGCTATACCTATACAAGAAAATAATGGTAAAATAAACCTGTTTATAAACCTAACATTAGAGTTACACATGCAATTTTAATGCTAGAAGCTGCATTAAAGTTAATTTATAAAACAGTCTGCCATTTATGCAGAAAAGCACTCTACTTTGAGAGCTTCAAAACATTTACATTTTGCAAAACAATTGAATATAAATGCAATTTATATTCAATTTTATTTCACATATGAATTAAAAATAATTGTCACCATCTTCTATCAATGACATATAACTTACTGAATAGTTATTAATTTCATTATTATATTATCACATTATCAATTACAAAGAGATCACAGAATGCCCAATAACATTTTAAACATAAATACATTATTCCTCAATCTAGCATATTTGCATAAATTGTTTATATTCTTTAGATAATTTATTTTTTATTTGTCTTTGTTAGATAATGTTTCATTTCAGGCACATTCAATTATCAAATAATGTGCCTAAAACCTATACAGTGCTCAAGAATCATCAAAACTTCACTATATGATGTTCACATGTGTTGGGTGCCATGAGGGGTGGGAGGGAACAGGACTGCTATAGAGCAGCTTTTTGGGTGGTGGAAGGGGAGGAGAACAGGGGACTATGGTATCTTAATTTCACATATTGAAAATTTGGTGTTAATCTGACTTTTACTTATTGAGTAATGTCCAAACATGTGAAATATACTTCCATTTACATAGAGAAATAACTCAATTTTTTATGAAAAAAAAAAAAGGAAAACAGCTGCTGAATTTCTGCTGGTCTCATTTAATTAAATTTGGGATCAGCCTCAATCCAACAAGATTTCTAAAAGCCCCAAACATAAAATTTCATGGAAATCCATTCAATGGAGGTTTACATGCAGATAGCACAGTGAAGACAATAGGTACTGATATGTGAGAGCACATTAAAGTCTTAATGCAGAAATAAACACACAAACTTATATAAATTATGCTTAATTAATAACGCTTAGTTTAATGCAATTTAGACACCACACCAAGACAAGGTCACCAAATTAATTCAGCCACACAACAGTCAATGTTTTGGAATCTCTTTGGGCTCCATTTCCAAGACAGAGAAAGGAAAAAACTGATTGAAATTCTAGCATCATACATTATAGATTAATGCATTAAAACTTATGTAAAAAAAAATTATCCAATTATGAAGAATTATAAAGAATGAAAATTGGCATAAATGCTTAATTACGTACATAATTAGGAACTTACCAACATTAGGGTCTAGGGGGATAAAAAGCATGCATGGCTGGTTTGGATTTATCCACTCTTCCATATTGGATGTCTTTTTTGTGCTCTTGCACTCTTTTTTTTTTCCCAATGCACAAAAAATGCACCAAGCCACAATCCTCTCACTGTTTTGGAGTTTTTGGCTAGCAAAAAAGTCTGCATATTGTCACACCAACCGTGTTCACCAGACTTCTTTTGTTCCCGAAAGACTGTTATTTTGATGATGTTGACACCATTCAAAGAGCTGTGACGAGAATACTGAACAGTATACCAGTCACAGCCTTCCACCAGTCATTCCAGTCACTTCATGATCACTGCATGCAGTGTGTAGAAGTTACTTTGAATAGACCAAGGTTAGTTTACTCATACATGGGATCATTATTTTTTTCTATCATCCATCTCATTTTCCAATTGCTGCATTGCGTACAAAGCTTTTTTTTTTTTTTTTTTTGCCAAACATGGAATTGTTCAAGTCCAAATGGGTATAATCTCAAAAAAAAAAAAAAAAAAATTATTCCAATGCAAGACTGTTCCTTCCCCCCCCCAAAGCTAAAAAAAAACATGACAAGTATGCAGCAAAATGAATGACATATTGCTAGCATTTTTTGGCTGTAAGGGTGTTTTTTCCATGAATATGCTCCAGAGGAGCAAACAACAGAGCTCTGCACATTGTGATGCAATCTGGAGAAAAAAAGACCATAAAAGTGGAACTACAAAGCCTGTTGCTTCTCCACAATAATGTAATGTTGCGCTACTTATACAAAATTTTTTTGCCAAACACCGAACTGTTCAAGTCCAGCAACCGCCAATTCACCAGTTATGGCAGCATGTGACTTTTTTTTTAAATTCCTACTCTGAAAAAAAAAGCTCCAGATGTCAATTTGATGACACACAAACAATAAAGAGTAAATGACAGCTCAGTTTTTTTTGACGATTTTGAAATCGGCTTTCCAGAACTTCTTTAGAGTACGAAAATTGTTGGGCTAAAGTGCATTATCAGAAGGATACTATTTCAAAGGGCATTTGAAATAGTATCCTTCTGATAAGCTATTCCATATGTATACTTACTGTTGCTATATCCAAGCAGTCCATATACTTTCAAACAGCCTCGTATTTGTATATTTTTCAATCTTACAACGTAGTAATTATAGAATTTAATAAAACTTAAGGTAATAATAAAGAGTTGTAGACATATCTGAAATGTTTAAGTTCAATTTAAATAATGTACTGACCATCAAACTTGCTACTTTTCCCACAAATAAGCAAAACTCTTTTCACAACCAATAAAATTGGAGAGTGAAAGGGAAATGGCAAAAAAAAAAACAAATCAAAACAATCAGCAAGGATATGAGGGATATCTGTACATTCAAAAAAAATAAATAAAATAATCAAAACTAAAACATAATTATAGCTCACTATATTTAGTTATATGTAGTCAAGATCTCAAAATTTTTCAATATATTCAATCAGAACACAAAATGTTACAAATCAATAAAAAACTTTTCTACTGTAACAATTATTTTTCAGTATTTGCCTGAGCCCAATAACAGTATTATTATTTTTTTACTTTGGGATTAAAACTAGGCACTTTCATGATATTCATTGTCCTAAAAAAAGAAAAAAATAGTAATAATATGCAAGTTGTGACATGAATGTTCCTCTCGTCATTGTAAGCTGAAATTGTTGTAGTAAATCATAATGGACAATGAAGTACAGTGTTATGAATTTTTCTGCCAGATAATGGATTCACTTATTGATATGACACCCACTATGCCTAAATTTTATTTTAATTATGAGTAGGGTTAAAATGAAAAAAAAAAAAGGAAGTGGGAAAAATCATGGGGAAGTCAAAGAAGGTAATATACAAAACTCAAAGTACAAAAAAAACCAAAAAAAAAACCCCTTTTATTATCTAAATTATAGTATAAAAATTTAAAAATAACTATACAAGTCACAGCATGTCAGCATCATGAAACTGGGGCCCAGTAGCCATGTTAGCAAGAGCGCACGGCTATACTGAGTGGAGTGTGCGGGGTTCGAGACCAGCTGTCAGTAGTCGTGGATTTCCTCTTCAGTATCTTGAGTTAGTCAGTCTCAGAGCCGGGTGTTATTAGCAAGGCAAATCCAAAGATCCTGACTAGAAATGCATTCAAAATAAATAAATCATGAAACTCCCTGTTCTGCATTTAAATTCTCATCCTTAATATTTGTTTGCTATTTGTTCATTCATTTTGTCATGTGCTAACACCCACTTGCAGACAAGAGGTAGTAGAAGCCAAAAGTTTAAGAAAAATTTCTGGGAGAAAAAGTTGATATTAAGAAAATTCCATTCATCAAAATTATTAGATTTCAGTGGTAGAACACTTTGGTCCAGATAACAGAAAATAGTGTTCTGTGGGAACATAGTTTGAAAGCTAGAGAAAATTAAAAGTGAAAATACATGTGCTTCACAATGGAAAAATGCACATACTATGAAGTTGGTGACTGCCTGGCATCATTTTAATTTATTTAATGCAATTAGCACTATCTTCTTAATTTTACTAGAAATTACATAATTTATTAACAGCATTGAGATTAATAAATCTTAATAAAAAAAATAATAAAAAAACAGACATCCATGCATTTCTTGTACTTTTGCTTGCAATTTCTGAGCATTATACATACCAAAGTAAAAGGTCATGTGAATCCATAAATTGGGTGAATTGCCAGATGAATATTAGCAATAGCATTAGTAAAGGCACATGATGCAAGAAAGCAAGCTTATATAGCATCGGCCGAAAAAAAAAAAAAAAAAACCCTTCTCATTTCACCCATCCACTCGCTCCAAATGTTTGTCTAGTTCTGCCTTGAACCTGTTTAAACAATCAACTTCTACAACAACAGATGGAAGTTTGTTCCAGCAATCAACCACCCGCTAGAGTGCTAGGCAAACTTCTGCACATCTATCCTACAACTGTCTTTCCTCAATTTGAATTTATGCCCTCTCAGGCAAAAATTCAAATTTATGCCTGAGAGTTTTATGCCTTAGATTCTATCCAGTTATATAAGCTGGTATATAACTGGATAGATTCCATTCATCCCAGGTGCCTTTCTTATGTTTATCTTCAACAATTTCTCCTCCACTTTACTCTCAGTTATTAGAAGATTATCTAGCTTACTGCCAGAGTTTAATTCACCTCTGGCATTCCCCTCCCTGAATAATTCCTCAAGTGTGAATGTAGATGCAAAATATTAATTTAGTTTGTTAGCTACCTGAGCAGGATTATCAACAGTTGAACTATCAATATCAAGTGGACCAATCTGATTCATCCCCTTCCTCCTAGAGTTTACATAAGTAAAGAACTCTTTGCTGTTTTTCTTTGCATCCATTGTCAAAGATTTCTCGTAATCTGCCTTTGCCTGCCTAACCTCCTTTGTGACTTGGTTACAGACCAGCTTATATCTATCACAGGCTTCCATGTTACCTGTTAATTTATATGTATCCCATGCATTTTTCTTCTCTGCCACATGTCTCATTAGTTCATCTGATATCCATTTAGGCCTAAACCTTGAAGAATTATTTCTTAGTTGGTATGAAAAACCTAGTAGCTTCAAAGATTAAGTCTTTGAATGCTTCCCATTTTGAATTTGTTGTTGGTAACATCATCAGTTGGTCCCACTGTACAGAATTTAAATACTGTCTCAGAGAACACCGTAGTCACCTTTACGAAAGTAAAAACCCTTCCCTTTACCCCTGATGATAGTTACAGCTTTGAGTAAATCCCACTTCAGCACACTGTGATCACTGCCACCTAGTGGTTCCTTTATCTGCAGATTCTTAATGCATGAAGAATCACTACTGATAATCAGATCAAGAGTATTACTCCGTCTAGTTGCCTCCCGAACATGCTGCCATAGAAGACAATCATCCAATAAATCCACAAAAGCCTTGCTAGTGTGTGAATGAGCAACCCAAAAATTCCAGTCAATATCTGGAAAATTAAAATCTGCCATTATAAGACTCTCTGATTTACTGGCTCACTCTATTTCTCTGTCCAGCTGTTTATTATACTCATCAGCATTAGTAGAGGCATATGATGCAAGAAAGCAAGCTTATGCAGCATCAGCCAAAAAAAAAAAAAAAAAAAATCTCCCATTTCACCCATTTGTTCGTTCCAAATACCTGTCCAGCTCAGCGTTAAATTTATTTAGACTATCCACTTCCACAGCAAAGGATGGAAGTCTGTTCCACCAACCAACTGCCCGCTGGTTAAAGGCAAACTTCTGCTCATCTATCCTGTCTTTCCTCAATTTGAATTTATGCCCTCTCAGAAGATTATTCTGAGCAAAAGGAAGAATCCCATCAGCACTGAGCATGCTCAAACCATTCAAGGCTTCATACACCTCTATCAGATCACCTCGCAGGTGCCTAGTCTCCAGACACTATAATTTGCAAAACTTAAGCCTTTCTTCGTAAGAGCAACCCTTTGTTCCATTCACTAATCTTGTTGCCTTTCTCTGTACTCATTCCAACAGCTCTTCATCCTTGCCAAAATGAGGCCTCCAGACCTGTATACAGTAACTCAAGGTGTGGCCCAACCATTGCCTTATACAAGGGGATAATCACCTCCTTATCCCTGCTAGAAAAATTCCTGTATATCATTGACAAGACCTATAACACACTCCTACTTTCAATTTTGCTTTCCCAGTGCTTATGTCACACCAAACCGACTCGACACTGCGCTGTCCAGCCATGTCAATTGGCTGTACTTCCTTGGATTTTATGTGTTTCTTAAATAATAGCACAACCCCTCCTCCTTTCCTATCCTGTCTATCCTTCCTGTACACATTGTACCCCTCAACTTCCAGTTCTGCATTTCTTAATTGTGTGACACCACATCTCTGATATCCCAACAACATCTGCATTTGATGTTTTGACCAACACCTCATTCATCAAATTTATTTACCAAACTCCTAGCATTGGTGTAAATGTATACATGCATCTGTTCCTATTGTTAGCTACCCTAAGACAGCCCATGTATTTACCTGTTCCTCAATGACTCCCAGTGGTCTCTGGAATCCCCTGTACCTTGTTTTCCAGGCTGCTGCTCATTCCAATAGAAGCAGTGCAAGAATCATTTTCACCTCTGCCAGCAGCTACCGTTAATCTTTTAGTCTGTGTATACCCCTAAGGTAGCAGTTTTCTGACCCACCTAACACTGCCTCGATAGCATCAGTAAACATTCTTGCACCCTCTGTATTTAAGTGTATCCCATCCCTGTAGAAGCAGTCTCTCCTGTTAACAAACACAGACCAGGCTGACAAAAATGCTACCCCCTGAGGCTTGCACAATCTCTCCAGGGCCGAATTGATCGACAAGGCTCTCATCATATACTCCCTCCAATCATGTCTGGGTAGAATTGTAGACACTTTCAAATTCAACCCTAACTCACGGCTTTTTTACAACGTTAACCTGTACTTGTTAAGTAATTCTGCCGGTCTCCTACTGTTAATATCGTTAGTGCCAACATGTACAACAATATCACCTTTTGCACCCTTAAAAAAAAAGATATCTGCTCTATGTCATCAACCTTTGCCCCTGGCAGACATACCCTGTTCCTGTCACTGAGTATGCAGTCCACAAACCAACTGCCAAAAGGCTCTCGATGGAGACATGTTTTAATTACTGCTGCTAGAGCATTCTAGCAATACAGCTGATAAGCTGTCTATTTTCCTCTGCTTGTCCGTGTCCCTGACAATTTTTTAATCAAAGGCATCATATTTTATATAGCTGCATAAATGAAAGCAAAATAACTTTGCACAAGAGATAGCATTAATACAATATCTCATATTGTTAATTGTTTCATAAGTTGCTCTACTTGTGTACCTTCAATAAATTAACACTTCATCAAAAGAGAAGTACATAGCTACTTATTCTTAGTTTGTGCCACTACCTCCAAAACAGTGCCACCAGCACTGTTTTGGAGATAGCTGTTTTCTCATCGGTGGGCATATAGTCACCCTAGGCGCAAGAGACAACTGTGATTTTATTTAATTCCATAATATGAGAGATACAAAGAGGTGCATAAAAATCTAAATTCCATATAAATTTAAAGCTTAAAACTTCTAGTTTAATCAAGGTGCACCTGGGTCATCAGCTCTTACACTCAAGATAACTAATAGCCTAATGATGAGGAAACAAACTCTCTGAAGCTGTGCTGTCTGGGTGGTGGTGGCGGTGGCGGCGGAGACAATCAACGGAAAATAAGTAACAATTTACTTCTCTTTTGAAGTTTACTAAATCAAGATGCATGAGTGAGGGAACTCACTGTGAAGGGCTTCCCAATATGAGATGTTGCATTAACAATGCCCTTTATGCATCATTAATACAGTAACTTACATTAAAAAAAATGCCATATAGTTGAGTGGATTTCTATAGCTAGAAGCTCTAAACATAGGCTGCTGTAGCCAATTAGTCGATGTTGTTATTTGGTTTTTAGGAGCATTAGCAACTAAGGCCATATTGCTCCAGGAATATGCAGTGGTCATTCCCTGACCTTTCCGCATCCTCCGTATTTGGTGGTGACAGGCTCGAACCCCGGTCTAATCAAGAAGGGTGTGCTACACACTGCTGCTCCTTCCCACCTGGCTATGGAGGCGCCCCAATTAGTCGAGCAGAAGGGTACAGAAACATATGTGCCTCCTTGAGTTATTGTAGTTCAAACCCACATGACTATTAAATACAATAATGTTCTTGTATTTCTCTATTTTGTAAACTCCTCTGACCTAAAATGGTCATCTTGGAGAAATAAACAGAAAATGTATTTATATGGTATCAAAGGAACTGATCAATATCTGCATAAGTTGAATAGAAATTTGACACAAAAGATATATTCATATTGTTTCAGACTGGTTTATTCAAAATAATTAAAATAGGAAAAATCGTGACTGTGACATATGTCTAGTCCTAGCCATGAAACAAAGTGGGATTGGTACTATCCCACTGATACAGTTATTGAAATAATTTGAGAAAATAATGCTACTCTGCATTATGTTTTTCTGTCTATATTGTTTGGGGGCACAATCATCCCTTTGACAGAGTTTAGGCTTACACTCACTTTGTAAATGAAGTGTGAATGCAAGCTGAAATTTAGGAATGAGTTGCTTGGAGTGCAAGCTTGAGCTTGCAATAACTACTCTTAATACAGTTTCTGAATGACATGATAGATGTGAACATATAAACAATTTTTATGTAAGTTGTTCACTTATATATGAATTTTTTTATATATTACTCCTCAAAAGAACTTTGTTTATATAGTATTTTAATATATTCTTTTTATATCAGGGCCAACTAAAGCTTGAAAAAAAAACAAGCAACAAAGTATGGTGTTCCGATAAAGGCCTGCAACATCATATTTGGTAAAATGATGCTACAAAATATGTTTGGCATAATACTCTGTATAAGAATTGTTTACAATTGTTAGCAACTTACATATTTTCAGTTTTCTTGTCCACTATTGTACTTGAGAGCACTGAATAATTAGATTATATTCGCTTAAAGTTAAAAACTCACCTCTTCTACATCATCCATCCTAAAAAATATTAAAAAAAAAAAATTAAAAATATAATTTAGCAAAATTTAGTTAATGTCAACTTTTTATTTAAAACAAATTCAGTGCCACAAAATGATGGCACATTTGTTTTATGTCTCACAATCAGAGTTTTATTCTATTATTATAATGTCATATATATATATATATATATATATATATATATGAGTTTTATTATGATGGTCACAGTAATGTGATTTGCCAAGACTAAACTCATCATATCACTCAGCATTAAAAAAATGTTCAATTTTTTTTTTTCATCTGGGAAATATAGCTGCCAGCAAATTAGTATTAGTATTAGCAATGGCCACGTGGTGCAAGGAAGTCTAGCTTATGCTGCACCAGACAAAAAAAATAATAATAATAAAAAAATAAATAAAATAAAATAATAAGAAGAATAAATTTTTTTAAAAAATTAAATAATTAATAAGAGAAAAGGAAATAGACAACCTATGCATTTCCCTCCTCCTGTAGGTAATTATCCAGCTGATCTTTGAATTTCCCAAAATTGTCGGCCTCTACTACCCATGTAGATAACTTATTCCAGTAATTTACAACTCGCTGGCTAAAATAAAAATTACTGCAATCCAGTCTAAACATCTCTCCCCATAACTTGATATTGTGGCCCCTAGTTCTAGAATCATTTATAACTGTGAAAATTTCGTCCTTATTAATTTTATTTATGCCTCTCAGAGCCTTGAACAATTCAATCAAGTCTCCTCTAAGATGCCTAGTTTACAAGCTCTGCAACCCACATATTCATATGGAAGCCCTTTTGCCGATCTCACCAGGCGAGTTACCCATCTTTGGACCCTTTCAAGAAACACAATATATAGGTGCAGTCTCCATGCTTGAACACAGTATTCCAAGTGAGGTCTAACAATAGCCTTATATAATGGGATTATGACATCCTTATCTCTACTACAGTCCCTACACTGCTTGAAAATAATACACTAGATTGTTTAACAACTCTGTAGTAAAGGTCTTCATTAATGGAGCTGTACAGTTCCATGTTCCTTCCTCCAAGTTGCACCATGTCTTGCAGCAGATGTTGAAAAGGCCTGGGTTCAAATCCCATCAACAAGGGATCAATTTTTCTGATTTTTTTTAAATGGTGGCTGAGCTAGTCAACCTTAGTGGCATAGCACAGAAACACAAGTTTTTCATCTGTGAAAACAGAATATACATAATTCACTAATGCTTCAAATCCATCGTTGCTTTAGCAATTTAGCAGTAAAATAAATAAGCAAACAACCTCCAAACTACATTTCCAAGGTGCACCATTATGGTCATTCATAGCCACCCTTCGGCCTTGATTTAAATAATTGTGTATCTATATTTCTCACTGGAGTACATCAAAAATAAGAGCTATGCACATCAGCCACAAAACTGTGCAGCTGAATTAATGAGGGTAATCAGCACAGAGTGTTAACAAACTGGAGAGCCATTAGCAAGAAGTGGAGTGACTCAAAAGTGACTACCTTGAAGATGTTTTTCATGCTTGAGTATTTCCTTAAGAGATAGGAGTGGCACATTATGACAAATCACATTGCTGTGTCATATTTAATAACACTATAATTGTGAGACATACAATGTGTTACCAATTCCTGGCTATCCTGTACTACTTCGCAATTTAAAAAAAAAACATTAAGAAACACTGGGGAAGGAGGGGCCCTTCATTGATATTGACTATGTGTCAAAAAATAATAATCTCAGTTACAAATATGTAACTAGTATGCCAGGGTAGATCCCTGTCATACTAAACTATATCACCTTATAATTATAGTAAGTCCCCAACATACGTAAGAGATACGTCCCAGGACTTCTTAAGTCGAGTTTTAAGTAACTCGGGAATGACTAATAAAATACTGCTACTATATCCCCGATATGCCAAAATTACAAAAACCACATAATATCCTCAGAAGAATGAAAAAAAATAATTACATATTTTCTTATTAACTAACTAGTTATATAATTTTTATATACTAGTTGTATATATAGAAAATAGTTATATATTTTTAATTAGTTCAATTAAAAACTTCATCTGGGGACAGCGATGAAGTAGCCAGAGTGGCACATAAGAAAAGAAAACATAAAAGGAAGAAAAAATTCATGTTATTGTACTGTAAAAACTGATACGTATTTCATAGCCTTGACTATTATAGTTGACTTCATTGATCCTTTCACTGCTTCTCATATTCTGTCTTTGTCCTTTATTATTGTGTTCACTGTTGACACTGACATATCTAAATTCTGCACAATACTTGTTAATGTTTGACCATTTTCATACATCCTTATTATTTAAACTTTCTGATCCAAATCAGTTCACTTTCCTTTTCTTGGTAGATATACCAATACAGCTGTCACTTATTCTCTTAGTTGGTACCACAATAACAGTCAAAATGAAATTATCTGTAGAGAATCTCACAGGATTAAGGCAGAAACACACAATTATCACAGCACACAAACTCACATGCTCCTATTCTACTAAAGCACATTTCTGGAGGTCACTACCATAACACAATAAAGACAATTTTCAGTTTCCGGTTTATTGGGCTTTTTCTGCTAGTGCAATTCATTATAAGAGGGTAGTAAACTCTATCTTATTGCTGTTGTTGTTATTTGGTTTTTAGGAGCATTAGCAACTAAGGCTATATTGCTCCAGGATATGCGGTGGTCATTCCCTGACCTTTCCGCATCCTCCATATTTGGTGGTGACGGGCTCGAACCCCGCTCTAATCAAGAAGGGTGTGCTAGACACTGCTGCTCCTTCCCACCTGGCTACGGAGGCGCCTCTATCTTATTGCATTTGCGATAATACCAATAGCTGGAATTTTGTAGGTTTTTACATTATTATGGTGAAATTGTCTCTCCTTCACTGAAATCTGCAGTCATATAAAAAAAAAGCATAATATATGAAAATAGCTAAAATGGCTCAGTAAATACTACGTTATATCGATATTTAGAAAATATATGAGATTACCTAAATTCAACTTCACAGGATGTCTTCAATGCAACACTACAAATATAACTGACTAAAACCTAGCTAACACACTTAAAATAATTTTAATGTATTCCTCACTCATAGGCCATGAATGATCCGACACCCTGGGATTGTAGCCACAACCCGAAACATATCAAACCCCTGTGGAACCCGAGTGACAGAAGACATTATGTCAAATACATTATAGCATAAGAATAAATTTCAATAATAAAATTTCTATAAAACCGCAAGAATGAGATAAACTAATTTATGAATGAAGAAAACTAATTTAATTTTCATTCATAAATTAATTTAATTAATTTTTTTTTTTTTTTGCTAGTTGTTGGCGCATAGGCTTCTGTGGCCATAATGCACTTCCCAAGATTTTTGCAGCATTTTGATCCAAGCCCGAGGCGGGAATCGGACCTGCGACCTTTGGGTTGCCAGGCAGGCACTTTACCCACCCGGCTAGCCCAGTCGGCATTAATTTAATCATTCATAAATTAGTTTATCTCATTGTCGCGGTTTTATAGAAATTTTATTATCAAAATTTATTCCTATGCTATAATGTATTTGACACAATGTCTTCTGTCACTCAGGTTCCATGGGGGTTTGATATGATTCGGGGTCAGGTTGGGGCCTTCATCTGCAATCCCGGGGTATCGGATCATTCATGGACTATGAGTAAGGAATACATTCAAATTATTTTAATGTATGCTAGTTAGGTTTTAGTCAGTTATATTTGGAGAGTGTTGTACTGAAGACATCCTATGAAGCTGAATTGGGGTAATCCCATATATTTTCTAAAAAAAACAGATTTTCAGAATCTTCTCTTCATTCCTATTTTTTAAGCTTGTTACTCTGTATCTCACTTGTGCAATCTGTGCATGCTGTGTTCATCGTTATTGATTGCTAATTTTTATTTTATTTTTTTTAATAAAAAAAAAAAAAGAGTGAAAAAAAATTTATATAAATCCAAAGTTACTTATCACTGGCTTACGTTAAGTCGGGGACTTACTGTACTTATTTTTATGGTAAGTTCCCAGAGCCTCAGGCTACGAGTGAATACAATATTATGTAATAATGAAGATGAACAGCTTTAGATTTAATCTCAGCTAATATCTAAATACAGTAGACTTTCAGAATAATGGCACCTTTGGGGATTCAAGGGGATTTGAATAATAATGGCACCTTTGGGGATTTCGATTTTTCCGTTTTCTAGAAAGTTTTATTTTTAATATATTTAATGCAGAAATAATGAGACAAAATAAGAAACAGAGATTAAGAATGCAATTTTATTAACTGCACATAAAAAACAAACATGTTGATGATCCAATGTTATATTCTGCCATTAATACCCTCCTGCTTATGCCTGTTCTATTTTATTTATTATATCAAGTGTAGTCTGTACAGGTAGCACAGTAGTATCGTCACCACCCTCTCCACACTGCATGGAAAAGGCCCAGGTTCGATTCCAGTCCATGGTGGGAGGTAGTTTCATGGACTTTTTTCACTACGTGGCCGAGTTAGTCGGCCTCAGGTGTAGATAGCAAGGTTTTTTACCCAGAAACTGAGGTTTTTCGTCCAGCAAAACAGGTAAATCGACCAGAGAACAGATGCAATTTACTGACACAGTACACATGGGTATATGAATTAACTTTCCGAGTGACCCTAATGTAATAGTTTGGATTATATCAAGTTTGTCAGTAAGCTTTAATGTTGTTGTTCTTTTCTTCTCTGTATGGAGTTTATTCATTTTAGAAGCCATAGTGAGGAGTTTTTAATTTAAAATAAATGAAAAACAGTGGTATAATCCCTGATATCAGTACAGAATTCACTTTCAAAATGGCGAACATAAACAAATACAGTAATCACGTGACTTGCCGTTTTCTTTTTTCCGGCGCTGCAAGACATCTGCACTGTAGGTAAACATCACATTTCAAAGTGCCGTTAGCTCGAATGTTCTGTTATTTCAACAGTCTATTGTATATATGAAACAAACACATAAAAATCACTTAAAATTTATGCTTAACAGTTAGTCTGATGAAACTGATAAATGTTTATACCAAAGCAAATTTTCCTCAAATCAAATTTCTAAATTTGTTTTGAGGAAACCTCTTTGTGCTTCATTATCAAGATATATAAACCACTCTGCAAAACTGACAACTGGAATGTTTTGCAGAGTGGTTTATGTACTTTCTCTGATTATGCTGCTTTCAAAATATATTTTTAAAGTAGTATAATCCAGCCAAAGACAATCTGGCAGGACACATCTTAAGTATCAGATGAGTATTAAGGTTAACCACTTCGTAAAAAAAGCGAGTTTTTAAGTCACCCAAATGTTTCAGCCTGTATTAGTATGATAGGACAGCTAGATGAATAAAAAAAGCCTAATCTAATCTCTATCCATCTCTCTATTACTGGAAATCTTAATCAATATTTAAAGTGTAAGGTGTGTTCTATTAGAATACTTTATGATCCAGTTTTGCCCCATAATATTATCTGTGGTTAAAAATAGGACCTTCTGCTAATATATAATAAAATATAATTAGATAAGAGTGATGTTTTTTAAAACAAGTGAGCAGGGGATGAGTTACTATCCCTCATCCTTTATGTCATTGGTATTCACACTTTTTTACCATCCCCCAAAGACTCTTTTCATGCCTATCCTCCCTAATTCATTATATGCCTTAAAACAAAATTTATAATAATATTATAAATGTTGGCTAGTAAATACAACATTAAATATTATATGCTGAAAATGTCAACCTCGATATTTTATTAAAACAGAGAAGTGACAATACTTTTCTAAAAATATGTAAAAAGAAGAGAGTCACACAATATACATTAATGAGCTAGATGATTATATAATCTTGCATATAAGCTCAATTTCTAGAGCAATTAGAAATATAGAACAGGATAAGAGTACTATATCCCCAAATGTAGAATACTGTTGTTTTCTATGTGCAGTAATAAAGAAAAGTTTATTATGATCATAAAGGGTGAAATGGATATATATATATATATATATATATATCCATTTCACCCTTTATGATTATTATATATATATATATATATATATATATATATCTATCTGATAATTAAAATAAATATGATATTTAAAATAAAAACATCAGCCAGTAGTACGGCAATAATGCAGAGTGAAACGAAACGCAAAATAATATAATAAACAAACAGGGAAGGGAAAGTAGAGATAATAGGACAAAAAGGGTAGTCGATAATCCCCTGTAAAATTTAGTCAATTAAGTCATTAAACCCAATTAATAAAAAATGTAAATTTAAAATAATGCCAATTATAAATAATTTAGCGGTACCCCCCTCGAAGGTACCAGTTCCAAAAAACGTGAAATATCACCAAAAAGGTGATATTTCATTTTATTAATTGGGTTTAATGACTTAATTGACTAAATTTTACAGGGGATTATCAACTACCTTTTTGTCCTATTATCTCTACTTTCCCTTCCCTGTTTGTTTATTATATTATTTTGCGTTTCGTTTCACTCTGCATTATTGCCGTACTACTGGCTGATGTTTTTATTTTAAATATCATATTTATTTTAATTAGCATTAGCATTAGTAGAGGCATTTGATGCAAGAAAGCAAGCTTATGCAGCATCAGCCAAAAAAAAAAAAAAAAAAAAAAAAAAGTAACATAAATAAATAAAAATAACCACTTCCACTTCACCCCTCTGTTCGTTCGAAATACCTGTCCAGCTGAGCCTTAAACTTATTTAGGCTATCAACTTCCACGACAAGGGATGGAAGTCTGTTCCACCCACCAACCACCCGCTGGCTAAAGGCAAATTTCCGCACATCTATCCTACATCTGTCTTTCCTCAATTTGAATTTATGCCCTCTCAGGTGATTTTTCTGAGCTAGAGGAAGAATCCCATCAGCATTGAGCATGCTCAAACCATTCAAGGCTTTGTACACCTCTATCAGATCACCCCGCTGGTGCCTAGTTTCCAGACACTGTAATTTGCAAAACTTAAGCCTTTCTTCGTAAGAGAACCCCTTTGTCCCATTCACCAATCTAGTTGCCCTTCTCTGTACTCGTTCCAGCAGCTCTACATCCTTCCTGAAATGAGGCCTCCAGGCCTGTATACAGTACTCTAGGTGTGGCCTGACCATTGCCTTATACAAGGGAATAATCACCTCCTTAAAATTATCAGATATAATTAGGCATCATGTGGAGGATGTGCATTTGCTGCCTCTAATGATAGCTACATAGCCATATTTATTTATTCTTATTACTTTTGCCTAACTTTTATCTCACATAATATAAATTAGTGGTAGTAGTGGGTTGATATGCTAAATAAGCAGCGCCTGTGCCGCCATCTATTCTTTTTCTTTCTATTATATAAGCTGGTTAAGCTTGCATTATGTCAGTGGTGTGGCTCTGATCAAGAGTGCTGTCTGTTCTATAGTTTATTTTTCGCTGCATAAGGACCACCGCCATGCAAATCCTCTGCATTGGTTGATCTATCGGAGAATGGAGGTGTTTTGGTTCTTCGATATTTCTGCCTTTGCGATGATTTGTATGACGATTGAAATGCAGCGATTCCATGACCATTATTGGCCTCGTGGTCCTCCGTCGATATGGGGCATGATGGTCAGTCTATCATTTTTGATATTTTAGTTTTTTGGTAGTTTCTTTAACCTTTTTTGGTGATATTTCACGTTTTTTGGAACTGGTACCTTCGAGGGGGGTACCGCTAAATTATTTATAATTGGCATTATTTTAAATTTACATTTTTTATTAATTGGGTTTAATGACTTAATTGACTAAATTTTACAGGGGATTATCGACTACCTTTTTTTTGTCCTATTATCTCTACTTTCCCTTCCCTGTTTGTTTATTATATTATTTTGCGTTTCGTTTCACTCTGCATTATTGCCGTACTACTGGCTGATGTTTTTATTTTAAATATCATATTTATTTTAATTATCAGATATAATTAGGCATCATGTGGAGGATGTGCATTTGCTGCCTCTAATGATAGCTACATAGCCATATTTATTTATTCTTATTACTTTTGCCTAACTTTTATCTCACATAATATATATATATATATCCATTTCACCCTTTATGATCATAGTACTTATCCTGTTCTATATTTTATATATAAGAAAACTTGTAGAGAGAGAGTGAGAGCTCAAACATTAATATTTAGTGATAAAACATTAGCATTTTCTCCTCAAAATGAATGGTTTAATTCATTTATGCTTTCAAAGATAGACAGATCTTGACAACTCACCTCCCATTTGCAAAAATAAGCATGCAAATCAATGATAAGGGATGCCTCGATGTTGCTCAGAGCTTTTGGTGTGATAATTTTAAGAGATATTCTATCCAAAAGTAGTTCAACTACCATGCCATTTTGTGAGTAACCATCTATAACAGTGTCAAATGTATGCTGACTGTTATAAATGAAAAACCATTTTCTTCTTCTGTTTTTTGGTTAACAAGCAGAGAAAAAAAAATCAATTTTTAAGAATTATAGAATTTTTTTTTTTTTTTTTTTGTGTGATTCTCCTATTTATATTTCTCTTATAAAATTCTCTTACAAATTCTCCTATATTTTAACACAACATAAAAAAAAAAATGGCTGCCATCTTATGTTGGGCACTCAAGTGTTGCTAACATGATTTCTTTGCTTTATTTTTTTTTTCAAAATAATATGAAAATGCTTCATATCATTATGAGAAAAGAAGAAAAAATAATAAAACAAAAATATTCCAATCATTTAACACTGAATTTCAAGAAGAAACAGAATTAATTTGTGATTTATATGAAGATGGAATTTTACAAATGAGATTATGCATCACAGTGATTTTTCCAGCTAATACAATTGCCTAGAAAGTGATTGACTCACAGGTATTTCCAGGCCAACGAAAACATAGCATCCGAAAACTGCAATCTAAGGTTCAGTTTTTTCTCCCACTCTCTTCCTCTTGTTTCTTCCAGTGACTGGAAATCCTATCCATAGTTTTGCTGATAATAGCACAACACATTCCACCTTCCAGTTTCAGAAACCTTGCACTGCACAAACAGCTTCAGCTTCTTGAATATCCACCATCAATTCCTTAAATGCTGATCTACAGGTAATTCTTCAGTGGGGTAAAGATAACCTAATTAATTTCAATCCTTCTAAAATTCAGTCTTGTTGTATATCTCACAAAAAGGATTATTCTGCTCCTATGCTATTTTCGATGACACTCAGATTTCTATACAAGATTACACATCTCTATTAGAGTTTACCATGACTTCTAATCTCTCTTGATATAAGCAAATCACAAATATTTCTTCCTCTGCACCTAAAAAATTGGGTTTTTCTCTTTTGCTCTTGATCTTACCTTTCTTCTAAACAGCTCACTTTGTACAAATCTGCAGTACCATGGAATATTTGTAATACATCTGGGGTGGTCCCCCCCATAAGGCTTCTAGACTCCAACCAAAAGAGGGCAGCTAGGTTAATTAACTGACCCATCTTTATAAAGTCTCACCACTCTCTGTCTCATAGATGTTTTGTTCTTGCTGCATACTTTTTTTTTTTTTAATAGATATTTTCATGGGCACTGTTCTTCTTAAATGGCTACTATAATTCATGTGCTCTCTCTTCCAAACCAATCTGAACGCATGCCACAACCAGTCAACATCCTTTTACTATCCAGCTTCAAACTTATAGAACCAACTTTTCTTTTTCATTTATTTCTTCGACTTCCATTTTCTGGAACAACCTCCCTTCACACATTTACTGAAAATTACAATCTACAGAAGTTCAAGTCTAATGTCAACAAGTTTCTTCTTTCATACATGGTATTAAGTACTATAGGTTCTAATACCTCTTGTGCTTGGGGTTTTCAATAAAAAAAAAAGTTGCATTAATGAGTCTGGATCTACCTTAATGCACAAGATGTCAGCTACAGAAACAATATGAAAAACACAATCTCAAAAACTTAATTCATGAATAAGAAAAATCAGTAAATAATACCATGAATGACAAAACTTCCCATATACACAAGAACACACTTAAGAATTACAAAATTTCTTGATAAATCAGGAAATTATTTCAAAACTTTCAAAGAAAGATATTAAAATTTAAAGACAATTTTGCACTTGCCATAATGGTGCAGGTCGATCCTTAACAGCAGACAGGCCAGCTTCTACATCGTGAGAAGACACAAGGGCCATACAGTCATCTGTTCCCTATAAATAATTTAAAACGAAATAAGTAAACTAACTGACATCTTTTATATATTAAATCACACAAAACATGCAGAAACTATTACTACAGAGATGCAAAAATCTCAGTAATTGATATTTCACAATAACATATAAGACAAAAAAACAAATCAAATAAAGTAACAATCACATAAAGCTAAGGATACCTCTTTAAATGGTTTTAAATTATGAAAACATTCCTTATTTATTATGTTAAATTGTGAAAAGTTAAAAATAGAATCATAAGTTTTGTAATGCTGGAGGATATAACACACACTTTGTTTTTGCCTTATATTTTTTAAATATTTTATAGTAAGGAACACAGAATCACACCAATTTATAGTGGCTACCAATTTGATAACCTTAATCTCAGAACTTTTCTTTCATCACTAAATACAATATATTACTATAATACAGCATATGATCCCATTTTATAAAACAAGAAATATTTAAATGAAAAGATAAAGATTTGTAAAAAGGAAATATTTCTCAAACTGTAAGTCTAGGTTCTGCATTACGCACACACTTCCCTAAAAAGAGAAGTATGATGTTACTTATTCATACTGTGAATTCATGGTCCTCAGTTCTAGACTCATTTATAACAGTGAAAAATTCCATCCTACATCATTTTACTTTCTCCTCTTAGAGCCTTATACAACACAATTAGGTATTCTCTAAGGTGTCTGGTTACCAAGCCCAGTAGCCTACAAATCTGGTCTTTCCTCATATGGATGCCATTTTGTTGATTTCACCAGGCATGTTGCCTGACCAATGGACCCTTTCAATAATAAGCTCGGTCTTCTTTTAGGTGTGGTCTCCAGTCTCTGTACTTGAAAACAGTATTCAAGTGCAATCTTACAATTGCCTAAACCAGTGGGATTTTGACCCTGCCTCTACAAATAATGTTCGATAAATCATTAATAGTACACATGGGCCTTCCTAGCTATCTGTCTACACTGCTCAGAGAAATACATGTCCGACCATATTGTAACTTCCAAATAGTAGTAGTACTAGTAGTCGTAGTGGCATGTGATGCAAGAAAACAAGTGTATGAGTTTATGCAGCATCAGCCAAAAAAAAATAAAAAATAAAATCACACCATTCCCTCCAAATGCCTCTCCAGTTCCTCCTTAAATTTATTCAATCTATCAACTTCCACAATGACAGATGGAAGTTTGTTCTAGCAATTAACCACCCGCTGGCTAAAGGCAAATTTCCGCACATCTATTCTACATCTGTCTTTTCTTAATTTGAATTTATGCCCCCTTAGGTTCATAATCTGAACAAGTGCAAGGATTCCATCAGAATTTACCGTGCTCAACCCATTCAAGGCCTTATACACCTGAATCAGATCACCGCACAGCCACTGCAATTTGCAGAACTTAAGCCTCTCTTGGTAAGAGGATCCCTTAATTCCACTCACCAATCTTGTTGCCCTTCTCTGTACACGCTCAAGCAAATCGACATCCTTATCTTCTACTGTTTTTAAATCAATCCAATCAAGTCTGTGTTATTTGGAAGTTGCAACTCCAAGTTGCTATTTCCATTGTTAATATCATTCAAGAAAATCCAAAATGAGTGGCACTCTGAAGAGTTACTATTTAAATCTGCACTCTGAAGAGTTACTATTTAAATCTGCACTCTGAAGAGTGACTATTTATAATTGTAGAAAGCTGATGCATATTGGAACTTTTGAACTCATTTATACAACTTTCGATTTGGCATATTTGGGGTGTGGCAATAAAGTTCCTGAACTGATGCAAAAATATCACAAAATGAAGGAGCTCAAAAATAGATTTTTATTCAAAACAATTATCACCTGATTGAATGCACTTATTATACCATTCTAAAAGTTTCTAAAAAGAGTCAGCAAAGGCCTAAAAAGAGATAATGTTCAGTTAGGTGCTAACGTTTTTCTTCATGTCCTTTACATCCTGAAATCCCTTTCCTTTGAGGGCAGTTTTCACCTTGTGAAAGAGGAAAAAAGTCCACTGACACCAGACCGGGAGAGTAGAGTAGATGGTTGATCTGTATAATACCATGTTTTGTCAGAAATTATTTATTATTATTAGCCATATGGTGCAAGGAAGCCTGAGGCTTATGCTGCACCAGCCAAAAAAAAAAAAAATTTCTGAATTACCCGAGAGAGAGAGAGAGAGAGAGAGAGAGAGAGAGAGAGAGAGAGAGAGTAGAAGGGAATCACCAAGAAAGAGAAGAATGATGATATCCAGCTCAGGACCTTGGTGTGCCAAGCCCATACTCACCAGATGTGAGCCCCTGAGGTTGCAATGTTTTCAAAACAGGTGCAGAATGGGCAGAGGCACTGTGGTGTAATAAAGACTGGTTGCCTTTATCTCGAAATTATGGCCTCACCTGGGAAATGCATTTCAATAATTGCTGAAGCACCTGTACACAGAATGCAGCATCCACGACTCTCTCCCCTTCAGGTACAAATTCCTTGTGAATCACACCGTTTGTCGAATGATCAGCATCATCCTAATCCTGGACTTCTGTAAAAGAAACATTTTGGGCCTTGATGATTTTAAAGTCCACCGCATGCTCTGATGCTTCATCTCTGTCTTTATCAATAGGTTGTATTGAAACACTGATTCATTTCCAGTAGCAATACAGTCAAGAAAATTAGGATTGCCCTGACAAGTCTGGATGAGTCGCCTGAAGACTCTTTGTTGCTTCTGCTCATGTATGAGGCACAAATTTTTCACAGACCTTCCTTTTCCCTAAATCTTCATGGAGAATTTGACAAATCGTCACATCTCCTTATTCATATCACACTCATCAGCCATCATTTTGAGGATCAAACAGTGATTTCTTCCATCTTTAATGTCAGCAAACAGAAAAGGTGGAATGTAACCGAACAGCAATTATCAGTAAAAATATTAGTATAAAGAAAATGTAGGAGAATAACTGAATTTTTTAAGCTGAAAGAAACTGCTAGTACAGTGTCAGAACTATTTGAGGGTTTAGTGTCAAACGTTAACTACAAAATCATTCTGTAGTAAATGTATCTGAAATTAACCAAGAAAAAGTAATTTGGAATTTTCTTGGTTTACCAGAAATGTACTTATAGCCTAAGTTAACTTGGGGAGGGGGAGGGAGAGAGGGAGAGGGAGAGAGAGAGAGCGAGAGAGAGAGAGAGAGAGAGAGAGAGAGAGTTCTATGACAGAATATGCATTGTCATTTGTATAAAGTACACAGTTGCTCAAAACAAGAATGCAATTTTGTAATTAATGTTGTTTGACACTAAACCCTCGTATCGTGGCCTACAAAATAATTAGGTTATACTTCAGAACATGGGTATAACAGTGAAAATTCGGCAAAAAAGAGAGGAAGGAGGCAGTAATTGACCAGTGAAGGCACCTCCCACTCACTCCTTTCCCCCTCTCCTCGCCAGCACACATTACTGGGGAATGGGGTGTCACATGACATCAGAATATATCAGAGCTAAAATGAAGAAAAAGAAATAGCAATAGGGAGCAAACAATAGGTGAATAGAAATGTAATTTTTTTAAACAACTAAAACTAAGTGGTTGTGCATGGTGTTAAAAAATTAACACCAGTACATTAGTAGACAATTTTGCGTGCATTAACAATGAGAATTGCAGGCATTCACAATATGATATCGATGGGTCAACTGTTGATGATCCTGCTAAGGTAGCTAACAAACTAAATGAATATTTTCCATCGACATTCACACATGAGGAGTTATTTAGCGAAGGGAAAGCCAGAGGTGTATTCAACTCTAGCAGTAAGCTAGAGATTCTTGTAATAAGTGAGAGTAAAGTGGAGGAGAAATTGTTGAAGATAAACACAATAAAGGAACCCGGGGTGGATGGGATCTATCCAGTTATATTAAAGGAGGCAGCAAAGGAAGTAAGCAAACCCTTAGCCATAATTATGAGAGCTTCCTTGGACTCAGGGGAGGTACCCACAGACTGCAGATGTGCAAATGTCACCCCAATTCACAAAGGAGGATCAAAGGTGACACAAGTAATTATAGACCTGTGAGTTTAACTTCTGTTCCAGGAAAATTAATGGAGGCACTAGTTAAAGAAGCACTGCAGGATCATTTAGACAAGACTTCAGCTATAGCTCGGACACAGCATGGTTTTGTTAAGGGGAAGTCTTGCCTGACCAATTTGATTGGATACTATGATGCAGTCACAAAAGAACTGGATGCAGGGAATAACTTTGATATTATATACTTGGATCTTAGAAAGGCTTTTGATACTGTTGCACATGGAAGACTGCTGCACAAATTGGAGCAGTGTGGCATTGGAGGCAAATTGCTGCTGTGGATAAAGGGGTGGCTGAGGGGGAGAAGACAGAGAGTGGTAATCAATGGACACTGCTCGTCGTGGACTAATGTTATTAGTGCAGTCCCTCAGGGCTCAGTGTTGTATTCATAAATGTATTCATAAATGATACTGATTCATATATGATACTGATTCATATATAATACTGCTCTGTATTCATAAATGATACTGATGAGGGTATATCAAGCTTAATGTCGAAGTTTGCAGACGATACAAAGGTAGGCAGGGTTGTCAAGGACACTACTGACACGATGCTGCTGCAACAGGATCTGGAAAGGTTGAGCAGATGGGCTGAGAGGTGGCCAATGAAGTTTAACATTGACAAATGTAAAGTTATTGTTTGTTGTTGTTTGTTATTTTGATTTTTAGGAGCATTAGCAACTAAGGCCATATTGCTCCGGGATATGCGGTGGTCATTTCGTGACCTTTCCGCATCCTTCGTATTTGGTGGTGACGGGCTCGAACCCCGGTCTAATCAAGAAGCGTGTGCTACGCACTGCTGCTCCTTCCCACCTGGCTACGGAGGCGCCTACAAATGTAAAGTACTACACATGGGAAACAGCAACCCCAGAGCAATGTATCAACTCTGTGGTACTACACTGACAGTGGTAGAGAATGAAAGGGACCTGGGGGTGGTTGTGCAGGCAGATATGAAGTTCACTGAGCAGTGCAGATGGGCTGCAAGAGTAGCTCATGGTGTATTGTCAATGATATATAGGAATTTTTCTAGCACGGATAAGGAGGTGATTATTCCCTCCTTAAGGCAATGGTCAGGCCACACCTAGAGTACTGTATACAGGTCTGGAGGCCTCATTTCAAGAAGGATGTAGAGCTGCTGGAACGAGTACAGAGAAGGGCAACAAGATTAGTGAATGGAACAAAGGGGTGCTCTTACGAAGAAAGGCTTAAGTTTTTCAAATTACAGTGTCTGGACTCTAGGCACCAGTGAGGTGATCTGATAGAGGTGTACAAAGCCTTGAATGGTTTGAGCATGCTCAATGCTGATGGGATTCTTCCTCTCGCTCAGAATAATCACCTGAGAGGGCATAAATTCAAATTGAGGAAAGACAGATAGGATAGACGTGCGGAAATTTGCCTTTAGCCAGCGGGTGTTTGGTTGGTGGAACAGACTTTCATCCCTTGTCGTGGAAGTTGATAGCCTAAATAAGTTTAAGGCTCGGCTGGACAGGTATTTTGAACGAACAGAGGGGTGAAGTGGAAGTGGGTTTTTTTTTTTTTTTTTTGGCTGATGCTGCATAAGCTTGCTTTCTTGCATCAAATGCCTCTACTAATGCTAATGAGATATAACTTAAAATGATGCTGCCTCATAAATATTCTGTTTATTCAGAAATGGTTATGTATTAATGATGCTATTGCACTTAATATATACATAGTCCAAATTTGCTCGCAGCTTGAGGCTTTAGCCTTAAATGCATCTTACCCAATGAGAATTGCTCAACAGAAATGCTTTTTTTTCCCTGGGGCCTGCCACCACCAAAATATCTATTCTATATCTATTCAGCAACCATCCTTCCTCAATTTAAATTTCTGCTTGTGCAATCAATTCAAAGCCTTAAACACCTCAATCAGATAACCTCACAGGTGCTTAGTCTAAAGATACTGCAATTTTCATAAATGAAGCCTTTGGTGGTAAGATTTTGGTGGTATTTGTTCTGCTCACCAAATCTTTTTGTCCTTCTCTGTACTCAATCCAGCAACTCCATATTCTTGCTAAAATGAGGCCTCCAGACCTATATGCAGTACTCAAGATGTGGCCTAACCATTGTCTTATACAATAGGATAATGAACTCCTTATCCCTGCTAGCAAAATTCCTGTATATCATTGACAAAAACTCCATGAACCATCCTGGCAGTCCATCTGCATTGTTCAGAGAACTTCATATCTGACTGCACAATTACCACCAAGTCTTTTTCATTTCCGTAGGCTATGGAAATGAAAAAGTCAGGAGCGGGAGTGCAGTAGCATACGCTCTTTGAGTAGACCAGGGTTCAAGTCAGGCTGCTAAATACGGTCAATCTGCCAACCCGCACTGGGCCAGCGTGGCAGATTATGGTAGGTTGATAATGGCTGCAGTTTACCCGTTTTTTTTTGTTTTTTTTTTTACCTTTTTCATTTTCCACTACTCTGAGTGTAGTACCACATAATTGGTATGTTACTCTGGTGTTACTGCTACCCATATGCATAATCATTAAAATTATTAAATTGATAAATAAGCATTTATCAATTTTAAACTTCAATTACCATTACTCAGCCCACCCACCTAACTTTTCTAGATCCTCTTGCAGTAGCATACTGTCATTAACCACCCTGACAACCTTTGTATCATCTGTAAACTTGGACATTTAAGCCTCATAGCCTTCATCAATATCATTGATAAATATAGAAAACAACAACTGGCCCAACACCGAACCCTGGGGGCTTCCACTAATCACATTAGTCCGCTTAGAGCAATATCCATTGATTATCATTCTCTGTCCTCTCCCACTCAACCGTCCCTTTATCCATAGCAGCAACTTGCCCTTAACGCCACAGTGCTCCAACTCATATAGCAGGATTTTATGTACAATAGTATCAGAAGTTTTCCTGAAATTCAAGTATGAGATATCAAAATTACTTTTTGCACCCAGTTCCTTTGTGACCATATCGTAATACCAATCAAAGTGGTCAAACATGATTTCCCTTCAACAAACCCATGTTCTGTTTGAAGTATAACTGCAGTCTAGACGATCCTACATTACTTCTTTTACCAGTGACTCAATTATTTTCTTGGAACAGAAGTTAAATTAACAGGTCTGTAATTACTTGTGTCACCATTTGATCCTCCCCTTTCTCAATTGGGGATACACCTCAATCTCCAGTACACGATGATCTCTGAATCCAAGGATTCTCTCATAATTATATAATTTGCTTACTTCCTTTGCTGCCTTCTTTAATCCCAATCACCCAAGGAGCCATTCTTATGTTTAAATTCAACAATTTCTCTTCCACTTTCCTCTCAGTTATTACAAAGCCATTTAGCACCCTATTAGACGTTGATAAGCTTCTGGCATCCTCTTCCCTGAAGAATTTATTGTTTGTGAATGTAGCTACAAATTACTTAAGTTTGTCAGCTACCTGAGCAGGATCACCAATGGTCAAACCATCGATATCAAGTGTGCCAATTTGATTCATCACTTTCCTTCAAGTGTTTACATAAGTAAAGAAGTCTTTGCTGTTTTTCTTTGCATCCTTCCCCAAAGATTTCTTGTGATCTGCTTTTGCTTGCCTAACCTCCTTTATGACCTAATTACAGACTAGCTTATATCTACCACAAGTCTCATTATTCATCTGACATCCATTTGGGCCTAAACCTTGAACAGTTTTTCTTAGTTGGTATGAAAAGCCTTCTAGTTTCCAAGATTAATTCATTGAATGCTTCCCATTTAAAATTTGATGATGGTAATATCATCAATCGGTCCCACTGTGTACAGTTTAAAAACTGTATGAGACCACTGTTGTCTCCCTTTTCCCTCGATGGTAGTTACATCTTTAAGTAAATTTCGAATCAATACACCGTGTTCAGTGCCACCTAGTGGTTCCATCTGCAGATTCTTAATGCATGAATATTTACTGCGGATAATCAGATCAAGAGTATTACTCCCTCTTGTTGCCTCTCTAACATACTACTGTAGAAAACAGTCAACCAATAAATTCACAAAAGTCTTGTGAATTTATTGGTTGGCACAAGTTTCAATCAATATCTGGAAAGTTAAAATCCCCCATTATAATACATTCTGATTTACTGACCCACTATTTCTCTGTGCAACTGTTCATTGTACTCAGAGTCATTAGGCCTATAACACACTCCTACTCTCAGTTTTGCTTTACCAGTGCTTATGTCACACCAAACTGACTCAACATTGCACTTCCTTAGATTTTATGTGTCTTAATTAATAGCATAAACCCCCTCCTATCCTGTCTGTCCTTTATGTATACAGTAAACTCCCGCTATTTGCGGGGGTTACGTTCCTGAGAAATGTTGCGAATAACGAAAACGCGAATACTGAGTTATGGCTCCCATAGTAATAAAAGGGTTCCGTTCCAAAGTATGAAATATATAAGAAAAACTAGTCTAAAATTTTGTCTATGTATTATATGTACCTTCATATTATGACTATTTTCACAGTGAAATGCAAGCATATGGCATTGAAATGAAATTAAATGAAAATAAGAAACAATTTAATATTAAATGTAATATTTGTTAGAAATTTCAAACCAGCGCCTTTGCTAGCAAAAAAACTTATTCCCGCCAGTGCTATCACAAGTTTCACTAAAGTGTTGATAAAGGAGTTTTGCCTTTTCACGAATGATGAGTGAACTTAACGGAATTTTATTTTGAGTTTGGTCTTCTATCCACAGATTTAAAGCCTTTTCCATTTTTTCTAATTTAACATCACGAGTTACAGAGCAAATTTTTGAAGCAATTAGTGCGTTTTCACGGACATTACGGCAGATTTTTCTTCCGATTTCTTGATTGATCGTACCGTTGACTCATTGATTTTATAATGTTTTGCCACTGAGGAGACACTTTCACCATTAGAAATTTTGTCTAATAACTCAATTTTATTCGCTAATGTCATCGCCTTCTTTGATCTTTTCACATTTTCCTTGTTATTCGTAGTCATATTTTTGTAGGGGTTAGAAAGAACTTGTCCACAATAAAGTCACTTTCTTCCATTAACACACTCGAAAAAGTCTGTTTTACACTGCAAAACGGTAGATTTGCAGAAAGCATATCAATTTATAAATTGATAAATTTATTCAATTGATAAATTTATAAGCATATAAATTAAAAGCAAACGATGAAACCTTCCATGACAAGCGCATAACACATACTGAACAAGGATTAGCGAGAAACATCCACGCTTGCGATTTTGTCACCCCCCTCTCCACCCACTGAGCGTTGTTTTGACCGGGAAAGATAATTCTAGCCACGCCCATGTTTTTTTATGGCGGAAAATATTCACGGCGCTTTAAAATTCACATTTTTTAGGTTTCATTTTATATTAAATCGGCGATCGCGAATACAGATGCCCGCGAATAGCAGGGGTTTACTGTATACTGTAGTCCCCATATTCAAATTCTGCATCCCTTACATCTGAGTGACACCACACTTCTGAAATCCCAACAATGTCTGCATTTGATATCTTGACCAGCACTTCAAATTCATCAAATTTATTTACTATACTCCTAGCATTGGTGTACATGCAAGTGTACATGCACCTGTTGTTAATATTAGTTACCCTAACACAGCCTATGTATTTACTTGTTTCTTGATGACTCCCAGCAGTTATTGAAATCCCTAGCACCTTGCTTTCAAGGTTGCTGCTCATTCCAATCCAATTACTGAAAGAATCACTTTCATCCCTGCCTGCAGCTCTTGTTAATAAATTAGTCTGTGTATTTCCCAAAGCTAGTAGTTTTCTTCCCCACCTTACCTGCCTTGATATCATCAGCAATCTGATAAAAATATATTTGTATACACAATAAATAGTGTGTATACAAATATACCTTACAATAAATTTTACAAGCTGTCATCTTTACGAGCATAAAAAAAATTACACTAAATTACACTAATATTTAATTAATTACAGTAGTTGTTATTTGGTTTTTAGGAGCATTAGCAAGGGCTAATGCTCCTAAAAACCAAATGACCACAGCATATTGCTCCAGGAATATGGGGTGGTCATTCCCTGACCTTTCCACATCCTCCGTATTTGGTGGTGACGGGCTCGAACCCCGGTCTAATCAAGAAGCATGTGCTATGCACTGCAGCTCCTTCCCACCTGGCTATGGAGGAGCCTAATTACAGTAGTGAAGCCCCTTTCAGAGGAAAACTGCATAGCTCAACTTGTGCAATAATCAAGAAAAACTATACTTGGCCAGATACAATTTTCTACATATTTTATTATTTTGAAATACTCTTTCTTTAGTATAAGATTACAGGGTGTACAGGTCTTGGGGAATGAAAAGTATCCAATTTTAAAATAAATGACAGTTCCATTTTTATATGGTTCCTCAAATAGTACCGAACTCAAAATAATTTTTATTTGTGCAAGATTTTTTTGCCACACTGCCCTTCAGCCATCCCTTGATCCATCTCAAGTGGATTAAGTGATAGTAATAGTATTTGGTATATAGTGCAAGGAAGCTACAGGCTTTTGCTACACTAGCAAAAAAGGAAAAAAAAAACATTAGTAGATAAGAAAATACAAATTATATGCTTCCCTCCTCACACAGGTAGCTATCTGGATGACCTTTGAATTTATTCAAACTGAGCCTTAACTACCTCTAAGGGCAACTTGTTCCAGTAATCAATGACTAACTGTCTAAAAGAAAACTTCCTACAATCTAATTTAAGGCTCAAGCCCTGTAATTAGAATGTATGACCCCTACTTCTGGAATTCTTTATAATAGTAAAAATTCCACCTTCATTCATTTTACTAATCCCTCTCAGGGCCTTGTAAACCTCAATCAGATCACCTCTGAGATGCCTGGTTGCCAAGCTCTGTAGTCCACATAATCGGAGTCTTTCCTCATACGGTCATTGTCCTGCCAATCTCACTATTCGAGCTGCCCATTTTTGGACCCTTTCAAGAAGTTCAATATCTTTTTTTCAGATGACGTCTCCATATTTGATAGCTGAACTAATGGATCTTGCTCCTAATCCCCATATGCTCCAGCCAGTACAACAACCTCCTATATGAGACAATGTCAAAAGCTTTGCTAACGTCTGAGTATATAAAGTCAAAATTGTTTCTTGCATCCAGCTCCTGTCTCACTACAACATAACAATTTTAAGAGGTCAATCAGACAAGATTCACCCTGTACAAAAGTTTGAATCTAGTTTGAAAGTTGTTGTTGATGATCAGTTGTTACCATCAGTTTTGTGATGCATCTGGTCTGTGGTTTATACCAGAGTATGATGTGATATAACATGTTCTAATTTTGATAGAGTAAAAATAATGTGGGGAGTTACATAATGCACATTTTATCTTTTTTAAATTTATTTTAATGTAAACTTTCATAAAAGCTGTCTTAAAAGGCAATAAACATTTCCACTGTAAATAAATAAATATACCAAATATATAAGACAATAGTATTAGTGAGGGTGTCCAGGGTCCACTGAAGGACTATCTAAACACTCTGAGCCTTTTTACATGGGTCTGAATCAGAGCCACAAATCTCAGGGTACGAGCTAACCATTTGTTTATGTGAAGCTAAAAATGTATAAAGTAATTTAGTGCCTGCTTCTTTGGCTTAGAAGTTTTCAGATCATGTCAAAATCTGCTCCACTTCTCCGGCCAAACTTCAGTAATTTCCTAAATCCTGCAAGAAATTATTAATATCAAAATCATATGTGCAAAACAATGACGTATAACCTAAGATAAAAAGTAAGTACTTTATATTTTCATATACGAAGGCAGAACAAGGTATATTTCTCCCAAACCGTGAAGAAAACAAAATGTTAAAAGTTGCAGAATATACCTTGACAGCACTGTCAGTATGCATTTAGTAAACAAAAATACTGTCCTTCACTTGTTTACCAAATGCTGCCTTCAGGCTTGCAGAACTATATTTCTTAGCGTGAAACAGCCAATGACTTATTTCTCTAGATCCAAAATTTATGAAAAAAAAAAGGGGGGGGGGGGTAAATTAAGATGATATTTTTATACTTTCAAAGCAATATATACTTTTTAACCACGACTCAGAAACATCTATATAACTCACCTGTTCCGAAAATATGTATTTACTTCTCAAAGCATTATTCCGCATCAAGATAAAAACATCTGTTAAACTTCTCACGGTCATAGCCATTCTTATCAATCGTTTCCTCCTAACATAATACGTTAAATAAAACAACTACAAAAAAAAAAATAAATAAAAGAGAACAAATTTATACTACCATTTTTTGCTTTTTTTTTCACTTGTAGTAATTAAAACGATTAAAGTGAAAACAGAACGATATAAAGCTACACGTACGACTTTAGGGACCTCTACCAAAATATTACAGAAATAATACTTTCAGTTCTAATCAAACATCAACGGCAACATTGAAGAAATCAAATAAATCAATTACATAATTAAATTAAAATCCTGGATCTTTCATTCAAAATTCATATTGATTTATAAATCAATATGAATTTTGAATGAAATTTCTATGCATAAAGCATACATAAAACTTTATACGCTATAAAGTTATATTAAAGTTATATTAAAAGAGGCACTAGTTAAAGGAGGCTCCAGTTATATTAAAGGAGGCAGCAAACCCTTAGCCATAATTATGAGAGCTTCCTTGGACTCAGGGGGAGGTACCCATAGACTGGAGATGTGCAATTGCGACCCCAATTCACAAAGGAGGATCAAAAGCTGACACAAGCAATTATAGACCTGTGAGTTTAACTTATGTTCCAGGAAAATTAATGGAGGCACTAGTTAAAGAAGCACTGCAGGATCATTTAGACAAGACTTCAGTTATAGCTCGGACACAGCATGGTTTTGTTAAGGGGAAGTCTTGCCTGACCAATTCGATTGGATACTATGATGCAGTCACAAAGGAACTGGATGCAGGGAATAACTTTGATATTATATACTTGGATCTTAGAAAGGCTTTTGATACTGTTGCACATGGAAGACTGCTGCACAAATTGGAGCAGTGTAACATTGGAGGCAAATTGCTGCTGTGGGTAAAGGGGTGGCTGAGGGGGAGAAGACAGAGAGTGGTAATCAATGGGCACTGCTCGTCGTGGACTAATGTTATTAGTGGAGTTCCTCAGGGCTCAGTGTTGGGTCAATTATTGTTTTCTGTATTCATAAATGATATTGATGATGGTATATCAAGCTTAATGTCGAAGTTTGCAGACGATACAAAGGTAGGCAGGGTTGTCAAGGACACTACTGACACTATGCTGCTGCAACAGGATCTGGAAAGGTTGAGCAGATGGGCTGAGAGGTGGCAAATGAAGTTTAACATTGACAAATGTAAAGTACTACACATGGGAAACAGCAACCCCAGAGCAACGTATCAACTCTGTGGTATTACACTGACAATGGTAGAGAATGAAAGGGACCTGGGGGTGGTTGTGCAGGCAGATATGAAGTTCTCTGAGCAGTGCAGACGGGCTGCAAGAGTAGCTCATGGAGTATTGTCAATGATATACAGGAATTTTTCCAGCAGGGATAAGGAGGTGATTATTCCATTGTATAAGGCAATGGTCAGGCCACACCTAGGGTACTGTATACAGGTCTGGAGGCCTCATTTCAAGAAGGATATAGAGCTGCTGGAACGAGTACAGAGAAGGGCAACAAGATTAGTGAATGGAACAAAGGGGTGCTCTTACGAAGAAAGGCTTAAGATTTGCAAATTACAGTGTCTGGAGTCTAGGCACCAGCGAGGTGGTCTGATAGAGGTGTATAAAGCATTGAATGGTTTGAGCATGCTCAATGCTGATGGGATTCTTCCTCTCGCTCAGAATAACCACCTGAGAGGGCATAAATTCAAATTGAGGAAAGACAGATGTAGGATAGACGTGCGGAAATTTGCCTTTAGCCAGCGAGTGGTTGGTTGGTGGAACAGACTTCCATCCCTTGTCGTGGAAGTTGATAGCCTAAATAAGTTTAAGGCTTAGCTGGACAGGTATTTTGAATGAACAGAGGGGTGAAGTGGGAGTGGTTTTTTTTTTGGCTGATGCTGCATAACCTAGCTTTCTTGCATCAAATGCCTCTACTAATGCTAATGCTAATGCTAATAATACGGTGATTTTCAACTGGAATTTTAAGCTATCTTTCTTGGACAGGCTAAAAAAAAATGGAGCCAAAAGGAAAGTATGTTAAAATATTCAGATATCCATAAAAATTATTATTAGCCATATGGTGCAAGGAACCCTGAGGCTTATGCTGCACAAGCCAAAAAAAAAAAAATTCTGAATCACCCCGAGAGAGAGAGAGAGAGAGAGAGAGAAGTAGAAGGGAATCACCAAGAAAGAGAAAAATGCTGATACCCAGATCAGGACCCTGGGTGTGCCAAGCCCATACTCACCAGATGTGAGCCCCCTGGAGTTAAAATACAGAACAGCACTTAGAAATTTTCAGGAGTGTAAAGAATTCATTTAAATAGTTTAATACAAATCCACAGGAACAGCCTTCAGGCTAGAATAATAATGATAATATTAACTAGAGGGCACCGCCCCATGCTCGCTTCGTTCCATCAATGCTTCTCCATCGTCATAAATGTAGATTTGGCCGAATTAAAGTGTAAAGTGTAATGTGTGTTTAGGATCAAGCGGCACCAGGGATTTCCCCCATCTCCACGTAGTTTACATTGTGGGTGAACCAGTTGACTGGAAAAGCCAGAGATTTAAAAGTGTATGGACTTTGTATATATTTGATGCCTTGTACCGTTGTTCATCTGGTCATTTAGCCGCCAGACCCCTACTGAGGCCCGATGTTGTCCCACTTTAGCCCCGTGGAGGCAGACCAGGAACTCACTAGTATATAGTTCACTCTGGCAGGTCCTGCCACCTAATTTCCTAAGATTTCAGTGGCTAGGACCTTAAAAAAAAAAAAAAATAGCGTCCGCGTCGCGGGGAGCGCTAGAAGTCCAAAATGTTGGGCAAAATTAATTTAGATTGGTGATTTTAGATTGTGTGGGGCGTGTTCACGTTTCTATCAGATAGAGTGGGGTGAAGGCTGAAGACTGGGGGTCAAATAGACAGAAATATGGAGCCGAAAGGGAAGGCAACTCCAGTTTACAGTGGGGCATGCCCACGCCCCACCAGAGGGAAGAAATAGGGTGGCAGGGTGGGGAGGGGACAGTAAACTGTCCCCTCCCCACCTGCCAGGAAGAGGTGAGACAGTGAGCCAGACAAGAGAGCTGGCTCAGGTTGCCAATGTGGCCTGGGTGCATGGGTGGGAGCAAACCAGACCACAGGGTCAGGTTCGCACCATCCAGAAAAACTTGAGGCGCAGCAGAGGCGATCCAATGTTGGTTTGGCTGAACAGGTTGTGCAAAATGTCACATTCATGGAGTCATTCATGGGACTGTTGTCCCGTCCGGTAGTCAATGTTCTGGGAAGTGGAGTTTTCTCACTTCTCATAAGAGTTCCAGTTTTGTCTTGCATGAAGGATCAAGCAGTCAAACCTGACATCTGGTTGGGGGTCTCTGAGAAGCTTTGTTTGACACATCTATTCGAAGTTTGCAGGCAGAGGAATATGTCAAGCGTCTAGCATACAGGTTCTAGGCAAACTTGGTGAACGCTATATATGAGGCTTCATCTTCCAGTAAGTAGTGTTCCCGGTTTTTGGGATTAAGGCGCACTTGGATGATTAATTCAACATGAAGATCTTCATAAAATTCGCAGTCATACATCTGGTGTCCCCAGGTCTCCACAGAGCCACATGCACACATTAGGTTGTGTTCGAGTCCGAGAAGGTGTAATTTGTGGCGGATCGCTCCATGTCCTGTTAGGAGATACGTGCTGTACAATCCAGGGCAAAGCCATACCGGATACTGTGGGAATATTTGTTGTAGATCGGGGAGGAACCTCCGCGTGACTTCCCCTTTTGTGGAGGTCGTCCAGCGCTGCTGCCATATCGATCGCAAATAGATCTGGAGTCTTTTCTTCTCCACTGTCCGATTTGCAGTTGGGTCTGGGGTGTGATCCTGGAAGGTAGTTGGATTTCCGCGTCTAAGCTGCTGTAACATGCCTAGGCGAATCACTTCAAGATCAAGAGGGAGGGTCCCAGTGAGTACTTGCAGTGCATGAGTAGATACAGTGCGGCACGCTCTGGTGAGGGTTAATAAAATCGGTCAGTGAATGATGTTGAGTAGCCGACGATTTCCCGCCGTAGAGGCCTTATGGTGCCAGACGCCAGAAGCATATGCAATCGCAGGGATGATGGCTGCTTTGTAAAGTATTGCAAGGGTTCTTCTTTTCAGCCCCCAGTCGCGGCGGGTAATCCTGGCAAGCATGGCAGCATAGTTTTTCATTTTCTTCTGGATGTATTTTAAGTGGGGTGTAAATGATAAATTTCGGTCCAGGATCACTCCTAGGTACTTGAGGTCTGTGGCCAACTTGATCGTTCTGTTGTAGATTTTTATCTGCGGTGGTCTGGTAGGAGTGAGATATCCCTTTAGTAGGATAGATTGGGTTTTGGTGGCAGAGATATTAAGGTGATGAGTTTTGGTCCACTCTCTTAGTGTAGAAAGTGCTGAGTTGGCAATCGTTTCCAGTTGTGCTCTTGAATCAGCAGAGAGGATTAGGGAGAGGTCATCTGCGTATGCGAGCGCTTGCACACCCCCCAGTTCCAGGGAGTGGAACTCATCCAGCACGTAGTTCCAAAGGAGGGGACCCAGTACAGAGCCCTGAGGGCAGCCCCTGTGTACCTGACGTTCAACCTTGCAGTAGGGAGCCTGCACTAGGACCTTCCTATTGTTCAGGTAGCTCTGAATGCATCCATATAGGTTTGATGGCAGGTTGGCAGCTCTTAGCCTTGCGAGGATGCTCTGCCACCAGAGGGCGTCGAACGCCCCTGCAAAGTCCACAGAGATGAGAAGAAGGTACTTTCGTTGGCAGTTTGATGCGGCATTCATGATATATTCTAGTGCATCCAGAGTGGATTTCCCCGTTTTGAATCCGAATGGTTTGTCTGTTGTTAAATTTGCTGCGGTGTAATGTACTTCAAGCCTCTGTCTAAGAAGTTGTTCCAGGACTTTGCTGAGTACAGACAGGAGAGATATAGGTCGGTAGGACTCCGGTACATGTTGCTGCTTTGATGGGTTTTTTATGATTAATTTTATGCTGGCTACCTTCCAGTCCAAAGGGAACCAGCCCTGACGAAGACAGTGGTTATATAAGTCAAACAGCAAGTTCGGGACATACTCGGCCACCTTTTTTACCAGTTCTGGTTCAAGCATCTCCAGTCCTGGGGTTCTTTTGTTTTTTATTTTTTGTATGGCAGTTTGTAAATCTTGCAGGGTGAATGGTTGTTCCACTTGGGCCGATTGGTAGGTTTTGTTGGCGTGGCACAGCTGATGCTGTTGAGGTGTGTTGTCCTCTTCGATGGGTTTGAAGGTGGCATTGAGAATGTTGTTTACGGTGTCGTGCCAGTTTTTTGTCATGGTGCCTTGTGGGGTGATGGTGGAGGGCGTGACCTCTCTCCTTGGTAACTTGTTTGTGGTTATTCTATACAGGGTGTTTCTGTTAAATGTTTCAGAACTTCTAAGAGGGGTAGGGTACATCCTGACAACTCGAAATCATATAGCAATGTGGGGTCGGAAATGCTTTCCTGAAGCGGTGTTGTACACAGAAGCACCATAAAGAAAAGAGACCGTAAGTGAGAAATCGTTTTAATAATACACGAAAAGAAGCAAAAGGTACATGGATTAAAGTAAGTGTTCGAAGTTTCTTCCACGGGCTACAATGCACGCCTCACATCTCCGACGCATGGACATCCGAACATTCTGGAATACTCCAGGCGAATTTCGAATTTCTTCGGCAGCTACTGCGATTCTTGCAACCAGCTCCTCAGCATTGTCAACAGGGGTGTCATAAACTAGCGATTTCATATGACCCCAGAAATAAAAATCAAGACATGATAGGTCGGGTGACCGAGCAGGCCAACGCACGGGACCACAACGTCCGATCCACTGTTGACCAAATGTGACATCCAGGTAGTTACGAACATCTCCGCTATAATGGGCAGGGGCTCCATCGTGTTGGAACCACATTGTCTGTTGCGTCGATGCAGAAATCTGTTCATCTCTCAAAAGTTGTGGCAATACTTTCTGCAGAAAGGTCAAGTAGATAGGTCCGGTTAGACGACACGGTAACAGGTAAGCTCCGATGAGGTGATCTCCCATAATACCGGCCCATACATTGACCGAAAATCGAATCTGTGCTGCACGACGTCGTATTGCATGCGGGTTCTCGACCGCCCAGATATGGTCGTTATGCGTGTTGAAAATTCCTTCCCTTGTGAAGGATGCCTCATCGGAAAACAACACTTCAGCAGGAAAAAGGGGATTTGTAGCACATTTTCCAAGGTACCACTGTTCGAAGGCAATACGAAGTGCATAATCCTCCGGTTGCTGTGTCTGGACACGCTGCACGTGAAACGGATGCATGTCTTGTTCTCGGAGAATCCTCCAGACGCTGCAATGGGAAACCCCGACTGCGTTTGCTAGACTTCGTGTACTCGTTCTTGGATTCCCCTGTACATGCTGTAGCCCATTCTGTTCGACGGCTGGAGTCCGTGCTGTTCTTACCCTGTCCCTGTCAGCTCTTTCAAATGAACCTCTCTCAGCTAACCTCTGGTGCAGTCTTGCAAAGAAATTATGACTGGGAATACGCCTCGTCGGATATCGTTCCGCGTACAAACACTGTGCGGCTGGCCCACTACAATTTGCAGCCCCGTACGCCAAATGCATATCGGCTAACTCTGCGTTCGTGTAATCATCCATCCTACTAACTTGGCGTTCTTGTTCAAGAAATTCGAAATTCGCCTGGAGTATTCCAGAATGTTCGGATGTCCATGCGTCGGAGATGTGAGGCGTGCATTGTAGCCCGTGGAAGAAACTTCGAACACTTACTTTAATCCATGTACCTTTTGCTTCTTTTCATGTATTATTAAAACGATTTCTCACTTACGGTCTCTTTTCTTTATGGTGCTTCTGTGTACAACACCGCTTCAGGAAAGCATTTCCGACCCCACATTGCTATATGATTTCGAGTTGTCAGGATGTACCCTACCCCTCTTAGAAGTTCTGAAACGTTTAACTGAAACACGCTGTATATGATGCTCCATGTGTCTGTATTGCCGACTGTGGAAACCAGATGCTCCCAGTACAGTTTCTTCCGCTGCCTGATCATCGCAGTGTAGTTATTCCTGGCTTCCCTGTATTGTTGTCTGAGGGGTTGAACCTCAGGAGGAGGCCAGGATCGTCTGGCTCTTTGGAAGGCACGTCTTTTCCTGTTCATATCTCTCCTAAGTAGGTCACGTTCCTGCGACCACCACGGCAGAGCGCCTGGCCGGGGGGTGCCCTTCTCCGGATCGACTGGTCCGCAGCTTGTAGGATGGCATTAGTGACAGCACGCTGGTGTTGATCGGGGGTTTGGTTGTGGAGGTTATTGGAAGACAGGTTCTCTGTGTTCCTAATTATGGCTTCTTTAAAGTTGTTCCAGTTGGCCTTATCAACGGCATATCTGTTGAGTTTGTAGCTGTTTGTTGGAGCCCGGTGAAGCGATCTGTGCATCGTGAAGGTGATAGCCCTATGGTCTGAGGAGGTCCAGTCTTCCTGTACCTTCCAATCATTTAGGTGCCCATCAAGGGATCTGGTAGCCATTGTTGCATCTATAGTGACCTCCCAGAGAGTGGAACTAAATGTGGGGAGATTGTTTGGCCGATTTAGGACAACGAAGCTGCTGTTAGCCAGGAATTCCTCCATATATTGGCCATTCCTAGTTCCTCGACGTTCAGGAGTCTCACTATGCCACAATGGCGATCGACAGTTTAGGTCCGCAGATACGAGGATCCTAGAACCCACAAGTTCTGTTTGTACTTGATTTAGGTATTGGATGGCTGGTTGGATGTCTGCTCCTGGGCGGCAGTACAGAGAGATGATATATAGCTCTCCCAGTGGAGTAACAATGTGAGCGCAGGCTGCCCACTCCAAGCACAGGTGTGTTATTCTTGTCACAGTTATGTCGGGATTCCTGACAGCCACTGCAGCCCAGGGGGTGGCTCCCTCTACCTGAACAATTTTGTAGCTGAGTGGGTAACCCCGGACAGCACCCGCGCAGGTGTAGGGCTCCTGCAGCAGAAGGATGTCCAGGTTCTCTTCTTCAGCTTTTGGTCTAATTTGACCAGCTACGGCAATAGCCCGCTGCGCATTCATTTAAAGAAATTTGATACAGTTGTTATTGTACCTTTTAGGGAGAGTTCCCATAATTTATTCTTATTTGTTGTGCACTTCTTGCTTTTACGTATACCGGGCATTTGTTGTCTCGAACAGAGTGCGTGTGGGGAAGTGTAAAATAGCTTTATTCTACCTCTTGGACTTCTTTAATAAGTAATCTTGGAAACGCCAATACTTTGCCACGGCCTGTATAAGTAAAACTTCCTCCCTCCCCAACGGAGAAGTCTGCGTCGTTGGCCCCTGTGGTGTGCAGGTGACGCCGCGCGAGTGAAACAGTATCGCCCCGTCATGTGCCGCCCGCTAGCGGAGAGTGGTCATCTTTCCCCAGGCAGCGTGCTGATGCATATTTACAAAAACGAGAAATTGAGATGTGACACTCTGCAGAGAGAAAAGTTGCCCCTGTAAGTCATACTACTGATGCCGACTGAATCACGTATCAGCGGAATGTTTGGTAGTGGGGAGACAAAAAAGGGGAGAGGTGAATGTCACATAAACTTCTCCAAAGCAGCCCTGCACGAATATGCAAGCCCCTTCATAAATATCGTCCCTGGGTGAGTCAGGTCCTAAAAGTGTCAAGCAAAAACCCTTTTTGCCTGGCCGTCCAAATGAACACCTGCATCTGCGAGGGAAAAGCAGAAAGGGGACAAACTTATATATAGAGATTGAGATCAAAGGAGAGGTGGTCTAGTTCCAGGAGTCTAGGGAGTGGTCCAGTTGGTTGGTCAGAAAGTTATCCAGTAGCCGTGGTCCAGTGGTGGCAGTCGAGTTGATTCGAGAGCAGTAAGAAAACAAGAGGCAGAGAGCGCTATTTTCCCGATTAGAAATGAGATAAGATGATACCAAAGATGATGAAGTCCTCGCTCCGACGTGGCTCGGAACTTTGCGGTAAGTTCACCCCATTTTAATCAGTAGAATTGTATATGATAGTATGTCATATTATACCCACCTTTCTTCTCAATAAAGTAAGCTTTAAGATGTATTTCGATGTGATAATAACAGTAAAGTAACATTGTCCAGTGATACTATATTACTTTTATATTATTACCTCGGCTACTTACTTAACACGAAGATAGGAGAACATCTATGTCATCATTTAAAGGAAAGGAATCGTTGTTCGCATAACTACATGAAGATACACAGACTTAATGTACCAACCAAATTCCCCTTAAACTAAATTAACCATTATCTTGATACTAGACACTATTATATTGAGTTTATTGTACGTTTATAGGTAATGTTGTTATGTAATCTTGTTGTTTAATAAACCATGTTTGTTTGCTAACTTTGCCTCATGACATTCTCTGGTTACACACGGACCACGGAATCCGAATTAAGAAAGAACCTTTATTTGCGGCCACTCTAGAGGCTCTGTTAATTCAATAGAGAATCAGGGTGGAGAACACAACGCCCTCCGATGTTGCCAATTTTATTCCACGAATAAGATTGAAGAACACGTGAGGTTTATGTCCTAATTCAAACCGGTAGACGAACACATTAAAACCCGACTCTCTGGACATGCATTTTAGTGTTGAGCATGCTTGAAAGTTGTATGGATATTGGTGAAAGTTACACAGCATGCCCGCCCTATAACGGAGAGAAAAGGCGGCGTTACAGAAGCTTCTGCCACTTGCAGTTTGCGCAGGCTGGTTCTTTTCCTTTGTTCGGGCAGTTAGCATAGTTGTGCCCCTTCTTGGCACAGTGTCCGCAGGTAGGTTCCTGTTGGGCGCATGTGTGGGTGGTGTGACCGAATCGGCAACATCGGAAGCATTTTGGCACCGCGATGTGTTCCCTAAAGCGGTGGGAGCTCCAGCATATGTAGATCCTTTCTTGTTTTGTGATGACTCTCCACGCTTCAGGGGTCAATCCGACCACCCAGTTGTTCGAGCTGCCATCCCTGGTCCTGGTTTGATGTTTGGGCACTACTAAACTTTTGTATTCTCCGTCGGGGAAGTCTTGTTGCAGATTTCGCATGAAGATTTCTTTACAGATTGTCTCCGGAGTCAGATTCGGGTCTACGCCAAATATGATGACTGAGGGACCTTTTTCTTTAGGAGTTTCCGCCATGAGACCGAGTGTAGGGATCTTGGTGTTGTTGATAATCAATTTAGCGTCTTCTTTATTTTCCGTTTCGATTATCACACCAGTGTTTCTAGTTTTCCGTATGGAGCGGATTCCTGCGTTAGCTAGTCAATAACCTTTTTTTTGACATCTTCACTTGTTTTCAGCGTATCTGAGTTGGTCGGTTTGAGTAGCACGAGATGTGGGGTGGGGAGCAGCGTCTTTCTAGTTGCTGATTTTGTGGTTGTAGTGGTCATGGTATCGGCAGCAGTGGCGCCTTTATGCCTCAGCGCTTCAGAATATGTCGGGGCGCGCTGTGGCATTTTACTTGCCCCGCATTCTATGTAAGCATGAAGTCGAGTGGTGGCTCGCTCACTTTCAAGGTACTGGTCATGTAGTATTGTTTCCATCTTGTGGAAAATTGTCACAATTTGAGATCTAAGTCCGGAGGACACTCTGTTTGAATTCTCCTTAAATATATTTTCTAATGCCGTTTTAAGGTAGAGGGTCTTCTCGTAAACAGTTCCCTGTGGTAGGGCAGAGTCGAGGGGTGAGTCCTGCTGCTTGTCCTCATTGGTGTTCTTTTGCAGCGAAGTAGCTTCTGGCAGCTCCCTGTTCTCCGTCTTGGAGCGCATTTCCAGTTCAGGTATTGGGACATTTTCTTTGCGGTTTTTCCGCTTCATTGGGGTGAGCCCAGATGGGATGTCCTCCCCCTCCTCCTGCAAGTAAATGATGACAGGATCATCCTTCTTCCTCTGCAACTGGTTATCGCCGTTTTTACTTGTTTTCCCTCCATTTTAGTGTAATCCGGTGAATCGAGAACAGTTCGGATTATCAGGGTTACACCTCTATGTCAGGATTGAGCTTTTAGAATGTTGCAGGATGTGGTAGTGATTTACTAACATCAGCGGACTCAATAACTGGTGTTAAAGCAGTAGCAAGTAGCGAACACGCTAAGCCTAATCACTACGTTTACGGTGAAACAACCCGTGACATAACGTATTAGCATACGGTCAGCAGAAAGCTAAGCCTAATGAGACAAACTTGATAATATGTAAAGGAAATACCTGATAAAATAGAAAAAACTTGCACAGGAAGTTAGATAGCGTCCACCTAGCTATAGGAAAAGCCTTCTTTCAGTTTATAATGCAAACATTACCTTAAAATAACAGCTACAGCATAAGCATCAATTTCTAAAGCATCAGTCAACCGAATTGTGGAAAGTCTATAACTGACATTACACTCTTCGTTCCTTTCACCATGGCACCTCCGTTATACGTATTCGCATCGTATAACGACCGCCGCCACCTTGAAAGTCCGTGTTTTAAAATAAGGCATTAAAATAAGCGAAGGCATAAAGACTGTTGTAGACACGAACGTTTTCTCGGAAGTGTCTCCTTTTTTCCGTGTTGTCAAACAACAAAGTTTTTAAAGCGTCTGGATTGGATCTGCCATTGGCAAACATACCTCCCCTCCATTACAACACGAATATGTGGCTTCCCTCATTGACATAAGAACGTAAGATCTTCACAAGATCATAATGAAGAAACCACTGAAGTATCGTATTGCGATTTAGGTGATATGGTAGATAAATGTCAACATTGCGGCAGATTTTCTTTTCACGGCGAACTCCGAAGAGCCACACGTTCGTGTTGTCATGGAGGGAGGGCATGTTTGTAGACTCGAACGTTTTCACGGAAGTGTCTCCCTTTTTCCGTGTTGTCAAACAACAAAGTCGTTAAAGCGTTTGGATAGGTATCTGCCATTGCTAAACATACCTTCCCTCCATAACAACACGAATGTGCGGCTCTTCGGAGTTGCCCTGAAAACATAATAATCTGCCGCAATGTTGACATTCATCTACCTTATCACCTAAATCGCAATATGATACTTCAGTGGTTTCATCATTATCCGAATCTTGTGAAGATCTTATATTACATCTGAGCCATTTAACGATTCGCTGTTTCGGCCTATTTTTCCATATTAGCTACCCGCTTCCTGTAGCATTGATTTTCCACTTGCTCCATCATAATTGAACTTATTCTCTGATTTGTATTGCCGCGCAGTCTCCTAATAGCATCGTTTTCTCTCAGAATCGGTGACTACCAATCTAGGTTGCAGCATTCTGTTAATTACTACGTTAGCAAATCAAAGGTCACGGATTCCAGACACCTGTCGAAACGCACTGATCGATATCTAATCAGGATGACCTATGTAAGAATTTACCTGTGCATTTGTAGTGACGCAGTTTTCCCGCCCACGGGTACCATCATCCATCATCCATCTTCTCCCCATTGGTTACCCCATCCCCACCACGCAGCATTCTCAAGGTCGAATAAATATCACCAGGAGGAAAACTTTTTTAATGTATAGAGAGAGAGATAACGGGGGCGATGGCCCAGTGGTTACGACACGGGACAACCAGCCTGATGAACCTGGGTTCGGGACCAGCTTTGGGAGAAACAAACACTAATCCATCACACTGGAAAACAAATACAACAATAATAGTAATAAATCAGAATAATAATGACTAAGAGGCTCCACCTCCTGCTCGATTCACTCGCAAAGGTCGTTCGGTTGAACAGCGTTTCACAGCGAGATGTCGAGAAGTTTCATTTGAAATTATTGTTACATGAAGCAAAAGGTCTAAGGTGTTTCGAAGACGTGAGAAGTGTGAACGGAGTAGTGTATGAGACTTTTCAAGAAGCCGCTTGAGCGGCTCATCTAAGCAAATCGGTTGATCATGTGAAGGAAATTCTTTATCAGGATCTTGTGAAGATCTTTCATTACATATGAGCCGTTTAACAGTTTGCTGAGTTTCGGCCTGTTTTTCATCCATATTAGACACCCGCTTCCTGTCGCATTGATTTTCCACTTGCTCTATCATCATTGAACTTAATCTCTCTGTTTAGTTTATAACCTTTTGGCATGTTTCTCTCTACATTTCCGTGCTGACTCCTAACAGCGTCGTTTTCTCTCGGAATCAGTGATTGCCAATTTAGGTCGTGGCATTGTGTTAATTACTATGCTAGCAAATCAAACGTCATGGAATCCAGACACCTGTCGAAGTGCACTGATCGATATCTAATCAGGAAATGACCTATGTAATTATTTACCTAAGCATTTATAATGATGTAATTTTCCTGCCCACTTATATCACATTGACCGCATCCTTCTTCTCCCATTGGCTATCAGCCCCCACCACACAGCATTCTCAGGGTCAAATAAATATCACCAGGAGGAAAACTTTTTAAATGTATGGAGAGATAAAATGAACATCACATGAGTTGCTCCAGCAGAACTAACTTCCCGAAGGTCGGAGTGACAGCTAACTTGGCGGCATCTGGTGTCACTCACAAGAACTAGTACTACCACTGGAAGTAAGCGAAAGTCACAGCATAAAGTCACTCGCGTTCAGGCCTTAGACTCAGGGATCGGTTCGAAAAGTCGGAGACAGTCTCTCAAGGAAGACAGTGGAGGAAGTGGCACTATCTCCAGTATGGATACCACAACTGAAAGGCAAGCTTAAACTACTGGACTTGCTTCCTGAGCAACTGCTCCACTGACCACCCAGGAGGGGAAAAGCTAACTCATGAAGTGGAGCATCGAAATGAATTCTTTAATCACGCGAGCATACTAAGAAGTAACGAAAATAGAGACAGACATGATAATGTACATGACAAAATTACACACGGAGTTGTGGGAACGATTCCAGACTATTCAGACCACCGAACAGCGAATAGCAAAACAGAGACCGACCATTATCAAAAAAAAACTGATAGCTCCTGCTATCTTGGAAAAATTCAAGCAAGATGTGATGGACCAACTGCAAACAATAATAAATATGGGTATAACAGAACCTGAACTGGAAGAGGAACAGCAAGAACAAGAACTACAACCCAGAGCAAAAACAAACCAAACTATTATATTAGGGTTACCCGGCAATTTTTTAGATATACACATGTATATTGTGTCTGTAAATTGCGTGTGTTCTCTGGTCTATTTACCTGTTTTGCTGGAACAGGTAAATAGACCAGACATATATGATGAGGAAGAAAAAACCCCAAACCCAGAGCAACTGAAAGGCAAACAGTCAAGATTGCGATATCCAGAACAGAAGGAGAGAGGAAGAAAGTGCTAGTAGAATTGGAGGATATGTAGCCCACAAAGACAGACACCACACCAAAGCAGAGACCCAACAGAATCCTATGGTAAGTTACACACCACCTGAATGAGCAAATAATACCAAATTATCTCAACAACAACAATGAAGTGACACTGGAGGCCATCCAAACAGCCATGTACTTTGCTGCGGTAGCAGCCACTAGAATCAGTGGAAGAGAAACGAGAGACCATCAGCAGAAGAAAGAGAAAAACAAGGAACCGTCAGCATGGCAAAGAAGGCTTCAGAAGAAGATAGACGAACTAAGAGTGAATACAGGCCAATTGATCCTGTACAACGATGTAACAGGAGTAAGAGGCTGACTGGGAAAGTGAAGAGTATCTTCAAGAAAAACAACATCCACAGCAAACATGAGACCAAAAACGTTTTTGGTCTCATGTTTGCTGTGGATACCCACGCATACTACCACTTCAACAGTTTCAGGACAAGTCAATCCTGCACTGAATTAACAACCCATGCTCAAACCCACAACCACACCCCCCCCCTTGTTGACTCTGCTATCACTATTATTAAACTTAGATCGAGCTACAGAATTCTTCAATATGAAGCCCTCACCATCGAATGGTACCGATACCATTCCGATCTCAAGGTTATTAACGCTAAACTTCCCTTCAACCTTTCACCGGCTTGGAATCTCTCGCGGCTAAAGTTCCCACGTGTCAAAAAGAGCATCATGGGAGTTTAGATAAACTTTTAAATACAACACGCGCTCACGTCTCTTCCATTTGCCAACTGATGACGGTTTACTTACGAAAGTCCCTCGTAACGACTATTGGCACCACCAGTCTTCTCTCTTTTTTTCATTTACGTTTTTTAACCTCTTTATGACAACCAAGGATTGGAGATCTGCATTTCTACTCCCTTGCTCTCATTTTAAAATCTGTTTAAAATATTTAAAATATTTTCACCCCATTACCAGCCTTAGTACTTTTTAATGCTTCTTCCAACCTAAATTTAACCGCCATTTACCAAAAAAAATTTATTGCAGATTTATACAAGGTGAGTACCGTTTTCTAAGCATTTGCTATTCATTTTTTAGTCAGATTTATCACGGTATTATAAGGTTACTATAATTTCACTATTATTTATTATTATTATTTATTTATTTTATTTTATTTTATTTTTTTTTTTTTTTTTGCTGGCGAAAACGTGCCTGGGACCGGTGCCAGGAAGCAGCTGCCCAGGGGTGATAGCTTCCTGGTGGTGAGGTCGCCTGAATATAATGTTCAGGCCATCTGTAATATTCATAGAGTACATGTTTAATTATAGTTCTACGTGGATTTGGACGACAGTCTTGGGGCCACCATAGAACAGAAACAAAGATGAAGGTGATGAAGATGTGGACGCTGTCTCTCTTGAGGATGCTCTTCACTTCTCCAATTAATTTCTTACTCCTATTTCCCCGTTGGTACTGGGTCAATTGGCCTATCTTGACTCTTAATTCTTCTATCTTCTACTGAAGTCTTCTTTCCCAAGCTGGTGATTCCTTATGTTTTTGGTTATTCTGCTGCTGGTCCCTTGTTTCTCTTCCATTAATCCTCGTGGCTGCTTCCGCCGCACAATACACGGCTGTGGATACCCACGTGTGGATGGCTTCCAGTGTTGCACCATTGCTGTCGAGGTAATGCGATAATATGTGCTGATTCAGGTGATCTGTGACTTTCCACAAGGTTCTATTCGGCCTCTGCTTTGGTATCACGTGAGTCTTTGTGGGGTCCATTCCTTCGAATTCTGTTAAGGCCTTCTTCTATTCGTCCTCTATTCTGGATATCATGACTTCGTCTGTTTCCACTTCAGCTGCTGTGGGTTGTATTTCTTCTTGCACTTCCTCCTCTGGTTCAGTGGTCATTTGTTTTTCCTCCTCTGGTTCCGTATTCCTTATCCTTTGTAGTTGATCGCTCATGTCCTGCTTGATTTTTTCCAAGATTGCAGGAGCTGTCAGGTTCTTCATGACGATGGTCCTTCTCTGGTCCGCTATTCGGCCGGGAATCGTTCAAGCCACTTGGTATGTAGTCTCGCCCTGTAAGTTGTCATATCGGTCTCCAGCTTCGTTATTTCGTAGTATGCTTGCATGATGTACGTATTCATTTCGATGCTCCACTTCATGCGTTGGCGTTTTCTTCCATCCTGGGTGGTCACTAGCGCAGTTGCGCAGGAAGCACCTTCAGTTGGTGGGGCTGAATGGTCTTGCCCTTCTCTTGTGGTAGTCATACGGGGTACAGCGGCACTCGCTTATTATTATTATTATTTCTCCCTGATTGGGGGTTGTACCTCGTTATGGGTATTGCTACCAAGTACACAGGGTGGTTGTTGTTATGTCTAGTGTTACTGTTGGTCGAGGAGCTCTCTGACTATCCTACAGGTGTTCAGGATTGCAACTTTCTGGAGTTCCTTGTAAGTGTTCGCTGGGAGACCTATTGCTGCTAGGCTGTTATGTAGGGTCTTGGGCAGCATACCTGTGACTGACACGATGATCGGGATGGGCGTTACTTGTTGCATATGCCACATCTCTTTGATCTGCTGTCTTAGGTTCGTGTACTTCCTATTTATTATTATTATTATTATTAGCCATATGGTGCAAGAAGCCTGAAGCTTATGTTGCACCAGCCAAAAAAAAAAAAAAAAAAAAAAAAATTCCCAGATTACCCTGAGAGAGAGAGAGAGAGAGAGGAATCACCAAGAAAGAGAAGAATGATGATATCTAGTCAGGACCCTGGGTGTGTGCCAAGCCCATAATCACCAGATGTGAGTCCTGGTTAGTATGGCTGGATTCATCTTTGTGAGCTGAACAAGAGGATACATCAAACAAGTACTGGATCAAATATTATTCGTATTTCAAGAAGAAAATTGGGCGTTCTATGCGCTGGCCATATTAACTACCAACAATATTGCTGTCGGGATAAGCCCCTTGGGATTCACCACGTGTAGATGCTGTCTGTGTAAGTAGACAAGTAAGAAGGAAGACTAGCTCTCACAAATATTCTTAACACAACGCCGCAAGGAATAATGGTTAAACAACGTACCACTCCAGAGGTGGCACAATAATCCTTTAATCACTGAGAACACTGTAAGTACTAGAATGTTTAAAAGTACACTAAACAGAGCAGAGGGATTTATTCAGAATCACATTCTAACTTCATATTACAGATCAACAACAAATTATTCCTGGTCAATCAAAATGTAAAGTTTGTGGAAATAATAAAGAAACGATTATTAAGTGCATCAAATGCCTCTGGCTGATCTGTAATTCTTGTACCAAAAGAAACCTTATTAAATTACCCAAAGCAAAAAGACGCCTTTTCATTTGTGATCAGTGCAAAGAAAATACGAAACTAACAACTTCCTGTAAAGTGCCAGATGAAGTTCGCATTCAAGAAACACAAAATAAACACCCTACAACTCTAACGGATATCGATGCTGACACTCCAGAGAGTGACCACACAATACAAATAGAAATGGATGAATTGCAGGATGATGATAAAAATAAGTTTATGCAATTTCCTCTGAGCACTCAAGATTACTTAGACCTACAGTCCTATCAGGCCTCTGCTCATCAGAATATCAGTACACATTTTCTGAATAAAAGCATGCAAACTGAAAGTTTATGCAACGCCGAAAGTAGTCATGCATTACTAATAGCAAGTACAGAATTCAAGAATACAAAAAAAAAAACCCGTGAACAACTCTTAGCGACAATAGAAAGTATTGCTTTGAATCTGAAGAATGTGCAAGAAAATCTAGCGGTTTTGATCGAGAAAACCAAATACTTAGAGCGCAAAATATAGAAATCTCTCAAGAGTTATTCACACTCAAGCAATTCATCATGAATCTGCATTTATCAGGACATGCACTGAGACCTGAAAGAACAGCATATGGCAAGTACAAACAAACGGATAAATATCACGATTCAAATGCGATCTCAACAGAAACCTAACAACTGGTCACTGATGGTACTGTCATCCTCGAGCCAGAGAAAATCCCAGTGTAGCAACCAGTTCTCGAAGATCTTATCAACAAGTGAATACATTCCACAAGCTCGAGAACGTTTTGTCACCCTCGAACAGGAAAAAATTGCCAAGCATTTGCATGACACTACAACTCTTTCTTCCCAGAATTGTGTTGCTAAGCATAATAACCCCTCATTTGAAATTCATACAGTAAAAAAATGACAGAGGATATATTGAAAAAGGTTACTTAAAAGGAACGATGAAAAGGGATACCCAGCGCTACATCTTATCTCCATCTCCAATAACCATCAATGAAAAGCCAAACATAAGATATTATCCAAAATCCAATCAACGAATGGCTTCCCAGCATATAACTACAATATAACAGCTGTGCAGACTCGGGACCAAACCTTTGTCTCCAGATTAAATCCAAAAACCACTATTCAGGCCATCACAGAAATGTATTGGAAGGAATACTCGATCAAAGTAGATGTAAGACAACTATGTATGAGGCACGCATCATATGCCTCTTTCATTGTCTCAAAGCCAGCCGATCCCAATCAACAGCTAATCAGCTTGGACTCATGGCCTCCAAATACCCTAATCAAACCTTTCGAAGACAGAAAAGCTCGCGTGCTCCAGAAGGGACATACTAATTCTCAAGTATAGCAACTACAGAGTGCCTCACCCACACCCGCATCTGTAACTATGAGATGCTTCATTCATAACATAAGAGGCATAAGTTGCAAACCCCATACACTGCAGTCTATTCTCCTTGCTGCAGAATATGATATTGTTTGTTTAATGGAGACCTGGCTGAACCACAATAGATCTGTTGACACCCTTTGCCTACTTATTAAACACATATTCAGTCCTGAATAGGTGTGTATGGCTCCTTCAGAATCAATCACAAATTGGTCTTTCAGTGAATTGGAGGAGATCATGAGAAAGACCAGGACAATGATGACTAAGAGCTGCCAACACCACCAAAAGTCGACAATGGATAGACTAACCATAGTTCAGAAAGGAGGAAGCTGATTGACAGTCCTCATTGAGTGACAGATGAAAGCGATAGCAAACCTGGATTGTCCAGAAAAGCACAGCACCACTCTACCAGGCCATAAGTAAGATACACAAGCAGTATACATCATTCACCTTAGCTAGGAGGTACCTTCGCCATTAAAGAAACGAAGATAGAAAGATGAGTAAAGAAATCACTTCACAGCAGACACTACACGGACCTCCCTCCATTAAGACATTAGCATTAGCATTAGTAGAGGCATTTGATGAAAGAAAGCAAGCTTATGCAGCAGCAGGCAAAAAAAATAAATAAATAAAATAAAATAAAGTAAAATAAATAAATGAAAAATAACCACTTCCACTTCACCCCTCTGTTCGTTCAAAATACCTGTCCAGCTGAGCCTTAAACTTATTTAGGCTATCAACCTCCACCACAAGGGTTGGAAGTCTGTTCCACCAACCTACCAACCATCCGCTGGCTAAAGGCAAATTTCCGCACGTCTATCCTACATCTGTCTTTCCTCAATTTGAATTTATGCCCTCTCAGGTGATTTTTCTGAGCTAGAGGAAGAATCCCATCAGCATTGAGCATGCTTAAACCATTCAAGGCTTTATACACCTCTATCAGATCACCTCGCTGGTGCCTAGTCTCCAGACACTGTAATTTGCAAAACTTAAGCCTTTCTTCGTAAGAGCACCCCTTTGTTCCCTTATATTCACTAATCTTGTTGCCCTTATCTGTACTCGTTCCAGCAGCTCTACATCCTTCTTGAAATGAGGTCTCCAGACCTGTATACAGTACTCTAGGTGTGGCCTGACCATCGCCTTATACAATGGAATAATCACCTCCTTATCCCTGCTGGAAAAATTCCTGTATATCATTGACAATACTCCATGAGCTACTCTTGCCGCCCGTCTGCACTGCTCAGAGAACTTCATATCTGCCTGCACAACCACCCCCAAGTCCCTTTCATTCTCTACCACTGTCAGTGTAGTACCACAGAGTTGATACGTTGCTCTGGGGTTGCTGTTTCCCCTGTGTAGTACTTTACATTTGTCAATGTTAAACTTCATTTGCCACCTCTCAGCCCATCTGCTCAACCTTTCCAGATCCTGTTGCAGCAGCATAGTGTCAGTAGTGTCCTTGACAACCCTGCCAACCTTTGTATCGTCTGCAAACTTGGACATTAAGCTTGATATACCATCATCAATATCATTTATAAACACAGAAAACAATAATGGACCCAACACTGAGCCCTGAGGGACTCCACTAATAACATCAGTCCACGATGAGCAGTGTCCATTGATTACCACTCTCTGTCTTCTCCCCCTCAACCACCCCTTTATCCATAGCAGCAATTTGCCTCCAATGTCACACTGCTCCAATTTGTGTAGCAGTCTTCCATGTGCAACAGTATCAAAAGCCTTTCTAAGATCCAAGTATATAATATCAAAGTTATTCACTGCATCCAGTTCTTTTGTGACTGCATCATAGTAACCAATCAAGTTGGTCAGGCAAGACTTGCCCTTAACAAAACCATGCTGTGTCTGAGCTATAACTGGTCTTGTCTAAATGATCCTGCAGTGCTTCTTTAACCAGTGCCTCCATTAATTTTCCTGGAACAGAAGTTAAGCTCACAGGTCTATAATTACTTGTGTCAGCCTTTGATCCTCCTTTGTGAATTGGGGTCACATTTGCACATTTCCAGTCTATGGGTACCTCCCCTGAGTCCAAGGAAGCTCTCATAATTATGGCTAAGGGTTTGCTTACTTCCTTTGCTGCCTCCTTTAATATAACTGGATAGATCCCATCCACCCCGGGTGCCTTTCTTGTGTTTATCTTCAACAGTTTCTCCTCCACTTTACTCCCAGTTATTTCAAGATTCTGTAGCTTACTGCTAGAGTTGAATACACCTCTGGCATTCCCCTCGCTGAATAACTCCTCATGTGTGAATGTCGATGCAAAATATTCATTTAGTTTGTTAGCTACCTGAGCAGGATCATCAACAGTTGACCCATCAATATCAAGTGGACCAATCTGATTCATCCCCTTCCTTCTAGAGTTTACATAAGTAAAGAACTCTTTGCTGTTTTTCTTTGCATCCCTTGCCAAGGATTTCTCGTAATCTGCCTTCGCCTGCCTAACCTCCTTTGTAACTTGGTTGCATATCAACTTGTATCTATCATAGGCTTCTGTGTAATGTGTTAATTTGTAAGTTTCCCATGCATTTTTCTTCTCTGCCATATGCCTCATTAGTTCATCTGACATCCATTTAGGCCTGAACCTTGAACAATATTTCTTAGTTGGTATGTAAAGCCTAGTAGCTTCCAAGATAAGTTCTTTGAATGCTTCCCATTTTGAATTTGCTGTTGGTAACATCATCAGTTGGTCCCACTGTATAGAATTTAAATACTGTCTCAGTCCATCATAATCGTCTTTACGGAAGCAATAACCCTTCCCTTTACCCCTAATGGTAGTTACCTCTTTGAGTAAATCCCACTTCAGCACACTGTGATCACTGCCACCTAGTGGTTCATTTATCAGCAGATTCTTAATGCATGAAGAATCACTGCTGATAATCAAATCAAGAGTATTACTCCCTCTAGTTGCCTCCCGAACATGCTGATGTAGAAAACAATCATCCAATAAATCCACAAAAGCTCTGCTAGTGTGTGAGTAACCAGCCCCCAAATTCCAGTTAATATCTGGGAAATTAAAATCTCCCATTATAAGACTCTCTGATTTACTGGCCCACTCTCTTTCCCTGTACAGTATCTTACTATTCTCATCAGAGTCATTAGGCCTATAGCACACTCCTACTCTCAATTTTGATCTCCCAATGCTTATGTCACACCAAACTGACTCCACACTGCACTGTCCAGCGATGTCGACTGGCTTCACTTACTCGGTTTTTATGTATTTCTTAACTAATAGCATAACCCCTCCCCCTTCCTATCCTGTCTATCCTTTCTGTTTAGCATTAGCATTAGTTGAGGCATATGATGCAAGATAGTTACGACGGGAAAGTTACGAACGGTAGCGGTAGTTACGAACACATGGAAACATAGAGGGCGCTGACTCTATTTAAAAGTTACAGCTGACAGTTACAGGCTCCGCAAAAACGATAAGTGTTTGCCTTTTATTTACATGATTGTTGTTTTATATTGTACTTAATACGTAGTCATATAGTTATAGTTACGCTGGTTATTTTTTATTTTAATTTAGATAAAGAGTTTTTGTGGATTTTACTTACGATAGGTAAAACCGTTATTTTTGTTCGATTTTTGTAGCCATTGTTTTTGTATATAGGGAATTCAAAGTTTTTGTAGGGAATTCAAATTTTTTAATTGAGGTAGCTCTAACGCATAATTATATAGTAATACGCTTCACTGTTTCTATTTCGTAGTTTCTATTCAAATACTACTGACATTTAATTTATTGATTTTATTAATTTAAACTACCATGCCCCGAACTAGAGCAGCAAAGCAACGGGCACAAAGTGGCAGGAGTGTTGTGACTCGGGGGAGAACTGAGGGGGGCGATTCTCCAACGCGTCACAGCCTAAAAAAATGTGCAGCTTGTGAAATGTTTGCCGAACTCTCTGGAACGGAACATGATATTGCCATGGGGGATGTCTTTGTGTGTGCGCGATGTAAGGAGTGTAAGGAAATCAGGCGACAACTCAGCGTTGTTATGGGCCTATATGGGAGTTTGAAGGACAGGGTGGATGCCCTCGAAGGAAATAAATTGAGGGGCCCATCAATCTCTCAGCTGCCCACATCAACGCCACAGCTTGCACTTGGTCATCACGCAACACAGCGGCAACCCCCAAGGCAGAATGCGCTGGTCCCACAGGAACTATTAGTTGTTGGTGACTCTATTGTCAGGGAAACGGGGAACATGCTATGTAAAAAGGATAGGTGGAACACGACCAGGGTATGTCTGTCAGGGGCAAAGGTTGATGACGTTGTAGAGCGGATATCATCTTTCAAGGGCACAAAAGGTGATATAGTTGTACACGTTGGCACTAATGATATTAAGAGTAGGAGACCGGCAGAATTACTCAACAAGTACAGGTCACTGTTGAAAAAAAGCCGAGAATTAGGGTTGAATTTGAAAGTGTCTGCAATTCTGCCCAGACACGATAGGAGGGAGTATATGATGAGAGCCTTGTCGATCAATTCGGCCCTGGAAAGATTGTGCAAGGCTCAAGGGGTAGAATTTTTTTCAGCCTGGACTGTACTTGTTAACAGGAGAGATTGCTTCTACAGGGATGGGATACACTTAAATAGAAAGGGTGCAAGAATATTTGCTGATGCTGTCGAGGCAGTGTTAGGTGGGTCGGAAAACTGCTAGCTTGGGGGGATACAAAGACTAATAGTTTAACAGTAACCGCAGGCAGAGGTGAAGGTGATTCTTGCACAACTTCTATTAGAATAAGAAGCGACCTGGAGCGAGGGGTGTTGGGGGTTTCAGGGACGGATGGCAGTCATCCTGGAATAGTTGGGTATATGGGTGTGTTAGGGTAACAAGGAATAGGCATAGGAGCATGTATGCTTGCATGTATACCAATGCTTGAAGTATAGTAAATAAATTTGATGAATTTGAAGTGTTGGTCAAGACATCAAAGGCGGATATTGTTGGGATAGCAGAGACGTGGTGTCACAAAGATATAAGGAATGCAGAACTGGAATTTGGGGAGTACAATGTGTACAGAAAGGATAGACAGGACAGAAAGGGAGGAGGTGTTATGCTGTTAATTAAGAAAAACATAAAATCAAAAGAAGTGCATCCAGTTGATATAGATGGACAGTGCACTGTTGAGTCAGTTTGGTGTGACATAAGCACTGCAAAAGCAAAAATAAGAGTAGGAGTGTGTTATAGGCCTAATGACTCGAATGAGTACAATGAACAATTGTACAGAAAAATAGAGTGGGCCAGTAAATCAGAATGTCTTATAATGGGGGATTTTAACTTCCCAGATATTGACTGGAACTTGTGGGTTGGTCACTCACACACTAGTCAGACTTTTGTGGATTTATTGGATGATTGTTTTCTGCAGCAGCATGTTCGAGAGGCAACCAGAGAAAGTAATACTCTTGATCTGGTTATCAGCAGTGATCATTCGTGTATTAAGAATTTGCAGATAAAGGAACCACTAGGTGGCAGTGATCACAGTGTGCTGAAGTGGGATTTACACAAAGAGGTAACTACCATCAGGGGTAAAGGAAAGGGTTTTTGCTTCCGTAAAGGGGAGTACAGTGGTCTCAGACAGTTTTTAAATTCTGTACAGTGGGATCGACTGACGATGTTACAAACAGTAAATTCTAAGTGGGAAGCATTCAAGGAATTAATCGTGGAAGCTACTAGAATTTTCATACCGATGAAGAAATATTGTTCAAGGTTTAGGCCTAAATGGTTATCAAATGAACTAATGAGACTCGTGACAGAGAAGAAAAATGCATGGGATGCATATAAATTATCAGGCGACGCAGAAGCCTGTAACAGATATAAGCTAGTCTGTAATCAGGTCACAAAGGAGGTTCGGCAGGCAAAGGCGGATTACGAGAAATCTTTGGCAAAAGATGCTAAGAAAAACAGCAAGGATTTCTTTACTTATATAAACTCTAAAAGGAAGGGGCTGAATATGATTGGTCCACTTGACATCGATGGTTCGACTGTTGATGATCCTGCTCAGATAGCAAACAAACTGAATAATTATTTTGCATCTACATTCACACGTGAGGAATCATTACAGTTTGAAAATGGAAGAAGGTTATCAAATTGTAGCAGTGTGCTTAATGATTTTGTAATAACTGAGAGCAAAGTGGAGGAGAAATTGTTGAAGTTAAACATAAGAAAGGCACCTGGGGCGGATGGGATCTATCCAGTTATATTAAAGGAGGCGGCAAAGCAACTAAGCAAACCCTTAGCCATAATTATGAGAGCATCCTTGGATTCAGGGAGGTTCCCACGGACTGGAGATGTGCAAATGTATCCCCAATTCACAAAGGAGGTTCGAAGGGTGACACGAATAATTACAGACCAGTTAGTTTAACTTCTGTTCCGGGTAAAATAATGGAGTCACTCGTTAAAGATGCATTGCAGGATCATCTAGACAAGACTGCAGCAATAATTCAGACACAGCATGGGTTTGTTAAGGGAAAGTCTTGTCTGACAAATTTGATTGTTTATTATGATGTGGTCACAAAGGAACTGGATGCAAAAAATAATTTTGATATCATATACTTGGATTTCAGGAAAGCTTTTGACACTGTTGCGCATGGAAGACTACTGTACAAATTGGAGCAGAATGGTATTAAGGGTAAGTTGCTACAATGGATAAAAGGATGGTTAAGTGGGAGAAGACAGAGGGTGGTAATCAATGGGTGCTGCTCTTCGTGGACTAATGTTATTAGTGGAGTCCCACAGGGTTCGGTGTTGGGTCCACTGTTGTTTTGTATATTTATCAATGATATTGATGAAGGTATATCAGGCTTAATGTCGAAGTTTGCAGATGACACGAAGGTTGGCAGGGTTGTTAATGACAGTAATGGCAGTGTGCTACTGCAACAGGATCTAGATAATTTGGGCAGATGGGCTAAGAAGTGGCAACTGAAGTTTAACCTTGACAAATGCAAAGTACTGCATATGGGTAGAAGTAACCCCAGAGAAACGTACCAACTGTGTGGTACTACACTTAAGGTGGTAGAAAATGAAAAAGACCTGGGAGTAATTGTGCAGTCAGATATGAAGTTTTCTGAGCAATGTAGACAGGCTGCTAGGGCAGGTCATGCGGTTTTGTCAATGATATATAGGAATTTTGCTAGCAGGGAAAAGGAGGTGATTGTCCCTCTATATAAGGCAATGGTCAGGCCACGCCTTGAGTACTGCGTACAGGTCTGGAGGCCTCATTTTAGGAAGGATGTAGATTTGCTTGAGCGTGTACAGAGAAGAGCAACACGATTGGTGAGGGGAATGAAGGGATCCTCTTCAGTTCTGCAAATTGCAGTGGCTGGAGACTAGGCACCTGCGTGGTGATCTGATCTTGAATGGGTTGAGCACGCTGAATTCTGATGGGATCCTTCCACTTGATCAGATTACCAACCTACGGGGACATAAGTTCAAATTAAGAAAGGGCCACTACTACTACTACTACTACTACTACTACCCTTACCGATACTTTTATGCAATTACAAGGCCGAGTAAAGAATAAATATACCAGTTTAATCAGAAAATCACAAAATAATGTTATACTACTAAATTTAACTCAAAAGTTTTAGAAAAACAATAATTTCAAATCAATAAATAAGAAAAATCCACTTAGCGGTCTTGAACACGACCGTCACTAGTAGCCTCGTCACGAGATACACTCGTTTACACTCGTTTTGTAGATATAACGATATAGAAATATCTACTATTTCTATATAACGATATAGAAATAGTAGATATAGAAATATCTACAAAACGAAATACACTCGTTTTGTAGATATTTCTCACTAATCTCTATTAAATAAAATTTAAATTATTTGTTAATGAAAATACAGAAATTAATGTTTTACATACCCATTATTTTTACCTTAGTAAAAATAATTAGTCTGCAAATCACAAAATACAAATAACTTCGCTACTGTATGAACATTCACGGGGACTTTACACCAACTAGTTACTAGGTTTGTGCGCAAGCTTCGTGCTGGATTGATGAAGAGCTTAGACAATAGACCTGAAGACAAACCAATTGACGTGTTCTCCAAATTATTTTAATATACACCATTTTGAATAATGGACATCAAATCTGCAGTTAAATTTCTTTTAAATAAATTATTATTAACTGGACCTCGGATCAAAAAGAACCCCCATCTTCATATATTTTGAATGTTTAACCGTATTTACAATTTACTTTCAAGTAAGATTCATTTTTATTGTATTTTAAAGCAGGAGTGTAGAAACCTCACTATATATCAAATTTTTATTCTTGCCTAGCTCATGCTATACTTTCATAAGAATGTAAGCATTTTTATATTTTCATGCAACACTCTAGGAAACTTACTTTATATTTAATTTTTATTCCTGTCTTGGTTAATGAAGATCCAGCTGCATTGTTGGTGCACTACCAATGTAGCCAATGTTATCATTAGCACTCCTTTACAAATTTAGTGATTGAATTTGAACTTATGTTATTTACTTTAAAACTTTATTTGAATAATATATAGTATCTACAGTGTTTTCCTTAGGGTAAACAATAAAAAGTTCATTAAACAGTTATTTTTTTATGAAAATCAAAACATTTGAAACTAACTTAAAATGATTGGGTTCGATGGACATAGTTCCGGATTTCGTGTTCTTAATGATAGGTCCGGCGTCAAATTTTTAATAAAATAATAACAAAAAAAGTGACATGGAATAATTCCAAAATTATTTTTTTAATTGACAAAGGTCCATGAGCTTTAATGAATTAAATTTTTAAAAAATAAAAACGAACATTTCGACTTTTAATTTTAGGCTCAAAAATACAGTACTTATCAAGATTGTATTATTTTATGTACTAAATTTTTTAAAAACATTTCAAATTCTATGCTTCCTCAATTGGGGGGTGGTTCTGGTGTGGTGCATCCAATGTGGTGCATCCCCCCATTTGAATGGCTCTGTCAGAGTAACATTAGATTGGCCCACCAGATATGAATGGCATAACTATTGATGATTCTGTTAAAGTTGCTAACAAAGTAAATAAATATTCTGCATCAACATTCATGCATGAAGTTTTTAGAGATGGGAACACACCAACAGTACAACAAGTTATAACTGGAAGGTAAATGATTTTGTGATAACGAAGAGGAAAGCGGAAGAGGAAATATTGAAGATAAAAGTATACAAGACATCTGGGACTGAAGAGATCTATCGTTATATAAAAAGGAGAAGCAAGAGATGCTAGCAAACTTTTGATTATAAGTGTGCAAATGTCTCTCCTATTTACAAAGGAATGAGACCTGCAAGCTTGACTCCAGCAAAATAATAGCCACTGGTTAAAGAAGTAATGCAAGACCATATAGACAGAAATTAAATTATACTGCAGTCACAGCATGGATTTGTTAAGGAGCGATCTAATCTGACCAATCTCATTAGACAGTGACACACTAACAAAGGAACTGGTTGCAAAATATAATTTTGGTACCATGTACTTGGATTTCAGGAAAACTTTTGATATTGTTGCACATGACTGATGTACAAATCAGAATTATTAGAGGCATACAATGTAAGAAAGAAAGCTTATGCAGCATCAGCCAAAAAAAGGAAAAAAAAACCCCTCCCATTTCACTCATCTATTTACTCCAAATGCTTATCCAGCTCAGCCTTAAATTTATTTAAGCTATCAACTTTCATAACAAGAGATGGAAGTTTGTTCCACCAATAAACAACCCACTGGCTAAAGACAAATTTCTGCATATGTATTCTATAACTGCCTTTCCAATTTGAATCTATGCGACCTCAGGTTCTTAATTTGAGAAAGAGGAAGAATCCCATCAGCACGGAGCTTGCTCAAGCCATTCAAGGCCGTATATACCTCAATCAGATCACCTCGCATGTGCCTAGTTTCCAGGTACGCAATTTTCAGAACTAAAGCCTATCTTGGTAAGAGCACCCCTTTGTTCCCCTCACCAATCTTGTTGCCCTTTGTACTCATTCTAGCAAATCTACATCATTCCTAAAATGACGCCTCCAGACCTGTACAGAGTATTCAAGGTGTGGCCTGTCCATTGCCTTGTACAACGGGTTAATCACCACCTTGTCCCTGCTAGCAAAATTCCTATATATCATTGACAAGACTCCACGACCTGCTCTGGCAGCCCGTCTGTACTGCTCAGCAAACTCCATATCTGACTGCACAATTACTCCCAGGTATCTTTCACTCTCCACTTCCCTGAGTGTAGTACCATACATTTGGTACGTTTCTCTTGGGTTACTGCTACCCATATGCAGTACTTTGCATTTGTCAATGTTAAACTTCAGTTGCCAAACATATCTAGATACACTTGAAGTAGCATACTGTCATTATCAACCTTTGTATCATCTGCAAGCTTGGACATTAAGCCTGATATACCCTCATTAATATCGTTGATGAATAAACAAAACAAGAATGGGCCCAGCACCGAACCCTTGGGAACTCCACTAATAACATTAGTCCATGAATAGCAGTGTCCATTGATTACCACTCTCTGCATCTCCCACTTAACCATCCCTTTATCCTTTGTAGCAACTTGCCCTTAATGCCACACTACTCCAATTTGTACAGCAGTCTTCCATGTGCAACAGTATCAAAAGCTTTCCTGAAATCCAAGTATATGATATCACTTGGTCATCACAAAGTGATAACATATACTTGGACATCACGCAACACAGCGGCAACTCCCAAGGCAGAATGCGCTGGTCCCACAGGAACTAGTGTGAGTTAGTGACTCTATTGTCAGGGAAACGGGGAAAATGCTTTGTAAAAAGGATAGGTGGAACAGGACCAGGGTATGTCTGCCAAGGGCAAAGGTTGATGACCTTGTAGAGCAGATATCATCTTTTAAGGGCACAAAGTCCTTGGTCCTTGAGGTTGTCACAGACATTCTCTCAGCTAGGCCAGACGAGCTGTACTTGCTACCTGGGAGACTAAAACGCTGATGGAACTGATATTCGGGTGACACTCAAGTCAAGTGGACCCAATTTCGGCGAAGTCTGGACGGTCTGTGAGAGCCAAATCCTCTGCTTGCACCTTCACGAAGGTGGGACTGTTAGTAATCCTGGGTATAACCTCCATGCACAAGTACATGGTGGGTGACCACCCAGGTGTGAACCAAAGTAAGCAGGGGTTGAGGTGTGGCCCACAAACCACATGGAGGAATCCCGCCTCTCTATGTTACCAGGCAGTACTAGGTGGTAGATGACTCTCATCAACCGGTGAAATGCCACCACTTTGCTTATTGGAGGCTTGAAGTGGTGGAACCCATGTTTCTTCTCTAGAGCTAAGTTCAGGTCAACCCTTCCCCATTTCTTCCATCATGCAGTATGATTGATGACTTTTGAGGTTATGATGAACATCGTGGTGAGATCCAATATTCCTTATATTTCGATGGTACAGCTCTAAAACGATGTTCGCAGGCCGGCCGCTAGTTAGTACACCGGACCGAACCGGTAACTCTCTAGGTGGCTTCCGGATCAGCTAGTGTATAATCTTGCTACCTCTACTCAGCCAGATTGTAACTGGAGGAAGTCCGAGTAGTGTGTATGTGGGGAGCATTGTTGAGGCCACGTTATGTCAAGGATCAGAGTACATTCTTACCACGTGTACGCCATATCCAAAAATTTCATTACTTCATACAGCATGTCACACCCACTTTTTCTTACTATTGAATACACCATGAATTGTCAAACTATTAGAGTAAACTTATCTGCGAAAAGATCTAAACCTCCCAAGGACTTCCTAATTCATTTCACAAATATACGTGGTCTCAATTCTAATCTCAAAGATGTCCATTTCCACTTGCAGTCTGCCAAACCCCATGTACTTTTTCTGAGAGAATCTGAGTTATCGGTTGATTCAACTACTGCTCATCTCAGTAGTTGAATCAACCGATACAACGTCTGCTCATCTCAGATGTCCAAATTATTCGCTGTTTGATTACTTTCGCCTCAAAGGTGGTACTTGTGCATATGTCCAATCTGATATTCCCTGTCAGAGACTTGGCAATTTGGAATCTCCTCTCTTTGATCTTCTCTGGCTTAAAATCTCTCTACCTCATTGTGTCAAATTCATCTGTTGTCTCTACCGTTCTCCCAACTCCACTAATCACTGGAGCACTTTGACTTCCTCTCTTTGCAACTTGACTCTCTCTCCAGTCCAACTTTCCTAACAAGTGAGGTAATTTTCCTTGGTGATTTTAATGTTCACAACTCCAGCTGGCTTCCATTTTCTAGCCACACCGACCCAGCAGGTCGAGATGTTGAGGATTTTGCAATTACTAATGACCTTGCACAGATTGTTCATTTACCTACAAGAATACCGAACAATCCTAATCATACAGCCAACACGCTTGATCTTTTTCTCGCAAACAACCCTTCTAAGTACACGTTCGAAGTGAGAGGTCCTTTAGGCACTTCAGATCACAACTTGGTGATTGTCTATTCTCCAATGGAACCTTTATCTCATGGCTATTCCCAACCTCGTGTTGTTTGGCATTACAAGAATGCAAAATGGGATGACCTGCGAGACTTCTTTTCTTCTTTTACCTTGGTCGGATTACTATTTCAAAATTTCTGATGTCAACGTTTGCTCAGATCGTGTCAGTGAAATTATTGTTGCAGGAATGGAATCCTTTATCCCACACTCCACTTTAAAATCTCGTCCTTTATGTAAACCTTGGTTTTCCAATAAATGTGCTAAGGCTGTCCAAGAGAAGAATGTTGCATATCGTAATTGGCTTGTTTCTAATTCTTCAGTTTCATTTTCTGCCTACACCAAAGCTCGCAGCAATTGTAAAGCAGTTATTAACCAATCCAAACTAGAGTTTGAACAGGCTAAGAGTAGAAAACTTGCTTCTTGCCCTAATTGTAGCCGAGCATTCTGGTCTTTTGCGAAAGATATTGGCGGCAACTTTTGCCCATCTCTGCTCCCACCTCAGTCCAAACCAGATGGTTCTGTTGTCACTTCAACCAAGGATAAAGCTGACCTGCTAGCATCCCATTTTTCTTCCAGCACATGTATTAATGAGCTCGGTAAAAAACCTCCCACCATTCCCAACACGCTCCATTCAATGCCTCCTGTCGTCTTCCGTCAAAAGGATTTCAGAAGAATTTTGATGAATCTTGATGCTAAGAAAGCTCCAGGTCCTGATGGTATTAGCATTAGCATTAGTAGAGGCATTTGATGCAAGAAAGCAAGCTTATGCAGCATCAGCCAAAAAAAAAAAAAAAACCAAAAATAAATAAAAAATAACCACTTCCACTTCACCGTTCTGTTCGTTCGAAATACCTGTCCAGCTGAGCCTTAAACTTATTTGGGCTATCAACTTCCACGACAAGGGATGGAAGTCTGTTCCACCAACCAAACACCTGCTGGCTACAGGCAAATTTCCGCACGTCTATCCTACATCTGTCTTTCCTCGATTTGAATTTATGCCCTCTCAGGTGATTACTCTGAGCAAGAAGAATAATCCCATCAGCATTGAACATGCTCAAACCACTCAAGGCTTTATACACCTCTATCAGATCACCTCGCTGGTGACTAGTCTCCAGACACTGTAATTTGCAAAACTTAAGCCTTTCTTCTTAATAGCACCCCTTTGTTCCATTCACTAATCTTGTTGCCCTTCTCTGTACTCGTTCCACCATCTCTACATCGTTCTCGAAATGAGACCTCCAGACCTGTATACAGAAATCTAGGTGTGGCCTGACCATTGCCTTATACAATGGAATAATCACCTCCTTATCCCTGCTAGAAAAATTCCTATATATCATTGACAATACACCATGAGCTACACTTTCAGCCCGTCTGCACTGCTCAGAGAACTTCATATCTGCCTGCACAACCATCCCAAGATCCCTTTCAATCTCTACCACTGTCAGTGTAGTACCACAGAGTTGATACGTTGCTCTGGGTTTGCTGTTTCCCATATGTAGTGCTTTACATTTGTCAATGTTAAACTTCATTTGCCAACTCTCAACCCATCTGTTCAACCTTTTCAGATCCTGTTGCAATAGTATAGTGTCAGTAGTGTCCTTGCCAACATTGCCAACCTTCGTATCGTCTGCAAACGTGGACATTAAGCTTGGTATACCATCATCAATTACATTTATAAATACAGAAAACAATAATGGACCCAATACTGAACCCTGAGGGACTCCACTAATAACATTAGTCCACGATGAGCAGTGTCCCTTGATTACCACTCTCTGTCTTCTTGCAGAGGTCTTCCAGGTGCAACAGTATCAAAAGCCTTTCTAAGATCCCAGTATATAATATCAAAGTTATTCCCTGCATCCAGTTCTTTCGTGACTGCATTATAGTATCCATTCAAATTGGTCAGGCACGATTTCCCCTTAACAAAACCATGCTGCGTCCGAGCTATAACTGAAGTCTTGTCTTGATGATCCTGCAGTACTTCTTTAACCAGTGCCTCCATTAATTTTCCGGGCACAGAAGTTAAACTAACAGATCTATAATTACTTGTGTTGCTCTTTGATCCTCTTTTGTGAATTGGGGTCACATTTGCACATCTCAGGTCTATGGGTACGTCCCCCGAGTCCAAGGAAGCTCTCATAATTATGGCTAAGGGTTTGCTTACTTCCTTTGTTGCCTCCTTTAATATAACTGGATAGATCCCATCCACCCCACGTGCCTTCATAGTGTTTATCTTCAACAATTTCTCCTCCGCTTTACTCTCAGTTATTACAAGATTCTCTAGCTTACTGCCAGATGTTGAATACACCTCTGGCATTCCACTCGATGAATAACTCCTCATGTGTGAATGTCGATGCAAAATATTCATTTAGTTTGTTAGCTACCTGAGCAGGATCATTAACAGTTGACCCATCCATATCAAGTGGACCAATCTGATTCATCCCCTTCCTTCTAGAGTTTACATAAGTAAAGAGCACTTTGCTGTTTTTCTTTGCATCCCTTGCGAAAGATTTCTCGTAATCTGCCTTCGCCTGCCTAACCTCCTTTGTAACTTGGTTGCATATCAACTTGTATCAATCATAGGCTACTGTGTCACGTGTTAATTTGTATGTATCCCATGCATTTTTCTTCTCTGCCATATGTCTCATTAGTTCATCTGACATCCATTTAGGCCTAAACCTTGAACAATATTTCTTAGTTGGTATGTAAAGCTTAGTAGCTTCCAAGATAAGTTCTTTGAATGCTTCCCATTTTGAATTTGCTGTTGGTAACATCATCAGTTGGTCCCACTGTATAGAATTTAAATACCGTCTCAGTCCATCGTAGTCGCCTTTACGAAAGCAATAATACTTCCCTTTACCCCTAATGGTAGTTACCTCTTTGTGTAACTCCCACTTCAGTGTGGGATTTACTAGTGATCACTGTCACCTAGTGGTTCATTTACCTGCAGATTCTTAATGCATGAAGAATCACTACTGATAATCAAATCAAGAGTATTCCTCCCTCTAGTTGCCTCCCGAACATGCTGATGTAGAAAACAATCATCCAATAAACCCACAAAAGCCTTGTTAGTGTGTGAGTGACCAGCCCCCAAATTCAAGTCAATATCATGGGAAATTAAAATCCCCGATTATAAGACTCTCTGATTTACTGGCCCACTCTATTTCCCCGTAGAATTTCTTTTTATACTCATCAGAGTCATTAGGCCTATAGCACACTCCTACTCTCAATTTTGATCTCCCAATGCTTATGTCACACCAAACTGACTCGACACTGCACTGTCCAGCGATGTCGACTGGCTTCACTTCCTTGGATTTTATGTGTTTCTTAACCAATAGCATAACCTCTCCTCCCTTCCTATCCTGTCTATCTTTCTGTAGACATTGTACTCCCCAAATTCCAGTTCTGCATTCCTTATATGTGTGTGGCACCACGTCTCTGAAATCCCCACAATATTGCCTTTGATGTTTTGAGCAATACCTCAAATTTATCAAATTTATTTACTAAACTCCTAGCATTGGTGTACACGCAAGTATACATGCACCTGTTCTTTTTCTTAGCTACCCTAACACAACCCGTGTGTTTATTTGTACCCCAGTGATTCTAAGCAGTCTCTGAAATATCCTGCATCTTATTTTCCAGGCTGCGGCTCATTCCAATAGCAGTGCAAGAATCACTTTCACCTCTGCCAGTGGCTACTGTTAATAAATTAGTCCTTGTATCCTCCCCAAGCTTGCAGTTTTCCGAACCTCCTAACACTGCCTCGATAGCATCAGCAAACAATCTCGCACCCTTTCTATTTAAGTGTATCCCATCCCTGTAAAAGCAGTCTCTAATGCTAACAAGTACAGACCAGGCTGAAAAAAATTCTACTCCACAATCTTTCCAGGGCCGAATTGATCGACAGGGCTCTCATCATATACTCCCTCCTATCGTGTCTAGGCAGAATTGCAGACACTTTCAAATTAAACCTAATTCACGGCTTTTTTTCAACAGTAACCTGTACTTGTTAAGTAATTCCGCCGGTCTCCTACTCTTAATATCATTAGTGCCAACGTGTACCACAATATCACCTTTTGTGCCCTTAAAAGATGATATCCGCTCTACAACGTCATCAGCCTTTGCCCCTGGCAGACATACCCTGGCCCTTTTCCACCTATCCTTTTTATAAAGTATGTTTCCCGTTTCCCTGACAATAGAGTCACCAACAACTACTAGTTCCTTTGGGATCAGCGCATTCTGCCTTGGGAGCTGCCGCTGTGTTGCGTGATGAATAATGAATAACAATGTATTTTCCACTTGTTCTCAAAACATGTGCTCCTGAACTTACTCCTATTCTTTGCCGTCTTTTTTCACTTAGCATTAGCATTAGTAGAGGCATATGATGCAAGAAAGCAAGCTTATTCAGCATCAGCCAAAAAAAAAAAAAAAAAAACCCTTTCCCATTTCACCCCTCCGTTCGTTCGAAATACCTGTCCAGTTGAGCTTTAAATTTGTTTAGGCTATCAACTTCAACAACAAGTGATGGAAGTCGGTTCCATCAACCAACCACCCGCTGGCTAAAGGCAAATTTCCGCATATCTATCCGACATCCGTCCTTCCTCAATTTGAATTTATGCCCTCTGAGGTGATTATTCTGAGAAAGATGAAGAATCCCATTGGCATTGAGCATGCTCAAACCATTCAAAGCCTTATACACCTCTATCAGATCACCTCGCCGGTGCCTAGTCTCCAGACTCTGTAATTTGCAAAACTTAAGCCTTTCTTCGTAAGAGAAACCCTTTGTTCCATTTCCTAATCTTGTTGCCCTTCTCTGTACCCGTTCCAGCAGCTCTACATCCTTCTTGAAATGAGGCCTCCAGACCTGTATACAGTACTCAAGATGTGGCCTAACCATTGCCTTATACAAGGGAATAATCACCTCCTTATCCCTGCTAGAAAAATTCCTGTATATAATTGCCAAGACACCATGAGCTACTCTTGCAGCTCGTCTGCACTGCTCAGAGAACTTCATATCTGCTTGCGCAACCACCCCCAAGTCCCTTTCATTCTCTACCACTGTCAGTGTAGTACCGCAGAGTTGATACATTGCTCTGGGGTTACTGTTACCCATATGTAGTACTTTACATTTGTCAATGTTAAACTTCATTTGCCACCTCTCAGCCCATCTGTTCAACCTTTCCAGATCCTGTTGCAGCAGCATAGCGTCAGTAGTGTCCTTAACGACCCTGCCAACCTTTGTATCATCTGCAAACTTAGACATTAAACTTGATATCCCATCATCAATATCATTCATAAACACCGAAAACAACAACGGACCCAACACTGAACCTTGAGGAACTCCACTAATAACATTAGTCCACGTTGAGCAGTGTCCATTGATTACCACTCTCTGTCTTCTGCCACTCAACCATCCCCTTATCCATAGCAGCGATTTGCCTCCAATGCCACACTGCTCCAATTTGTGCAGCAGTCTTCCATGTGCAACAGTATCAAAAGCCTTTCTAAGATCCAAATATTTAATATCAAAGTTATTCGCTGCATCCAGTTCTTTTGTGACTACATCATAGTATCCAATCAAATTGGTCAGGCAAGACCTGCCCTTAACAAAACCATGCTGCGTCTGAGCTATAACTGAATTCTTGTCTAGATGATCCTGCAGTGCTTCTTTAACCAGTGCCTCCATTAATTTACCTGGAACAGAAGTTAAACTAACAGGTCTATAATTACTTGTGACAGCCTTTGATCCTCCTTTGTGAATTGGGGTTACATTTGCACATCTCCAGTCTATGGGTACCTCCCCTGAGTCCAAAGAAGCTCTCATAATTATGGCTAGGGGTTTGCATACTTCCTTTGCTGCCTCCTATAATATAACTGGATAGATCCCATCCACCCCAGGTGCCTTTTTTATGTTTATCCTCAACAATCTCTCCTCCACTTTCCTCTCAGTTATTACAAAATCATCCAGCTCACTGCCAATGTTTACTTTACCTACATCATTCTCCTTCCTGAATAACTCCTCATGCGTGAATGTAGATGCCAAATACTCGTTTAGATTGTTAGCCACCTGAGCAGGATTCTCAACTGTTGACCCATCAATATCCAGTGGACCAATCTGATTCATCCCTTTCCTTCTCGAGTTCAAGTATGTAAAGAACTCCTTTCTGTTTTTCTTTGCATCCTTTGTCAAGGATTTTTCGTAGTCTGCCTTTGCCTGCCTAATCTCCTTTGTGACTTGGTTACAGTCCAACTTCACAAAGGAGATTAGGCTTTCTTAATCCAAAGGTGTTTTTCCTTCTGCTTGGAAATTTGCTCATATTCAGCCAATTCCTAAAAAGGGTGACAAATCCCTCCCATCCAATTATCGTCCCATTGCAGTTACCTCTACTCTTTCTAAAGTAATGGGGAAATCAATTAACTGCCAACTCTTAAACTACCTAGAAACCTTCCGTTTGATCAACGATCGCCAGTATGGATTCCATCAGTGTCGATCGACTGGTGATATTCTGGCTTATGTTACCCATTTATGGACTAATTCAATGGAAAGGTTCGGCGAAACACAAGTAGTTGCTCTTGACATCTCAAAGGCTTTTGATCGTTCACTGAGGGTGATGGTTGATGGCTCTCTGTCTTCTAACTTCTCTAGTAATGCTGGTGTCCCCCAAGGTTCAGTTCTTTCCCACCGTCTCTTTTCCTCTTGTATATTAATGACCTTCTTCCATTGACTGGGAATCCTTTCTATAGTTTTTCCGATGATAGCACATTGCATTCCACTTTCAATTTTGAGAAACCTTGTCCTGCTCAATCAGCTTCCACTTCTCGAAAATCTCCTACCAATTCCTTAAATACCGATCTTTACGTATTTCTCCAGTGGGGCAAAGACAACTTAGTCGATTTCAACTCTTCTAAAACTCAGTCTCGTCTTATATCTCACAAAAAGGATTCTTCTGCTCCTATGCTTATCTTTAGTGACACTTCGATTTCTAGGCAAAATGATATATCTCTTTTGGGGATTACCGTGACTTCTAATCTCTCTTGGCAAAAGCACATTACAAATATTGCTTCCTCTGCATCTAAAAAACTTGGTTTTCTCTTTCGCTCTCGGCGTTACTCTTCTTCCAACAGCTGCTCACCCTGTATAAATCGCAAATTCGCCCTGCCATGGAACATTGTTCGCACATCTGGGTTGGTGCCTCCAAAATCTCTTTCAGACTTCTTGATTCCATTCAGAAGAGGGCAGTTAGGTTAATTAATGATTCATCTCCAACAGAGTCTCTCCACTCGCTGTCTCATAGATGTACTGGTTCTGCTGCATGCCTCTTCTACAGATATTTCCATGGGCACTGTTCTTGTGCATTGGCTTCTATAATTCCCGCTCTCTCTTTCAAAACAGTCCGAACACGTGCCGCCACCAGCCAACATCCATTTACTGTCCAACGTCAAACCCACAGAACAAACTTTTCATCTAACTCATTTATTCATTCATTTTCAGGAACAACCTTCCTTCATACGTATTTCCTGAAAATTACAATCTACAGAAGTCAACAAATATCTTCTTTCGTCTTCTCAACCTCTAACCCTAGCACGGTACTAAGTACTATAGGTTCTAATACCTCTCGTGTTTGGGGTTCACATAAAAAAAAAAAAAAGAAGAAAAAAAAAAAGGTGATATAGTTGTACACGTTGGCACTAGTGATATTAAGAGTAGGAGACCGGCAGAATTACTTAACAAGTATAGGTCACTGTTGAAAAATTTGAAGGTGTCTGCAATTCTGCCCAGACACAATAGGAGGGAGAATATGATGAGAGCCTTGTCGATCAATTCGGCCCTGGAAAGATTAAGGGCTCAAGAGGTAGAATTTTTTTCAGCCTGGTCTGCACTTTTTAACAGAAGGGACTGCTTCTATAGGGATGGGATACGCTTAAATAGAAAGGGTGCAAGAATATTTGCTGATGCTATCAAGGCAGTGTTAGGTGGGTCGGAAAACTGCAAGCTTGGGAGGGATACAAGGACTAATAGATTAAAAGTAGCCACTGGCAGAGGTGAAAGTGATTCTTGCACTGCTCCTATTGGAATGAGCAGAAGCATGGAAAACAAGATGTAGGATATTTCAGAGACTGCTGGGAGTCATTGTGGTAAAAGTAAAGACATGGGTTGTGTTAGGGTAGCTAAGAAAAAGAACAGCTGCATGTATACTTGCGTATAAACTAATGCTAGGAATTTTGTAAACAAATTTGATGAAATTGAGGTATTGCTCAAAGCATCAAAGGGGAATATTGTTGGGATTAGCACTAGCATTAGCATTAGCATTAGTAGAGGCATTTGATGCAAGAAAGCAAGCTTATGCATCAGCCAAAAAAAAAAAAAAAAAAAAAAAACCACTTCCACTTCACCCCTCTGTTCGTTCAAAATACCTGTCCAGCTGAGCTTTAAACTTATTTAGGCTATCAACTTCCACGACAAGGGATGGACGTCTGTTCCACCAACCAACCACCTGCTGGCTAAAGTCAAATTTCCGCACGTCTATCCTACATCTGTCTTTCCTCAATTTGAATTTATGCCCTCTCAGGTGATTATTCTGAGCGAGAGGAAGAATCCCATCAGCATTGAGCATGCTCAAACCATTCAAGGCTTTATACACCTCTATCAGATCACCTCGCTGGTGACTAGTCTCCAGACACTGTAATTTGCAAAACTTAAGCCTTTCTTCGTAAGAGCACCCCTTTGTTCCATTCACTAATCTTGTTGCCCTTCTCTGTACTCGTCCCAGCAGCTCTACATCCTTCTTGAAATGAGTCCTCCAGACCTGTATACAGTACTCTAGGTGTGGCCTGACCATTGCCTTATACAAGTGAATAATCACCTCCTTATCCCTGCTAGAAAAATTCCTATATATCATTAACAATACACCATGAGCTACTCTTGCAGCCCGTCTGAACTGCTCAGAGAACTTCATATCTGCCTGTACAACTACCCCCAGGTCCCTTTCATTCTCTACCACTGTCATTGTAGTACCACAGAGTTGATACGTTGCTCTGGGGTTGCTGTTTCCCATCTGTAGTACTTTACATTTGTCAATGTTAAACTTCATTTGCCACCTCTCAGCCCATCTGCTCAACCTCTCCAGATCCTGTTGCAGCAGCATCGTGTCAGTAGTGTCCTTGACAACCCTGCCTACCTTTGTATCGTCTGCAAACTTCGACATTAAGCTTGATATACCATCATCAATATCATTTATGAATACAGAAAACAATAATGGACCCAACACTGGGCCCTGAGAGACTCCACTAATAACATTAATCCACGACGAGGGACATGAGAGATGTGGTGTCACACAGATATAAGGAATGCAGAACTGGAATTTGTGGAGTACAACTACAGATAAACAGGTCAGCAAGGGAAGTGGGGTTATGCTATTAGTTAAGAAACACATAAAATCCAGGAAGTGAAGCCAGTCAACATCGCTGGACAGTGCAGTGTCGAGTCAGTTTGGTGTGAGAAGCACTGGGAGATCAAAATTGAGAGCAGGAGTGTGCTATAGCCTTAATGACACTGATGAGTATAATAAGAAACTGTACAGGGAAATAGAGTGGGCCAGTAAATCAGAGTCTTATAATGGGGTATTTTAATTTCCCAGATATTGACCGGAATTTCGGGACTAGTCTCTCACACACTAGCAAGGCTTTTGTGGATTTATTGGATGATTGTTTTCTACATCAGCATGTTTGTGAGGCAACAAGAGGGATCAATACTCTTGATGTGATTATCAGTAGTGATTCTTCATGCATTAAGAATCTGCAGATAAATGAACCACTAGGTGGCAGTGATCACAGTGTGTTGAAGTGGGATTTACTCAAGGAGTTAACTACCATCAGGGGTAAAAGGAAGGGTTATTGCTTTCGTAAAGGCGACTACGGTGGTCTGAGACAGTATTTAAATTGTATACAATTGGACCAACTGATGATGTTACCAACAGCAAATTCAAAATGGGAAGCTTTCAAAGAACTCATCTTGGAAGCTACTAGGCTTTACATACCAACTAAGAAATATTGTTTAAGGTTTAGGCCTAAATGGATGTCAGATGAACTAATGAGACATATGGCAGAGAAGAAAAATGCCTGGGATAAATACAAATTAAAACGTGACACAAGCCTATGATAGATACAAGTTGATCTGTAACCAAGTTACATAGGAGGTTAGGCAGGCGAAGGCAGATTACGAGAAATCTTTGGCAAGGGATGCAAAGAAAAAAAAGCAAAGAGTTCTTTACCTATGTAAACTCTAGAAGGAAGGGGATGAATCAGATTGGTCCACTTGATATCGATGGTTCAACTGTTGATGCTCCTGCTCAGGTAGCTAACAAAGTAAATGAATATTTTGAATCGATATTCACAAGAGGAGTTATTCAGCGAATGGAATGCCAGAGGTGTATTCAACTCTGCCAGTAATCTAGATAATCTTGTAATAACTGAGAGTAAAGTAGAGGAGAAATTGCTGAAGATAAAAACAAGAAAGGCATCTGGAGTGGATAGGATCTATCGAGTGTTATTTAAGGAGGCAGCAAAGGAAGTAAGCAAACCCTTAGCCATAATTATGAGAGCTTCCTTGGACTCGGGGGATGTACCCATAGACTGGAGATGTGCAAATGTGACCTCAATTCACAAAGGAAGATCAAAAGGCGACATAAGTAATTAAAGACGACCTGTGAATTTAACTTCTGTTCCAGGAAAATTAATGGAGGCACTGGTCAATGAAGCACTGCAGAATCATCTAGACAAGACTTCAGTTATAGCTCAGACACAGCATGGTTTTGTTAAGGGGAAGTCTTGCCTGACCAATTTGATTGGATCTATCATGCAGTCACAAAAGAACTGAATGTAGGGAATAACTTTGATATTATATATTTGGATCTTAGAAAGGCTTTTGATACTGTTGCACATGGAAGACTGCTGCACAAATTGGAGCAGTATGGCATTGGAGGCAAATTACTGCTATTGAGAAATGGTTGGTTGAGGGGGAGAAGACAGAAAGTGGTAATCAACGGACACTGCTCATCGTGGACTAATGTTATCAGTGGATTCCCTCAGGGTTCAATGTTGGGTCCATTATTGTTTTCTGCTTTTATAAATAATATTGATGATCGTATATCAAGCTTAATGTCCAAGTTTGCAGACGATACAAAAGTTGGCAGGGTTGGTAAGGGCACTACTGACGTTATCCTGCTGCTGATGGAACAGGATTTGGAAAGGTTGAGCAGATGGGCTGAGAGGTGGCAAATGAAGTTTAACATTGACAAATGTAAAGTATTACATATGGGAAACAGCAATTCTGTGGTACTACACTGACAGTGGTAGAGAATGAAAAGTACCTGGGGGTAATTGTGCAGGCAGATATGAAGTTCTCTGAGCAGTGCAGATGGTCTGCAAGAGTAGCTCATGGTGTCTTATCAATGATATACAGGAATTTTTCTTGCAGGGATAAGGAGGTGATTATTCCCTTGTATAAGGCAATGGTCAGGGCACACCCCGAGTACTGTATACAGGTCTGGAGGCCTCATTTCAAGAAGGATGTAGAGCTGCTGGAACAAGTACAGAGAAGGGAAACAAGGTTAGTGAATGGAACAAAGGATTGCTCTTACAAAGCATTAGCATTAGTAAAGGCATATGATGCAAGAAAGCAAGCTTATTCAGCATCAGCCAAAAAAAAAAAAAAAACACACACCACTCCCATTTCACCCCTCCGTTCGTTCGAAATACCTGTTCAGTTGAGCCTTAAATTTGTTTAGGCTATCAACTTCAACAAGAAGTGATGGAAGTCGGTTCCACCAACCAACCACCCGCTGGCCAAAGGCAAATTTCCGCACATCTATCGGACATCCGTCCTTCCTCAATCTGAATTTATGCCCTCTGAGGTGATTATTTTGAGCAAGATGAAGAATCTCATTGGCATTGAGCATGCTCAAACCATTCAAAGCCTTATACACTTCTATCAGATCACCTCGCCGGTGCCTAGTCTCCAGACTCTGTAATTTGGAAAACTTAAGCCTTTCTTCGTAAGAGCAACCCTTTGTTCCATTCACTAATCTTGTTGCCCTTCTCTGTACCCGTTCCAGCAGCTCTACATCCTTCTTGAAATGAGGCCTCCAGACCTGTATACAGTACTCAAGATGTGGCCTAACCATTGCCTTATACAAGGGAATAATTACCTCCTTATCCCTGCTAGAAAAATTCCTGTATATCATTGACAAGACACCATGAGCTACTCTTGCAGCTCATCTGCACTACTCAGAGAACTTCATATCTGCCTGCACAATTATCCCCAGGTCCTTTTCATTCTCCACCACTGTCAGTGTAGTACCGCAGAGTTGATATGTTGCTCTGGGTTTACTGTTTCCCATATGTAGTACTTTACATTTGTCAATGTTAAACTTCATTTGCCACCTCTCAGCCCATCTGCTCAACCTCTCCAGATGCTATTGCAGCAGCATCGTGTCAGTAGTGTCCTTGACAACCCTGCCTACCTTTGTATCGTCTGCAAACTTCGACATTAAGCTTGATATACCATCATCAATATCATTTATGAATACAGAAAACAATAATGGACCCAACACTGGGCCCTGAGAGACTCCACTAATAACATTAGTCCACGACGAGGGACATGAGAGATGTGGTGTCACACAGATAAATAGTGTCACATGCATAAATTCAAATTGAGGAAAGACAGATGTAGGATAGATGTGCGGAAATTCGGCTTTAGCCGGCGGGTGGTTGGTAGGTGGAACAGACTTCCATCCCTTGTCGTGGAAGTTGATAGCCTAAATACATTTAAGGCTCAGCTGGACAGGTATTTCAAACGAAAGGAGGGGCGAAATTGAAGTTTTTTTTTTTTTTCCTTGGCTGATGCTGCATAAGCTTGCTTTCTTGCATTGTATGCCTCTACTAATGCTAATATGAAAATTATTTTTTGCATCCAGTTACTCTGTGACCACATCATATTATCCAAATTGGTGAGACAAGACTTCCCCATAACAAATTCATGCCGAGTCTGAACTATACCTGTATTCTTGTCTAGATGTTTCTGCAGTACTTATTTAACCAGTTGCTCCATTATTTTTCCTGGAACACAAGCTAAATAGGACTATAGTCACTTGTGTCACCTTTTGAAACCCCTTTATGAATTGGGGATACATTTGCAGACCTTGTCCATGGGGGTCTCCCGAGTCCAAGGAAGGTCTCATAATTATGGTTACGGGTTTGCTTATTTCCTTTGCCGCCTCCTTCAATATAATTGGATAGATAAAATCCAGTGCCTTCCTTATGTTTAACTTCAACCACTTCTCCTCCACTTTGCTCTCATTTATTACAAACTCACTTAGCTACCTGTTAGAGTTTGAGAAGCTTCTGGCATTCCCTCGAATAACTCTGCATGTGTGAATGTAGATGCAAAATACTCTGATTTATCAGCTACTGAGCATGGTCATCAATAGTCAATCCATCGATGTCAAGTGGATCAACCCAATTCATCCCCTTCCTTCAAGAGTTTACGTAAGTAAAGAACTCTTTGCTGTTTTTCTTTGCATCTTTTTCCAAAGATTTCTCATAATCTGCCTTTGCCTGCCTAACCTCGATTATATCTGCCATAGGCTTCTGTGTCGCCTTATATGCATCCCATGCATTTTTCTTCTCTGCCATAAGCCTCATTAATTCATCTGCATTTTGTCATGAAAGGCAAGTTACTGCTATGGATAAAGGGATGGAAAAGACACTGCTCTCTTCACGGATTAATGTTATTAGTGGAGTGCTATACAGTTCAGTGTTGGGTACATTGTTTTCTGTATTTATTAATGATACTAACGAAGACCTATCAGGCTTGAAGTTTGCAGAGGACACTACATTTGGCAGGGTGGCACAATAATCAAGGTATCTGAGAAGTGACAATTGAAGTGTAACATTTGACAAATCAAGGTACTGAATGTGGGTAACAGTAATCTCAGAATAACATATCGTGTGGCACCAGATCCAGGGCAGTAGAGAATGAAAAAGGCCTGGAGTAACTGTGCAGGTATGGAGTTCACTAAGCAGTGCAGATTGGTTACTAAGACAGCTGATAGGGTTTTGTCAATGATATACAATTTTTCCAGCAGGGCTAATGAGATAATTATTCTTCTATATAAAGTCAATATTAAATCTTGGGTCATTGAGTCAAGTGTCATTTTAGGAAGGATGTAGATCTCTTGGAACCAGTGCAGAGAAGAGCAACAAGATTAGCTAGGGAAACAAAATTGTATGCTTACCAAGGCTTTGATTCCGAAAATTGCATAATTTGGAAACCACACAACTGCTATATCTGATTGAGTAGTTTAATATATTTAAGAAAAAATTAAATTATTTATAGGGGATGGAGAGGTAATAGGGAAATTTTTTTTGTCTGATGCTGTATCAGGCATCATTTTCCACTACTAATATAATACAGTATCACTCTGAGGCGGGGAAAAATAAGACAAACTTTTTTTTTTTTTTTTTTTTATTACCATGACAAATTAATATGTTGTATTTCAATAGCAGGGTATAGTTTTGACAAGAGAAATATTTTTAATTAGAAATATTCACACATTCATCACCATGCACTTCTTTTTTTCCTGTTAAAAGGGAAAAAAAATGGTCATGTAAAAATAATCACATGTTTGTGTTAAATAAAAACACTGTTTAAAACACTGAGGGACAAATTTTATTTAGATTCTCAGCACAGTACATACACAAAACTTATCGCATAAAAAAATGTAACTGAGGGAGGCCAGTTACAATTAATAATTTGGTTTTTATTCACTGAAAAAATACGCATTTAATACTGTGATAAGTACCATGATTCATGCACATTTACTGTATTATGAAAAACTCACAAAAGGTACACAAATTCTTTCTTATTTTGTATTATCAAATCTCCAAAAACTGGTAAAAGTTAGCAATTTTCATGGGCAGTGCTTTGAAGAACTAGGATTGTTGGGTGCATAGAAAAAACTGAAAATGAAAAGATCTACAGTGATTTACAATTATAGTAAATGTAAACTAGTTTTTCAAAGTTAGTCCCCGCCCAAGCAGCAAGCTTTATTTTAATATAATCTCTCTCCATCTCTTTGGCAGTTAAAATCCTGGTCATTGTTAATCCTGGATACAATTTAGAATGCATATGTTAAAGAGATTCAACAGATTATTAAGTATTAAATTTACAACAAATAGTGTATATGTGCTGGAGTAATAACTAGGCGAGATCAAGAAATAGAATTCACACATTTCCAATGAATGATAAATAGATAAATTAATTTTAGTAAATAGCCTTCAAACATGAGTTTTGCTAAATTTAAATAATTTTTCTGACACAACTATTACACGCATAGTGCAACACATTACAAAGCATTTAAAATAGGTAAGTTATATATTGGGTTAGTACAAATATCCTTTATTTGCAATTTAATGATATCTGTATTTGACTAGATCGTATGTATAGCTTAGCTTAATTAAGCTAAGCTATACATACGATCTAGTTATTACATTACAGCACATAAGGACTCCTTAAAATATCAAAAGTATCTGTATTTGATTAAGTAATCAAACCATACACAGGGTAGCAAAAAATCATTTATCAATGAGCAGAAAGTCTTTTGGAAATTTCTCTTAAGACTATAAATACTGATGTTCATTCCAGATAAAATTTGAGGAAATTAAGTTCATATTTAAACTCTTATCCCACTTTGCTTAATCTAACTTAGCTACCTAGAGTAAAACCTGCATTAAGTACTATGTCTAGGGATTAGTAAAAATTCAGTGTTTAATAAAAGTATATGACCTATTTTATGTAACTTTAATTTAGAAATTTTATTAACAAAGAAACTGTTGCCATTATAAAATAAAATAAAATATAAAAATTTTTTGTAAAAAAAAATTGTAATTTTAGTTGGTTAAGGTTTTTTCTCATATCATTTAACAATGGTAGTTATGGCTGAAAAAAGCATTTTTCAATAACCATCAAGAACTTCAATCTTTTTATACATTTTAAAGCTCCCCTTCATTGCACTGCACACTAATGGATTGTGATATCTGTTTTATATTGATAATTAATAACTAACTATTTATTAACCTTAACTATTAACCTATATTTTAAAACTACAGTAATGTTGCATTGCCTGTTGATTGAGTCAATAGGCAAAACTTGCCTGTTGACTCAATAAAATTGCTTTCTTAATACAGGTGAGATTATCAGTCAAAACAAAATGGAATACTTATTGCAATGTTTTCTGCTTACATAATACAGGTAAGTATTATGTCATCTTATATGCACTCTCTTATACAGAGGGTGCCATATAAGAGGAATTTAGCAGAGGAAAGATAAAAATTCACAGCTTAACAGAGGCCAACTTAAAGCAGGTTTTACTGTGCAATACTCTCTTTTAGAACAGGGTGTTTTGCACTTCTTAATATTACTCATTCATTTTTTTTCTTGTGTTCTCTCTCTGCCAATAGGTACTGCATCAAAGAGAGATGTGATGACTCATGTTACTCATATTTTTTGAAGAGGCAAGATGCATACCTCATCTTTGATCAAGTTTCACATTAAAAAATGTTGCAACACGTGTTTTAAATCAAGCATCTACAATCATGGGTTATTGACTGCCAATAGCCAATATACCATGCAGGTAATCTTTTGCTCTAGATGAAATGATATCATTAAATTTATAGATTAAAACTAAATCTGATGTTATTTTATGCATATGGTTTGGTCACAATAATGTGTAAAGAACATCTGCAATAATTCTGTATTTAAAATTTAAAGCTTGTTCAAAGTAATTCTTAAACCAACAGAAAATAAAATAAAATAAATGTACTACTGTGAGATTCACTGTGCATTCTAACAGGTGCAATATACTGCCCTTAATACTGAAAGATGTATACATCTTGGAAATTTTGCATTTCTTAACAGGTGTTTATTTGAAAGCACAGTCTCCAAATCCTTATGCTTGGAGAATTCTCAAAGATCTCTGATTATAACTGAAGAGATGACTTAACCTAATTTTTATCACATTTCTACATTTCTGTTGCAAAGTTCCAAATAATGATTTACATATATATAAAAAAAAGTGTGCAAATGTCTTTCCATCTGTTGCAGTATTGTTCAGGAACTAATTTATTTGAATTTTCTTTCTTTCTTTGGTTTTTTTTTTAAATCAAACATTTGAGATTATCCACAACATTTATATGGGTATCAAAGTTAAAAAATATCTAAAATTTCCTCTTTCCCTTCCCCCTATTTATGGTGTTCATTGACTTTATTCTAAAACTAGTATTTTTAATTAACCTTTCTTATAAATGTTTATAACTACTTTTATCTGAATTGAAAAGGAAAGAGGAGTGCACTCTCAATTTCATCTTTAAAATAGCAATTATCAAAGAATCATTTTGGTAGCAAAACAGGTACAAATTCTCTAAGTACTATTAAAGCCAAACCAGCTTAGAAGGAATAATGGATGGAGGTATATCACTTAGTAAGATTCTTATTATAAAAAAAGTATTTTGTGTGTGTTGTATATGAGTGACTGTGCACATGTTTGAAAAAAATTGACAGAAAAATGGCAAAATCAAATTACAGGAAGAAATAAGAATATATACAGAGACGGCCTCCGTAGCCGAGTGGGCAGGAGCGGGAGTGCAGTAGCACACGCTCTTTGAGTAGACCGGGGTTCAAGCCCCTGACTGCTGAATACGGTCGATCTGCCAGCCCGCACTGGACCAGCGTGGCAGATTATGGTCCATTTCCCTCAACATGAATTGTTGAGGAGGCTTCCATCCTGCAGTGGGTTGATAATGGCTGCACTTTTTTTTTTTTTTACAGTGCTAACTATGAACTTAATATGGAATATTTTGATGAAGCCAATAATTTCATAATGATTAGTCTATGTTAAGTCCAATCTTACAATTTGATGTTTGCAATAAATTAAAAAACAAGACAAAATAATTTAACACCATCATCAGTGTAAAACAAACTGAAAATACTGAAGTAAACTGATTATGTGCGATTGCTAAATTAGTATTAAATCACTCCATAATGACATATGCTAAACTGGTATGACCGTAGTTAGTTAAATGTAAATCTTGTTTTGATGGCTATATGATGTTTCTACCAATGTATATGCTTATTTTCCTTTAACACATAACATATATCACTCCTGTAGGAGACTATCAAAAACTTCTGTTTGAACAAGTGTGGCCATTTATATTCCTGTGCTTGTACCATGTAAAAGAAGTTATATTCTTGTGCATTGTGTGCATGTGCACACACGTATGTACGCACACACCCACAACCTTTTAGTTTCATAACAATACAATCTTGTAGACATCAAACTATCAACAATAATAATACTGGAAATGTGAGTAAATGCTAAAAAGTATGATCAGAGGTGGACATTCAGTAATTGTTAGCCTTTAACATTGCTTTTACAACAAATGATTATACAGTATTTAATATTTCGGCAGCAGTTCACTATATGAATACAGCAAGTGCATGAGCATGTGTGTGTGTGTGTATGTATGTATGTACACACACACACACACATATATATATACATATATATATATATACACATAAAATATAGAAGAAACAAATTAAAAGACTTTTAACAACATTCATATATATGCTAGGAAATTTAAAAATTTACTAACAAAATGCATCACATTTTGCATTTAAATAACAAAACAAGAACTATATATACAGCATAACAACTGCAACTCAAACTATAAAATGCAATATTTTAACATTACATAGGATGATAGTATTTAATTTTCCTTTTTTTTTTAAATACCATATTGTCTGTATATTTTTATTTTTCTATTTTGCAAATGATTACTGATTTCAATGTTAATTATAACGTAATGAATATAATGACCCCGGGGGCTCACATCTAGTCAGTATGGGCTTGGAAAACCCAGGGTCCTGAGATGGATATCAACCATTCTTCTCTTTCTTGGTGATTCCCTTCTACTTCTGACTCTCTCAGGGTAACACAGGAATTTTTTTTTTTGGCTGGTGCAGCATAAACCTAAGGCTTCCTTGCACCATACGGCTAATAATAATAATAATAAAGTCAGTGTAACAGTTCTGTGGCTCAATTAACTCCCACAAAATAATATTATTTTTGAAATTTATCACTTATAAAAATAAGATCTTAGCTTCCTGTGAAAGGGCCCAAAAATATATTATTGATTTCACCTGCTTTGAAATTCTTTACAATTATGAAAAAAATTTGGACATGGTTGATTATAAAATAAATATTTGTTTATTTAGTGTTATTCAAAAATAATTTTGAAGAATCAGTATAAATCAATAACAGCATTAGGAATAAATAGTGATTTATTTTTTAATATACAGCCCTAAGTATTTCTAATTATCTAAGAAACAATTAAGAAAATTATGTTTTCTAAAAAAGTTTTTTCTAATATCTGAATAATACTGCAAATGTATCTCTAGTGTGCCAATACTGTTTAAAAATAGTAGTGATATAGGGATTGATGTGTAATGTTACTAAGACAAATGAAAATGAGAAACACTAAACCATGTTACAAATAACAGCAAATTTCTGCTGCCTTTTTAAGGCTAATCTTAGTAAGGTTTGATTCTGCTTTTATGTACCAAGCCAACCTAAAAATAAAATAAGGAAGAAAAGCAAATCAACAATCAACTCCAGCAGCAGAAATGCATGACTGTCGACCTAAGGACTTGCACACCCACCAAAGAATGAGTACCAATTTTTGTAAATGAATAATAAATAGTAGCTTAACAATTTCATATTCTGATAGCAGTGTTGTAGATAAAATAAATGAGTACAGGGTGGTAAGATAACCACAACAGGTGGTAAGATAGCAATTTAGAGATGATTTCACACTCATTTTAAGAAGAATCCTCCCAGCAGAAATTCTGTGTATCAATAGCACAAACAAGTGTGAGGTGATGAAACAGAGGAGGAAGTGAGATGTACATTGCTCAGAAAGCCTGAGAAAATCACATGTGCAAGTCATGAACTGTGCTACCACAACCAACTGCTTTCAGCTGAAGCCTTACTGCTATCAAGATGTGCAAACAATCACAAATGAAGACATAAGTGAAGCATGCCAATTTCTGTGTGGAAATGCAGGCAAGACATGATGATGAAAACGACTGGTTGAGCATATCGTGTTCAGTGATGAATCCACATTTCATGTTAGTGACTATGTGAACACATCTAATGTTCATGTTTGGTGCACAGAAAAACCAGGTGAGTGCTTACTTAAACATGTTTGTGACAGCCTGAAAGTCCGTGTTCTGTGCTTTGAGTTCAGGGTAAGTTTATGGGCCTTTCTTTTTTAATGGAAAAAGATCACTGTGATTGTTTATCTCAATATGCTTGAAAATTTTTTGATACCACAAATCATTGCTGATGATCCCAATGAGCAATTATTCTTTCAACAAGATGGTACACTACTTCATTATTATTGAGAAGTAACAGCATGATTGGATGAGCACTTCCAAGGAAGATTGATTAGTCGTTTGAGTGATATTCATTGGCTTCCACGATCCCCAAACTCGACGCCAACAGATTTTTATCTTTGGAATTATATGAAACATGGTCTATTGACCACCATTACCAAAGAATATGGTTGAACTGAAGGCCAGAATCACTGCTGCTATAGCAAAAGTAACCCCTGGAAACACAGAAGAACATGATTTTCAATTGGATGTTTGTTGAATAACTGCTAGTGACCATATTAAAAACTATAGTTCATCAAAACTTTAGGTGTTCCTCTTTAATTTGATGTATTTGTCTTCCTCAAATTTTTCAAAATTATGGTGCTTGTAGATGTTTAAATTTGTTAAGCTACTTTGTAATAACCTGTAGAAAGAACTAGGAACTCACAAGCATTACCTTTTAAAAGGAGATATCAGTGCCTGTGAACTAAAAAAAAAAAAGGATTGTATTTAGTCATTGACTGCTATTCAACAAAGAGCCAATGGATATTCTCTATACGATCAGAACCAGATATTAAATAATAAATAGGATTCAAACTTAAGTAAAAAGTAAACTATGGCCATCACATTCTATAGGTTAAATAAGAAAATATAACAAACCAAACATCAATAATGATAAAAATTAATGATGATAACAGTAAATGATCAAAATATGATATGATCCTTTTTGGAGTTCACAAGCACTCAACGTTCTCTTTAAAATGTAGTGCTTGTGAGTTTCCCATTTCCATTTATAAAAAGTGGTGCTCATTTTTTGGTGGTGGTGGTGGAGGGGGGGGGGGTTCATTAGTGCTGCCAGAGGGGAGTGTTGCTTTGTTTTGTCGTCCTTATTTTATTTCATTTTATTTTTAGATTAACTTGGTACACAGGCAAAAACTACACCTTACTGAGGTGCAGTTTTGCCTTAAAAAAGAGCAGGAATTTGCACTTTTTAAGATTAATTTTGGTTTGTAACCTGGCTTAGTGTTTCCTTTTTTTCATTAGTCATGGCATTGTACTTGCAACTTAACTCATAAACGAATGTAAATATCTAAATGAAATTTATTTTTAAGCTTAGATATTAAAATATTTACCTGGTGAATATTTAAGTGATATTAATTTAAATGACATTCTTAACATAATTTAAAACACAACTAATTTATCAACTTATAATCATCCAAATTAAATAACTTGTATTTGAGTTAAGTGGCTGATTACTCCTTAATATAATAAGAACTATTAATATTTTAGAGAACTGCTAAGCTCCTTTTAAAAAACAATTTTTATTTAAATGGTATACCAAGACAGCCAAAGGCCGCCGTAGCCGAGTGGTCAGGGGCACGGGTGCATAAGTACACGTGCCTTGAGTGACCTGGGTTCAAGGCCGTGACTGCTGAATACGGTGCTGTTTCTTGTATTCTCTCTACCCTGTGAACTCCTCCAACCGTGTGGTCGTCCCAGAGTATAAACAGAAAATTTATTTATTGAGACTGGAATTTGGGTCACACTGTGTGCAGTTTCAAATGCATCTTTTAGGTTTATGAATAAGAGAGCCATGCTAGGAACATAAGATTTAAAAAGGTGAGAATTAGAAACTTTTAAACAATAATTTACTAATGAAATGTCACTTCTTTATTGGCTACCTACATTAATTGGGCAGCTGCTCTACTGAGTTCATAAGGTATAGACAAATCAATAAATTCTGGAAGTTAGAGGAAGAATGAAACAGATATAATGGATGGAATGGGTGAGCAATTTTAACGAGGTACTTAATTTAAGTCAAAAACAATTAATGTAAAAATAACTTCACGCACCGAAAGTAGCTACAGAATTTGTGGTAATTTTAACGGGGTACTTAATTTAAGTCAAAAACAATTAATGTAAAAATAATTTCACGCACCGAAAGTAGCTACAGAATTTGTGGTAACACTCCAGAATTCCCCCACCCACCACAAAAAATGTCATGGGGATACAGAAGGCTTTCCGCAAATTCCCAGAAGAAACTATAGCAGAAATTCAATAGCTGTCTCAATTTGGTGAGAAAAGCAGTGCCAAATTTAAGCACAAGTCAAAGTCAAGCTTTACAAAACTTTGAAACATGACCTAGAAATTATCATCTCAGCAGCTGATAAAGACTGCAGAACTGATGTCATGGAGCAAAGAGAATATAAAAAAAATCATTGGAAAATTGTTAGGTGAACAATAGCACTTATAAAATAATCAGAAGTAATTCTCTGATGAGTCTATAAACTAAGATGAACTCTCTCAACAAATGGCTACACAAAAAGAAGACTGACAAGGACATTTATTGGAAGTTGCATGCTTCAGGATGCCAATTACCATGTCTACAGTCATTCCAAAATACATAATGTAAGTTGTCAAAATATATTGCCAGCATTATTAAACTACTGATGGGAAATTTTGATGAATCTATCAGTTCAAACCTATAGTTTGTGTAATGTGTTCAGAAGATGAACATCCAGGAGTAAGAAGTACTAGTGTGTGGAGACAACCTTAACAAAGGACTTGGGGATCTCTGAGAGGATGAAAGTCAGAATACTGATATTTGTGAAGCTGAGTTTTGCACTTAAATAACACCACCTTTGTTTTTAATAATATAATATACAAACAAATATGTGGTTTGGCTATGGGATTTTGTTATCGGTAATGAAAGAGTTGGAGGAAGGTTTAAGGAGAGACTTACTCTATCAAGTTTGGATCTGTAAATTATTCATTGATGGCATATTTTTGATAATTCTCAGGGAACAAAATGAGTACAATGCACACCGCTTACTGTAGTGTTAGCATTCACATATTATTATTACTTTTATGAAGTCCCGATCAAACATACTGTATTTGACGGCATATAAGACACACTTTTTTTTCCGAAAAAATGCCTTAAAAAATCACCCTGCATCCTATATGTGGAAGTGAGCCCTTCCTCATCGGCAGAGGCAAGTGGGCAGGTTGTATTTCGCCATTCGGTCAGAATATTTTTGTTTCTGAAGAATAATGGGACCCCCTAGGGTACTTTTGGACTTGCAGAGTTGTTTGAAATCAGTTCCAAGAAGTTTCAAAAGCCAGGGAACACAGGAAAAGTCTTAGGTGATGGAAGCTTCAAGATTCTTCTCCAGATTTCTCAATAGTTTACCGATCCTTTAAAAGGTGGCACAATCGGTGGGCCAGTTAGTTCTGTGTACAGTAGTGTACTTTGAGTGTGAAGTGACTATAACCATGACAATGAATTGTAATCATTGTGGGTGACTGAAATAAAATAAAGAATGGTGTTAATAGTATACCAGTTTTGGCCTGCTGTGCTGATGGCACAAAACTACCACAATTTTTTACATTAATAATGTTTTTACTGGAGTTATTCCAAAAATTTTTGAATGAAAAACCATCATGTGAAAATTAAACTGGAATGAATTTTCATAAAATATGAAAATTTATTCCAGTTTAATTTATCTTGTACTGGACCAAATTTAATGAAATTTTGAATGGAGAGATCATCTTAGTATAGACCTAAGATCATCTTAGCTCTATACTAGAGGAAAAACTTTCAAACCTCTGAAAATTGCAGTAGTTTTTCCAGGTAGTGGAAAATATGAACATGTGATCAAGGAAATTTTCTCACGTGATAAACGGTGTCCTGGTGGTCTCTTAAGGAAACCATTTCTTCTCATTTGGGACCAGTTCAAAGCCCATAGAACTGAAATCATTAAACAGAGGGTGAGGGAATTGAATACACAGGTAGTTTTCATTCCTGGTGGACTAATAAGCTAATTGCAGCCTTTGGATGTGTCCATAAACAAGCCATTTAAGCAAAATATGAGAGAACAGTGGAACAAATGGATGGGAGAACTCGATCATGACCTCACACCCACAGGAAAAATGAAGAGGCCACAACTGCACAGGCGTGTGAATGGGTTAAGGAATCTTGGAAAAATATAAGTGGTAAAATAATTATAAAGAAGAAGACTGGAATTAGTAATGCCCTTGATGACACTGCATTATTTGAAGATAGTGATACCAACATTAGTAAGGAAGAGTTTTTGGGATTTGAAGGCAATGATTTTTTTGGTTTTCAAAATGGCTGAACTTTCTGTTTGCAGAACACTAATGTTTTTTTCCCATTCTTTCACTGTCTTTTTGTTCATTTTCAATTCTAGTGGTAGTGTGCATCATATAAAATATTTTCTAATGTAGCTAAGATACTTTTATTTCTCTTTTAAATTGCTGTATTGGTAAATTAATAATAATTAAATAATGTATTATTATACAGTATTAGTATTTTTCTTGCTGTTCTGATCACATGTTTAGGATGAGCTTTTTTCTACTATACACATTAGAATAAATGCCTAAATATACTAAAACTTTTTTTAAAATGGGGGTGCATCCTATATGCCCATGCGTCTTATATGCAGTCAAATACGGTATATTAATGTATAGAAAAAACAACATTTATTGTAATCAGGCACATCAGTTTTTGTCATCACTTTTTTTGCCTTACTGCAGTTTATGAGTGTGGAATAGAAGTGATTACATAACATCTCAAATTAATGACCATTAAACACACTGCATGTCTTACTGCTGTTTCTTTGTACAGTTCACATGGTGTCATTACTCTGAGAAATAAAAAAGAAAATCCAACCTATCTGACTATTTTTCAGTAGAGCACTAACCTTTTTCTAATTCTTGATTTTAATATTTTCTTATTTGTTTTTAATTTTTAATGATTTGCATGAATTTCCATAATCATTATGACAGTCAAATTAGAGCACTGTATATTGCTTGATTTCAATGTTTTATTTCTGTCCACTTCTACCTTTTATGTACATATTTCTGCTTTTCATAAACAGCACTGAACAGCTACATTCTTGTTTCATTGGTTATTGTTATCAATTAAGCTTAGAATCCTGTTGTTGTTTTGTGGCTTGCATCCCATTCTATCCAGGAATCTCAGAGATAGCAACTTGAATATTAAAGATGTATAATCACATATAATATAGACATATGAATCCCCCACCAGGAATGTCCAGGAATGGGGTAATTTACAAGAATGACTGTAAAGAATGTGATGGCAGCTATAACAGAAAGGTAAAGAGCCACCAAAGGGACTTCCTGGAAAACCAATTGAATGTCATACGCAATGGAGATTTTAGTTTATCTATTATTGAATATGTATGGCAAAACACACCACATAAACCCCTTTGGCAGCAATCATCATGTATGAAAAAGATCAACAATATGACTGATGGTTGGAAGTGAGAAATGTATCACGACCGGAAACAGAGGAACACACAGACCCTTTCCATAAAGCACTGTGAGACCACATGATTCAATCATGTATCTTGCCAGTGTACTTAAGAAGCCACCAGACTCAAAACAATTATTTCAGAAAGACAGTATTCATCGTCAAAAGCTTCTATGGTATAATTTTAGAAGTTTAATTGTAAATAATTTACACAGTTTTATTTTTGTAAAATAATAAGAGGAGTTTACTTCAATATAGTATGTAGAACACTTCCGTATGATACCCTTCAGAAATTAAAACGGAAAAAAAAACCGACAACTTACCGGTACATTAGAGTAAAATATAAATAATTAAAAAACCAATTAAAAACAATTAAAAATCAAATTAACGCAAATATTCAAAACGATTTTCCTTCCTGAAGCTGACAACACCTTTCGACCATATGTCATGATCACAGGAATGAAAATTACCGAATTGGGTTAAACCTGAAACTTAAATAATGATTATTTGTCTTCGCGCATGTGCATAAAGGTCCATGCATCGGAGATCAAATATGGCCGCCAAACATTAACAGAATTCTCGTGTAATTTAATTTCTACGGTTTCTGCAATTAATAGTCGCGTATAATTATGTTGAACATTAAGTATTTTGGCCTCGTTAAATAAAAAAGTATGTTTATCATTAATGGCATGAAAGGCTAATTCTGACGCTGCTGAACGAGAAGCACGTAGGTAGAAATTAAATTACACAAGAATTCTGTTAATGTTCGGCGGCCACATTTGATCTCCGATGTGTGGACCTTTACGCGCATGCACGAAGACAAATAATCACTATTTAAGTTTCAGGTTTAACCCGATTCGGTAATTTTCATTCCTGTGATCATGACATACGGTCGAAAAGCGTTGTCAGCTTCAGGAAGGAAAATCGTTTTGAATATTTTTGTTAATTCTTTTAATTGCGTTAATTTGATTTTTAATTGTTTTAAATTGATTTAAATTGTGTTAAATTGGTTTTTTAATTATTTATATTTTACTCTAATGTACCAGTAAATTGTCGATTTTTTCGTTTTAATTTCTGGAGGGTATCATACGGAAGTGTTCTACGTACTATATTGAGGTAAACTCCTCTTATTATTTTACAAATATTATTATCAACGTAGAACGTATTGAGTATTACAGCTATGATTCATACTATCTAATACAGTTTTATTTTAAACAGCGTAACAGAGTTGTATATTAAAATATATTAAAACCATGTCCCCTTCAGGGTTCAGTGTTGGGACCATTGATATCAGGCTTAATGTCCCAGTTTGCAGATGATACAATGGCTGGCAGGGCTTTTTTTTTTTAGTTGTTGGCGCATCGGCTTCTGTGGCCATAATGCACCTCCCAAGGTTTTTGCAGTACTGTGATCCAAGCCCGCGGCAGGATTCAAACCCGCGACCTTTAGGTTGCCAGGCAGGCACTTTACCCACCCGGCTAGCCCGGTCGGCTGGCAGGGTTGTTAATGACAGTAAAGACGGTATGTGGCTGCAACAGGATCTAGAAAAGTTGGGAAGATGGGTTGAGCGGTGGCAACTGAAGTTTAACATTGACAAACGCAATGTACTGCATATGGGTAGCAGTAACCTCAGAGATGCACCAACTGCATGGTACTAGAAGGTAGTGGAAAATGAAAAAGACTTGGGGGTAATTGTGCATCAGATATGAAGTTTTCAGAGTAGTGCAGACAGGCTGCCAGAGCAGCTCATGGGATCTTGTCAATGATATACACGAACTTTGCTACCGGGAATAAGGATTTGATTATCCCTTTGCATAAGGCAATGGTCAGGCCACACCTTGAGTACTGCATATAGATTTGGAGGACACATTTTAGGAAGGATGTAGAGCTGCTGGAACAAGTACATATAAGGGCAACAAGATTGGTGAGGGGAACAAAGGGGCACTCTTACCAAGAAAGGCTTAAGTTCTGCAAATTGCAGCATCTGGAGACTAGGCACCTGCAAGGTGATCTGATTGAGGTGTTTAAGGCTTTAAATGGTTTCAGCAGCTCTGTTTTGTTTTGGCTGATGCTAATATATCTCACTTACAGTCTGTGAAGTGATTAGACAGAAATAATATGTATTGTGCTCAAGAGGGTTCCTTCACAACCAAGTTTACAGAGGAAATACAGCACATCTCTCCACCTACAGAGAAAGCATGGCCCATGTATTCAGCCGATAAGTATATGATCATTAACTTTTTTGATTGATATGAAAGGCATTATTCACACTCATTCTGTGGAAAAACATTGTACTATATCTGGACAATATTAGTATTTGTGATATACAATCAGCAAAGAAATAATCAGAAAGTAGGCCAGAAATGACCTGATTTGAAAACATTATGTAACATTGCATCACAACAATGCAAGATTACATACATTTTAGAAAACTACATGAATTAAGCATCATAACAGTTCCCTACCCTCCTGGTAGATTAGACCTTGCCTTTGTGACTTTTTTTCCTATTTCCTAAGCTCAAGGTTGAACTAAAGGTTGGGCTGCCATTTTCCATCAGACAGTGAATTAATAAATACCACTTATGGTATTGTAAACCATCTCTAAAACAACTACTCATCTAAAGTATTTAGAATATGGATGGAGAGATGGGACAAACGTATTGAACAAGAATGGGGTTTATATCAGAAAAATAATCATCAAAGCTCAATAAAACAGTGTTTTATAATTTTAATGTAATTTCTCTCAATCTTTTTAATCATCCTTGTAAATTAAATATAAGGATAGAATAATAAATGAATCCACAAATAAAAAACTATATATAATACTAATTTCATTAATACCAAGATATCAGAAGAAATTATAAACATTCACTCAAAACAAAGAATCTGTTAAGATTGTCTGTTAGAAAGTCTGTTAAGAGTAACAAACTCAAAATCAGTATAAAGATTTTGTAGCAATTTTTAATAATTAAAAAAAAAAACCTCTGCATTTTAAGAATTAATGTTTCACTTCATATAAATATTTTACTATACTTGTAATCATAATTTTGCAATACCTGGGGATCAAAGCAGAGACATACTGATATATCAAAAATAATAATAATAAATAAATAAAATAAGCTGATTAAATAGTAATAATCAATTACCCATGTGGAGAAGTACACATATTATTTACTTGTATAAATATATGCTTAAAACCATAACATATTTTCAAAAATTATTATTTTTTAATAAATTAGCAGGGTTAATACATCATAAGATTCATCATTAAGAAAAAAATGCAGATAAAAATTATGTCTCTGTCATATGTGTAGTATTCCAGACTGGTATGAAAATAAGCAATGATATGGATCCAAGTTCTATATAAGTAAAAACCTCAAATTTTGCTTTTAAGAAATTTTCTTCAGATATGCCAATTCTAATCTTGCAAACTGACACCATCAAGAAAAACTCCTAAGGACTGCAGGTATTTTATAAAGATGACAAAAAAAAAAAAAAAAAATCCTCACAAGTTGCTCAAAATTATTTTTTCAGATTGAACCATATCCAAAAGAGAGAAATTAGGGGCTAATTAAGGATTCTTTTTCACAAGTTCCATTTCTCCAATTACACAAAGTGAATTTCTGCTGCTTGCTTTTTTGTATAGATATTTCCACAATATTATTCTCAACTTGCACATGCATCTCCACTCAATTTTTTCTTTTAAGCCCTGTTAGAATTTGCATTATATTCACTTGCAATTCAACTCCAAACAATGAAACATGGAATTAATACCGAATTAACATACTTAGTCTTTTCTTCCCTTTACTTTTTGGAACAACTTTCCTGCAGATTTTAAAAATTACAACTTACAGAAATTCCAATCCAGTGTCACATTTCTTTTGGCTGTCTAAATCTTAACTGATCCCCAATACTATAGGTTTCAATAACTTTCCATATTTGAGCTTGCCATTAACACAAAAACAAAACAAAAACATTTTTAATGTCAGGATGAATACTAATTCTAACAGAGCATTGATATAGGCTTGGAAATCAGGAAGTTATTGGAAGGGCCCAAGATAATGTTATATAATTAGCTCACCATTTTATCATACTGTTGGCAAAATGCCTAGCCCCAGCTAACATTAAACATTATTTAGAGTGCAACACTAACATCACAATTGCCATAGCCTATACAAATGCTCATCATCTTGAATCTCATACCAATATATACATCATTGTATCACGAAAATATATTCATTTAATCTTTAATGTCAATTTCTGGCCAAATAAAGTTCTGATCGTGAAACTGAATGGAAAGGAAATAGTAGGAAAAATGTTTCTAATGTGAATACACAACTGGCAGAAGAAGATACTGATAAAGTGGTCAGAGAAGCAATGAATATAAACTCTGACACGATCGATGTAGAGACATGGGAATTACTTTCTAATGCCAATATTTATGAAAGTTATAAGGGATCAATACCAAGAGTTTATTATGGCAATTGCCACAAGCATTAAATTTTATGGTAAATCTTATGATGCGTGCAGCACTGTCCACATAAATTACCACAGGACTATTTAATCTATTAATAATATTTTCAAAAGATATTTGGATCTACTGTTAACAGTTAGTTTGTTATTTTGTTATTTGGTTTTTAGGAGCATTAGCAACTAAGGCCATATTGCTCCGGGAATATGCGGTGATCATTCCCTGATCTTTCCGCATCCCCGTATTTGGTGGTGACGGGATCGAACCCCGGTCTAATCAAGAAGCGTGCGTTACACACTGCTGCTTCTTCCCACCTGGCTACGGAGGCGCCTTAACAGTTAGGCAACTACTCCAAGGGGTTCGGGCATCCTGAGCACAATGGGTTCCTCAGTGATAGGCCCATTAAAACCAATTTATTCATATTTGACACTTATCTATGCAGTGCACTGAATGAGGTTGCTCAACTAGATGAACTCTATTTCACCTATATTCTCCTCCATATGTGCTGGCAATGCAATATCTGATTCTTTTATCATCTGTAGTGTCCACACTTCTTCCCTACAATTTTTATTAATGATACAGTGAATCTTGATATCACTCCAACCACATGTGAAGATGATATCAAAGTCAATAAAAAATTTCTTAAGTTACCAAGATTGATTGTAGTGCTACAGATTGGATAAGCATTACTGGATTCACTGGTTTGATTTGCTCAACAATTTCATATTATAATATTTGCAAGAAGAGCAAAAACTCTCCACAGTTATATTGTCAATGCAACAGACATTAGCATTATTAGAGGTGTGGATCTGGACATGAAATTTGAATATTCTTTATCATAATTTTTGTACATAACTGCAATTTCACTGCCTCTGAGTTGGGTTTCATTAAAAAAGCATTTTATGAATTTTATGGCTTCATAATTTCATGATAGACTTCATGATTTCTATGTGAAAAATGCATATATTGCTTATATTATACTAAGTCCCTTTAATCTGGCCATCACATTTTTTAATCTATATTAGCCAATTAGAAAAACTACAAAAAATAAAATAATAATAATCAGATTTTTTGTTAGAGGTAATTTTCATCTCACAGAGCTTTGAAATAAATTGAGAAATGCTCAACTTGGTATGTTTAAATAAATTCATTTATGCTAAAATTGATTAATCCTATTTGAATTTGCAATTGAACTTGAATTACCTAGGCAAACTGCTGAGTCAAGCCAGCTTACATACTTTTATTAGATTACTTTTCTCAGCCCCGTTACAAAATGCCGTCAATATTTTGACAGTCATAAGTATTTTAAATGACACTTGTGTGGATATCTTAGAATCTTGTGAGATTCTTAAATGTTCTACCAAAAGATTACTTCTGTAAATTTTATATTACAGGAATACCTCGTACAGTGCAGTTAATGCATTGGGAACTAGTTTCAATGGGAAAAATAATGATACGTAGGTATCATAAGGATTTTTTATATTAGAAATAATTATGCATGATTAGTTAGAAAAATAATAAATACAAATAGTAATGAGGTAGACTAAGAATGAAATTAATTGATAATCAATCGCAGTCGCAGATTATAAACTGCACTATAGTGAAACCCATACTGATTGAAGCCGTGCTATGTATTGCTGTACACTGTATTTAATTAAATTAACTGATTACTGTACTATAGGAATATCTGTATCTGCATATACATATATTCGAATTCTAAAGAAATCTAAGAATTTAGAGTGGGGTGGGGAAATAAATCATTGCATTACATCCCAACACACCCCCCCCTTTTTTGAATTATTTACTTAAATACAAATGACAGAGAGAAAACCAACTATTTTCTCAATGATTATTAGTACTGTGTATTATATTTAACACTCATAGCAGTAAAGTTTGAAACCAATATATTATTCATTGAAATTAATTTTGCTTAGAACAATGAATCCTTTGATGTAATAACAGTCTGCAGTTCCAACTACATCTAATATCAAATGTAAGAGTACCATTTGAAATTTGAAATTTAAATGCTGCTGTAGTTTGTATGTGTGTGTATATATATATATATATATACACACACACACACATGCATGCATATAACATGTGCATATAAATTTTTCTGTTTATACTCTGGCACGACAACCAAGTCAGTAGAGTTTACAATAAATCGTCAATACAAATATTTATCATATTTAGTGGTCACGGGTTTGAACCCCGGTCCACTCAAGGAATGTGCTATGCACTCTTGCTCCTGACCACCGGGCTATGTCAGGCCTAATATACGTTATATATTGGAGTCCGCAAACTTTTTTTTTTTGATATTTGAAGGGGTCTGTGAACTTTTTTTGATTTTTGAAAGGGTTCGTGATCTCAGTAGTTTGGGAACCACTGTGCTACAGTATTACTACATAGTGGCTATACAGAAACTACACTCACTAAATACTATTGCCGTAAGTGATGATTATAAGGGAAATATGCACTAATCAACTGTTTAGTGCATATAAACAGGGTTCAACTGTTTGAAATTTCTCCATTGTAAGTACTATCAGTATATTTTTATATGAGCACTGCCTGACAATCTATAAAGTTCTAAATAATTCTGTTGTTAATGTTTTCTAGATGAAATATATCACATCCAAATGTTATTCAACGTACAGAGAAAAAAGGTTTCCTAAAATAAATACACAGGGAAGATGTTCCCTTCTATAGCAAAATCATCATCTATGGAAAAGATAATCCCAACTGTAACCAAACCAAACTGTTTGGCCACACCAGGCTACCCTGATGTGGCTGAAAAGCTTGGTTCCTCTGATCAGAGGGTGAAGTGATTTCATCTTTCAGCAAGGCAGAACCTCCCCTAATTTAACTCTGTTGTTGCTCCAGATTGAGTAGATGGGTGATGGAATGGAATGGTAAAACAGGGTTCAACTGTTTGGATCTCATTTCAAGACTACTCCCCTTGAGTTTTCCACATTATATGAAAATGTTTTTTTGTGTTATTTGATTCTTTGTTCAGATTACGTAAAGGACAAAGATTTTCAAAATTATTTCAGAGGACAGCAAATAGTATTTCAGAGGAATATTAAATTTGATAAAACAATCAAATGATATCAACTATGTTTTAAAATAATCACAATCATGAAATCATTAAAAGAAACTTGTAAAACGATGTCCTGAGCAGCACTTGATTCTGTAAAATGTCTCACAGATGATGTATAGTAAATAACATACTTTTAAATCACTTGAAGGCTACATTTCACTGTGTAAATTTACACTATACATTTAATGCACAATTTGGAAGATAACACTTAAAATTTTAGTTGATAACAAATTTTACAGCTCTTCTTTGGTAACTTTCACCAAGTGGCTAAATAATATATACAAGAGACTATTTATGTGCTGAGTAACTATAACTTAAATAAATAAATATACAGGCAGTTCCCGCTTTATGAGTTCCTGGGTTTACGAGTTTTTTTTTTTTTTTTTTTTTCAAGTATCAACGAAATCGAAAATATGAACATTAATTGCAAAAAATGAATGTTAAACATTCATAAATACTGCATTTCAAACCACGCTCATAGCTATACGATACAGTGTACCCCCACTTTATGATATTAATCCGTTCCACGACCTCGGAAGTTGAACTTTTTGCTATATAAACTCTCTGAAAGGTCATTTTCATAGTGTAAATTGCATTAGTTACCAATTCAAATCATTAAAATGCATCGTTACCATATGTTCTGTTATAAGAATCAATTTTGAACACCTTCGTGATATTTTTCTAAAACATATTTCTGGAGGTGACTACCATAAAACAATAAAAACAATTTGCACTCTCTGGTTTATTGGGCTTTTCTGTTAGTGCATCTAATTATAAACGAGTAGTAAACTCGATCTTCTTACATTTGCAATAATCCCAATAAACTGGAATTGTGTTTTTTTATGTTATTATGGTGAAATGTTTTTCCCCTTTACTGAAATCTTCAATCGTAAAAAAACATGAATGAAGATTCTGAAAATTTATTATTATTTTTTTTTTATAAGCTTCGTAAACTTGTTACTCCACGCAAATCATGTTAGTTGCAATTTGTGCGTTCCGTTAAAAAATGCTTATGCATGTTATTTAAATTTATAAAGAAAAGAGAAGATTATTTTGGAAACAAATGCCTCTTGAAGCATTTCTGAAGAAGATGTCTCCTTGGGCAACAAACCAACGAGTGCTGAGCCAATAATGAGTGATCAACGAGTGTGCATTTAATCGAAGATTAATAAGAATAAACATTTGTAAGTCATAAATAATTTCTTTATTATTATAATATGCTTGATTTTACAGGCTACGTTTTCCTTTCTTTGGATAAATCAATCATTTTTTAAACAAACTAATTTCATTGTTGAGAACGTAACCCCTATTTTTAACATTGTGTATATGGGAAAAAATTCCCGCTTTACGAGAGCACGGTAGGAACAAATTAATTCGTAAAGTTGGGAACTACCTGTATAAATTTCCATTTTTCTCTAGATGGCTAAAGACAGAAGAGTTTACAAATTCATTGCAATTGCATACATATTGAATCGCTAAGGACAGCCGGATATTCAGTTCTAAAGTTCACAGTGGACTGTGCATTTTTTGTGGCAATACATGCTCAAACTCACAACCTCTTTACTTGTGGTGACACATGTTAACCACTGGCATTAATTATTTACTTTTTTTTTTTTTTTTATAAAAGACTTGCATGATGCAGAACTCCGTGGTGATGGAACATAATGAAAATTTTTTTAAAACATAAGCAGTCCTTTATATATATTATTTAGCAAATGATATAGATGCTTTAGAGTAGAGATGGAATGTAATTTTTAAGTTAACGTAACTGTTAAAACTCAAAACAGTTAAAACATTATATAACTGTAGCATAATCTTTTTTAATTTTTTTAGCATATGTGTTAAGCTTCAATTCTGTGTCTAACTGTTAGACATTGCATTTGTCTGAAATTGGTGTATGTCAATTTATGATTTTAAGATCCCTCTAGCTGCATTAGAAAGATTAACTCAAAACATGAAGGCCACAAATGGTGCTCATATTTTAGTGTACTAATGACACTTGCATCATAAAAAAAACTGAAAGCATACCCTTCACTGCTTAGTATTATTTTGTAATCAAAAATTATTATTAAAAGTTATTTGGTGTTAATTTTGAATAATTTTTTTAATAGTATATATTGCTTAGCAATACTCTATGGATTCAACGGTTTTAGTTCAAAAAATGCAAATTTTATGGCACAAATTATAAATACAAGATGTATATTTCAAAAAAACATGAATATCACTGAAAAGGAAACATTCAGAAATACTGAATGTCTGCCAAATAAGTTTTAATAAGAGGAAACCAGAAGTACATATGAAATATTGATTTTAAAAAATAATTTACTGTTTTAGTCTTTTTCACCGAATAAAGTGAAAATACCAAGTTGTAACAAAGTTAACAAATCTCCATTATCATCACAGTATCTAATAATTTTATGTTGATGAGAATAGTTCAGTTACGTGTGTCATGCTTTTAAGTAGATAACACACACACACTGAATACATGTACAAGAGCCCAAGCCCCTCCATTTCAATGTACAATTTAATACCATAAGTAATTAATAAATCATTATGAGAAAAGAAAAAGCTGCACCCTAAAAATGAGAGCAGATAAAACGTAATGAAGCACAAAACGCTAGAAGCATACATGGTAAATAAATTTTACATATACTATCACATTTTTGGGATCTGAAAGTATAAATCTGTGATCAAAACATATTTAAAGGAAGGGTGCTTTATAACACCTAACTTAGACACTTTTCTTCCCTACATTACTAATACAACTTAAGCACATGGTTATTCAGAAGAGAATAGCAATACTGGTACTGTTAACTAGTTATGTACTAAAGAACATATTACTAATGTATACTGTCCATTTTATATATATGTATATACATACATAATACAATATATACTAAATCTGATGTACAAGAACAACAGGAGGGGGGCTCACTGGTAACATTCAAGCCTTTTCTCTTCTTCAAACTGCATGGACTACACTGAAGATAAAAATGAAAGCAATATATATATTACCAGTGACTGTGAGAAAAATTTAAAAAAAATTGTTAAAATTAGTTACACAATTAATTACAAAAAACCACATAAAACAGAACTCAAAACCACACAAAATAGAATTTTTTTAAAGGTCTTTACTAGAGTGGTACTATTGTAATAGAGCTACTTCTAGTTTTCATATAATAAAATACTATTACAATGTCAAAACAGTAATGCTTTATAATCTACTGGAAAAAATATATTTATTGTGGATAACCTTGATTTCTAACTATTTTTTGTATATTTCTAGACCATTTAGCATCTTGCATATGGAAATACACTGAGTGGTCACTGAATTATGATCATCTACCTAATACTTTGTAGGTCCCCCTTTTGCCCTCAGTACAGCAGCTATTTGACGTGGCATTGATTCAACAAAACGTTGAAAGCGTTTGGGAGGTATGGCCAACCAAGCTGTGTGTAATGCAGTCAGCAATGCAGGTATGGTGGTGATTGGTGTATCCAGATGCCTGATATGCCTTTCCATAGTGTCCCACAAGTGTTCTATGGGATTGATATCGGGGGGGGGGGGGGGAGAGCGGAGGCCAATCGATATGCTGGAAGTCAGAACTGTGTTCCTCAAACCATTCCTGCAAAAGTGTCAGGTGGCTTGGCACATTGTCATCTTGGAAGACACCATCACCATTCGGTAAAAAGTGTAATATAGCAGGGGTGTACACAGTCAGCAAGCAGTTGACGATAGCGGAGACCAGTGACATGTTGTTCCACATGCACCAGTGAAACATGCCCCACACCATACAACCACCTACACCAGCCTGCACTTTTGATACCATGCATGATGGATGAAGAGCCTTATGTTGTTGACGCCAAATCCATACATGACCATCCATGGCGTGGAGTAAATAATGTGACTCATCTGACCAGCACACCTTCCAGTCTTCTAACGTCCAGCTTGCATGTACTTTGCACCAGGCGAGTCTTTTACGCTGATGAACCTTGGTTAGGAGAGGATGCTGTAGGGGTCGTCTGCCGGTATAGTCCATACGTGCAATGCATGGTCATGCTAGATATTGAGATATTGTTCCGGGTTGGCCCATGTTGTATTGGGTAGTCAACTCTTCAACAGTGCTGTGCCTATTCGCCTGTATGAGTTGTCAGACCCAGTGCTCACCTCTAACATCAACCTTTTGCTGACCTTTGCAGTTTTGCCATCAGGTTGCTGTTTGACCATTTTGATGCCAGTCTTGGTACACTTTAACAACGGCGGCTCTCGAACACCCCACCAGTTCAGCCGTTTGGGAAATCGAGGCACCAGCTCACTGAGCACCCACAATCTGTCCTTTATCAAAGTCCAATAAATCCTTCCTTTTACCCATCACGCTCGGAATTTTACTACCTACTGAACCACTGACACCTTATCTATGCTATGTAGGTTGAAAAACTGCGCACTCTTGTACCTCACGTGGTCAAAGGGTGGCATTAATTTTTCACAGGGGCCACAATTCAGTGCTCACTCAATTCTTTACTAAGTGTACTTTTTAAGTATATTTGCAAAAACCATCATACCATATGGAATCCTGCTTCTGGTTCTAAGGGTGGTGGTGCCCAATCCTCTCTTAAACTCAGGCTTTATCTAATGAGAGCAGTCAAGTTAGTTAATGATCCAATCTCTAACAAATTCATTTTACTTTCTGTAACAAAGACTATTCACAGTTAAACTCCAAATTCACCAAAATAACTTTTGCCTTCATTTATTCCTTTTGCTTCTGTTCTCTGTAAAAAACACATCTAAAATTGGCAAACATCTTGTCTTTTTTAACATACATGTTGAAATGACAAACTATCTGGACATGTTCCAATTCCCAAATCTATTGATATCAACAGATCACAGTTCACTTGTGAACTGTGAATGTGTCCCAGATTACAAGAGGTTCCAATAACCTTTCATGCTTGAGATTATGATAAAAAAACAAAAGACCTAGGAATGAATAGTGGTAATGAGTTTGCTGAATATGTGCACTGAATCAGAGGTACCAAAATTTAAAAGAAATTAAGAAACAAATGTTGATATGCTATTTGTAAACTAAATGAACTCAGGGAATGAACTAAAACTATTGAGAAAATAAAAGTGAGAGAAGATAAATATATGGATCTTCTAAATAAACAAAATAACTACAAAAATCTTATTAAACTGATAAAAACTAACCATATTATTAATGAATAAAGTTGGATAAAGAAAAAAATAAAATAAAAAAGAGAACAGGGGATATGGGAAAAATGGACTGAACTAAACGGATAATATAACATAAATTATTCGATGCTAAGAAAAGAAATTTAGAAATAAAGATGTAATGATTTTTTCTTGCGGTTGGCTTCTAAGGTTATAGATCCTTCTTGCTGCATAGCTTTCAAGGGAGGGGTGTCTGGTTCTTCATTCGGGAAAGTTTCCCTTGATACTGGATGGATCCTAGCAGAGTTCCAGACAGAGTTGTTTTTGGTGTCCATTGTTTTAAAGTTCAAGTAAATTTGGAGCAAAAGCTCCAGGCACATGAGAGCTATAAAACAATAGTATAGGAGGGTGGACCAAAGGCTTAGTTGTGTATTCAGCAAAAAGCAAACTAAGCATACCACATACAGTTCATACATTAATTTGGAATTACTGTTACTCATATGCCCTTGCATCTGTCATGTTAAACTTCAATTAGCAGTTCTCAACCCAACTGCCTAATTATTAGCATTAGCACAGGCACACGATGCAAGAAAGCAAGCTTATACAGCATCAGTCAAAAAAAAAAAAAAAAAAAAAAAACCCTTCAAATTTCATTGATCCATTCATTCCAAATGTTTGTCTAGTTCTGCCTTGAATTTATTTAAGCTATCAACTTCCACAACAACAGATGGAAGTTTGTTTCAGCGATCAACTACTAACTGGCTAAAGGGAAACTTTCGCACATCTATTCAACAACTGTCTTTCCTCAGTTTGAATCTATGCCCCCTCAGGTTTGTAATCTGGGAAAAGGAAGAATCCCATCAGCACTGAACCTGCTCAATCCATTGAAGGTTGTATACACCTCAATCAGATTGCCTAGCAAGGGCCTAGTCTCCAGAAGCTGCAATTTGCAGCACTTAAGCCTTTCTTCATAAGAGCACCCCTTTGTTCACTTCACCAATCTAGTTGCCCTTCTCTGTACTTGTTCTAGCAAATCTACATCCTTCCTAAAATGAGGTTTCCAGACCTGTATGCAGTACTCAAGGTGTGGCCTGACCAATGCCTTCTACAAGGGGATAATCACCTCCTTATCCCTGCTCGCAAAATTCCTATATATCACTGAAAAGACCCCATGCCTACTCTGGCACACTGTCTGCACTGATCGGAAAGCTTCATATCTGACTGCACAATTACCCCCTGGCCTCTTTCATTCTCCACTATCCTGAATGTATCACCACATAGTTAGCATTAGTAGAGGCATATGATGCAAGAAATCAAGCTTATGCAGCATCAGCCAAAAAAAAAAAAAAAAAAACATGCTCCCATTTTACCCCTCCGTTCGTTCCAAGTACCTGTCCAGTTCGGCCTTAAATTTATTTAGGCTATACACTTCCACAACAAAGGATGGAAGTCTGTTCCACCAACCAACCACCCACTGGCTAAAGGCAAACTTCCTCACATCTATCCTACATCTGTCTTTCCTCAATTTGAATTCATGCCCTCTCAAATGATTATTCTGAGCAAGAGGAAGAATTTCATCAGCATTGAGCATGCTCAAACCATTCAAGACTATATACACATCAATCAGATCACCTCGCAGGTGCCTAATCTCTCGACACTATAATTTTCAAAATTTAAGCCTTTCTTCGTAAGAGCAATCCTTTGTTCCATTCACTAATCTTGTTGCCCTTCTCTGTACTCGTTCCAACAGCTCTACATGCTTCTTAAAATGAGGCCTCCAGACCTGTATACAGTACTCAAGGTGTGGCCTGACCATTGCCTTATATAAGGGGATAATCACTTCCTTATCCCTGCTAGAAAAAAAATTCCTGTATATCACTGGCAAGACACTATGAGCTACTCTTGCAGCCCATCTGCACTGCTCAGAAAACTTCATATCTGCCTGCACAATTAGCGTCAATGCCTTATTATGGGTGATTTCAATTTGCCTGTAATTGATTGGAGTAAATGGGAAGGAAACTCGACATGGAGAACAAAATTTTTAAATCAACTAGATGACTGTTATTTGTATCAACATGTCAGGGAAAGTACTAGAGAAAAGAATATCCTAGACCTCATCATCACACATGAATCAGATGACATAACAGGGCTGACGGAAGAGGAACCAGTAGCAGGAAGTGATCACGGAGTTCTACGGTGGATGATGACGAGAGAGGTGGCAGAAGTAAAAGGCAAAGGAATGGGTTTTAATTTCAGAAAAGGAAATTACAATGCCTTAAGGTACTACATGGCCTCTATTAACTGGGTAGATATCGTGCAGAGAATGAATACAATTGAACTGCGGTACGCTTTTAAAACATTAATCACAGATGCCTTGAATGCGTATATACCATTAAAAAAATACTCCACGAGAAGGGTTCCAAGTTGGATGAATAGTGAAGTTTACACATTACTTGAGCAGTAAAAGGTGGCATGGAAAGGTTACAGAGCAATAAAAAGTACTGAAGCCTATAACAGCTACAAGGTGATGTGTAATAGAGCCACAGAAAAGGTTCGACAGGCAAAGGCAGTTTATGAGAAATCACTAGCAAACAGAGCAAAAAGGGGGAATAAGGAATTCTTCACATGTATAAATGCCAAGAAGAGCAGGACAAACCAGATCAGACCTTTACGTAAGGGAAAGGGGATAGTATTAAATACACCAGCTGCCGTTGCAGATGAACTAAACAGTTATTTTGTCGATATTTACAAATGAAAAACGTTTTGTGGCAATGGGAAATTGCGGGAGCGAAGTTAAAAAATATGTAATTAATGATATTGAAATTTCGCAAGATTATTTAATGAAAAACTTTCGAGCCTACAGACCAGTAAGGCTCCTGGATTTGATGGAATATACCCTATAATCTTAAGAGAGGCGGCAAGCGAGTGCATTGAACCATTGAGGCTAATTATGCGAGCATCACTAGACTCTGGGGAGATTCCCTTGGATTGGAAAAGTGCAAATGTATCTCCCATACATAAGGGTGGCTCTAAAAGTGAAGTTGGAAATTATTGACCTGTCAGTCTGACTTCAGTAGTAGGGAAAATCATGGAGGCAATGATCAAGGGTGGAATTCAGGATCATGTGGATCGAATTGAAATTCTCAAGGATACTCAGCATGGTTTTGTAAAGGGAAAATCATGTTTAACAAATCTGGTTCGCTATTTCGAAAGGGTCACTCACGAGCTGGATTTAGGGAATAATTTCAACATTGTTTATTTAGATTTCAGCAGAGCTTTTGACTCAGTCCCACATGAGCGGTTGCTTTATAAGATGGAACGGGTTGGAATCACTGGGAAAATCCTTAGATGGATAGAAGGATGGCTTTAGGGCAGGAGGCAGAGGGTTGTGATAAATGGCTATTCCTCAGATTGGGTTGATGTAAGAAGTGGGGTTCCCCAAGGATCAGTATTAGGACCACTGTTGTTTTTAATTTTCATAAACGACTTTGATGAAGGGATAGAGGGCGTGATGTCTAAATTTGCAGATGATGTTAAAATTGGTAGAGTAGTTAATGATCACTGTCAAGCTGAGCTTCTTCAGAGAGATCTAGATAGACTTCAAGAATGGTCAGAAAAATGGCAGCTCTGCTTTAATCCAACAAAGTGTAAGGTATTACACCTGGGAAACAGTAATCCCAAAAAAACTTATTCACTTGGTGGAGTTCAACTAAACCCAGTACTGGAGGAAAGGGACTTGGGTGTTACGATACGGTCAGACATGAAATTCTGTGAGCATTGTAAACAGGTTGCAAGGAAGGCCCATGGTGTCCTATCGATGATCTATCGAACTTTTGCAAGTAGAGATAGGGACGTGATAATCCCATTATATAAGGCTTATGTTAGACCACACTTGGAATACTGTGTTCAAGTATGGAGACCGCACCTAAAGAAAGACATCGAGCTTCTTGAAAGGGTGCAAAGAAGGGTAACTCACCTGGTGAGATCGGCAAAAGGGCGTCCTTATGAAGAAAGACTTCGAATATGTGGGTTGCAGAGTTTGGAAACTAGACACCTTAGAGGAGATTTGATTGAGGTGTTTAAGGCTCTGAGAGGCATCATTAAAATGAATGAGGACAAAATTTTCAAGATTATAAATGATGCTAGAACTAGGGGACATAAATTCAAGTTACAGGGGGAAATGTTTAGATTGGACTGCAGGAAGTTTTATTTTAGCCAGCGAGTTATAAATTACTGGAATAAGTTGCCTTCATGGGTGGTAGAGGCCGACAGTTTGGGGAAATTCAAAGGTCATCTGGATAGTACTTTCGGGTAAGGGAAGTGCACAGGATGATAGGTTTAATTTCCTTTTTATTTTATTTTTTTTATTTATTAATTATTATTATTAAGTTATTTATTTTATTTATTTATTTATTTTTTGTTTTTATCATTGTTTTGTTCGGATTTTTTTTTTTTTTTTTGGCTGGTGCAGCATAAGCCATAGGCTTTCTTGCACCATGCGGCCGTTTCTAATACTAATATCACACTTTGTGCCCTTAAAAGATATCTGCTCTATAATATATCTTTTAAGGGCACATAATGACAGGGGCAAGTCATCAACCTTTGCCCCTGACAGACATACCCTGGTCCTGTTCCTCCTATCCTTTTCACATAGCATGTTCCCCATTTCCCTGAGAATAGAGTCACCAACAACTACTAGTTCCTGTGGTACCAGCGCATTCTGCCTTGGGGGTTGCCACTGTGTTGCGTGATGATCAAGTGCAAGCTCTGCCGATGATGTGGGCAGCTGAGAGCTTGATGTACCCCTCAATTTAGATCCTTCGAGGGCATCCACCCTGTCCTTCAAGCTCTCATATAGGCCCGTAACAACGCTGAGTCGTCGCCTCATTTCCTCACAGTCCTTACATCGCACGCACACAAAGACAACCCCCTTAGCAATATCATGTTCCATACCTGATTGCTCCACAAACATCAAGCAAGCAGTGCATTTTAAAAGGCTGTGATTCAGAGGGCAACTGCCCCCTCAGTTCTCCCCTGAGCCACAGCACTCCATTTATCTTGAGCCTTTTGCTTTGTTGCTCTGGTCTGAGTCATGATTCCGATTCAATTTTAATAAAATTTCAATTTCAGTACAAAATTATAACCCTAAACTTGTATCCCAACACAGCTGTAACACTATACATCTATATTATTTTAAGTGTGAAGTATTATTTTCGAGTTTCTTTATATAAGTTCCGTATCAAGTTATGTATTAATTAATTATGTTATGTTCATAAAATCTAAGTCGTTATATGTATTTAATTAAAGTACAATTTAATTTACAATGAAGTTCAACAAGATTAATAAGTTACTGATTAATTGATATTATATACTATACTATAGTAAGCTAACACTATCTGGTTCGGTATATAACGTATCGTATAACAATGGCAGTAAGTTAGGAACGGTAAATCTACAGACACTTAAATATTAATTAAATTCCAAAATCTCACTGTCTCAATTCAGAATAAATCAAGGATCTTGCCTAAGTCTATAAGCTACTTACAGAAAATAATTTAATATAACAATTGGTCAATAAAGCGGCTAACTATAGTTAAAAAACGTCTGATTCGCCGGCTCTGCAAAATTTGTAAAACATGTGGATTGGATACCCTTACCGATACTAAGTAATAACCTACAAACCTCTATCTACGTTAAAATTTAAACTAAGTATCGTAACTAGGAATATAGAGCTACTCTACAAAATAAGTTAATATGCCAATTCAAGCCAATTTAAGTTAATAAAAGAGACAAAACTTCTCTATGTTCTTCAGCAGTAAAACCTTTGCCTGCACAAGGCTACTCTCGTCCCCTGTAGTTGGTACATTTCTCTGGGGTTACTGCTGCCCATATGCAGTATTTTGCATTTGTCAATGTTAAACTTCAGTTGCCACTTCTCAGCCCATCTTCCCAAATTTTCTAGATCCTGTTGCAGTAGCACACTGCCATTACTGTCATTAACAACCCTGCCAACCTTTGTATCATCTGCAAACTTTGACATTAAGTTTGATATACCTTCATCAATATCACTGATAAATATACAAAACAACAATGGGCCCAACAAAGAACCCAGAGGGACACCACTAATAACATTAGTCCACGTAGAGCAGTGCCCATTGATTACCACCGTCTGTCTTCTCCCACTCAACCATCCTTTTATCCATTGTAGCAACTTGCCCTTAATGCCATACTGCTCCAATCTTCCATGCACAACAGTGTCAAAAACTTTCCTGAAATCCAAGTATATGATATCAAAATTATTTTTTGCATCCAGTTCCTTTGTAACCACATCATAATATCCAATCAAATTTTTCAGACAAGACTTTCCCTTAACAAACCCATGCTGTCTGAATTATTGCTGCAGTCTTGTCTAGATGATCCTGCAATGCATCTTTAACCAGTGACTCCATTATTTTACCAAGAAGAGAAGTTAAATTAACTGGTCTGTAATTACTTGTGTCACCCTTCGATCCCCCTTTGTGAATTGGGGATACAATTGCACATCTCCAGTCCGCGGGGACCTTCCCTGAGTCCAAAGATGCTCTCATAGTTATGGTCAAAGGTTTGCTTACTTCCTTTGTTGCCTCCTTTACTATAACTGGATAGATCCCATCCACCCAAGGTGCCTTTCTTATGGAGGAGGAGAAATTATCAATAATTTCTCCTCCACTTTGCTCTCAGTATAATCATTTAACTCCCTGTTAGAGTCTGATAAACATCTGGCCCTCTCCTCCTTAAATAACTCCTCATGTGTGAATGTAGATTCAAAATACTCATTTAGTTCAGCAGCTATCTGAGAATGATCATCTACAGTCAAACCATTGATATCAAGTGGACCAATCTGATTCATCCCCTTCCTTTCAGAGTTTATATAAATAAAGAAGTCTTTGCATCCTTTGCTAAAGATTTTTCATAATCTGCCTTTGCTTGCCTAATTGCTTTTGTGACTTGATTATAAGACTAGCTTGTATCTACCATAGGCTTCTGTGTCGCCTGACAATTTATGTGCATCCCGTGCATTTTTCTTCTCTGTTACGAGTTTCATTAGTTCATCTGGCATCCATTTGGGCCTGAACCCAGAGCAGTATTTCTTAGTTGGAACAAAAAGCCTAGTAGCTTCCAAAATTACTTCCTTGAATGCTTCTCATTTAGAATTTGCTGTTGGTATCATCATCAGTTGGTCCCACTGTAAAAAAATATAAAGTAAACTGCAGCTATTATCAACCCACTGCAGGATGGACGCCTCTTCAACAATTCATGCTGAGGGAAATGGACCATAATTTGCCACGCTAGTCCAGTGTGGTTTGGCAGTTCGACTGTATTTAGCAGTGGCTTGAACCCCAGTATACTCAAGGAGCGTGTGCTACTGCACTCCCGCTCCTGATCATTCGGCTACGTATAGAACCTAAAAAAATCTCTGAGACTTTTATGAAAGCAAAAACCCTTCCCTTTACCCCTGATGGTAGTTACATCTTTAAGTAAATCCCAGATCAGGACACTGTGATCACAGCCACCTAGTGGTTCCTTTATCTGCAAATTCTTAATGCATGATTAATCACTGCTGATAATCAGATCAAGAGTGTTACTCCCTCTTGTTGCCTCTCTAACATGCTGCTGTAGAAGACAATCATCCAATAAATCCACAAAAGCCTTGCTAGTGTGCAAGTGACCATCCCACAAGTTCCAGTTTATATCTGGGATGTTAAAATCCCCCATTATAAGACACTGTGATTTACCGGACCACTGTTCATTATACTCATCAGAGTCATTAGGACTATAGCAAACTCCTACTCTCATTTTTGTTTTCCCAGTGCTTCATCATCATCATCATCAGCCATTTTCAATCCACTGCAGGATGAAAGCCTCTCCAGCAACTTTCCAGTTCCTTCTGTTTTGAGCACTGGCCATCCATTTACTACCCAAAAACTCATGAATTTCATCTATCCATCTCCACCTTTATCTTCCAGGTTTTCTTCTAGCTCATCTTGGGTACCATTCTGTTATTTTCTTAGTCCATCTGTCATCATGTCTTCGAGCTATGTGTCCTGCCCAAGACCATTTTAGTTCTTCAGTTTTGATAAGAATATCCTTTATCCAGTGCTTATGCCACACCAAATTATTGAAGGTCTTGTTGCAGCAGCAGCATACCTTGAATACTTTCATTCACCACGCTGCTAACCTTTGTATCATCTGCAAACCTAGACATTGTTAGTAGTGGCATATGATGTAAGAAAGAAAGCCTATAAATCATCAGTCAAAAAAAAAAAAAAAAAATGCACATCACCTATCCATCCCGTCCAATAAATTATCTACTTCTGCCTTGAATTTATTCAAAGTGCCCACATCCACAACAACAGATGGAAGTTTGTTCCAACAACCAACACTAATGGCAAACCTCTGCACATCTATTCAGCAACCATCCTTCCTCAATTCGAATTTATGCCCCCCTTGTGTGTGTAGTCCTAGCAAGAGGAAGAATGCCATCAGCATGGAGCTTGCTTAATCTCTTAGGTGCCTCCATAGCCAGGTGGGCAGGAGCAGCAGTGTGTAGCACACGCTTCTTGATTATACCGGGGTTCGAGCCCGTGATCACCAAATACGGAGGATGCGGAAAGGTCAGGGAATGACCACCGCATATTGCACTACCAGAGCAATATGGCCTTAGTTGCTAATGCTCCTAAAAAGCCAAACAAACAAACAGCTTAATCTCTTTAATGCCTTAAACAGCTCAATCAGATCACCTTGCATGTGCTTAGTTTCCAGATGCTGCAGTTTACAGAACTGAAGTCTTTCTTGGTAAGACTACCCCTTCATTCTCTTCGCCAATCTCGTTACCCGTTCTTTGCATATATTTCAAGCAGATCTCCATGCTTCCTAAAATGAGGCCTCCAGATCTATATGCAGTATTCAAGATGCGGCCTAACCATTGGCTTGTACAATGGGATCATCACTGCTTATTTCAGCTAGCACAAAGTTCCTGTACATTATTGACAAAACCCCATGAACTACTCCTTGCAGCCTATCTGAATTGCTCAGCGAATGTCATATCTGATTTCACAATTAACCCCCCCCCCCAGGTCTTTTTCATTTTCCACTACTCTGACTGTAGCACCACACAGCTGGTATGCTAATCTGAGTTTACTGTTACCAATATGCAGTACCGTGCATCTTTCAATGTTCAACTTCAACTGCCATTTCTCAATCTATCTAGCCAGTGGCACATTATCCTATGAGCAAAAAAGACATCTGCCTAGAGCCCCAAACAGAGAGCCCACAAATCTTATTGCTGTTTTTTATTAATATTTTGTAAGTGACTTTTATTTGGAAACCGAACTTTCTGCCTACCAAGGTCAATGAACATAAAGATTAATTTGAAAATTATATATATTTTTAAAAATGGTTTTACCGATTTTGATGGAATTTTATATTTAGTTCTTATGTCATATAATTTGTTTGTTTTGTTTTCACAATAAAATGAAATTGAAAATGTTTTTTTTTAGGTTTTTTCTTTAGATGGGACCCCCAAATTCCATTTTGCCTTGGGCCCCTTTAGGTTATAATGCACCAGCAACCTAAATCTACCTAAATTTTCTAGATCTTATTACAGTAGCATACTTTGATTATTGTCATAAACCGCTGTGCCACCTTTGTATCACTGAAAACATTAGGCTCTAGGCAAATGCACGTTTTGCCTAGAGCCTAATGTTTTCAGTGATACAAAAGTGACACAGTCATGTCTAATGCACTAATGTATTAGACATGATACATCTTCATGAATATCATAAATAACTATAGTAAACAACAATGGGTCCAGCACCGAACTCTGGGAACTCCATAATATTACTCGAAGAAGAGCCATGTCCATTAATAATTGCTCTCTGTTTCTGCCACTCAACCATCCCATTATCCAAAGCAGTAACTTGACTTTAGTGCCAAAATGCACCAACTCATACAGCAGTGTTTTATGAGGAACAGCAACAAAAGCTTTCCTAAAATAAAAGTACAGTCAGTCCTCATATAGAACGATAGTTGTGTTCCTAAAAACCCTCGTGCAATGCAAAATCGTGCAATATAAACAACAGGCCCTATGGGAAAAATAGGGTTAGGTGCCGACCACCCAAGATTGAACACACATTTGCAACTAAAACATTACCAAACACAATAAATAATCGTAATAAAATACGTAAGTATTTTATTACGACTATTACGTAATAAAATATTGTTAATGCTTGTGCTTCTATCGTAAGCAAACTTGTTTTTTGTTTGATTTTCTATCCAAACAGATGACAGCCGTTCCATCTCTTCCAATTCTTTGTGTCTTAATCTAATGGATTTTAATTACACTTTGAGTTGTTCCCGCTATGAAAGTTGTTTTTATTTTCTATGCAGTCTTTGTAATTCTCGGCGTTGCCTCATTTAGGTCTGTATCATGTGCAGTATCACATGGTCTTTCATTTCGCTCAAAGTGTTTCACAATTTCATATTTTTTCTCTATCGACATAAGCCTTACTGGGGAAACCCCGGTGGGCCAGAGGCCGGTGTGATTTTGGCCACAAACCATAGTATGAGGCCACTATAAATTTTCCCGGGTAAGATTTTTTGACCCAGTCCACCTCTGTTAATCGATATTGCCTTTCTTTTTCCGTCTCTCAATCTGCAGTGTCTTCACCAGGATGCTTCCTTTTCACACCTTTTAAGTATTTTACTCATTTTTAGGGAATAAAGCACAATTACAAAACAAGGAGGCACACTTGATACACATAAACAAAGCTGTAGCAATTGAATAAACAACACCGTAAAGGCAGAGATACACTATTAACGCCTCACATTTTACTAAAGCACATTTCTAGGGGTTACTACCATAAAACAATAAAAACAATTTCTAGTCGCGTTTCTACTAGTGGAATCTGTTATAAACTGGTAGTAAAGTCGATCTAATTGCATTTGCGATTATACCGATAGCTGGAATTGCGTTGGTTTTTACGTTATTATGGTGAAATGTGTTTCTCCTTCACTGATATAAAAAACATAAATACATTTTCAGAATCTTCTCTTCATTCCTATTGTGTTGCGTTCAGTTGGAGTGATTCTGCATTCCACTGCCATTTCTTGTAAACACAAAGGCGAATCGTGCATAAGCGAATTCGGTTCGTGTTATATAAGATATCGTTCCCCTATTTATAAATCGTCTATGATCGAATTTGTGTAGTTTAAACACGTGTTATACAAGGACTGACTGTATATGATATGAAAATTATTTTTTGCATCCAGTTCCCTTGTCACTGCATCATAGTATCCAATTAGATTGGTCAGACAAGATTATCCTTCAATAAATCCATGAGGTGTTTGCAGTATAACTGCATTCATGTCTAGTTGGTCCTGCATTACTTCCTTCTCAGTTATCAAAAAATCATTTAGCTTTCTGTTAGAATTTGATAAATTTCTGGCCTCTCCTTTCCTAAAGAAATTTTCATGTGTGAATGTAGATGCAAAATATCTATTTAGTTTGTCAGCATCCTGAATAGGATCATCAACAGTTAGACTACCAAGATATTATTTATCGACATAAATGGATCAATGTGATTCAACTCCTACCTTCTGCTATTAATATAAGCAAAGAGGTCTTTTTTTCTTTGCATTCTTTGCCAAAGACTTCTCATGATCTGTCCAAGCTTGCCTAATCTCCTTTGTGACTTGATTGCAGACTACTCTGTATCTACCGCAAGCTTCAGTAGATAATTTATATGAATCCCATGAATTTTTCTTCTCTGCCACAATTCTCATCATAAGTTCATCTAACATCCATTTAGGTCTAAGCATTGAACAGTATTTTTCAGCTGGCATGAAAAGCCTAATAGCTTCCGTGATCAAGTTCCCAAATGCTTCCCCCCCCCTTTTTTTATGTAAACCCCAAACACGAGAGGTATTAGAACCTAAAGTACTTAGTACCGTGCTTGGGTTGGAGTTTTTTTTTATGAAATCCCCAAACGCGAAAGGTATCAAAACCTATAGTACTTAGTACCATGCATGGGTTGAAGGAGAAGTATGGGGGGAGGGGGATGCCGGAAACTTTGCTCTAGAGACTAAACATGGGTTTCACCACTTCAAGCCTCCAATAAGCAAAGTGGTGGTATTCCGGTTGAGAAGATGAAAGAAGATATTTGTTGATATTGGAATTGAACTTCTGTAGACTGTAATTTTCAGGAAATACGTACGAAGGAAGGTTGTTCCAGAAAATGGCAGTTGAATGATTAAACGAGGAAGATGAAAAGTTGGTTCTGTGAGTTTGAAGTTGGACAGTAAATGGATGTTGTCTGGTGGCTGCACGTGTTCAGACTGTTTTGAAAGAGAGAGCAGGAATTATAGAAGCCAATTCAGAAGAACAGTGCCCATGGAAATATCTGTAGAAGAGGCATGCAGCAGAAACAGTACATCTATGAGACAGCGAGTGGAGAGACTCTGTTAGAGATGAATCATTAATTAACCTAACTGCCCTCTTCTGAATGGAATCAAGAAGTCTGAGAGAGGTTTTGGGGGCACCACCCCAGATGTGGGAACAATATTCCATGGCAGGGCGGATTTGCGATTTATACAGAGTGAGCAGCTGTTTGGAAGAAAAGTAATGCCGAGAGCGAAAGAGAAGACCAAGTTTTTTTAGATGCAGAGGAAGCAATATTTGTTATGTGCTTGTGCTAAGAGAGATTAGAAGTCAGGGTAATCCCCAAAAGAGATATATAATTTTGCCTAGAAATCGAAGTGTCACTAAAGATAAGCATAGGAGCAGAAGAATCCTTTTTGCGAGATATAAGACAAGACTGAGTTTTAGAAGGGTTGAAATCAACTAAGTTGTTTTTGCCCCACTGGAGAATTACCTGAAGATCGGTATTTAAGGAATTGGTAGCAGACTTTGTGGAAGTCTGCTACCAATTCAAAGTGGAAGCTGATTGAGAAGGGCAAGCTTTCTCAAAATGGAAAGTGGAATGCAATGTGCTGTTATCAGCACATTGCATTCCACTTTCCATTTATCCTATGGATAGGATTTCCAGTCGATGGAAGAAGGTAATTAATGTACAAGAGGAAAAGAGTGGGGGGAAAGAACTGAACCTTGGGGGACACCGGCATTAGTGGAGAAGTTTGAAGACAGAGTCATCTACCATCACCCTCAGTGAGCGATCAGCAAGAAAACTGGATAACCAATTACAAAAAACAGATGGCAAACCATAAGATGAAAGTTTGTTTAGATGACCTTTATGCCAAACATGATCGAAAGCCTTTGAGATATCAAGAGCAACTACTTGTGTTTCACTGATCCTTTCCATTGAATTAGTCCATAAATGGGTAACATAAGCCAGAATATCACCAGTGGATCGACACTGATGGAATCCATACTGGCGATCGTTGATAAGACGGAAGGTTTCTAGGTAGTTTAAGAGTTGGCGGTTAATGGATTTTTCCATTACTTTAGAAAGAGTAGAAGTAATTGCAATGGAACGATAATTGGATGGGAGGGATTTGTCACCCTTTTTAGGAACTGGCTGGATATGAGCAAATTTCCAAACAGAAGGAAAAACACCATTGGAATAAGAAAGTGAAAAAAGGCAGTAAAGAATAGGAGTAAGTTCAGGAGCACAGATTTTGAGAACAAGTGGAGAAATACCATCAGGACCTGGAGCTTTCTTAGCATCAAGATTCGTCAAAATCCTTCTGACATCCTTTTGATGGAAGACCACAGGAGCCATTGAATGGAGCGTGTTGGGAATGGAGGGAGGTGTTTTATTACCAAGATCATTAATACATGAGTTGGAAGAAAAATGGGATGCTAGCAGGTCAGCTTTATCCTTGGCTGAAGTGACAACAGAACCATCTGGTTTGGACAGAGGTGGGAGCAGAGATGGGCAAAAGGTGCGGCCAATAGCTTTGACAAGAGACCAGAATGCTCGGCCACCATTAGGGCAAGAAGCAAGTTTTCTACTCTTAGCCTGCTCAAACTCTAGTTTGGACTTATTAATAGCTGCTTTACAATTGTTGCGAGCTTTGGTGTAGGCAGAAAATGAAGCTGAAGAATTAGAAACAAGCCAATTACGATATGCAACTTTCTTCTCTTGAACAGCCTTAGCACATTTATTGGAAAAACCAAGGTTTAGATAAAACACAAGATTTTAAAGAGTGTGTGGGATAAAGAATTCCATTCCTACAAGAATAATTTCACTGACACGATCTGAGCAAACGTTGACATCACAAGTTTTGAAACAGTAATCTGACCAAGGAAAAGAAATCTCGCAGGTCATCCCATTTTGCGTTCTTGTAATGCCAAACAACACGAAGTTGGGAATAGCCATGAGATAAAGGCTCCATTGGAGAAGAGACAATCACCAAGTTGTGATCTGAGGTACCTAAAGGACCTCTCACTTTGACCGTGTATTTAGAAGGGTTGTTTGTGAGAAAAAGATCAAGCATGTTGGCTATATGATTAGGATTGTCCGGTATTCTTGTAGGTAAATGAACAATCTGCGCTAGGTCATTAGTAATTGCAAAAACCTCAGCATCTCGACCAGCTGGGTCGGTGTGACTAGAAAACGGAAGCCAGCTGGAGTTGTTAACATTAAAATCACCAAGGAAAATTACCTCACTTGTTAGGAAAGTTGGACTGGAGAGAGAGAGTCAAGTTGCAAAGAGAGGAAGTCAAAGAACTCCAAGTGATTAGTGGAGTTGGGAGAACGGTAGAGACAACAGATGAATTTGACACAATGAGGTAGAAAGATTTTAAGCCAGAGAAGATCGAAGAGAGGAGATTCCAAATTACCAAGTCTCTGACAAGGAATATCAGAACGGACATATGCACAAGTACCACCTTTGAGGCGAAAGGAATCATACAGCGAATAATTTGGGCATCTGAGATGAGCGGTAGTTGAATCAACCAGTAACTGAGATTCTGTCAGAAAAAGTACATGGGGTTTGGCAGACTGTAAGTGGAAATGGACATCGTTGAGATTAGAATTGAGACCACATATATTTGTGAAATGAATTAGGAAGTGTTTGGGAGGTTTAGATCTTTTCGCAGATAAGCTTGCTCTATTAGTGTCACAATTTATGGTGTATTCAATAGTAAGAAAAAGTGGGTGGGACATGCTGTATGAAGTAATGAAATTTTTGGATATGGCGTACACATGGTAAGGATATACCCAGATCCTTGACATAATGTGGCCTCGACAATGCCCCCTGCACACACACACAACTCGGACTCCCTCCAGTCACTATCTGGCAGAGTAGAGGTAGCAAGATTATACACTAGCTGGTCCGGAGGCTTCCTAGAGTTACCAATAGGTTCAGTCCGGTGCACTAACTAGCAGCCGGCCTGAGAATCTGCTGGCCTGAGAATTTAGAATCTGCTGTTAATAACATCATCAGTTGGTCCTACTGCATAGATTTTAAAAAGCTATCTGAGACTGCTGTAGTCACCCTTATGAATTCTGCAATTCTGGATAGAGATTTTGCTAAAAATCTCTCATTGATAAACTGTGATCTTCTGATAAAGTAAATTTCTCATTAATAAACTGTGATCACTGCCACACAGTGGCTTTTAGCTGCAGATTCTTAATGCATGAAGAATTACTGTTGATAATCAGATCAAGAATATTGCTTCCTCATGTTGCCTCTCTAACTTGCTCTTGTAGACAACAGCAGTCACCCAATATATCTACGATATTTTGATTCTGTGTGAGTGACCAATCCACAAGTTCCAGTCAATATCTGGAAAGTTAAAATCTCTGATTACAACACATTCTGATTTACTGGCTCACTATTTCTCTATAATAGCTTTTCGTTATACTCATCTCAGTCATTATGCCTTAAAAAACTCCTACTCTCATTTTTGTTTTCCCAATGCTTATGTTACACCAAACTGACTCAACATTCAGCCACTGTCAACTGGATGGAATGCCTTAGATTTTTTGTGCTTCTGAACTAAGAGTATAACCACTCCTCCTCTCCACTATTCTTTCTGTACACATTGTACTCCCCATAATCAAATTCTGCATGCTTTATATCTGAATAACACGTCTCTGATATCTGAACAATGTCCACCTTCGATATCTTGACCAGCACTTCAAATTTATCAGATTTATTTACTAAATTCCCAGCATTGGTATACATGCACCTGTTCTTACTCTTAGTTAACCTAACACAACCTATGTATTTTCTTGTTCCATGATAACTTCCAGCAGTCCTTGAAATTGGAGAAAATTAGCGAAAGTAACTTTTGCTAATTTTCTCCAATTTCTCCAGTATTCTCTAATTCTCAAATTTCTCCAACTTTCTCTAAAAGTCTCAAATCTTCTTTAAATTTACATTAATTTTGTTGTTTTTATATGTATCTATGTTATATATAAGGCTATCCATACCAGGGCTAGATTTATATATAACTAGTGGGTTGGTTGGGATCAACTACAAACCTGATGCTTCCAAGTAGTACCATAATTTTAAAAAGTAATAATGTATAAATAAGTTAAGTACATATATAGATATATATAAAAAAATAAATCCAGAAGGTATAAGCTATTTACTTAAAAAAATTCAGAGGGTACATGGCATATAGCCCTGCCCACGCGCCTTGCACAATCTCTCAATCTCTCACAATCTTTCATCATGTACTCCCTCCTTTCGTGTCTTGGAAGAATTGCAGACAATTTCAAATTTAACCCTAACTCGTGATGTTTTTCAACACTGTCCTGTATTTGATAAGTAAGTCTGCAGATCTCCTACTCTTCCAACGTGTACAACAATATCAATTCAGTATACATACCAGTAATACATAGTGCCTTGTTCCCTAATCAGACAAAATATACCAGAATAGCTAATGCTTCGTTGTCAGCTTAGCTCATATGATTGGGATCACTGTCGAATAAGCAGTCATCTTCAGTGCAATCAAGATTATTAAATATTCCATATAGCTCTTTTAAAAGAGAGCAAAATGCATGATTGTGAATTTTTTTTTATTCACAAGAGCTGCTCAATCTGATCTTTACCAATGGAATGAACTTTATGATTTTTGGTAGCCATCTGTTGTATACTGTTCTTTCAATATGGCTTTTAATAGATTTAGATAAACATCTATCAGTTGCAACATTAATGTCAGCTCTCTGGGGATGACAATCATAATTATTAGAACTGTATTTGTTTTTAGAACACTTTTCACTTCTCCTGTTGTGTGTCCACAAAAGTGGCCTGAAATGAGCATACTACAGTAATTTAAATGACTCTAGATGATTCTGCCATGTGTGTTATATCCAATCTAAGATCAGAGCACTGTTCATTCGTTTTTACACTGACATTTGGCAAGGTCTTTCTCTTTAGGCCAATGTATGGTTGCTCTATGTATTGTATCAAGGTGTATTCAAAACACATGCATATTTAATCAGCATTACCAATCAGAGAAATAATGTATAAATTCTGCTGCCAAAATTGATAACATACTTTTTAAAACACAAAAACTTTTCTTCCCAGATGTCCAAAAGCTGCTGGGAGAAATTATTTTTCTTCTAATACAAAAACTGTTTCTTGGAAAAAAATCACACCACCTATCCCTGGATTCCACGTTTACTGGCCAATGTTATAGCTTTAACTGGCACATTTCAGTTTACACTGCACACCAACCCCTGCTTCTCATTTTATGTATTCAAAAAGCTTTTTTTTTTTTTTCTTCGATTTCAGGATATTTCTACCCATTAAAAGCCCTCCTTTTACCACTGATTTAACACTATCAACTCTTTCTTCTTTCTGTAGTTTCTTATTAAACTTTCGCTAATGTCATATTTGAAGCGCGTACCGCTCTACAAGTCATTGTAAGTTTAACAACGGCTCGCAAAATTCTTGAAAATTTAACAATCGGCTCGCATGAGTTAGCTGCAGCACACCACTGGGTGGAGCTAAAGAGGAGATGAGCAATTATATCCCCATAAATCTGTCCTATGGCAGAGAAAATCATGGAGCTAGTGGCCAAAGAAAAATTACATGGGCACTGTTACAGATGTGTGATATATTAAAAGAGATACTATGATAGTAGCAGTTCAAAAAATCTTGCTTGATTAGATTTCCCTCCATGAGAGGTGAAAGAAAAGAACAATTTTAAAATAACTGTATATATTCATACTTTAGTAAAACATCTGACAGGGGTTCCTTGTGAACAGATTTTGTAAAAATTGGAGAATGCAGGGATTATGAGTAGGATTCTCAGCTCAACGGTTGGCCGAAATACAGGAGACAGAGGAGTAGTTATAAATGGTCATTTTTCTGGATGGATCACAGTTGCTAGCCATGTTCCCTCAGGTTTCAGTTCTGCAGCTGCTGACATGAAGCTATTCAGGGCATGTAAAATTCACAGATGATATAAAGGGAGTAGTTATAAATAGTCATTTTTCTGGATGGATCACAGTTGCTAGCCATGTTCCCTCAGGTTTCAGTTCTGCAGCTGCTGACATGAAGCTATTCAGGGCATGTAAAATTCACAGATGATATAAAGGTGGTATGAATGGTCAACAACAATACCCAGCAAAGCTACATTGCTACAAAATATTCTAGACTTGTTCTGCATGAATTGTCTGTGAAATGGCAATTACAGTTTAATGCTAACAACTGCCAACCCGCACTGGACCAGTGTGGCAGATTATGGTACATTTCCCTCAGCAGGAATTGTTGAGGAGGCTTCCACCTGCAGTGGGTTGATAATGGCTGCACTTTACATTTATTCTAATTGCACAACATATGCAATTAGAATACTGTATTCAGGCCTGGATGACACATCTCAAAAAGGCACTAACTTCCTCAATGGGTCTAGGAAAGGGTGACTAGACTAGGGAGTGTAAAAATTTGTCACTATGAGGAAAGAGGCGAGAGTGGCACTGAGAATTCCTCCCCCACACAATTTTGCAGTTTCTTCCGAGCCTGGTGGAATACGAGAAGATATTGTCTGTTAGCATTAGCATTAGTAGAGGCATTTGATGCAAGAAAGCAAGCTTATGCAGCATCAGCCAAAAAAAAAAAAACCACTTCCACTTCACCCCTCTGTTCGTTCAAAATACCTGTCCAGCTGAGCCTTAAACTTATTTAGGCTATCAACCTCCACTACAAGGGATGGAAGTCTGTTCCACCAACCAACCACCCACTGGCTAAAGGCAAATTTCCGCAAGTCTATCCTACATCTGTCTTTCCTCAATTTAAATTTATGCCCTCTCAGGTGATTATTCTGAGCTAGAGGAAGAATCCCATCAGCATTGAGCATGCTCAAACCATTCAAGGCTTTATACACCTCTATCAGATCGCCTCGCTGGTGCCTAGTCTCCAGACACTGTAATTTGCAAAACTTAAGCCTTTCTTCGTAAGAGCACCCCTTTGTTCCATTCACTAATCTTGTTGCCTTTCTTTGTACTCGTTCCAGCAGCTCTACATCCTTCTTGAAATGAGGCCTCCAGACCTGTATACAGTACTCTAGGTGTGGCCTGACCATTGCCTTATACAAGGGAATAATCACCTCCTTATCCCTGCTGGAAAAATTCCTGTATATCATTGACAATACTCCATGAGCTACTCTTGCAGCCCGTCTGCACTGCCAGAGAACCTCATATCTGCCTGCACAACCACCCCAAGTCCCTTTCATTCTCTACCACTGTCAGTGTAGTACCACAGAGTTGATACGTTGCTCTGGGGTTGCTGTTTCCCATGTGTAGTACTTTACATTTGTCGATGTTAAACTTCATTTGCCACCTCTCAGCCCATCTGCTCAACCTTTCCAGATCCTGTTGCAGCAGCATAGTGTCAGTAGTGTCCTTGACAACCCTGCCAACTTTTGTATCGTCTGCAAACGTGGACATTAAGCTTGATATACCATCATCAATATCATTTATAAATACAGAAAACAATAATGGACCCAACACTGAGCCCCGAGGGACTCCACAAATAACATTAGTCCACGATGAGCAGTGTCCATTGATTACCACTCTCTGTCTTCTCCCCCTCAACCACCCCTTTATCCACAGCAGCAATTTGCCTCCAATGTCACACTGCTCCAATTTGTGTAGCAGTCTTCCATGTGCAACAGCATCAAAAGCCTTTCTAAGATCCAAGTATATAATATCAAAGCTATTCCCTGCATCCAGTTCTTTTGTGACTGCATCATAATATCCAATCAAATTGGTCAGGCAAGACTTCCCCTTAACAAAACCATGCTGTGTCCGAGCTATAATCGAAATCTTGTCTAAATGATCCTGCAGTGCTTCTTTAACCAGTGCCTCCATTAATTTTCCTGGAACAGAAGTTAAGCTCACAGGTCTATAATTACTTGTGTCAGCCTTTGATCCTCCTTTGTGAATTGGGGTCACATTTGCACATTTCCAGTCTATGGGTACCTCCCCTGAGTCCAAGGAAGCTCTCATAATTATGGCTAAGGGTTTGCTTACTTCCTTTGCTGGCTCCTTTAATATAACTGGATAGATCCCATCCACCCCGGGTGCCTTTCTTGTGTTTATCTTCAACAGTTTCTCCTCCACTTTACTCCCAGTTATTTCAAGATTCCGTAGCTTACTGCTAGAGTTGAATACACCTCTGGCATTCCCCTCGCCGAATAACTCCTCATGTGTGAATGTCGATGCAAAATATTCATTTAGTTTGTTAGCTACCTGAGCAGGGTCATCAACAGTTGACCCATCAATATCAAGTGGACCAATCTGATTCATCCCCTTCCTTCTAGAGTTTACATAAGTAAAGAACTCTTTGCTGTTTTTCTTTGCATCCCTTGCCAAGGATTTCTCGTAATCTGCCTTCGCCTGCCTAACCTCCTTTGTAACTTGGTTGCATATCAACTTGTATCTGTCATAGGCTTCTGTGTCATGTGTTAATTTGTAAGTATGCCATGCATTTTTCTTCTCTGCCATATGCCTCATTAGTTCATCTGACATCCATTTTGGCCTAAACCTTGAACAATATTTCTTAGTTGGTATGTAAAGCCTAGTAGCTTCCAAGATTAATTCTTTGAATGCTTCCCATTTTGAATTTGCTGTTGGTAACATCACCAGTTGGTCCCACTGTATAGAATTTAAATACTGTATCAGTCCATTGTAGTCGCCTTTACGGAAGCAATAACCCTTCCCTTTACCCCTAATGGTAGTTACCTCTTTGAGTAAATCCCACTTCAGCACACTGTGATCACTGCCACCTAGTGGTTCATTTATCTGCAGATTCTTAATGCATGAAGAATCACTGCTGGTAATCAAATCAAGAGTATTACTCCCTCTAGTTGCCTCCCGAACATGCTGATGTAGAAAACAATTATCCAATAAATCCACAAAAGCCCTGCTAGTGTGTGAGTGACCAGCCCCCAAATTCCAGTCAATATCTGGGAAATTAAAATCTCCCATTATAAGACTCTCTGATTTACTGGCCCACTCTATTTCCCTATACAGTTTCTTATTAAACTCATCAAAGTTATTAGGCCTATAGCACACTCCTACTCTCAATTTTGATCTCCCAATGCTTATGTCACACCAAACTGACTCAACACTGCACTGTCCAGCGATGTCGACTGGCTTCCTTGGTTTTTATGTGTTTCTTAACTAATAGCATAACCCCTCCCCCTTTCCTATCCTGTCTATCCTTTCTGTAGACGTTGTACTCCCCAAATTCCAGTTCTGCATTTCTTATTTCTGTGTGACACCACGTCTCTGATATCTCAACAATATCTGCCTTTGATGTTTTGAGCAATACCTCAAATTCATCAAATTTATTTACTAAACTCCTAGCATTGGTGTACACGCAAGTATACCTGCACCTGTTTCTATTCTTAGCTACCCTAACACAACCCATGTGTTTACTTGTACCGCAATGGCTCCCAGCAGTCTCTGAAATATCATGCATCTTGTTTTTCAGGCTTCTGCTCAATTCTAATAGAAGCAGTGCAAGATTCTCTTTCACCTCTGCCAGTGGCTACTGTCAATCTATTGGTCTTTGTCTCCCCCCAAGCTAGCAGTTTTTCGACCCACCTAACACTGCCTCGATAGCATCAGCAAATATTCTTGCACCCTTTCTATTTAAGTGTATCCCATCCCCGTAGAAGCAATCTCTCCTATTAACAAGTACAGTCCAGGCTGAAAAAAATTCTACCCCTTGAGCCTTGCACAATCTTTCCAGGGCCGAATTGATCGACAAGGCTCTCATCATATACTCCCTCCTATCGTGTCTGGGCAGAATTGCAGACACTTTCAAATTCAACCCTAATTCTCGGCTTTTGTTCAACAGTGACCTGTTGAACAAAAGCCGAGAATTAAAAAAGCTTGAGAATAACTCAAGCACGGTTAAGTAATTCTGCCGGTCTCCTACTCTTAATATCATTAGTGCCAACGTGTACAACTATATCACCTTTTATGCCCTTAAAAGATGATATTTGCTCTACAATGTTGTTCTCTTCAAAGAGCAAGCACGTCCACTAGTATTCATTTACCAAGAGACCACATTTCCTCAGTTACATCTAACCAGAAATGACATAGGCCTCCATTTTACTTTTTAATTGGTCTTTGTAAGTAGGATTGTAGTAGCCATAAGTTTTTATTATTTTTAAGTTTAACTTCATTTCGGAATAAGGAACTTCTTCCTAAATTAAACAGCCTTTAAAGAAATTTCCTCATTACAACAGTGTACTACCTGCAATCAAAATTACCTTAAAAAGAGAATAGAATTTTTCAAAGACATGTATTTTTTATATAGGAAAATGCTTCCAATTTAAACAGGAACTTCCTTCCCCCATTTGATATCCCTCTTTTTTGAAAAACAACTTCAATTCCAAACCACACACTGGTCATTACTCCATCATGTAACTGCACAGAAACTACAACAACAGGTGTCAGCCACTCTGGCCAGAGAAGCTGGATACAGCTTGTGGTATATGTTGAAATGGAACAACAAACCACCAGAAAAGGTGACTTGACACAACCCGAAAGGTCGGAAAGATTAGCCATGTGCCAAGAAAACAATTAAAACATTGAACTAGATAGGTGGTAGATGACTTTCATTAACCGGTGAAATACCACCACTTTGCTTACTGGAGGCTTGAAGTGGTGAAACCCATGTTTAGTCTCTAGAGCAAAGTTTCTGGCATCCCACCCCCCAATACTTCTCCTTAACTCAAGCACGGTACTAAGTACTATAGGTTCTAATACCTCTCGTGTTTGGGGTTTACATAAAAAAAAAAAACATTTCCTTTTGTCTACCTTTAGCATTTATCAGATAGCTGTACATCACATTAGATTTACACTGTGTCTGTCATTTTTATCTGTTTAATTCAATCTCAAATGTATGTAAAATCAGTTTTTTATTATTGTTAACCTCCCTGCATTCATATAGAGGGGTTGAAATGTGCAGTTTTTAATCTATCTAAATTTATATCTGAAGTTTAGATAAATTAATCTATCTAAACCCCAAAGGCACACATTAAATTGAAAAATTAAGTACTATATTAGTAATACAAGAACACAAATTCCTTATGTTACTAAATCCCCCCCCCCTTTTGTTTTTAATAATAGAATAATAATATGGAATTTGTGTTCTTCTAGTATGAATGATACTCAATTTTTGGTTTACATAGTATTGTTGATTCAGAAAAAAAATTAAGTAGTCATAAAGTAACTTAACATAAAACTATATAAATGTTTTGATGTAAATATATTAATCTATAAACAAAAAACATAATGACCAAGTTTTATTGCAAGGCTTTAAAGGAAACCATGCAAATTAACGTATGTATATTATTAAAAACACATTGTCAAAGGTAAACATAATAAACTATGATTCTCACAGCATTATATGTTACCAATGAGCTACTGTGTTCCTCACATAAGGAACAGAAGGGAATTCATTGGAATTTGTGGTTAGTTAAAATGATGCATATTTTAGAACAATGCGTTTCTTGTCTACTGTATTATAAAGTTCTTTGAACAGACTGGGTGATAATGGGTGAAAAAAAAACAAAAAACAACATGCCATTCCTTGATACATGCAGAAACTGTTCTTGGGATCAGAAAACTGTAACCATTATCCTCAACTTTATCCATAGGAAAGTGCAGTGTAAGGGAAGTGCCAAGATGTTTACATATATCCAAAGCAACTGTACTCAATATAATGATATTAAGAACCTGAAACTGCATCCTTATATGTTCAAAACAGTCCAAGAGTTGTTGCCCTCTTTACTCCACTTGAATTTTGCACACCTGTGTATTTCCCAACTTGAATATGGGCAACAGCTAGATTGCATTTTATGGTTCAACAAATATCACTTTTATTTTCATGGTGCTATTAATGGTTTATGTAAAAGTGGCCCCCGCATTTTGCCCCCGGCACATTTCGCCTCACACATTTTTCCCCCAGTAGATAATGAGTACAGAATGTAAATACTGTACAGTCAACTCGAATTTTTATTGAAGTCCCAGCCCTTTAGTGGAGATTCCATGTTAAACTCTCTCGATTACTCGAACTGAACTTCCGATAACTCTAACTTTTCCGAACAAATTTTCAAAATGACGTGTACAAATTGTCATGTAGCTTTTACACTAATTTCTTCCCTTTTGTATGTCTTCAGGGTTCTCTTTCCATTGTGAAAGGATTAACTGGAACTGTTAATCCCTTCACAATGGAAAGAATACATACTCGACCACGAGGGCGATAGTCACGTGGTTAGTGATGGACATGGGGGAGGGAACAGTGACTAATCTTATAGGAGTCTTTTCAGTAAAAAGTGAATCTTGTTCTGATTTGTCTAAATTCAAACAATAAAAATTCCTGCATCTGGCTCTCCTCACATTTCGTGGTGCAGTCGACAGCACGTGTTTGCTGTTTTCGCCGCCTCCATAGAGAAGTGAGATACAGAGTGGACTCTTGCTCAATTCAAAAACGTTCCACCTGCAAAGGGCGTGTTTGGACAGAGGATTTGGAAGGCCCAGTTGTGAAAGTCGTAACTAAACATAACCATGCAGCTCAAGCTGCAAGGTCAGAAGCATTGCAATTGATTGGTCAAATACGGCAACATGCAACAACCATGAATGAATGGCCACAGCAAATTGTTGCATCAGTTATTGCAGAGGCTCATACCAATGTCACGGCATTACTTCCTAAAAAGGATTCACTTAAATGAACCATTCGTCATGTTCGATGCAACAATGGTACTCCTGCTTTACCGAGGAATCTCCAGGACCAGTAATTCCACAAAATTATCAAGAAATTATTATCGATGGCAATGTACAACAGTTTTTAATTATATTATAAATCAACAGGGATTACCTTTATTTTAGATATAGGAAGCTTCTTTTCCAACTCTCCTAGTCCAACTCGCTAATAATTCTTGAGGATGGCGATATCAATGATTAATTGTGAGTTGCTCTATTCCTGTGAACATGACAGCCGAAAAGTTCTAGTCCGACTTAAGGAATGTAGAGAATAATCCCCCCTCCCCCATATCCAATTTTATTAGACCCCTAAATTTAACTCTAAAGTCCAGCTACAGGACCAAAAGAAATAATCGGTCCATATTTATTAAACAGTTTAGACCTTCAAAAAATCTAATTTTATGCCAATCCACATAATGGTGCCAGAGGTATAGTGTTTGAAGACAGAAGTCTTGAGCACTCATTGTTGAGACCGCACAGTCTGAACACTATGGTTCTGACAGTGGGGAAGATGTCCCACCTGTTTATCCCACTGCCATCCTCAAGAATTATTGGCGAGTTGGAAAAGAAGCTTCCTATATCTAAAATAAAGGTAATCCCTGTTGATTTATAATATAATAGAATATAGGAATTATCGAGCACTTAATAGCTCTGAATTATCAAATCTATTAAACAGTTTTTAATGTATGATTCTCAGGACGAACTGCTCCCGGGTCGCATGCTTATTTTTTCCACTAGTAACAATCTTCAGTTATTGGCGCTTAGCCAGGAGTGGTTTTCTGATGGAACAAGAAGTATGCTGCAATTTCTGCTAGAATCAAAAGCATAGTCCAAGTTTTTCAAAATTGTAATGTCATTGATTACCTTAGAGGCACTGCATACAACTTCGAGTTTTAAACAATAATAATGTACATTTATTCTATGATTGATTACCTTTACCTTTGATTGATTCATTCTATTAAAACAAAATAAATTAGAATTAATAAAAAATTAGGTGTATTATTTACATTTCTATAGCCTATTCATTATCTACTGGGGGCGAAATGTGGGAGACAAAATGGGGGGGGGGGCAAAATGCGGGGGCAACTTTTTAACACGGAGGGTAACAGTTTAGTACACTTTACATCCAGTTTAGTAAAAGAGAAAATTTTTTTTTTTTTTTTTTTAAAATGGACACTTTATAACTGTACTTGAATGGATAAAGATATCCAGATTTGTTAGAAAATGTTACTGCTGCACAACATATTCAAAATGACGATGCCCAACTAAAGAGGGTGACTGAAACAAAGAAAATGAATGTGTCCCAAGATCAGCTGTTTGTAATTTCATTACTCGAATTGGAGCTGCTATCAATTCAGAGGAATAACATTTTTAGCAGCATTTGTAACCATGTAAAAAGAAGCCTTGCAAAAATATTAAATAATTAAACTTCACACCAACCAGTACTTGAAAATATTTTAATACTGTAACTAAAAACACTGTATTTACAATAAAATAATTAAAACTAGTTTAAAATATTTAAAATATATAAATAAAAACAATTAAAATATGACTGAAAACAGATATTAAAAAAATGTTAAAAATTTTAAATACAGGCATACCTCGGTTAACGTTACCTCTGATAACGAAGCCTCGATATAACGAAGTCCGCAAAAAATATTCCAATTTAAGGCCAACGCCCGACAATCATCCGATTGGTGACTGACGGCGACTCGTTACGTATTCCCGAGTGCTCCCGAGCTGCGGGCATGTCTGTTATAACAGTTTTGTGTGTCAATCGCGTAATTTAGTTGTTGTTTACATGATTGACGTTGTTTCAGTGTGGCGCATTGCAATAATCGACGTAGGTTCTTTATAGCATTACATAACGTAGATTTTGTAAATTTTAATAGAAATATTTTTGTTTTAGTTAATTAAAATGTCAGAATCAAAGAAAAGAAAAGCAATTTCTTTGGAAACTAAACTAAATATCGTACGACGTGTTAAAAGCGGCGAAAGAAAATCCGATGTGGCACATTCTTTAGGATTAGCGCAATCAACTTTAACAACCATACTAAGTCAATCAGAAAAAATAAAACAGTCTGCTCAGAATTGTACAGATGTTACAGCGGCAAAATTAACTCGCTTAAGGAATCCAATTTTAGAAAAAATGGAGAAAATGTTAAGTTTGTGGATAGATGATATGTCACAACGTCATATGCCTTTAAGTCAAATGGTGATTCAAGAAAAAGCATTATTTTTGTTTAATCACCTGAAATCTAAACAAACTGAAGAAATTACGGAAACCTTTGGGCTTCTCGTGGTTGGTTCGAGAAATTTAAAAAACGGGCCAGGATTCATAGTGTAAAATTAACAGGAGAAGCTGCAAGTGCAGATGTTGAAGCTGCAAATAAGTTTCCAGAAAAACTAAAGGAAATAATTGAACGTGAAAATTTTCCACCAAATTTGGTGTTCAATGTTGACGAAAGCGGTTTGTTCTGGAAACGGCTACCAACAAAAAGCTTCATTTCTATTGAAGAAAAATCAGCTGCTGGATTTAAAGCAGCCAAAGACCGTTTAACGTTACTCTTTGGATCAAATGCCTCTGGTGATTATAAATTAAAATTGCTATTAGTTTACCATTCAGAAAATCCGAGGGCGTTAAAAGGTAACATAAAAATGAATTTACCTGTAATATGGAAAGCAAATAGAAAAGCGTGGGTTACCAAGGAGTTATTTACTGATTGGTTTGTTAACCACTTTTGTCCTGGAGTAAAACGGTATTGTCAAAAAAACAACTTTGAAGAAAAAGCTCTTTTGTTGTTAGACAATGCTCCGGGAAATCCTACTGATCTTAACACGTTGGACACATGCATTCCTGTCAAAGTTGTGTTTCTTCCAGCAAACACAACTTCCCTGATTCAACCATTGGATCAGGGAGTAATAGCATCATTTAAAGCTTATTATCTGCGTCGAACTTTAAGCAATTTAACTGAACTAGAGGATAAAGTGGAAATGACAGTTAAAACTTTTTGGAAAAACTACACCATTAAAAACGCAATTGAAAACATTGATAGTTCTTGGAAAGAAGTCACTAAGAAATGCTTAAATGGAGTTTGGCGCAAAATATGGCCAGAAGTTGTACTAGAAGAAGAAAATAACATCCAAGAAATTAGAAATGAAGTTATCCAGATGGCTCAATCAATAGGTTTCGAAAATGTCGATGAAGAGGATGTTAGAAATTTATTGAATGCAGAAGATGATGGTTTTTCAGTGGAAGATTTAGAAAACCTTGTTAGCAACGAAGACAAAGATAATGAAGGCGAAGTTAAAGAAGTTCCTGCCGAAAAAGTGTTAACAACCAAAGATTTAAAAAGGTGCTTAAATGACATTGAAAACGTTTTAAAATTTTTTAGTGAAAATGATCCCGATTTAGGAAGAAGTGTTATAGTTAAGCGATCAGTGTTAAATGCAATAACTCCGTATAGGCAATTGTTAAATGAAAGAGAAAAAAAGCATAAACAATCAACTTTAACCTCATATTTTAAAATGTGATTTCACTTTGTATGTAAGTTGACTGTTTATTTAATAAAACTTTTCTTTGTTCGAAAAAAAGCTTTTCATTTTCTTTACGTAGGAACGTATCCCTATTCTGGCCATAGTATTTTTACCTCTGAAAACGAAGTTTCGCTTAACGAAGTAATTTCGTGGAACGCATCCTATTCGTTAATCGAGGTATGCCTGTATATACCGTAACAACTGTAGATTTCGGAGACAGCAGTCTCCTTTCTCATGCAAAATGTACAGTGTACATACTGCAAAATGTACAGTGTACATTTTGCAGTATGCCACATCCTTAAATAGCAGGTCACATTTGTCGCATGGTTCCCCAGGAATATGATTGGTATTTCCCATTTGCGCACCAGAACTGGAAATGGCTCAGGAGCACGCTACCCGAAACCGTTCATCGTGTCCCAAGACAACCGTTTCAAAGAAAGGGTGTAAACGTACACCCTTATCTCTATTAATAGTATTACTGGCTGCCCCAGTGTGTAAGCTCTCGAGCCGTTTACAGTTCCAGAACCACTGTGCATGATCTGTGATGACAGCATCCTCCGGGGAGATCTGATGTTGCTTCTCCCAGAAATTCTCTGCCAGAGCAGACTTCCCATAATTTGCAGTCTTTATTGCATTCATGTGTTCCCCCAGGCGGTCCTTAAGTCGCTAGTTGTGAGGTATCTTATGTGGGAGAGATGGGGTGGCGACTTAAGGACCGGCTGGGGGAACACATGAATGCAATAAAGACTGCAAATTACGGGAAGTCTGCCGTGGCAGAGCATTTCTGGGAGAAGCAACATCAGATCTCCCCGGAGGATGCTGTCATCACAGATCATGCACAGGGGTTCTGGAACCGTAAATGGCTCGAGAGCTTACGCATTAGGGCAGCCAGTAATACTATTAATAGAGATAAGGGTGTACGTTTACACCCTTTCTTTGAAACGGTTGTCTTGGGACACGATGAACGGTTTCGGGTAGCACGCTCCCGGGCCATTTCCGGTTCTGGTGCGCAAATGGGAAATACAAATCATATTCCTGGGGAACCATGTGACAAATGTGACCTGCTATTTAAGGATGTGCATACAGCAAAATGTATGCTGTTGAGAAAGGAGACTGCCGTCTCCGAAATCTACAGTTGTTACGGTATATATTTAATATTTTTAACATTTTTTAATATCTGTTTTCAGTCATATTTTAATTGTTTTTATTTATATATTTTAAATATTTTAAACTAGTTTTAATTATTTTATTGTAAATAGTGTTTTTAGTTACAGTATTAAAATATTTTCAATTACTGGTTGGCGTGAAGTTTAATTATTTAATATGAGTTTTCCCAGCCTCGTAGGCCTATTTAGAGATAGCCTTGCAAAAAAAACTTGGTTATTATATTTTCTTGTGTATTTTTTTTTTTTTTTTATGAGAACCCCAAACACGAAAGGTATCAAAACCTATAGTACCATGCATGGGTTGAAGGAGAAGTATGGGGAGAGGGGAGGGGGATGCCAGAAACTTTGCTCTAGAGACTAAACATGGGTTTCACCACTTCAAGCCTCCAATAAGCAAAGTGGTGGTATTTCACCGGTTGATGAAAGTCATCTACCACCTGTAATAGATGAATAAATTTACATATTTTTATGTTAGGGTCCTTTATGACTACCCTGTACATAAATGGCCACACTTTAAGAATTTAAAAAATGGAGCCCTGTTAGAGCCTCAACTATTTAATCAACTTTTTGGTCAGTACCTGCTTGATGGTTAAATGTGTATAAAGATTATAAACTTTTATGAATAATAATATATAGAATTAACTAATAATTAATTTGAAAAATGCATTACCATTATCAAAGGTACTAGGATTTATTAGCTTGAGAAGTTCTGAATCAGCCATCCATGAGACTTCAGAAATTTGGTCTACTCCTGATGAATTCTTCCTCTCAGAAACATTTTCTTGGAATTCATTACATGTATTGCAATTCTGAACGGAACAAGTACTGTTTAACATCTCTGTACTTAATGTGCTACTCATTATTCTGTCCCCTATATTACTGACTGCATTTTCACTTGCAGAGATATTGGTACTAGTGGCATAATCTTGACTACTAGCCTGAACCATATAAGCTCTTGGTGTGATAATACTATCAGCTGAATAGCATGAATTTGAATTATTTATGGAAAGATCAGGTGTAACATTGTCAGATTGATATGTTCCAGATCCACAATCAAATGTGTTTGTTTTGACGCCAACAACTGCAGTTTGCATATTAGAGTCAGAAGGTGCAAAACATGATAATGACGAAGTGCCATTCCGAGTGGAAAGATCTGATGTGACTCCATTAATGGGATAAGTACTTGATGTTCCAATGCTGACAGTATTATTTTCAGTATGTTCAACAGTATTTGTTATACCAGATGTTTCATTTTCTTTCTCAGCACATTCATTCACATATGCAGAATCTAGGTTGTCTGAGAACGAAATATGGGATTCTTTTTTAAGGCTGTTTTCCTGAGAATTATTCCATGAAACTGAATAACACGATGCTGCTGGACTCTCATTTATGGTAAGCTCTGGCCTAGAAATGATAGCAGGAAATGGTCCGCTATCAAGAGGGTGAGTTTCAATAGTTTGAATATTAGCAACTACAGCTGATGGAGAGTTTTCATTGGCAGTTAAATGTTGGCTATCAGCAGTTTTGTCAACATTATTAACAAAGGCAGTCCCCAAATCATTACAGTATGCTATCTCAGAGTTTTCTTGGAGATTAGTTATTTCTGATTTCTGAGCAGCATTCCATGGTGAAAATACCGTTTCTTCAGTTAATACAGAATTTCTTGCATTCACAGATGATAATGCTCCAGACTGCTCTCCACAAAAGGGCAGTTTTTGCTTAGTCTGGATATCTGTTACACCAGAGAAATTAACACTATGATCTGGAAGTAAACTACTGTATGGCACTCTATTCAGTATTGAATCACAAGTCGTGTTAAAACACTGCTCTGAAAGAGATTTTTCTGTATCACAATTGGAGTTTACAATATCCAGGGCCGAAGGCAGCTCATAAGTCTTAAGAACATTTTCAGGTTTTTTTGATATGCCCACTATGCTGGGTAGCAAAGTACTACTTGTTTCATTTGTAGATATTAACCCTTCTGGTTTGACTGTAGATAATGGTAAACTAGAAAGCTTCAAATTATTCCAGCTGGTTAATGTAGAATCTTTATCATGATCAGAATTTACTGCTGCTAAAGAACTTTCAACAGGAACTGAATAATTCATCGAATCCAAGTTTGTCACTAATAAATTAGATGCAGCAGTAGTAGGTACCTGGGAGTCAGTATTTGATAAAATGCCTGTTGTTGAAATAGCAGCAGGAGGAACTGTTGTAACTTCTAAGCATTTTCTAGATTCTGTGTTCGTCTGAGGAATATCAGAAATATCATTTTTAACTAATAACTGGGAGCTGGTGCAGGATATGCTTCCTGGTATTGAAGTAGCAGACAAGGTTGTACAAGAATTGGAATTAGGCACATCTCCAGTGGACTGAATGACTAGAAGCACATGGCCAGATTTAGCTGCTCCTTCAGGCAATATAGCTGTACCTATAATAACATCAACAGTTACAGAATAATGGGCAAAAATATAGACAAATAAATGCAGTATCAGTAGCATTAACAATTATTTATATTTAGCAAAGGATTTTTTTGAAAACGAAGCCATAGCACTCTTTTATTTTTAACAGTAAACCTAAATGTAAGTTGCTGTCAAACTTACATTATTTGAGTATTGCAAATGAGTTGAGTGGGAAGCAATCTCATAAAAATCTGGCAACTATTAAAAATGTAATGGGAGAGGAGGGAAGACAGTAATTAATCTAGAAATTAATCAGCAAGTCCTGTGCTTCAATGAATGGCATTATCTCAGTAACTACAAACTATGTACAACCATGGGCAACTTGAGAAAGCGATGTTTCCCAATGTAGTTTGTAGTTTGGTCAAATGTAGTTTGAGTGATAGTGTATTGTAATGTTGTTTTATTGGTAGATGCCATGCTGCATGGCAATTAAACCCTTGCACTGAGCTTGTAGATATTCCCCAGGAACTCTGATAGCAAATAATGTTTGGTGTGTTTTGTCAATATGACAACAGTTTTTTGCTATAGCTTCCAAAAGCTGTGCTTTTGTATTTCCCAATGTCAAATATATTACAAATGATTTGCTGACAAGCAAACTCTGATGCTGGAAACTGCTTTGACAACTGATTTCACTGTGTGTTTCTTGATAGACGACTTGGCAAACAGCTTGCTTGGTTGGTTGATTTAGAGATTTCTTAGGCGTGTCTGCAACTATGGCCATAGTGCACCATTCATATGATAAGAATTTATGCTATTTCCTGTGAGATAATTTTAAAAAATTGTAAAAAATAGTACCAGCAAGTTAGTTTTTTATCTAATTAAAGGAGGTGGTATACATTAATCATTTTGAGAAAGGTAAAAATGCTTGAGACACTTTTATTGCCTAAAAGTGAAGTAAGTGAAAGAAGGTCTTCCGTTGTGGCCGGAGTGAAGAGATTTTGGCGTTCCCTTGCATATTTTGGGCAATCAATAAGGATATGTTTTATTGAAAGCACTGTGTTGCAGTGATAGCACTTAGTGGGGATCTCCCCTCTTAATAGATAACTGTGAGTGATATTTGTGTGACTTATTCGTAGGGGTGCTAATATTACTTCCTGTTGTCGAATTGAGATGAAGCTTGAAAGCCATTGCTCAAGATTTGGCTTAATACTTCAGAGCTTATTGTTATATTGATTTTTTCCATGATAATTGCCAATGATACATGCATTTTGCCTGGATTATTGATATATACTTGATATGGGATTTTCCAGTTTCGGGTGGTAAGACAGCCGATTTTGCAGCATTATCAGCTAATTCATTTCCTGGTATTCCCATATGTCCAGGGACCCCAGCAGAGGTGTGTGCTTTCCCAAGTTTGGATAAAGTACGCAAAGAGGATGTTATTTCCTTTAAGACTGGGTGGGTGATACTCACGGTGTTTTTCAGGGCTTGAAGTGCACTTAAAGAATCTGTAAAATTATACTATTTACAATATCGAAGGACTCAATATGCTTCAGTGCGATCTGAATTTCCATTAGTTCGGCAGAAAATATACTGAACTCATATGGCAATTCATAGGCCAAAGTAATGTTCAGAAAAACTATGGCAATTCCAACGTGAGCCTCATTCTATCTGTATGCACAACAACGAAGTTGGGGAACTGATCCACTACTGCATGATAAAGTTGTAAGAAATTTTCTTTATGTAATGTAGATTTATTCCATTGAGGGAGGGATAACTCGCATGAAGGTGAAGTAATGTCCCAAGGAACACAGAAAATTGGAAGGGTATTTGCAACATTATTTAAAGACAGATTAAATTCTTCTGAAAGGTATTTTATTCGTATACCTAATGGTCAGTTAGCAGAAGGACGGTTTCGGTATAACATGCTGTGCTGGTGGGTGAAAAGTATCTCCCAGTTTGGGTGTTCAGGCATAGATCTAATTTTATTACATAGCATAATATAAGTTGTTGTCTTCTGATAGAGAGAGGGGGTTCATGTGCTTCAGCATATAGACTATGTATTGGAGACGTGCGATATGCTCCTATGGCAATGCATATTGCACTATGATGGATAGGATTAAGCCAGCGAAGGACACTAGGACTTGCAGAGCTATACACTAGTGCTCTGTAGTCAAGTTTTGATCTTATTAAGGCCCTGTATAATCGTAACAAGGTAACTCGATCAGCTCCCCACTTAGTTGCTGAGAGAACCCGGATGATATTTAGCTTTTGCTGACAGGAAGTTCTTAGTTTTTTAATATGCTCTAAAAAGATAAGTTTATGGTGTAATGTGATTCCTAAGAACCGTATGCTGGGATGAACTGCTATTGGTTGACCATTCAGTTGTAGTTCCGGATGTGGGTGAAGTTTACGTTGGCGGAAAAAATGGATGCACAACATTTTTTGGGGACAAAGTTGAAAGCCATTAATTTGTGTCCATGAACTGATCTTATTTATTGCCACTTGTAATTGTCTCTCAACAGTATTCATATTTTTGGCATGACATGAAATGCTAAGGTCATATACAAACAGTGCTGTTTCAATAGTGTTTGGAAGTTGTTCGGCAATGGTGTTAATTGCAATTATAAAAAGTGTAGCACTGTGTACAGAGCATTGGGGGACTCCTCCTTCTTGCAAGAATACTTGGGATAACGAAGTTTTGAATCTAACCTGAAAAGTGCGTTTGTACAAGAAGTTTTGTATGAAAATTGGGAGATAACCCCGAAGTCCATGTTGATATAGTTCACGGAGTATTCCATACTTCCACATGGAATAGTAAGCCTTACTGATATCAAAGCATACCATGACATGATGTTCCGATCTAAGGAATGCATTTCGGATGGAGTTCTCAAGTCGTACAAGAATATCTAGTGTTGATCTATTTTGTTGGATACCAAATTATGCAGCATGTATGAGATTAAAATTTTCTAGGTACCATATCACATAGTGGTTTACCATCTTTTCAAGAATTTTGCAGAGGCAACTGGTCAAGGCAATGGGTCTATAGTAAGTGGGGTTTTTTGGATCTCTACCTGGTTTAAGGAATGCAAGGACTGTAGCATGATGGCATTTTTTAAGGAATGTATCCTCTATGTAGAGTCTATTAAATAGATCAAGGAGTGCCTGTAATGATTCAGAACTCAATTCTTGTATCATCGAATAGTGAACATTATCTGGTCCTACCGTGCTGTGTCTAGTTGTTGAAAGAGCTCTACGCAGTTCATGGACAGTAAATGGCAGGTTATATTGTTCATTCCGCTTTGATGAAAATTTTAATTTTTGTTTTTCTTTATTTATTTTAAATCTTCTGAAGGTTGGGGTGTAACTTTCTGTTGCTGATGTTTTTACAAAAGTTTCCCCTAAGATATTGGCAATTTGAGCAGGGTCAGAAACGTTCTGTCCCCTCCATTCCATGCTAGGCACAGGAGTTGTTTGATATTTACCATTCATTTTTTTAATTATTTTCCAAATTTTATGTGCAGAAGTTTCTTGATTGATGGTCGAAGTAAAGCAAATCCAAGCTGACTTTTTATTAGTGTCTAACATACCTTGCTCTTGCATGTTTAAAATGGATAAGATTAGCTGTTGTTGGACTGTGGCAAAAGATATTCCAGGCTTTACTTTGCTCTTTTTTAGCTGCTCAACATTCGTCACTCTACCAGAATTTTGGGTGTTTCGGCAATTTTGAAGAGGATTTTGGTATGGTTTTTTCCTGCTGCATGTAGTATTGTTTTTGTGACATGTTCAATGGCTTCATCAGTTGGGGATTCTCGGATTATTTCCGTGTCAAATTTAGCTAGTTTTTTATACATCTGCCAATCTGCTTTACCACTGCGGAATTTTAGTATGATGATAAGAGGGTTTGTTTAATAATTCAATTTGTATGGGAAAATGATCACTGTGTAGTGGATCATTGTTTATTGTACATTTTAGGTAGGATATAGGACTGCTGTACAGATAGACAAGTCAATCGCAGTATTGGCTCTGAATATATGTAGGTGACCCATCATTTAGGAGAAGGTTGTTATCATCTAAACATTTTTCAATTAACTTTCCTCTTCAATCAATGGTGTTGTTGCCCCATAGCGTGTGATGCCCATTTAAATCTCCCAGAATGAGGAAAGGTGTGGGGAGTTGAGCTATGAGATTATCTAGAACATTTTGTTGAAAGCTATAACTAGGTAGAATGTACAAGGAGCAAATTGTAATATTGATGTCAGCAGCTATACGGACAGCTACTGCCTCAAGTGGAGAATTCAGTAAGACCTGCTTGGTAGGAACATGCGGTTTCACTAAAACAGCTACATCACCATGTGCAATATTTTGGTGGGTCCTATCTTTTCTAAAGATATTATACTGAGACAGTTTTGGTGTATCTTGAGGTTTTAAATGTCTCTTGAAGGTAGAGACATATTGGTGTGTATTTAGAGGTGAGATCGTACAGATCATCAAAATTGGCATGGAAACCACGATAATTCCACTGAATTATTGTGTTCATTATTAGTTTCTTGTTGGACTTTCAGAATGTTTTTGTATTGTTGGAGTTCTCTGTTTTTTCATCTACAGATATTTCATTAATATCTATTTCCTCTTGATGTCTAAGAGTTTGATTTGTTTTTCTTTGCATTCTTGATCCGGGGAGTGAGGTTTTTCATGAGGAATAGACATTGGTGTATTGACTACTTGAGTTTGAGTTGCACTGTAAAGCGTTTTGAGGTAATTTGAGAAAGACTCTTTTGGCGGCACTGATAATTCGGTTTGCATAGCTGTTGTCTGGTATTTTTTCATTATTTGGACATATGTTGGCCTGTTTGGGTGAGATGATTTGCTTTGCTTCTTGATAGGAAACATTATGGTTTGCTTTATATTTCTGAATAAGTTTTTTGTTTTTTCAGTGTTAGCATGTTCTAGCATAGGCAGGGTGGTCTTTTTTACAATTTGGACATATTGGTTGAGCGACAGTACAGGCTTAGCAGTCATGTTCTATTGACTCACATTTTGCACAAGTAGGGGTTCCCCGGCAAGCGGTTTGGGAATGTCCATACTTCTGACATCGAAAACACCTGAGTGGGTTTGGAATAAATGGTCTGACATTGCACGCCAGATATCCAGCCTTAATGGATGTTGGACGATGCAGAGTGTTAAACGTCAAGATCAGATTACGTGTTGGGGTCAGATTACCATCTTTTCAGGTAGAAATCCTCTTTACTTGAATAACTCCTTGTTCTTTAAGTTCTTCTAGTATCTCCTCCTCGGACACATCTAGTAAATCCCAATCTGAGATGACTCCTTTACAGGAGTAATCCTTTACAGTAAGCTATGGGGTGTCACAGTGACTGGTAGTCCGGCAGAGAGTTTAAAAGTTCAAAAGTAGCTCTGAATGTTTAGTGTTAGAGGTCTCAATCAGAATGTCTCCTGACCGCAGTCTTTTTACAGACCTGGGAGATCCTGCTCTACTTCCTAATTCCTTTTTGACTCTAAATGGTGAGAGTTTCCCAACTGGGTTTTCGTCAGTTGAGTGAATAATTAAGAAAGTTGGACTAGGATAGGTCTCTGTCTCGATTTTCTGACATTTGGCAGTTCCTGCATTGGAACTGTCTTTCTTTTTGAATGTCTGGGATGCGTCTGGCCCAGATAAATCAGAGTTTGTTTTACACATGATGTGCTCTTTTTGGCTCCAGGAGATTGTCTTTTCCTCCCAAGTTACCAGCCCTGCCATGTGGAGGCAAGAGCAGTGCCACCTAGTGACCCAAGCGAAGAGAAGGTAAGTATGAACTAAAAATAAAAAGGGGGTTAAAGAAAGGTGCTTTCCTTTCTAGGTCATATTATTATAATAGATCTATTTAATTCTGATACTCAAGAGTTACCGGACTTGCAAAATTCAGGAGAAACATATTTACAGTAAAGCTGTAATTTGAAGACGAAATGCACAAGGCATAATTCTTATGGGTTTTGGTAATTAACTATATAATATCGGTATAGATACACCATAGTTAACCCCTAAATTTGAACTGCATAAGTAGCGTAGAAGGCATAGTTTTAATTGTATCTCATATTGTGGTCACCTTCACAACGAGATAGCGGTACTGCACTACTTCGAACAAATAATGCTTCTCTAGTAGAGAAGACAACTGTTATTTATTTTCAGAGAATACCACCACCCAGATGATCATTTCGAAGCTATTGGGCTTCATCATCAGTGGGCGGGAGGTACCCTGGTAATGCAACATGCCATCACAGTTGCGAAGTTATTTCCACAATATGAGAGATGCCAAAGGGTGTTGATAAAAATGTAATTTGAAGATGAAATTCACAAGGCATAATTCTTATGGGTTTTTGTAATTGACTATATAATATGGGTGTAGATAAACCATAGTTAACCCATAAATTTTAACAACGTAAGTAGTGCAGAAGGCATCGTTTTAATTGTATCTCATATTGTGGTCATCTTCAACAACGAGATAGCAGCATTGCACTACTTCAAATAAATAACACTTCTCTAGTAGAGAAGACTACTGTTATTTATTTTCAGAGGATACCACCACCACCCAGACAATCGTTTCGAAGCTAATGGGCTTCAAAAGCTTCGAAGACGAAGCATTTCATCTTCAAAATTACATTTTTACCAACACCCTTTGGCATCTTTCATATTGTGTAAATAACTTCGCAACTGTGATGGCATGTTGCATTGCCAGGGTACCTGCCCGCCCACTGATGATGAAGCCCAATTGCTTCGAAACGATCGTCTGGGTGGTGGTATCCTCTGAAAATAAATTTATTTGAAGTAGTGCAATACCTCTATCTTGTTGTGAAGGTGACCACAATGAAATACAATTAAAATGATGCCTTCTACGCTACTTATGTAGTTCAAATTTATGGATTAACTATGGTGTATCTACACCAATATTATATAGTTACAGTAAAGCGTACCAGATAATCACTATGAAAATGCACTGTGGTCACTAATATCGCTTGGCACTTGGAGCCACAAACAGCTTTCCTCAGGAAAGTTTCTTGCATGTAAAAATACAAAACAACTCACTTTTCAAGTTTATAGAACATACATTAGTGAATTTTAAGATGACTCATAAATGCATAGTGGCCTGATGATACATAAGATAAGAAGAATACAATAAAATTAGATACCAATTTTGATGAACAATGCCTGCAAACTTAGGAGGGCATATCTGGGATAGATATACAGAGTTACTGTACTGTAATGTTGTATATGAGATGGAAAGAAAATGGCTGGTCTGGTTTTTGAGATTTCATGATCACTGCAGTCAAAATTTCAGGATGTTATTAGGGAGGAGTATAATGTGCTGTTGCACTCTTTGCCGATTGACTGACTAAATACTAATTTACGAAGTAAAATATAGTATTAGTATAGGCTGAAAATGTAAGGAAGCTAGATGTCAAGATAAAAAATAAAAAATAAAAAAACACCTTTGTCTATACTACCTGTATCCTCCTATCATACTCTCTCCACCAGGTACTGATCCAATTGTCCCTTAAAGTTCATCAGACCGTTTTCCTCGAATAATCAAGGAATGAAATTTATTCCAGTGGTTGAAACTATGCTATCCAAACATAACCTCCTTAGATCCAGTCTGGTTTTCTCTCAACAGGTTTTATTTATAATCCCTGGTATTTGTGTCCTATTTCAATGTGAAAATTGTATGGTCATTCACCCTGCCTCTCTTCACTTCTCTGTAACTTACACACATACATCAGAACCTCTTGATATACCTTGTTTCTTTTCCAGTCTTTGTAATCTCTTCTCATATGGAAGCTCCTTTGTTATTCTTGCAGACAAAGTCACCCATCTCTGGAACCTCAAGAATTCAATGCTTTTTCGTAAATGCAGTCTCCAAACATGACATTACACATTTGGTCTTATCATTGACTTGTATAACATTAGCATTAGCATTAGCAGAGGCATTTGATGCAAGAAAGCAAGCTTATGCAGCATCAGCCAAAAAAAAAAAAAAAACTCACTTCCACTTCACCCCTCTGTTCGTTCAAAATACCTGTCCAGCTGAGCCTTAAACTTATTTAGGCTATCAACCTCCACCACAAGGGATGGAAGTCTGTTCCACCAACCAACCACCCGCTGGCTAAAGGCAAATTTCCGCACGTCTATCCTACATCTGTCTTTCCTCAATTTGAATTTATGCCCTCTCAGGTGATTTTTCTGAGCTAGAGGAAGAATCCCATCAGCATTGAGCATGCTTAAACCATTCAAGGCTTTATACACCTCTATCAGATCACCTCGCTGGTGCCTAGTCTCCAGACACTGTAATTTGCAAAACTTAAGCCTTTCTTCGTAAGAGTACCCCTTTGTTCCATTCACTAATCTTGTTGCCCTTCTCTGTACTCGTTCCAGCAGCTCTACATCCTTCTTGAAATGAGGCCTCCAGACCTGTATACAGTACTCAAGGTGTGGCTGACCATTGCCTTATACAATGGAATAATCACCTCCTTATCCCTGCTGGAAAAATTCCTGTATATCATTGACAATACTCCATGAGCTACTCTTGCAGCCCGTCTGCACTGCTCAGAGAACTTCATATCTGCCTGCACAACCACCCCCAAGTCCCTTTCATTCTCTACCACTGTCAGTGTAGTACCACAGAGTTGATACGTTGCTCTGGGGTTGCTGTTTCCCATGTGTAGTACTTTACATTTGTCAATGTTAAACTTCATTTGCCACCTCGAAGCCCATCTGCTCAACCTTTCCAGATCCTGTTGCAGCAGCATAGTGTCAGTAGTGTCCTTGACAACCCTGCCAACCTTTGTATCGTCTGCAAACTTGGACATTAAGCCCGATATACCATCATCAATATCATTTATAAATACAGAAAACAATAATGGACCCAACACTGAGCCCTGAGGGATTCCACTAATAACATCAGTCCACGATGAGCAGTGTCCATTGATTACCACTCTCTGTCTTCTCCCCCTCAACCACCCCTTTATCCATAGCAGCAATTTGCCTCCAATGTCACACTGCTCCAATTTGTGTAGCAGCCTTCCATGTGCAACAGTATCAAAAGCCTTTCTAAGATCCAAGTATATAATATCAAAGTTATTCCCTGCATCCAGTTCTTTTGTGACTGCATCATAGTATCCAATCAAGTTGGTCAGGCAAGACTTCCCCTTAACAAAACCATGCTGTGTCTGAGCTATAATTGAAGTCTTGTCTAAATGATCCTGCAGTGCTTCTTTAACCAGTGCCTCCATTAATTTTCCTGGAACAGAAGTTAAGCTCACAGGTCTATAATTACTTGTGTCAGCCTTTGATCCTCCTTTGTGAATTGGGTTCACATTTGCACATTTCCAGTCTATGGGTACCTCCCCTGAGTCCAAGGAAGCTCTCATAATTATGGCTAAGGGTTTGCTTACTTCCTTTGCTGCCTCCTTTAATATAACTGGATAGATCCCATCCACCCCGGGTGCCTTTCTTGTGTTTATCTTCAACAGTTTCTCCTCCACTTTACTCCCAGTTATTTCAAGATTCTGTAGCTTACTGCTAGAGTTGAATACACCTCTGGCATTCCCCTCGCTGAATAACTCCTCATGTGTGAATGTCGATGCAAAATATTCATTTAGTTTGTTAGCTACCTGAGCAGGGTCATCAACAGTTGACCCATCGATATCAAGTGGACCAATCTGATTCATCCCCTTCCTTCTAGAGTTTACATAAGTAAAGAACTCTTTGCTGTTTTTCTTCGCATCCCTTGCCAATGATCTCTCGTAATCTGCCTTCGCCTGCCTAACCTCCTTTGTAACTTGGTTGCATATCAACTTGTATCTATCATAGGCTTCTGTGTCATGTGTTAATTTGTAAGTATCCCATGCATTTTTCTTCTCTGCCATATGCCTCATTAGTTCATCTGACATCCATTTTGGCCTAAACCTTGAACAATATTTCTTAGTTGGTATGTAAAGCCAAGTAGCTTCCAAGATAAGTTCTTTGAATGCTTCCCATTTTGAATTTGCTGTTGGTAACATCATCAGTTGGTCCCACTGTATAGAATTTAAAAACTGTCTCAGTCCATCGTAGTCGCCTTTACGGAAGCAATAACCCTTCCCTTTACCCCTAATGGTAGTTACCTCTTTGAGTAAATCCCACTTCAGCACACTGTGATCACTGCCACCTAGTGGTTCATTTATCTGCAGATTCTTAATGCATGAAGAATCACTGCTGATAATCAAATCAAGAGTATTACTCCCTCTAGTTGCCTCCCGAACATGCTGATGTATAATGGAAATATAACTTCCTTCTTCTAGATGCAAAGGTATAGTAAATCACTGAAAACACCCAGTTCATCTCTTTGGCCAACTGCTTACACTGCATACTAACCTTCATGTTGGATTATATCAAAATACAAACCTCATCCTTCGTTTCTACTTTTCAGCTTTATCCCCATCTAATGTATAAGCTATTCTTGAATTATTGTTTACCAAATTTAGAACATTACATTTGGGGGGCATTAAAATTTATTTATTTATTATAAAATGCGTACTGTTTGCTCATTTCTCTGACCACTCACAAAATCTGACCAAATTATTCTGAAGAACCTCAACTTGACTTGTATCATTAACCACCCACGTGATGTTTACATGATCCACAAATTTCATCATCATGCCCTTTATTTCCTCATCAATATCATTCAAGATCAGAAACAGAGGTGGCCCTAGCAACAAGTTTGGAATGCTCTGGTTTGTCCCCTGACATCTTTGAAAGTACTGACAAGAAATAAAAGTAAAACATTAACAGCATGATAAGCTGTTAATCAGATTAGTAGTTATATTGGCTGCAATAACAGTATAACAGCTAACTAATAACCTTTGTATTATTTTTTGTGACAGCATTCAATCTCAATTTTGCAGTGTGTGTGTGTGTGTTTCCCCGTGCTGCACACAAAAGGTGATATTGTACACGTTGGCACTAATGATATTAAGAGTAAGAGATCTGAGGTTTTACTTAACAAGTACATGGCAAAAAGTCACGAGTTAGGATTGAATTTGAAAGTGCCTGCAATTCTGCCCAGACACAATAGGAAGGAGTAAATGTTGAGAGCCTTGTCAATGAATTCAGCCCAGTAGAGAATGTGCAAGGCTTATGGAGTAGAGTTTTTCTCAGTATGTGTGGTCTGTGCTTTTTAACAGGAGAGACTCTTTTTACAGGGATGGGATACACTTCAATAAAAGGGGTGCAAGAATATTTGCTGGTGCTATTGAGGCAGTGATAGGTGGGTTAGAAAACTGCTAGCTTGGGTGGGGGGAGAGATTTGCAGATTAATAGTTGAATTAGAGTCACAGGCAGAGATGAAAGTGATTTTTGCATTGCTACTATTGGTACATACAGCAGTCTGGAAAGCAAGGTGTCTGGAATTTTAGGCCCTGCTATGGGTCATCATGGAACAAATGAATACATGGATTGTGTTAGAGTAACTAAGAGTAAGAACATGTGCATGTACATTAATGCTAGAAGCACTGTAAATAAATTTGACAAATTTGAAGTATTGATCAAATTGTCAAATGCAGCCATTGTAGGAATAGTGGAGATGCAGTGTCACTCAGATATAAGTGATGCTGTATTTGAACATGGGGAGTACAATGTATACAGGAAGGACAGACAGACAGGAGAGGTTATGCTCTTAATTAAGAAGAATATTAAATCTAAGGCAGTGCATTCAGTTGACTTGGGCAACGAGTGCAATGTTGAGTCAGTTTGGTCTTATATAAGCACTGGAAAAACAAAATTGAAAGGAGTGTGTTATAGGCCTATAACACACTCATGGGCAGCTCATGGGGTTTTGTCAATGATATACAGAAACCAAACAGCTACACAGGGAAATAGAGTCAGCCAGCTAATCACAATGTCTGATAATCGGGGATTTTAACTTTCCAGATGTTGACTGGAATTTATGGGTTGCTCACACTAGCAAGACTTTTGTGGATTTCTTGGATGTTTTCTGTTTTTTTTACAGCAGCATGTGAGAGAGGCAACAAGAGGAAGCAATACTCTTGATCTGGTTATCAGCAGTGATTCTTCATGCATTAAGAAACCACTGGTAAAAGGCCCACTGGGTGGCAGCAATCACAGTGTACTAATGTGGAATTTAATTAAAGACATATTACTGTCAAGGGTAAAGGGAAGAGCTTTTGCTTTGTTAAGGATGACTACAGAGGTGCCAGACAGTTTTTAAATTGTGTGCAGTGGACCAACTGATGATGTTACCAACAGCAAATTCAAAATGGGAGGTATTCAGGGAAGTAATCAAAGAAGCTACTAGGCTTTTCATACCAACAGAGAAATACTGTTTAAGGCTTAGACTAAAGCTTCCTTGGACTCAGGGGAGGTACCCATAGACTGGAAATGTGCAAATGTGACCCCAATTCACAAAGGAGGATCAAAGGCTGACACAAGTAATTATAGACTTGTGAGCTTAACTTTTGTTCCAGGAAAATTAATGGAGGCACTGGTTAAAGAAGCACTGCAGGATCATTTAGACAAGACTTCAGTTATAGCTCGGACACAGCATGGTTTTGTTAAGGGGAAGTCTTGCCTGACCAATTTGATTGGATACTATGACAGTCACAAAAGAACTGGATGCAGGGAATAGCTTTGATATTATATACTTGGATCTTAGAAAGGCTTTGATACTGTTGCACATGGAAGACTGCTACACAAATTGGAGCAGTGTGACATTGGAGGCAAATTGCTGCTATGGATAAAGGGGTGGTTGAGGGGGAGAAGACAGAGAGTGGTAATCAATGGACACTGCTCATCGTGGACTAATGTTATTAGTGGAGTCCCTCAGGGCTCAGTGTTGGGTCCATTATTGTTTTCTGTATTTATAAATGATATTGATGATGGTATATCAAGCTTAATGTCCAAGTTTGCAGATGATACAAAGGTTGGCAGGGTTGTCAAGGACACTACTGACACTATGCTGATGCAACAGGATCTGGAAAGGTTGAGCAGATGGGCTGAGAGGTGGCAAATGAGGTTTAACATTGACAAATGTAAAGTACTACACATGGGAAACAGCAACACCAGAGCAACGTATCAACTCTGTGGTACTACACTGACAGTGGTAGAGAATGAAAGGGACTGGGGGTGGTTGTGCAGGCAGATATGAAGTTCTCTGAGCACTGCAGACGGGCTGCAAGATAGCTCATGGAGTATTGTCAATGATATACAGGAATTTTTCCAGCAGGGATAAGGAGGTGATTATTCCCTTGTATAAGGCAATGGTCAGGCCACACCTAGAGTACTGTATACAGGTCTGGAGGCCTCATTTCAAGAAGGATGTAGAGCTGCTGGAACGAGTACAGAGAAGGGCAACAAGATTAGTGAATGGAACAAAGGGGTGCTCTTACGAAGAAAGGCTTAAGTTTTGCAAATTACAGTGTCTGGAGACTAGGCACCGGCGAGGTGATCTGATAGAGGTGTATAAAGCCTTGAATGGTTTGAGCATGCTCAATGCTGATGGGATTCTTCCTCTAGCTCAGAATAATCACCTGAGAGGGCATAAATTCAAATTGAGGAAAGACAGATGTAGGATAGACGTGCGGAAATTTGCCTTTAGCCAGCGGGTGGTTGGTTGGTTGGTGGAACAGACTTCCATCCCTTGTCGTGGAGGTTGATAGCCTAAATAAGTTTAAGGCTCGGCTGGACAGGTATTTTGAACGAACAGAGGGGTGAAGTGGAAGTGGGTTTTTTTTTTTTTTTTTTTTTTTTTTGGCTGATGCTGCATAAGCTTGCTTTCTTGCATCAAATGCCTCTACTAATGCTAATGCTAAAATGGATATCAGATGAACTAGTGAGACACATGGCCGAGAAGAAAAGTGCATGGGATATATATATTATCAGACGATCAGGTGGTGATAGTACAAGACTTAGAAGATGCAGGCTATACATGTCGTCAACTGTTTGAGGAATATAAATGACGAGGTCTAAAAATCAATTTTAGCAAGGCTGAATTGTTGTCTTCAGGATCAGGCCACATTCTAATATCGAAGATTTTAAAATCAAACAGGTTGATAAATTCAAATATTTGGGATCAATCTTACAAAGTGATGGATCATCCCAAGCAGAGCTCAATAAGAGAATTGCAGACAGCAGAAAGGCTATTGGCATGTTAAATTCTGTTCTATAGAGCAGAAATATTCTAAATAAAAGAAAGAAACTTATATTTAAAATGATTGTACAAAGTCTTCGATTGTATGGAGCAGAAACCTGGACGTTGAATAGGCAAAGGGAAAACAAATTGCTCTCCACAGAAATGGATTTTTGGAGAAGCTCAGCAAGACTCTTGTAATCTATTCTTTATAAGGAAATTTTCTTTGTTCTATGGAAACTATTTTAAATGTAATTACCAAGGGGATTTTTAAAAAATTGCTAAATAGAAAATTTTGCTATAAAGAAGTTTGCTAAACAGAGGACTGACTTGTATATGTCAAAAAAGTTTTTGCCCCCCCTCCTGAACTGTAGGTAGGCGAGGTAAGCTACATTACCTCGCCTACCCACTTGTAGCAGCCCTGCTAGAAAACCATATCAACACATATTTCATGTGCCACATGGTCTTTGGTATACTGTAATAATGAAAATTTTCCTTATTTCTATTGGAATATTTCAATTTCATTTTACTAAAGAATGGCTCAGTATATGCTACAGTGCTCAAAATACTCAAATTCTTTCTTTCTGTTTTATACTGAAAGTTAACTTTTTGGAATCCAAAGTATGTCTCATTCAAATCATATTAAGTTATGTTTATGCCAAAAGAGTGCTGTGGCTATTTTCAGAGTCAAATTTATTTAACTATGCAACTGATATACTCTTAACTTATATCAAATAAATATTAGTTAAAATAAATAAATCAATTTGATATCTCAAAATATTCAAGAAAAAATAAATTAATATTTGATATTCATTTTTTTTCCTTGGCCCATAACAATTCTTAAATCAATCTCTACAGACATATACTAATACTAACTTAAATATGATACTAACTTGGCAAAGAATGCTAAGAAAAACAGCAAAGACTTCTTTACTTACATTAACAGTACAAGGGGTCGATCACATTAGTCCACTTGAGATCGACAGTTTAAGTGTTCATGATCCTGCTCAGGTTTTTGTTAACATACTGAATAGCTATTCTGCATCTAAATTCACGCATGAAGGGTTCTTTAGGGACAGGAATTCCAGAAGTTCAACAAAATCTAACAGGGAGCTAAATGATTTTGTGATAACTGAGAGGAAAGTGGAAGAGAAACTGTTGAAGCTTAATATAAAAAAGGCACCTGGGGTGGATGGGATCTATCCAATTATATTAAGGGAGGTAACAAAGGAGGCAAGCAAACCTGTAGCCATAATTATGAGAGAATCATTAGATTAAGAACAAGTCCCTATGGACTAGAGATATACAAATATACCCTCAATTCACAAATGAGTATCAAAGGGTAACATGAGTAATTACGGACCTGTTAGCTTAACTTCTGTTCTGGGGGGGGGGGGATAATGGTGTCTCTGGTTAAAGAAGTAATGCAGGATCATCTAGACAAGGATGCACTTTTACAGAAGTTACAGCATAGATTTGTTAAGAGACAATTTTGTCTGACTAATGTGATTGGATATTATGATGCAGTAACAAATGAAGTGGATTCAAAAAATAATTCTGATATCACATAACTGTATTTTAGGAAAACTTTTGATACTGTTGCACATAAATGGCTGCTGTATAAATTGGAGCAATGTGGCATTAAGGGCAAGTTAATGCAGTGGATAAAAGGATGGTTGACTGAAAGAAGACAGAGTGGTGATTAATGGACGCTGCTCTTCATGGACTAATGTTATTAGTGAGGCCAGCACTAAACCCTGAGAGACTCAGGGTTTAGTGCTGGGCCAATGGTTGTTTCTATATTTATTAATGATATTGATGAAGGCATATCAGGCTTAATGCCTAAGTTTGCAGTGATAAAAAGGTTGGCAGGGTGGTTAATAACAGAAATCAGGGTAAGCTGCTGCAACAAGATCTAAATAAATTATGCCAGCAGTTCTCAAACTGTGTGTTGCGACGCCCTGGAGAGGCACCATAATTTACCAGGGGCATCGCGGCCGATGTAAGAGTTTATGTAAGATTTCCACGGCAAATATTAAAAATGTATTAAGAATAATTTTTTTTTTCCCCTATTAGATATCTACTACTATTTGATCTGTATTATTAATGTAAATCATTATAGAAAACATTCTGGGTATTTTTGATGAAGAGAACACATTGTGTTCCCTTCACAACTGTATTCTTAGGATCCGGTTACTATGAGCGATTGGTTCGGGTATTTTTGCACATCACTTGACCTTGCATGAATCCGAATGGTGCAGTCATTAAATCAAAGTACAGATCAAAATTAAATGTTGAAAAATAAATGTGTGTCTTCATTTCGAAATGACGCCTAGGTTTGATGAATTATGCAATAAAAAGCAAGCACAAACATCATTTTGTAAGGTTTTTTAAGAATAAAATAATATCACGATTATTATTTTATGTATTAATAATTATTATTTTAACATATTAAAATTAAGAAATTGCACAATTATAGATGTTTTACTTCAAGGTGCCGGGAAAATTTTACAGGTCACGGGTGGTGTGGGCTCAGAAAGTTTGAGAACCACTGAATTAGGCCAATGGGCTGAGAAATTACAGTTGAAGTTTAACGTTGACAATGCAAGGTACTGCATATTGGTAACAGTAAATCTCTCACAGCAAGGGAAAACAAAAAAGATCTGGGGTGCAGTCAGATATGAAGTTCTCGATGCAATGCAGACAGGCTGCTAGAACAGCACACAGGGTTTTGTCTATGATACATAGGGACTTTGCTAGCAGGGATAAGGAAATGATTATCCACTTGTATAAGGCAATGGTTGCATCTTGAGTACTGCATACAGGTCTGGAAGACTCATTTTAAGAAGGCTGTAGATCTGTTGAAATGGCCACAGAGAAGGGCAATGAGACTGGTGAAAGGATCAAAAGTTAGTCTTACCAAGGCAGGCTTCAGTTCTGCAAATTGCAGCAGCTCGAGACTAGGCACCTGTGAGATGATCTAATTAAGGTGTTTAAGGCTTTGAATGTACTGAGCAAGCTTAATGCTGATAGTATTCTTCCCTTTGCTCCAGGTACACATATGAGGGGGCATAAATTCAAATTGAGGAAGGATTGTTCAAGATAGATGTTTGGAGGTTTGCCTTCAGTCACATGGTGGCTGATCTCACTCTTCTGTATAACAATATAGAGAAGGCTGAGATATCACTATAATAATAATCTTCTCTACTGAGAAGCATTACTTATTCGAGGAATAATGAGATAGGCAACTCGTTGTGAGAGAATTCATAATATAAGATGTTATGTAATGATGCCACTGCACAACTTTGGCTGGTTTACTGTGTATAGAAATGATGCTACTGCACTAACTTATATGACAATTTGTGGGATAGTGTAATAGCCCAATTTATCTAAGGAGATTACACCTGCTTACTACCATAAATGTTATAGCTCATTGGGTTGGGCTATAACATTTATATTAAAGGTTATATTATTATAAATTTTTAATTTATTATCTATTTGAATGACATATTAATTTTCCATAAAAATTTTCATCATGTTCATCATTTTTCTTATATGAAAATGACATGAAATTATATCTAGCATCAAAATTTGGAAAAGCTTTTTCTTTTCCAAAAAATCAACCTTTTCATGGCTTTTTTAAAAGTTATTTATCAAAATCACACATTTTTGTCTGGATGAGTTTACGCAATTTGAGTTATGCGTCGAATATTTTTAATGAATCAGAGCAGCAGCAAGGAGCATCCAATGTTGTACAGTATGCGATGATGAGAGAATGCTTTTTATCTGATTGTTTTATGGACATACATCTCCAATTCTAAAATAACAATCAGTGATTCAGAATGACAGTTGACAAAACTGCATGATATCAAGATTCAGTATCATCATTAATATAGATATTTTAATATCTTTGATATACTTTTTACAACTTCTTTTGATACTTCTCCAGTGCATACTCACTGAAGGCAGTGGCAAATCAGCTATTGCAAATGATTTCCAATTATGAAAATAATTATAGAGTATCAGAGTGAAATTATGTTTTGTGACAGCCATAGACAAAAGTTGAATTTCACAATGAATACATACAGTAAAATTATTAGCAATTGTAGGGGCATATGATGCAAGAAAGCAAGTTATGCAGCATCAGCCAAAAAAAAAAAAAAAACCCGCTCCAATTTCCCCTCCGTTTGCTCCAAATACCTGTCCAGCTCAGCCTTAAATTTATTTAGGCTATCAACTCCCACAACAAAAGATGGAAGGCCGGCCGCTAGATAGTACACCGGACTAAACCTATTGGTAACTCTCTAGGAGGCTTCCGGATCAGCTAGTGTATAATCTTCCTACCTCTACTCTGCCAGATAGTGACTGGAGGGAGTCCGAGTAGTGTGTATGCGGGGAGCATTATCGAGGCCACGTTATGTCAAGGATCTGGGTATATTCTTACCACATGTACGCCATATCCAAAAATTTCATTACTTCATACAGCATGTCCCACCCACTTTTTCTTACTATTGAATACACCATGAATTGTCAAAATAATAGAGCAAGCTTATCTGTGAAAAGATCTAAACCTCCCAAGGACTTCCTAATTCATTTCACAAATATACGTGGTCTCAATTCCAATCTCAACGATGTCCATTTCCACTTGCAGTCTTCCAAATCCCACGTACTTTTTCTGACTGAATCTCAGTTATCAGTTGATTCAACTACTGCTCATCTTAGATGTCCAAATTATTTGCTGTATGATTCCTTTCGCCTCAAAGGTGGTACTTGTGCATATGTCCGTTCTGATATTCCCTGTCAGAGACTTGGCAATTTGGAATCTCCTCTCTTTGATCTTCTCTGGCTTAAAATCTCTCTACCTCATTGTGTAAAATTCATCTGTTGTCTCTACCGTTCTCCCAACTCCACTAATCACTTGGAGCTCTTTGACTTCCTCTCTTTGCAACTTGACTTTCTCCAGTCCAACTTTCCTAACAGTGAGGTAATTTTCCTTGGTGATTTTAACATTCCCAACTCCAGCTGGCTTCCGTTTTCTAGTCACACCAACCCAGCAGGTCGAGATGCTGAGGCTTTTGCAATTATTAATGACCTAGCACAGATTGTTCATTTACCTACAAGAATACCGGACATCGTACAGCCAATATGCTTGATCTTTTTCTCACAAACAACCCTTCTAAGTACAAGGTTGAAGTGAGAGGTCCTTTAGGCACTTCAGATCACAACTTGGTGATTGTCTCTTCTCCAATGGAACCTTTATCTCATGGCTATTCCCAACTTCGTATTGTTTGGCATTACAAGAATGCAAAATGGGATGACCTGCGAGACTTCTTTTCTTCGGTCTGATTACTGTTTCAAAACTTCTGATGTCAACGTTTGCTCAGATCGTGTCAGTGAAATTATTCTTGCAGGAATGGAATCCTTTATCCCACACTCCACTTTAAAATCTCGTCCTTTACCTAAACCTTGGTTTTCCAATAAATGTGCTAAGGCTGTCCAAGAGAAGAATGTTGCATATCGTAATTGGCTTGTTTCTAATTCTTCAGTTTCATTTTCTGCCTACACCAAAGCTCGCAACAATTGTAAAGCAGTTATTAATCAGTCCAAACTAGAGTTTGAACAGGCTAAGAGTAGAAAACTTGCTTCTTGCCCTAATGGCAGGCGAGCATTCTGGTCTCTTGCCAAAGCTACTGGCCGCAACTTTTGCCCATCTCTGCTCAAACCTCTGTCCAAACCAGATGGTTCTGTTGTCACTTCAGCCAAGGATAAAGCTGACCTGCTAGCGTTCCATTTTTCTTCCAACTCATGTATTAATGGTCTTCCGTCAAAAGGATATCAGAAGGATTTGGATGAATCTTGATGCTAAGAAAGCTCCAGGTCCTGATGGTATTTCTCCACTTGTTCTCAAAACCTGTGCTCCTGAACTTACTCCTATTCTTTGCCGCCTTTTTTTCACTTTCTTATTCCAAAGGTGTTTTTCCTTCTGTTTGGAAATTTGCTCATATCCAGCCAGTTCCTAAAAAGGGTGACAAATCCCTCCCATCCAATTATCGTTCCATTGCAATTACTTCTACTCTTTCTAAAGTAATGGAAAAATCCATTAACCGCCAACTCTTAAACTACCTAGAAACCTTCCGTCTTATCAACGATCGCCAGTATGGATTCCATCAGTGTCGATCCACTGGTGATATTCTGGCTTATGTTCACATTTATGGACTAATTCAATGGAAAGGTTCGGTGAAACACAAGTAGTTGCTCTTGACATCTCAAAGGCTTTTGATCGTGTTTGGCATAAAGGTCTTCTAAACAAGCTTCCATCTTATGGTTTGCCAACTGTTTTTAGTAATTGGTTATCCAGTTTTCTCTCTGATCGCTCACTGAGGGTGATGGTAGATGGCTCTCTGTCTTCTAACTTCTCCACTAATGCCGGTGTCCCCCAAGGTTCAGTCCTTTCCCCCACTATTTTCCTCTTGTATATCAATGACCTTCTTCCATTGACTGGAAATCCTATCCATAGTTTTTCCGATGATAGCACATTGCATTCAACTTTCAATTTTGAGAAACCTTGTCCTGTTCAATCAGCTTCAACTTCTCGAAAATCTGCTACCAATTCCTTAAATGCTGATCTTCAGGTAATTCTCCAGTGGGGCAAAGACAACTTAGTTGATTTCAACCCTTCTAAAACTCAGTCTTGTCTTATATTTCGCAAAAAGGATTCTTCTGCTCCTATGCTTATCTTTAGTGACACTCCTATTTCTAGGCAAAATGATATATCTCTTTTGGGAATTACCGTGACTTCTAATCTCTCTTGGCACAAGCACATTACAAATATTGCTTCCTCTGCATCTAAAAAACTTGGTTTTCTCTTTCGCTCTCAGCGTTACTTTTCTTCCAAACAGCTGCTCACTCTGTATAAATCGCAAATCCGCCCTGCCATGGAATATTGTTCCCACATCTGGGGTGGTGCCCCCAAAACCTCTCTCAGGCTTCTTGATTCCATTCAGAAGAGGGCAGTTAGGTTAATTAATGATTCATCTCTAACAGAGTCTCTCCACTAGCTTTCTCATAGACACATTGTTTCTGCTGCATGCCTCTTCTACAGATACTTCCATGGGCAGTGTTCTTCTGAATTGGCTTCTATAATTCCCGCTCTCGCTTTCAAAACAGTCCAAACACGTGCCGCCACCAGCCAACATCCATTTACTGTCCAACTACAAACCCACAGAACCAACTTTTCATCTTACTCATTTATTCATTCAACAGCCGTTTTCTGGAACAACCTTCCTTCATACGTATTTCCTGAAAATTACAATCTACAGAAGTTCAAGTCCAATATCAACAAATATCTTCTTTCGTCTTCTGAACCTCCAACCCAAGCACGGTACTAAGTACTATAGGTTCTAATACCTCTCGTGTTTGGGGTTCTCATAAAAAAAAAAAAAAAAAAAGAGGAAAAATCCCATCAGCATTGAGCATGCTCAAACCATTCAATGCTTTATACACCTCAATCAGATCACCTCACAGGTGCCTACTCTCCAGACACTAATCTGCAAAACTTAAGCCTTTCTTCATAAGAGCAACCCGTTGTTGTTGTTGTATTTGGGTTATTTTTGGCACAAGGGCCTTTTGGGCCATATTGTGCCTGTTCAATATTTGCTTATCACAACACCCCTTTGTTCCATTCACTAATCTTGTTGCCCTTCTCCGTACGTGTTCCAACAGCTCTACATCCTTTATAATGAGACCTCCAGATAACTGGATAGATCCCATCCACCCAGGTGTCTTTATCTTCAACAATTTCTCCTCTACTTTCCTCTCATCATCAGCCATTTTCAATCCACTGCAGGATGAAGGCCTCTCCAGCAACTTTCCAGTTCCTTCTGTTTTGTGCAATGGCCATCCATTTACTACCCACACACTCATGAATTTCATCTATCCATCTCTGCAATGTCTTTCAGGTTTTCTTCTAGCTCCTCTTGGGTACCATTCTGTTATTTTCTTAGTCCATCTGTCATCATGTCTTCGAGCTATGTGTCCTGCCCAAGACAATTTTAGTTCTTTAGTTTTGTCCTTTACTTGACTTTGCTGCCAAATCCACGTGTTTCTCTTCTTATCTAACAGTCTGATAGGTGCCTCCGTAGCCAGGTGGGCAGGAGCGGCAGTGCGGAGCACACGCTTCTTGATTGGACTGGGGTTCGAGCCCGTGACCACCAAATACGGAGGATGTGGAAAGGTCAGGGAAGGAGCACCGCATATCCCCGGAGCAATATGGCCTTAGTTGCTAATGCTCCTAAAAACCAAATAATAACAACAACAGTCTGATTCCCAATATAATTCGTTCCATTCTTCACTGTGTAGTTCTCAGCTTCTCTTCCATTCTTTTGGTGAGTGCCCAAGTTTCACTTCCATAAGTCATGGTGTGAGTAGTATACATTGGTTCATTATTTTATGTTTCAGACAAACTGGGATATTGCTCTTCAGTATGTGACTATATTTCCTGAATGCTATCCATCCAAAATTTATTCTTCTCTTGACTTCCAGCCATTTACCATTAGTACAGCTAATAACTTGACCCAGATAAGTATATAACTTCACCTTTTCCATTACTGCTCCTTCAATCATTATGTCCCTTTCTGTGGCATACTTGGTCATCATTACTTTTGTTTTAGCCATATTAATTTGTATTCCAAAATCCTTACTAATTGAGCATAACTGATTAAGATTTTCCTCTAATTCTTTGCGATCGTGGCTCATGACCACAATGTCATCTACAAATCGTAAATGATTTAAGTACTCTCCATTCATATTTACTCCTTTCTGCATCCAGTCTAATCTTCTGAAAGCTTCCTCAAGGGCAGCAGTAAACAGCTTCGGAGATATTGTGTCTCCTTGTCGAACTCAACAACAAGATGCAGGATATTTCAGAGACTGCTGGAAGTCATTGCGGTACAAGTAAACACATGGGTTGTGTTAGGGTAGCTAAGAATAGAAACAGGTGCATGTATACTTGCGTGTACACTAATGCTAGGAGTTTAGTAAATAAATTTGATGAATTTGAGGTATTACTCAAAACATCAAAGGCAGATATTGTTGGGATATCAGAGACGTGGTGTCACACAGATATAAGGAATGCAGAACTGGAATTTGGGGAGTACAACGTCTACAGAAAGGATAGGAAGGGAGGAGGGGTTATGCTATTAGTTAAAAAACACATAAAATCCAAGGAAGTGAAGCCAGTTGACATCGCTGGACAGTGCAGTGTTGAGTCAGTTTGGTGTGACATAAGCATAGGTAAATCAAAATTGAGAGAAGGAGTGTGCTATAGGCCTAATGACTCTGATGAGTATAATAAGATACTGTACAGGGAAATAGAGTGGGCCAGTAAATCAGAGAGTCTTATAATGGGGGATTTTAATTTCCCAGATATTGACTGGAATTTGTGGGTTGGTCACTCACACACTAGCAAGGCTTTTGTGGATTTATTGGATGATTGTTTTCTACACCACCATGTTCGGGAGGCAACTAGAGGGAGTAATACTCTTGATCTGATTATCAGTAGTGATTCTTCATGCATTAGGAATCTGCAGATAAATGAACCACTGGGTGGCAGTGATCACAGTGTGCTGAAGTGGGATTTACTTAAGGAGGTAACTACCATCAGAGGTAAAGGGAAGGGTTTTTGCTTTCGTAAAGGAGACTATGCTAGTCTGAGACAGTATTTAAATTCTATACAGTGGGACCAACTGATGATGTTACCAACAGCAAATTCAAAATGGGAAGCATTCAAGGAACTAATCTTGGAAGCTACCAGGCTTTACATACCAACCAAGAAATATTGTTCAAGGTTCAGGCCTAAATGGTTGTCAGATGAACTAATGAGACATATGGCAGAGAAGAAAAATGCATGGGATACATACAAATTAATGGGTGACGTGGAAGCCTATGATAGATATAAGTTGGTCTGTAACCAAGTCACAAAGGAGATTAGGCAGGCAAAGGCAGATTATGAGAAATCCTTGGCAAAGGATGCAAAGAAAAACAGAAAAGAGTTCTTTACCTATTTAAACTCAAGAAGGAAAGGGATGAATCAGATTGGTCCACTGGATGTTGATGGTTCAACAGTTGAGGATCCAGCTCAGGTGGCTAACAATCTAAACGAGTATTTTGCATCTACATTCACACATGAGGAGTTATTCAGGAAGGGGAATGTCGTAGGTGAAGTAAACATTGGCAGTGAGCTAGATGATTTTCTAATAACTGAGAGGAAAGTGGAGGAGAAATTGTTGAGGATAAACATAAAAAAGGCACCCGGGGTGGATGGGATCTATCCAGTTATATTAAAGGAGGCAGCAAAGGAAGTAAGCAAACCCCTAGCCATAATTATGAGAGCTTCTTTGGACTCAGGGGAGGTACCCATGGACTGGAGATGTGCAAATGTAACCCCAATTCACAAAGGAGGATCAAAGGCTGACACAAGTAATTATAGACCTGTTAGTTTAACTTCGGTTCCAGGAAAATTAATGGAGGCACTGGTTAAAGAAGCACTGCAGGATCATCTGGACAAGAATTCAGTTATAGCTCAGACACAGCATGGGTTTGTTAAGGGCAGGTCTTGTCTGACCAATTTGATTGGATACTATGATGTAGTCACAAAAGAACTGGATGCAGGGAATAACTTTGATATTATATATTTGGATCTTAGAAAGGCTTTTGATACTGTTGCACATGGAAGACTGCTGCACAAATTGGAGAAGTGTGGCATTCGAGGCAAATTGCTGCTATGGATAAAGGGATGGTTGAGTGGCAGAAGACAGAGAGTGGTAATCAATGGACACTGCTCAACGTGGACTAATGTTATTAGTGGAGTTCCTCAGGGTTCAGTGTTGGGTCCATTGTTGTTTTCTGTATTTATAAATGATATTGATGATGGTGTATCAGGCTTAATGTCCAAGTTTGCAGACGATACAAAGGTTGGCAGGGTTGTTAAGGACACTACTGATACTATGCTGCTGCAACAGGATCTGGAAAGGTTGAGCAGATGGGCTGAGAGGTGGCAAATGAAGTTTAACATTGACAAATGTAAAGTACTACATATGGGAAACAGTAACCGCAGATCAACGTATCAACTCTGTGGTACTACGCTGACAGTGGTAGAGAATGAAAAGGACCTGGGGGTAATTGTGCAGGCAGATATGAAGTTCTCTGAGCAGTGCAGACGAGCTGCAAGAGTAGCTCATGGTGTCTTGTCAATGATATACAGGAATTTTTCTAGCAGGGACAGGGATGTGATTATTCCCTTGTATAAGGCATTGGTCAGGCCACACCTTGAGTACTGTATACAGGTCTGGAGGCCTCATTTCAAGAAGGATGTAGAGCTGCTGGAACGAGTACAGAGAAGGGCAACAAGATTAGTGAATGGAACAAAGGGTTGCTCTTATGAAGAAAGGCTTAAGTTTTGCAAATTACAGAGCCTGGAGACTAGGCATCGCCGAGGTGATCTGATAGAGGTGTACAAGGCTTTGAATGGCTTGAGCATGCTCAATGCCGATGGAATTCTTCCTCTTGCTCAGAATAATCACCTGAGAGGGCATAAATTCAAATTGAGGAAGGACGGATGTCGCATAGATGTGCGGAAATTCGCCTATAGCCAGCGGGCAGTTGGTTTGTGGAATAGACTTCCATCGCTTGATGTTGAAGTTGATAGCCTAAACAAATTTAAGGCTCAGCTGGACAGGTATTTCGAACGAATTGAGGGGTGAAATGGGAGTAGTGGTTGTTTTTTTTTTTTTTTTTTTCTTTTTTTTTGGCTGATGCTGAATAAGCTTGCTTTCTTGCATCATATGCCTCTACTAATGCTAATGCTAAACTCCTTTCTCAATTTTAGATTTCCTACTGTCTTTGTCTAGGCTAATAAAGGAGGTAGAATTCTCATACATTTTCTTCAAAATCATAATATATGGGGTATTTATGCCTTGTCTTTCCAGTGCCTGAAACATTGCGTTATGCTGTATGGAGTCAAATGCCAGGTGTGTGAGTGGATTTTAGAGAGGCAGACCAACCGGAGTTCTCCTAAATCTTCTGAGATAGAAAGATATTGGATCCATCAGTGTTTTAGACTGAGTGTCTGATAACAAACAGAATACCTATTCCCCTTTCCTCTCAGTTATTACAAAATCATCTAGCTCACAGTCAGAGTTTAATTCACCTCTGGCATTCCCCTCCCTGAATAACTCCTCATGTGTGAATGTAGAGGTAAAATACTCATTTAGTTTGTTAGCCACCTGAGCAGAATCATCAACAGTTGAACTATCGATATCCAGTGGACCAATCTGATTCACCCCCTTCCTTCTAGATTTTACATACGTAAAGAACTCTTTGCTGTTTTTTCATTGCATCCTTTGCCAAAGATTTCTCATAATTTGCCTTTGCCTGCCTAACTTCCTTTGTGACTTGGTTACAGACCAGATTATATCTATCACAGGCTTCCATGTTACCCATTAATTTATATGTATCCCATGCGTTTTTCTTCTCTGCCACATGTCTTATTAGTTCATCTGACATCCATTTAGGCCTAAACCTTGAATAATATTTCTTAGTTGGTATGTAAAGCCAACTAGGGGCTTAGAGGGGAACAGGTATCCTGTGTGTTATCAGACACTCAGCCTAAAACACTGATGGATCCAATATCTCTCTATTACAGAAGATTTAGGAGAAGTCCGGTTGGCCTGCCTCCCTAAAATCCACTCATGCACACCTTCTCGATGGTAAGCCCTGTTACGTCACTTAGGTGGCAACGAACGTGTAGAGTGGTTCTCTTCAAGACGCCTGGTCAGCGTGAAGAGGAAAAGACCAAACCCTCCAGCAATGAGAGCACAACGATACAAATGGCCCTCAGTCCCCAGCAGCTTTCACTCTCCCTCTTACGGCAGCGAGAGGATCAGAGTGGAAGCAGAGGGTGCTAAGAATCTCTGGGTACGACCAGGCTGCCATGCACGGAAATTGAACTTGGCCTGTTATAACGTACGATCACTCATCGGTGAAGACAGGATATTAGAGCTGGAAAAGGAATTAGAAAATGTGAATTGGAATATCATCGGTTTGGCTGAAACAAGAAGAAGAAATGAATCACTTATAAGTTTATGAAGTGGAAATCTGCTGTACACCAATGGAAACAGTGAAAGGAGTGAAGGTGGAGTTGGGTTTCTGGTCCATAAAGATTTTAAAAACAACATTTTGGAATTCAAAAGTACATCACCAAGGGTGTCAAGACTAATACTCAAGATTTCTAAGAGGTACAAGCTAAAGATTATAATGATTTATGCACCAACATCGAGCCATGATGATGAAGAGGTTGAAGAAATGTACACTGAAATTGAGAGCCTTCTAGATGAGCAGAAAACCCACTATTATTATGGGCGACTTCAATGCTAAGGTTGGAAAAAGGCAAAACAGCGCAGAAAGAGGAACTATAGGAAATTTTGGAATTGGTGAAAGAAATAAAAGAGGTGAAAGACTTGTGGAATTTGCAGAATCTCAAGGAATGTCAGTAATGAACACTTTTTTCAAGAAAAGGGTGAACAGAAAGTGGACATGGAAGAGTCCAAATGGATTAACAACTAATGAAATCAACTTCATCCTCACTAACAGAAGATATATTTGTGAATGATGTTACCATCCTGAATAAGGTAAATGTTGGAAGTGATCACAGAATGGTAAGATGTACACTTGATATAGATGTAGGAAAGGAAAGGAAAAAACTGACTCGAGTAAATAATACAAAGGTCTTTGAAATAACAGAGGAGGAGAAAAAGCAGTATGTACTGGAACTTAAGAACAAGTTTGAGCTTCTGCAGACTGCTCAGGACCAAGATATCGACGAGGAATATTACAACTTTCTGAAAGTGATAAAGCCCAAGAAACCTATAGGGAAACAGAAATCCAAAGAAGAAAAAATTAGTCAAGAAACACTTGTCATGATGAACCAAAGACGACAAATGAAGAGCAAGAAAAACACTGACAGGGAGAAAATTGAGTATACTGAGTTATGCAAAGCCATTAGAAAGAGACTCAGAGAGGACATAAGAAGATTTAACACAAGAAAAGTAGAAAAAGCATTAAGGGAAAACAAAGGATTTAAATCAGCAGCCATGAGCAGTAATACAGAAAGACAAATGATACTGAAACTGAAGAATAGCGATGGTGTACTTATAAACAGCAGAGAAGGCATAATTCAAATAGCAGAAGACTACTATAGAGAATTATACAAGGAGCGAGGGAATGATACCAGCAGTGAGGAAGATGGATTGCAAAGTAGCAACACATACGACATACCCGATATTCTTCCTGATGAGGTAGAACATGCATTGAATAAAATGAAGAATCGGAAAGCCCCGGGGGAAGATGAAGTTACTGTAGAGTTGTTAAAATTGGGAGGAAGAGACATAACACAAAAACTGGCAAGGCTCTTCACAAAGTGCATTAGAAAAGGTGTGATGCCTAAGCAGTGGAATAATGCAATCATAGTTTTGCTGCATAAGAAAGGAGATAAATCAGAAATTGGAAATTATAGACCAATTAGCTTGTTATCCCATATTTACAAGTTGTTCACAAGGGTCATTACTAACAGATTAGAAAGAATACTTGATGAGAATCAACCAAAAGAGCAAGCTGGCTTTAGGACAGGATTCTCAACTATGGATCACCTTCACGTAATATCACAGCTAATGGAGAAAGCAAATGAATATAAAACACCATTATGCCTGGCATTTGTGGATTATGAAAAGGCATTTGACTTCATACAGCATAAGGCAATGTTTCGGGCACTGGAAAGACAAGGCATAGATACTCCATATATTATGATTTTGAAGAAAATATATGAGAGTGCTACATCCTTTATTAGACTAGACAAAGACAGTAGCAAATTTAAAATCGAGAAAGGAGTTCGACAAGGAGACACAATATCTCTGAAGCTGTTTACTGCTGCCCTTGAGGAAGCTTTCAGATGATTAGACTGGTCGCAGAAAGGAGTCAATGTGAATGGAGAGTACCTAAACCATTTACGATTTGCAGATGACATTGTGGTCATAAGCAACGATCCCAAAGAATTAGAGGAAAATCTTAATCAGTTATGCACAGTTAGTAAGGATTTTGGACTAAAGATGAATATGGCTAAAACAAAAGTAATGATGAACAAGTATGCCACGGAAAGGGAAATAATGATTGAAGGAGCAGTAATTGAAAAGGTGGAGTCATATACTTATCTGGGACAAGTTATTAGCTGTAATAATGATAAATGGCTGGAACTCAAGAGAAGAATAAATTTTGGATGGATAGCATTCAGGAAATATAGTCACATACTGAAGATCAATATCCCAGTTTGTCTGAAACGTAAAATAATGAATCAATGTATACTCCCCACCATGACTTATGGAAGTGAAACTTGGGCACTCACCAAAAGAATGGAAGAGAAGCTAAGAACTACACAGCGAAGAATGGAACGAATTATATTGGGAATCAGACTGTTAGATAAGAAGAGAAACACATGGATTAGGCAGCAAACTCAAGTAAAGGACATTCTTATCAAAACTAAAGAACTGAAATGGTCTTGGGCAGGACACATAGCTCGAAGACATGATGACAGATGGACTAAGAAAATAACAGAATGGTACCCAAGAGGAGCTAGAAGAAAACCTGGAAGACAAAGGCGGAGATGGATAGATGAAATTCATGAGTTTTTGAGTAGTAAATGGATGGCCAGTGCTCAAAACAGAAGGAACTGGAAAGTTGCTGGAGAGGCCTTCATCCTGCAGTGGATTGAAAATGGCTGATGATGATGATGATGATGTAAAGCCTAGTAGCTCCCAAGATTAATTCTTTGAATGCTTCCCATTTTGAATTTGCTGTTGGTAACATCATCAGTTGGTCCCACCGTATAGAATTTAAATACTGTCTCAGACCTCCGTAGTTGCCTTTACTTCAGCACAGTGTGATCGCTGCCACCTAGTGGTTCCTTTTTCTGCAGATTCTTAATGCACGAAAAATCACTACTGATAATCAGATCAAGAGTATTACTCCCTGTAGTTTTATCATTAAGACTTCCATCAACCTTTGCATCAGAAGGGTTAATTAGCAGAAATTCAGATATATGCAGAGAAATGTTCAATAGTTATTAGCAATTGTTAAGAGATTTTCAAATTAGTTAGACAAAAAAATAAAAAAATAAAATAAAATGTGAATTGTGGAATAAAACTAGGATTGTTTCAAATCACAAACACTTCTGAGATCGGATGGTGTGAATGCAGAAATATCAATTTGCTGCTATATAATTAATTTATTGAATTTACTCAGCATATAAATATGGTGAATGATTAAAACAGTACAGTATGTAAAAACAGAAAAAACATAAGGCTAATATATTTTTAAAGTTCTGTAACAATTGCAACGTTATGATAGCAAATCATGAAAAATAATTTAATTAAATTTATTTTAAAAGTTAATTTTGTACTTAACAAGGATTTGTACTTATCAATACAGTATGTTCATAATTTTGTTTTCACAATAAACCTTTATTAATCATCCATATTTTGATGGTCCTTTGAACAGGACCATCAAAATATGGATGATGAAGCCATTTGATGAAATGCACTTATTCCCAAGTTTCTGCCATTTTTCAAAAACATGGTGAAAGCCATTTTTTTTGACATGCATTTGAGAATCGCCTCCAATGTCTTTACAACTTCTACAACTAGAAACATTTTCCTTACAGCTCCTTCTTTAACTTTGGAAATAAAAAAAAAAAACTACAGGGTCAGGGCTGTAGGGCAGACGAGGAATACATTTGACATTAATGTTGGCTAATTACTCGAGGACAATATGAGCAATGTGAAGTCTCACACTATCATAACACAGGATCTACCCATCTGCGTGCAGTTGTGGTCGTTTGCAATGAACATTAGCCCACAAAGTGTGCAGTACAGTTCTGTAGTAGGGTCCTGTAACAGTTGTATGACATATGATGCAGTGTGGTTTAGTCTTAAATTCCACAGAGCAGTGAGAAATAGCAAGAAATACAGTTGTTCATGAAAAATTATGATAATTCTTCACTGAGCAGCCCTCATATTGGCAAATTGGGTACGAGGGTAGCCTGTGCGGACGAAGCTCTTTTACGCTCTTGGAACAGAGAAGTTTTTCCTGATTTATTTTCTGATTTATTAGCTTAAATTGTCATATTAACTTATTTCTAGAGTAGCTTTATATTCCTAGTTACGATACTTAGTTTAAAGTTTAACTTAGACAGAGATTTTGTAGGTATTACTTAGTATCGGTAACGGTATCAAATCCACGTGTTACAAATTGAACGAGAGGTCTTTTTTTTAACCAAATTTAGTCGATTTATTAATCAATTGTTATATTAAATTATCTTCTATAAGTAGATTATAGACCTAGTCAGGATCCTTAGTTTATTCTAAATTGAGATAGCGAGATTTGGAAGCTAATCAATACTTACGAGTCCGTAGAAGTACCGTTCGTGAATTCCCGCCATTTTTACACGATAGCATAAGCTTAGTGTAGTATAGTGCATAATATAATATTGTCAATTAATCAGTAAATCTATTAATCTTGATAAACTTTATTGTCAATTAAATTGTACTTTTAACTCTCTCTCTATATATATATATATATCTGATAATTAAAATAAATATGATATTTAAAATAAAAACATCAGCCAGTAGTACGGCAATAATGCAGAGCGAAACGAAACGCAAAAAAAAAATATAAAATAAACAAACAGGGAAGGGAAAGTAAAGATAATAGGACAAAAAGGTAGTCGATAATCCCCTGTATAATTTAGTCAATTAAGTCATTAAACCCAATTAATAAAAAGATGTAAATTTAAAATAATGCCACTTATAAATAATTTAGCGGTACCCCCCTCGAAGGTACCAGTTCCAAAAGACGTGAAATATCACCAAAAAAGGGTTAAAGAAACTACCAAAAACTAAAATATAAAAATGATAGACTCAGTCTATCATTTTTATATTTTAGTTCTTTGGTAGTTTGGTAGACTCAGTCTATAATTTTTATATTTTAGTTTTTGGTAGTTTCTTTAACCCTTTTTTGGTGATATTTCACGTCTTTTGGAACTGGTACCTTCGAGGGGGGTACCGCTAAATTATTTATAATTGGCATTATTTTAAATTTACATCTTTTTATTAATTGGGTTTAATGACTTAATTGACTAAATTATACAGGGGATTATCGACTACCTTTTTGTCCTATTATCTTTACTTTCCCTTCCCTGTTTGTTTATTTTATATTTTTTTTTTGCGTTTCGTTTCGCTCTGCATTATTGCCGTACTACTGGCTGATGTTTTTATTTTAAATATCATATTTATTTTAATTATCAGATATAATTAGGCATCATGTGGAGGATGTGCATTTGCTGCCTCTAATGATAGCTACATAGCCATATTTATTTATTTTTATTACTTTTGCCTAACTTTTACCTCACATAATATATATATATATATATATATATATATATAACGACTTAATCGTAACAAATAATTAATACATAACTATAGTGGTGCACGTGATACGGAAGTTATATAAAGGGAACGCGTAGAAAACACTAGATACCGAAAAAATAAATATAGCATTATAACTGTTTTTGGGATATAACTTAAGGATTTTAATTTTGTTTTGAAATTTTATTGAATTAAATCGGAATCATGACTCAGACCAGAGCAGCAAAGCAAAAGGCTCAAGCTAATGGGAGTGCTGTGGTTCGGGGGAGAACTGAGGGTGGCAGTTGCCCTCTGAATCACAGTCTTTTAAAATGCACTGTTTGCTTGATGTTTGCGGAGCAGTCAGGTACGGGACATGATACTGCCAAGGGGGATGTCTTTGTGTGTGCACGATGTAAGGAGTGCAAGGAAATCAGGCGACAACTCAGCGTTGTTATGGGCCTTTATGAGAGCTTGAAGGACAGGGTGGATGCCCTCGAAGGAAATAAATTGAGGGGCCCATGAAGCTCTCAGCCGCCCACATCAACGCCAGAGCTTGCACTTGGTCATCAGGCAACACAGAGGCAGCCCCCTAGGCAGAATGCGCTGGTCCCACAGGAACTAGTAGTTGTTGGTGACTCTATGTCAGGGAAGCGGGGAACATGCTTTGTAAAAAGGATAGGTGGAATAGGACCAGGGTATGTCTGCCAGGGGCAAAGGTTGATGACGTTGTAGAGCGGATATCATCTTTTAAGGGCACAAAAGGTGATATAGTTGTACACGTTGGCACAAATGATATTAAGAGTAGGAGACCGGCGGAATTACTTAGCAAGTACAGGTCACTGTTGAAAAAAAAAGCCGTGAATTAGAGTTGAATTTGAAAGTGTCTGCAATTCTGCCCAGACACGATAGGGAGTATATGATGAGAGCCTTGTTGATCAATTCGGCCCTGGAGGGATTGTGCAAGGCTCAAGGGGTAGAATTTTTTTCAGCCTGGACTGTACTTGTTAACAGGAGAGATTGCTTCTACAGGGATGGGATACACTTAAATAGAAAGGGTGCAAGAATTTTTGCTGATGCTGTCGAGGCAGAGTTAGGTGGGTCGGAAAACTGCTAGTTGGGGGGGGGGATACAAGGACTAATAGATTAACAGTAGCCACCGGCAGAGGTGGAAGTGATTCTTGCACTGCTTCTATTGAAATGAGCAGAAGCCTGAAAAACAAGATGCAGGATATTTCAGAGACTGCTGGGAGTCATTGCGGTACAAGTAAACACATGGGTTGTATTAGGGTAGCCAAGAATAGAAACAGGTGCATGTATACCTGCGTGTACACCAATGCTAGGAGTTTGGTAAATAAATTTGATGAATTTGAGGTATTGCTCAAAGGCAGATATTGTTGGGATATCAGAGACGTGGTGTCACACAGATATAAGGAATGCGGAACTGGAAATTGGGGAATACAATGTGTATAGAAAGGATAGACAGGACAGGAGGGGAAGAGGGGTTATGCTATTAGTTAAGAAACACAAAGTCCAAGGAAGTGAAGCCAGTCGACATTGATGGACAGGGCAGTGTCGAGTCAGTTTGGTGTGACATAAGCATAGGGAAATAAAAATTGAGAGTAGGAGTGTGCTATAGGCCTAATGACTCTGATGAGTATAATAAGATATTGTACAGGGAAATAGAGTGGGCCAGTAAATCAGAGAGTCTTATAATGGGGGATTTTAATTTCCCAGATATTGACTGGAATTTGTGGGTTGGTCACTCGCACACTAGCAAGGCTTTTGTGGATTTATTGGATGATTGTTTTCTACATCAGCATGTTTGTGAGGCAACAAGAGGGAGCAATACTCTTGATGTGATTATCAGTAGTGATTCTTCATGCATTAAGAATCTGCAGATAAATGAACCACTAGGTGGCAGTGATCACAGTGTGTTGAAGTGGGATTTACTCAAGGAGGTAACTACCATCAGAGGTAAAGGGAAGGGTTTTTGTTTTCGTAAAGGCGACTATGATGGTCTGAGACAGTATTTAAATTCTATACAGTGGGACCAACTGATGATGTTACTAACAGCAAACTCAAAATGGGAAGCATTCAAGGAACTAATCTTGGAGGCTACCAGGCTTTACATACCAACTAAGAAATATTGTTCAAGGTTTAGGCCTAAATGGTTGTCAGATGAACTAATGAGACATGTGGCAGAGAGAAAAATGCATGGGATACATACAAATTAATGGGTGACATGGAAGCCTATGATAGATATAAGTTGGTCTGTAACCAAGTCACAAAGGAGATTAGGCAGACAAAGGCAGACTACGAAAAATCCTTGGCAAAGGATGCAAAGAAAAACAGAAAAGAGTTCTTTACCTATTTAAACTCAAGAAGGAAAGGGATGAATCAGATTGGTCCACTGGATATTGATGGTTCAACAGTTGAGGATCCTGCTCAGGTGGCTAACAATCTAAACAAGTATTTTGCATCTACATTCACGCATGAGGAGTTATTCAGGAAGGAGAATGATGTAGGTAAAGTAAACATTGGCAGTGAGCTGGATGATTTTGTAATAACTGAGAGGAAAGTGGAGGAGAGATTGTTGAGGATAAACATAAAAAAGGCAGCTGGGGTGGATGGGATCTATCCAGTTATGTTAAAGGAGGCAGCAAAGTCAGTAAGCAAACCCCTGGCCATAATTATGAGAGCTTCTTTGGACTCAGGGGAGGTACCCATAGACTGGAGATGTGCAAATGTAACCCCAATTCACAAAGGAGGATCAAAGGCTGTCACAAGTAATTATAGACCTGTTAGTTTAACTTCTGTTCCAGGTAAATTAATGGAGGCACTGGTTAAAGAAGCACTGCAGGATCATCTAGACAAGAATTCAGTTATAGCTCAGACGCAGCATGGTTTTGTTAAGGGCAGGTCTTGCCTGACCAATTTGATTGGATACTATGATGTAGTCACAAAAGAACTAGATGCAGGGAATAACTTTGATATTATATATTTGGATCTTAGAAAGGCTTTCGATACTGTTGCACATGGAAGACTGCTGCACAAATTGGAGCAGTGTTGCATTGGAGGCAAATTGCTGCTATGGATAAGGGGATGGTTGAGTGGCAGACGACAGAGAGTGGTAATCAATGGACACTGCTCAACGTGGACTAATGTTATTAGTGGAGTTCCTCAGGGTTCAGTGTTGGGTCCGTTGTTGTTTTCGGTGTTTATGAATGATATTGATGATGGGATATCAAGTTTAATATCCAAGTCTGCAGATGATACAAAGGTTGGCAGGGTTGTTAAGGACACCACTGACGCTATGCTGCTGCAACAGGATCTGGAAAGGTTGAACAGATGGGCTGAGAGGTGGCAAATGAAGTTTAACATTGACAAATGTAAAGTACTACATATGGGAAACAGTAACCCCAGATCAACGTATCAACTCTGCGGTACTACACTGACAGTGGTGGAGAATGAAAAGGACCTGGGGGTAATTGTGCAGGCAGATATGAAGTTCTCTGAGCAGTGCAGACGAGCTGCAAGAGTAGCTCATGGTGTCTTGTCAATGATATACAGGAATTTTTCTAGCAGGGATAAGGAGGTGATTATTCCCTTGTATAAGGCAATGGTTAGGCCACATCTTGAGTACTGTACACAGGTCTGGAGGCCTCATTTCAAGAAGGATGTAGAGCTGCTGGAACGGGTACAGAGAAGGGCAACAAGATTAGTGAATGGAACAAAGGGTTGCTCTTACGAAGAAAGGCTTAAGTTTTGCAAATTACAGAGTCTGGAGACTAGGCACTGGCGAAAGGCTTTGAATGGTTTGAGCATGCTCAATACCACTGGGATTCTTCATCTTGCTCAGAATAATCAGCTCAGAGGGCATAAATTCAAATTGAGGAAGGACGGATGTCGGATAGATGTGCGGAAATTTGCCTTTGGCCAGCGGGTGGTTGGTTGGTGGAACCGACTTCCATCATTTGTTGTTGAAGTTGATAGCCTAAACAAATTTAAGGCTCAACTGGACAGGTATTTCGAGCGAACGGAGGGGTGAAATGGGAGTGGTGTGTGTGTTTTTTTTTTTTTTTTTTTTTTTGGCTGATGCTGAATAAGCTTTCTTTCTTGCATCATATGCCTCTACTAACTAATGCTAATGCTAATGCTAATATATTCACATGTGTAAAAATTTGTTTGTATTATAATTAGAAAAAACAACAAAACATCAAGGCAACCATGCACACATACTAAGAAAAGCAGTAAGTTTTTAAAAGAAAACCCTATATAAAAATATTTGACTTAAATTAGATAAAACAATATAAAAGTCTAGATGTTTCCACATAAGACTACATACCTCCTACACTTACAGCTGTCTGTGGTTGCAATGACTGGGTTGCAAGAACAGTAGTGTTACCAGCTGGAATAATTATGAAACGTGGAGAAGATTGTTGTTGGTCTTGTAAAACAGGAACATTTCTCAGAGAAGATAATATGGGCACTTGAGTCACTGTTGTTGATTCTGAAACTGGATGGTTAATGTCAGCTGCAAAAATTGAATGAGAAAAAAAAATTAGCAGGCAAAATTTGACAAAAGAAAATAGCGAACAATTATTTCAAATAAATGTTTTACAACTGTTGTGATCTTTAATGTGGGCAGAAAATGAAGCTGGAGATATGGATACCAGCTGATTGTAACATGCTATGTTCTCATTTCAAATGGCCTTAGCACATTTATTGGAAAACAAGATTTTAGGGTGGAATATGGAATGAAGGATTTCATCCCTACAAGGATAATTTCAATGATATGATCTGAACAAACATTGAGATCAGGTCATTTGCAACAGTAATCCAACCAAGGAAAAGGAGAATATAAATCACACAGATCATCTGATTTCATATTCTTGTAATGTCAAACAACATGAGACTGAAAATGGATAGAGCCAGTAGAGCCTCTATGAAATAGAGGCTCTACTGGAGAAGAGACTATTGAATGGTTGTTGGTGAGAAAAAGATCAAGAGTGGTGTGTGTGTGTGTGTGTGTGTGTGTGTGTGTGTGTGTGTGTGTGTGTGTGTGTGTGTGTGTGTGTGTGTGTTTCAGATTGTCTGCTATTCTGGTAAGTAAATGAACAAGCAGTGAAAGGTCATTAGTAACTGAAAAGCCTCGGTTTCTTGACCAGTTAGGTCTGAGAAGTCAACTACAAAACTGAAGCAAAATGGAATTGTGACGACTAAAATCACTAAGAAATGTTACCAAACTGTTGGAAAAGTTAGACTGGAGAAAGCAGAGTTTCGAAGAATGGAAGTCAAAGAGTTCTGCATAATTAATGGAGCTAGGAGAATGGTAAATACAACAGATGAATTTTTGACCAAATGGAGCAGGGAAAGATTAAATCCAGAGGAGATTCCAAATTAGGAAGGCTCTGACAAGGAATATTAGGGCAGACTACTCCTACAGAGAACAGAATCATGGAGTATACAGTTAGATCAACTGATAATTGAGACTCCATAAGAAGTAAGTGGGGTTTAGATAAATTGTAAGTGGAAATGGACATCGCCAAGACCACATATACTGTATTTGAGAAATGGATGAGGAAGTTTTTGGTTAACTTTTTTGATGCCATGTTTATTTTTAAACACAATTGTGAAAAATCCATTTTTTAAAATTAAAAATACATAAATTTTTATTATTATTTTTTTGAAAATAAAACACTTATGCAATAATTCATACATGCTTCCGACATTTTTTTACCTTCTCTTATTTGGCAGTTTTGAACATTATCGCCCTTGATTATCCCATTATCACTCTCTTAGGGGGGGGGGAATACACAGACTAATAGAGGACTAGTGGAGATATGGCGTCACTCAGACATTAAATGAGCTGTATTTGTAGGCTTTATGGCGCAAGGGCAGCAAAGGCCATAATGCACCTAACTATGGTGATATTAAATACATAGTTATATCTGAATAGATGTTATTCAAATTTATACTGCATTGTACAGTTTTATCTGTTTGAGGAAACCAAAAATTTCGGTTACATGTGGCGTGTCTGCTAGGAGGTTAGAAATGCTGAAAGAGGTGTTTGTCGTGGAAAATGAGGTAAACATAGCTTGTCGATCAGTATTGTATTTGGGGCAATCAATAAGCATATGCTGAACAGTGAGCTGAGTGTTGCACCCTGTGCACCGTGGTGGATCAGTGCCTGCAAGAAGATAGAGATGTGTCAGCTGCGTATGGCCTATTCGTAGTCAAGCTATTCTCATGTCTGTTCTCATGTGCACTCGACTTCCAAGGCTTGAGCTCTTTCTTTATATGGAGCAATTTGTTACCAACTTGATTTTGCCAGATGTTGCTATTGCTCAAGACTTTGCTTCTTTATAATTAACTTGAAATCAGAGAGTGGTATGCTAAAGGGTTGATCTACAGGAAGGACAGACAAGACAAGAGAGGTGGAGGGGTTATGCTATTAATTAAGAAGAATATTAAATCTAAGGCAGTGCATTCAATTGATTTGGGTGACAAGTGAGTCAGTGAGTTGAGTCAGTTTAGTCTGATATAAGCACTGGAAAAACAAAACTGAGAGGAGTGTATTATAGGCCTAATGATTGTGATGAGTACACCAAACAGCTACACAGGGAAATAGACAGAATTTATGGGTTGCTTACTCACACACTAGCAAGATTTTGTGGATTTCCTGGATGACTGTTTTCTATAGCAGCATGTGAGAGAGAGAGAGGCAACAAGAGGAAGCAATACTCTTAATCTAGTTATCAGCAGTGATTCTTCATGCATTAAGAATCTAATGGTAAAAGAACAACTGGGTGGCATTAATTGAAAGAATGGTTTACAATAGAATTTCATCCACAACCTTCCAACACATACCAATTGAACAAGCCGGATTCCGACCAGGCCGAAGCTGCTGCGATCAGGTACTGGCACTTACCAGCCATATCGAGAACGGATTCCAAGATAAGAAGAAGACCATTGCAGTCTTTGTGGACTTGACAACAGCTTATGACACAGTATGGCGACAAGGAATGATTCTGAAATTTTTGAAGATTATTCCTTGTAAGCCCCTCGCAATCCTACTTAACAATATGTTATGCAACAGAGTGTTTGAAGTACACTTAAACGGCAGAGTGAGCAAGCCCTATATATTAAATGATGGTTTACCACAAGGATCAGTTCTAGCCCCATTATTATTTAATATCTATACTGCAGATCTTCCAACAACTGCTTCTAGGAAATTCATGTACGCAGATGACATAGCCCTGACTGCCCAGTCTACTGACTTCAATGCAGCCGAAATTGTACTTAAAAAGGATCTTCATAACCTGAATAAATATTTTCACACATGGCGACTTAAACCTAATTTAAATAAAAACCGAAGTTAGCTGTTTTTCATCTGGATAATCATAGGGCTAACTATATGCCACAAGTGGAATATAAAGGGTCAACGACTGAAACACAACCCTTTCCCAAAATATCTGGGAATTATAATGGACCGAACACTGACGTATAAACAACACCTTTGTAATATTGCAGCAAAGATAAAAACTAGGAATAACATCTTGCATAAACTCAGTGGAACAGGCTGGGGAGCAAACGCAACGGTGCTACGAACATCAGCCCTTGCCCTAGTCTACTCAGTTGCAGAATATTGTTGCCCCGTATGGCTTAATAGTGCACACTCTGTAAAAGTTGATATCCAACTGAATGACACAATGAGGACAATATCAGGCACCATTAAATCGACACCTTTAAAATGGCTACCAGTGTTATCTAACATCTATCCCCCTCATATAAGAAGAGAAATAGCCTTGCTGAAAGAATGGCAGAAATGTCAAAGAAATCCTCACTTGCCCATACATCAGGATTGCAACCCCCAGAAGCCGGAGAGATTGAAGTCTAGGTACCCCTCATGGAAGCTAGGCGAGAAACTTATCAAGTCACATTTTAATGCTGACCAGACCTGGCGCGAAGACTGGACTACTTCAAATCCCGACCACCTGAGCTCAGTCAGTGATCCATGCAGAGCTGTTCCAGGTTTCAACTTACCAAGAAAGGAATGGACATCCCTGAACAGAATCCGAACAAATCACGGAAGATGCAAGTTTTTGGCTGCATAAGTGGGGAAAAACTGAAAACCCATTCTGCGACTGTGACAAACGTGCCCCAGACCATCCAGCATGTCATCTCGGAGTGGCCAAAGAGGAGATTTGAAGGCTCCATCCAAGATCTACATAGTGTTACTGATGATGCTATTAAGTGGCTGAATAAAACTGGACATTACATTTTAATTCATCAAATGTTACTTATAATTTTTTTCTGTAAATATTGTTTTTAGGCTTATTGTAATTTATTTATTTTTTTGACATTGTTACAAATGTATCCTCATTTTTTTTGCCATACGAAATAATAATAATAACTGGGTGTGTGGCAGCAATCACAGTGTACTAATGTGGAATTTAATTAAAGACATAACTACTGTCAAGGGTAAAGGGAAGAGCTTTTGCTTTCGTAAGGGTGACTACAGAGGTGTCAGACAGCTTTTAAATTGTATGCAGTGCGACAACTGATGATGTTACCAAAAAGCAAATTCAAAATGGGAGATATTCAGGGAAAGTAATCAAAGAAGCTACTAGTTTTTTCATACCAACAAAGGAATACTGTTCAAGGCTTACACCTAAATGGATGTCAGATGAACTATTAAAACCCGTGGTGCAGAAGAAAAGTGCATGTATATTACAAAAGCAATATTTTTAGTTATGGAAGATATAAATTAGTCTGTAATCAAGTCAGAAAGGAGGTTAGGCATGCTAAGGCAGATTATGAGAAGTCTCTGCCAAAGGATGCAAAGAACAACAGCAAAGACTTCTATGCTTATATTAACAGTAGAAGGAAGGGTTCAAATCACATTGAACACCCTTGATGACACTACTCAGGTTGTGGACAAATTGAATAAGTATTTTGCATCTACATTCACACATGAGGAATTGTTTAGGGAAGGGGATGCCATAAGTTTATCAAACTCTAACAAGGAGTAAATGACTTTTTGATAACTCAAAGGAACCTAGGGTAGATGGAATCAATCCAGTTTATATTAAGGGAGACAATAAAGGAGATAATCAAACCCAAAGCCATAATTATGAGAGCATCCTTGGATTCAGAAGAGGTCCCTGTGGATTGGAGATGTGCAAATGTATCCCCAATTCATAAAGGGGAAATCAAAGGATGACATGAGTAATTACAGTCTTGTTAGCTTAACGTATGTTGGAGTCACTGGTTAAAGAAGTAACACCACCATTTGGACAGGCATGTAATTATATGGCAAGAGAATGGAAGCAGAATGGATTTGTCAACGAACAGTCTTGTCTAAACCAATCTGATAGGTTACTACTATGATGTATTCACCAAGGAACTGGATGCAAAAAATAATTTTGATATCATATACTGGCATACCCACACTTACGATATGTTAGGTTCCAGACCACAATCGTAACTCAAAGCAATACCTTTTTTTTTCCGCTTCACTTATCTATGCATATACTGCACTGAAATCATACACGGGCATAACTTATGTAAATAATGCACTTAAAACTAAAATAAACACTGTAGGCCTTATTTTGAGAAATAGGGTGAGCATAGGGTGAGTTGTTGGTGACTCTATTGTCAGGGAAACGGGGAACATGCTTTGTAAAAAGGATAGGTGGAACAGGACCAGGGTATGTCTGCCAGGGGCAAAGGTTGATGATGATGTTGTAGAGCAGATATCATCTTTTAAGGGCACAAAAGGTGATATAGTTGTACATGTTGGCACTAATGACATTAAGAGTAGGAGACCAGCGGAATTACTTAACAAGTACAGGTCACTGTTGAAAAAAAGCCGTGAAGTAGGGTTAAATTTGAAAGTGTCTGCAATTCTGCCCAGACACGATAGGAGGGAGTATATGATGAGAGCCTTGTCGATCAATTCGGCCCTGGAAAGATTGTGCAAGGCTCAAGGGGTAGAATTTTTTTCAGCCTGGAATGTACTTGTTAACAGGAGAGATTGCTTCTACAGGGATGGGATACACTTAAATAGAAAGGGTGCAAGAATATTTGCTGATGCTATCGAGGCAGTGTTAGGTGGGTCGGAAAACTGCTAGCTTGGGGGGAGACAAAGACTAATGGATTAACAGTAGCCACTGGCAGAGGTGAAAGAGATTCTTGCACTGCTTCTATTGGAATGAGCAGAAGCCTGAAAAACAAGATGCAGGATATTTCAGAGACTGCTGGAAGTCATTGTGATACAAGTAAACACATGGGTTGTGTTAAGGTAGCTAAGAATAGAAACAATTGGTGCAGGTATACTTGCGTGTACACCAATGCTAGGAGTTTAGTAAATAAATTTGATGAATTTGAGGTATTGCTCAAAACATCAAAGGCAGATATTGTTGGGATATCAGAGACGTGGTGTCACACAGATATAAGGAATGCAGAACTGGAATTTGGGGAGTACAATGTGTATAGAAAGGATAGACAGGACAGGAGGGGAGGAGGGGTTATGCTTTTAGTTAAAAAACACATAAAATCCAAGGAAGTGAAGCCAGTCGACATTGATGGACAGGGCAGTGTCGAGTCAGTTTGGTGTGACATAAGCATAGGTAAATCAAAATTGAGAGTAGGAGTGTGCTATAGGCCTAATGACTCTGATGAGTATAATAAGATACTGTACAGGGAAATAGAATGGACCAGTAAATCAGAGAGTCTTATAATGGGGGATTTTAATTTCCCAGATATTGACTGGAATTTGTGGGTTGGTCACTCACACACTAGCAGGGCTTTTGTGGATTTATTGGATGATTGTTTTCTACACCAGCATGTTCGGGAGGCAACTAGAGGGAGTAATACTCTTGATCTGATTATCAGTAGTGATTCTTCATGCATTAGGAATCTGCAGATAAAGGAACCACTGGGTGGCAGTGATCACAGTGTGCTGAAGTGGGATTTACTCAAGGAGGTAACTACCATCAGAGGCAAAGGGAAGGGTTTTTGCTTTCGTAAAGGCGACTATGATGGTCTGAGACAGTATTTAAATTCTATACAGTGGGACCAACTGATGATGTTACCAACAGCAAATTCAAAATGGGAAGCATTCAAGGAACTAATCTTGGAAGCTACCAGGCTTTACATACCAACCAAGAAATTTTGTTCAAGGTTCAGGCCTAAATGGTTGTCAGATGAACTAATGAGACATATGGCAGAGAAGAAAAATGCATGGGATACATACAAATTAATGGGTGACATGGAAGCCTATGATAGATATAAGTTAGTCTGTAACCAAGTCACAAAGGAGATTAGGCAGGCAAAGGCAGATTATGAGAAATCCTTGGCAAAGGACGCAAAGAAAAACAGAAAAGAGTTCTTTACCTATTTAAACTCAAGAAGGAAAGGGATGAATCAGATTGGTCCACTGGATGTTGATGGTTCAACAGTTGAGGATCCTGCTCAGGTGGCTAACAATCTAAATGAGTATTTTGCATCTACATTCACACATGAGGAGTTATTCAGGAAGGGGAATGTCGTAGGTGAAGTAAACATTGGCAGTGAACTAGATTATTTTCTAATAACTGAGAGGAAAGTGGAGGAGAAATTGCTGAGGATAAACATAAAAAAGGCACCAGGAGTGGATGGGATCTATCCAGTTATATTAAAGGAGGCAGCAAAGGAAGTAAGCAAACCCCTAGCCATAATTATGAGAGCTTCTTTGGACTCAGGGGAGGTACCCATGGACTGGAGATGTGCAAATGTAACCCCAATTCACAAAGGAGGATCAAAGGCTGACACAAGTAATTATAGACCTGTTAGTTTAACTTCGGTTCCAGGAAAATTAATGGAGGCACTGGTTAAAGAAGCACTGCAGGATCATCTGGACAAGAATTCAGTTATAGCTCAGACACAGCATGGTTTTGTTAAGGGCAGGTCTTGTCTGACCAATTTGATTGGATACTATGATGTAGTCACAAAAGAACTGGATGCAGGGAATAACTTTGATATTATATATTTGGATCTTAGAAAGGCTTTTGATACTGTTGCGCATGGAAGACTGCTGCACAAATTGGAGAAGTGTGGCATTGGAGGCAAATTGCTGCTATGGATAAAGGGATGGTTGAGTGGCAGAAGACAGAGAGTGGTAATCAATGGACACTGCTCAACGTGGACTAATGTTATTAGTGGAGTTCCTCACGGTTCAGTGTTGGGTCCATTGTTGTTTTCTGTATTTATAAATGATATTGATGATGGTGTATCAGGCTTAATGTCCAAGTTTGCAGACGATACCAAGGTTGGCAGGGTTGTTAAGGACACTACTGATACTATGCTGCTGCAACAGGATCTGGAAAGGTTGAGCAGATGGGCTGAGAGGTGGCAAATGAAGTTTAACATTGACAAATGTAAAGTACTACATATGGGAAACAGTAACCCCAGATCAACGTATCAACTCTGTGGTACTATGCTGACAGTGGTAGAGAATGAAAAGGACCTGGGGGTAATTGTGCAGGCAGATATGAAGTTCTCTGAGCAGTGCAGACGAGCTGCAAGAGTAGCTCATGGTGTCTTGTCAATGATATACAGGAATTTTTCTAGCAGGGATAAGGATGTGATTATTCCCTTGTATAAGGCATTGGTCAGGCCACGCCTTGAGTACTGTATACAGGTCTGGAGGCCTCATTTCAAGAAGGATGTAGAGCTGCTGGAACGAGTACAGAGAAGGGCAACAAGATTAGTGAATGGAACAAAGGGTTGCTCTTACGAAGAAAGGCTTAAGTTTTGCAAATTACAGAGCCTGGAGACTAGGCATCGGCGAGGTGATCTGATAGAGGTGTATAAGGCTTTGAATGGCTTGAGCATGCTCAATGCCGATGGGATTCTTCCTCTTGCTCAGAATAATCACCTGAGAGGGCATAAATTCAAATTGAGGAAGGACGGATGTCGGATAGATGTGCGGAAATTTGCCTTTAGCCAGCAGGCAGTTGGTTTGTGGAATAGACTGCCATCGCTTGTTGTTGAAGTTGATAGCCTAAATAAGTTTAAGGCTCAGCTGGACAGGTATTTAGAACGAACGGAGGGGTGAAATGGGAGTAGTGGTTGTTTTTTTTTTTTTTTGGCTGATGCTGAATAAGCTTGCTTTCTTGCATCATATGCCTCTACTAATGCTAATACTAATCACTGGATAGTAGGCCTAGATACAGTACTCAGTACAGACAGTAGTACAGTAATGTAAATAATGTACAGTACACTTGGCTTTCCTTTAATGTAGTCTTCTTTTTCTTACTAGGGCTGGCAGATGTAAAATAGAGAAACAAAAATTTATTGGAGGATGTCTGAAGGGGAGGGTATATCTTCATAAGTAGAATCATCAAGGGCTACATACTTTCGTGCAGATTTGGATGGACTTCTTGAAGCAGTAATAGGCTTTGGGTTGATGTTAATGGTCTGGCTGGACTTTTGGTGGATGTTGATAGTCGAATAGGACTTTCAGTGGGAGCTAGTATTTCTTTGAAGTACCTATCTAAAGAGGTTTGCATGCTAGACTGCCTTTTCTTTTCCCTGTATATCTCGATGTAACAGACATAATCCCTTACAAGGTTAGCATTGACTTTTGAACTTCTTTCAAAGTCCCTATCATGCTTTTCTAAAAGGGCCATGCCAATTTCAAAATGCTGGACAGCTTCTGATAGAATTTTTATGGTTAGCCCTTCAGACTCAGAGCTTGATATGTCTTCATCTTCCCTATTCTCACAAAGTGCAAGGATATCTTCATTGCTTAGAAGCTTAGAATATGACTCCAGAAGTTCAGCTACATCTTCTGGCTCAACTTCCAGTTCTAATTGCCTTGCCATCTGTACAATGTTATCCGTTACATCCGGAACAGGATTTTCAAATCCTTCAATGTCATCAAGCAACTGTGGGCATAACTTTTTCCAGTCCCCCTGCAGTGTTGTTATCTTCACATCATTCCAAGCATCTCGTATAGTCTCTATACAATCCAAGATGTTGAAGCCTTTCCAAAATTTCTTGACAACTTCTTGCCCACTTCCTTTTTCTAAGTCAATTGTTGTAATGCACTTGGTGAAGTTTCTTCTTAAATAATACAGTTTGAAAGCAGCAATGACACACCAATCCATGGATTGGAGAAATGAGGTCGTATTTGGTGGTAAGAATATCATTCAAATGTTAGGGTTCAAATCATCTAACATTCAAGGGTGTCCAGGTGCATTGTCTAGAAGGAAAATAATTTTAAATGGGATGTTATTGTCTTTACCCGCAGGGCTCTGTGCTTGGACCTCTCCTCTGGAACTGTGTGCTGGATGAATTTCTGTCCATGGATCTGGGGGGTGTCCGAGCGCAGGCATTTGCAGATGATCTCGCCTTACTCATAGCTGGAAACTCCAGGGTGCAGACTGAAACTGCAGCCAACAATGCCCTGACTGTTCTGCAACACTGGACCAAGCTACACCATCTACAAATATCACCGATCAAAACTCAGTCCATCTTGCTAAAAGGACACCTTGCCCCAACGAGACCGCCGCTAATCAAAATACAGGACAAAACCATTAAACTAATGACCGAGCTAAAATACCTGGGCATCACCCTGGACAGAAGCCTCACATTCCTACCACACCTAAAAAATCTACAGAAAAAAATGAAAACATACGCATCGACAATAAATAGAGTGGCAAGAAAAGACTGGGCACTGAAGAGGTGTACCCTTGCCCTCTTATACAAAGCTGTATTCATCCCTGCAGTGACTTATGCCTCTGGAGTCTGGTACAACAAAGCCACAACTGTGGTAAATTCTAGAAAGCTTCTCACCATCCAAAGACCAGCGCTACTCAACATGACAAGAGCTTGCCACACAGTCTCCACCCCAGCACTACAAGTGATGACAGGAGGCCTGCCCCTTGACTTAGAGGTGGTTCGAGCAGGAATGAATTTCCAGCTTGGTCAGGGCAAAAGAACCACATACAAAGAGTTCACCACAGATCCTGCAAGCAACAGAGTAAATGAAAATAAGTGGCTTCTAGCTTACCTCCATGGGATATGGCGACAACGCTGGTCCCAAACAAAAAAGGGACAAATAACAAAAAAATTCATCCCTGAGATAAATAGTCTACCCAATGCTACTGGCTTGATTTTCTCCAGGTCTTCATGTTACATAGCTGATGACAGAACATGGCACCATCAGAAGTAAACTGGCCACCTTCCAACTAGTGGGCAACCCCCTGTGTGCTTTCGTGTCCCCTGAGACCTGGGACCACATGGTGTACGAATGCTAACACTACAAGGATCTCAGATTATCACCAAGATTCAATTCAAACAGAGAAATAATGAACACCACTTTCTGGAGAGTGCCAAGACTTACAGAGCCTTCTCAGACTTTGCCAAAGCCGTATATGCTAAGCGACGGACTTTACCACAACCAACAAACCCCAACTAGGAAAGTGGCAAGATAAATGACTACAAAAGATAAATGACAACAAAATGACACAACCACACTAGGGGAAGAATGAATTGGGACCCTAAGGTCTTATCACCCCACAAGTCAAGAAAACCTAAGCTCTCCATAAAGCGACCACCTTCTGCGACAAACAGGAAAATCACAAGTTTGTGACCTCGAAACACCTAGAGAAACAGCAACCACAAACAGCTTCCTCTCAACCCAACAGTTGACTCAACAACCACAACTGACCACAAGAATTAGTGACAACCGGCGCTGCACACCTGACTTAAACCAGACATGAGACAAAAGGTAATTGATCCCAAGGAAAGGACAATCATACTTGAGCAAACACATGGATGTGACAAACTTATCAGCACCACAAGGAAAGGACAACCAAGCTATTGGAGCAAAGACCAGGACAGCAGCTGATCGCTGCCTAAGCCATACGGCGACTCAGGCTGGACACCTAGCCCAGCCTGCTTCCAACCCCTATCCATGGCAGGGAGAAGTAACTTTTCTGCACCTCCCTCACCTGCCATCTAACTTTCCTCTGGTGTGGCATGGGCATGCCACACTGCCTAGCAGGAGTCATCTTTTCTATCGACCCCATACTTCTAGTTCTAACCCCCCATTCTTCTGCGTCCCCTCCCTCCCACTATTATCTTTCATCTAGCGTATAGCCTCACACGTCTAAATTTAATAACATCAAAATTTTGCCCGACCTATTAGGCCTTTTAACACATCTCTCTAGCATTCAACCCCAACCAGCGATTTCTTAACAGCAATCCCATTAAGCATTAATATCAAATGAATGAAATTTTTTTTTTTTTTAGGTTGTTGTTGCTCACCAGGAGCATTAGCAACTAAGGCCATATTGCTCCGGGGATATGCGGTGGTCATTCCCTGACCTTTCCGCATCCTCCATAGCACTGCTGCTCCTGCCCACCTGGCTATGGAGGCACTTTTTTTTTTTTTTTTTAGGTTCTAGCCACTGAAATCCCATGAAACTAGGTGGCAGGACCTTCCAAAGCAACTTGTTGTGATATTGGACACACCCGGCTAGCCTCCATGTGGCGAGGTATGGGCAATGTCGGGCCGCACTATTATTTTTAGTTATTTTTAATTTAATCACACCAAAACAGTAAAATGCAAGTTATAAACAGTTTAATATTCACTTAAACACAGAGCATACGTAAACGAGATGCAAAGCAAAACGTGTTTGTAAACAAACTGACTACAGCGATGCCGGGTGGAAGGCCGATGTATGCGGCAGTGTCATGTTGCTAAGGTGTCAGAACTGTGAAGCAAGTGTCTCAAGTCAGGGTAAGGTGGCAATTGAAAAGTGTCATAAATACAAAGCGTCGCAAGTCATAGTATGGCTGTACTTAGATTTCAGGAAGGCTTTTGATACTGTTGCACATAAATACTGTTGACATTCAGCTTACTCAATCTATTGAAGGCTTTAAACACCTAAAATCAGATCTTTGAGCAGGTGCCTGGTTTCCAACACTGCAGTTTGCAGAACTGAAGCCGTTCTAGGTAAGAGCACCCTTTTGTTCCCTTCACCAATCTGGTTGTCCTTCTCTGCATCTCTTCTAGCAGATTTACATCCTTCTTAAAGTGAGGACTCCAGACCTGTATACAGTACTAAAGATGCACCCTAACCACGGCCTTATACAAAGGGATCATTACCTCCTTATCCCTGCTAGCAAAGTTTTTGTATATCATTCACAAACCACATGAGCCATCCTGGCAGCATGTCTGCACTGCTCAGAGAATTTCATGTCTGACTGCATAATTACCTCCAGGTCTTTTTCATCTTTTTCATTCTCCACTACCCCAAGTATAGTACTTTGCATTTTCAAAGTTAAACTTGAACTGCCATTTCTCAGCCCATCAACCCAATTTTCCTATATCTTGTAGCAGTAGCTTGCCATGATGACTGTCATTAACCATCCTGTCAACCTTTGTATCATCTGCAAACTTAGACATTAAGCCTGATATATCTTCATCAATATCATTTATAAATATTGAAAACAACAATGTACCCAGCACTGAACCCTGGGGAACTCCACTAATAACATTAGTCGACAAAGAGCAGCGCCCCTTGATAACCACTCCGTCTTCTTACACTTAACCATCCCTTAATCCATAGCAGTAACCTACCCGTAATGCCACATTGCTCCTGCCAGTTTATACAGCAGTCTGATATGTGCAACAGTATCAAAAGCCTTCCTGAGATCTAAGTATATGATGTCAAAATTATTTTTTGCAACCAGTTCCTTGGTCGCTTAATCATAGTAACCTATCAGATTGGTTAGACAAGACCACCTCTTAAAGAATCCAAGTTGTGATTGCAATATAATTGCATGCCTGTACAGACGGTCCTGCATTACTTCTTTAACCAGTGATCACATTATTTTCCCCGGAACGGATGTTAACAGGTCTGTAACTACTCCTGTCGCCTTTTGATCCTCCTTTATGAAATGGAGATATATTTGCACTTCTGTAGTCCATAGGGACCTTCACTGAATCCAAGGATGCTCTCATAATTATGACTAAAGGTTTGTTACCTCCTTTGCTGCCTCCCTTAATACAACTGGATAGATTCCATCCCTCCCAGGTGCCTTTTTATGTCCATTTTCAAAAACTGTTCTTCCACTTTTCTTTCAGTTATCAAAGTCATTTAATCCTTGCTAGAATTTGATAAATTTCTGGCATCCCTTCCCTAAAGAATTTCTCATGTGTAAATGTAGATGCAAAAATACCTATTTAATTTGTCCACAACCTGAGTAGGTTCATCAAACAGTTCAGTTAACCCTAGTCATCAAGTGGATCAATGTGATTGAAACGCTTCCTTCTACTGTTAATATAAGCATAGAAGTCTTTGCATTCTTTGGCTGAGACATCATAATCTGCCTTAGCTTGCCTAAGGCATGGAAGAACATCACAGAGCAAGTCCGAAACCCTGCGGCACCTACAGCAGCATACTGGTTGCGTGGCCAACCGCCTCCCCCAGCTGCCAGCTAAGGACCGAAGAAGAAGAAGCTTGCCTAACCTCCTTTCTGACTTGATTACAGACTAATTTATATCTACCATAGGCTTCTGTATCACCTGATAATTGACATGCATCCCATGCACTTTTCTTCTGCACCATGGGTTTCAATAGTTCATCTGACATCCATTTAGCTCTAAATGGATGTCAGATGAACAGTATTTCTTTGTTGGTTTCAAAAACCTAGTAGCTTCTTTGATTACTTCTCTGAATACTTCCCATTTGGAATTTCCTGTTGGTAACATCATCAGTTGGTCCCACTGCAAAGAATTTAAAAGTTCTCTGAGACCTCTCTAGACACCCTTATGAAAGCAAAAGCCTTTCCCTTTACCCTTGAGAGTAGTTATGTCTTTATTTAATTTGTGAGTATATGCTGTAGTTCACTATTTTTGCTAATGCCTAGAGAACTCTAGATTATACTTACTGGCAGTGCTATGTTCTGGTGATTTCTGCTCTGCCAAGTTCTTTATCCATTCTTCATTTTGAACTGTTTTAAACAGATAATAATTAATACAAATAATACACAAATAGATAAACAAAATAAGTATTTTAAAACAGGGTCTGGATGTTCAATTTTTATCCTTTCTTCTCAAAAAAATGTTTTGAATAATATACTTCAAAATATTAACATAATGCTTTTTATCATCATGGATCATCACTCATCCATACCCTGGGCTATGGGTCTCACAATATACAAATTTGCAATCTCACTTGCCAAAAGTGCATATACAACAACTTCCAAAAGTCTTTGGTGAAACCTTATATATATATGCAATGTTCCATACAGAAAATGTAAACATACAAAATTCTTAGTTTCATTCTGAGACATGAAAATCATGGGAGTGAAGCTCAAGAATTTTGTGCTTTACAGTTAACATAAATAGGTAAAACTTCACTTATTCCACCAGTTATACATACATACATTCACCAGTTTTATCAATTCAATTTTTCAATCACTTATTCAAACATTCATTTAATTCTACATTCTCTGATTCATTAATTCCAATCTCATTCAGTAATACAGTGCATTCTTTCTCACAGCATAGGAATTTTCTTAAGATCTTCTATACTGTTTTTTCTTTCTCTAAGTAAAAAAAAAAAATATATATATCCAAAAGGATACAAAAAAGTGGCCACCTCCCATTCATATCTGAATAAAACCATGTTAAGTCATGCAATACAGCTTTACATCATTTCAGAAATTTTAATAATTTTGCACATCTCATTCAAAGAAATAAAAATCATAAACCCTCCATTCATTCTGTGTAACTCATACATACATAAAGAAAATGCAAGTGCCCACATTTAAGTCCACTTATTCACTAAATGGCATTATACATTACTACCAAAAAATGAGTACCCTATATACATATAAAAAAGCAAGGGTATACTAATTTTATGGCAGATACATGTAATAAAAAGATGAAAATTTGAGACCCACAGCAAGGTTTTATATATTTATGAGCAACTTAAATTCAAAATTATAACTTATTACAATAAAAGAAGCAACATAAGACATAGATGTGAGTATTCAGATTGCATGATTAAACTAGTATAATGAATGTTTTTGATCAAGCCATTCACTTCTTCTATAAGGGTTCCCGATTCAAGCACTTATTATGAAACTGTTCACTGTTTTATTAAATTACTTTAGAAATGAGAGTACTAGTATAAAAACAGAAATTTATACATTAGGGCATGCACTAGTTTTAACCTGGCAGTAGTGGAATTTCAACATGGGGCCTTACGGATCCACCTAGTTATTTTTCTATTTCTGAAAAAAAAAAAAAAAAAAAAAATAGCTTTTCGGTTTTTTTAAAATTCAGCTTGCAGAATACCAATGCTTGGCCTTTCCTAACAAATTAAAATTCTTATTAAATGTAATTAATTATCTTTTAATGACAAATGTAAATTTAAAAATACATTTTTACACTTGCTATTTTTAAAATTCAAATTTTTTTATTAATTCCACTGGAAAAAAAATAAAACACTATAAACATAAAATATAAATATGAAACTATTAGTCACTTCCATTTTCAAATTCACAAAAATGTTAAAAGAACAAAACCTCCAACTAATATAGGCGCAAGTATTACTATGTTTTGCCAATTTTTACTTAATTCTGCAAAACAACGAATTTCACTTCCAAATTTACTCAAGTAAAAATTTATATATTTAGGAAGCTAGGCAGAGAACTTATCTCAAAGTGACAATTAACACACAACAGATGTATTAAAGGTAGGCCTAAAAAGCCCCATGCTGCCATCACCAGGTTAATATGAGAGCACATTACAAGTATTATACTGATAAGTAACACATTCTTTTAAATAATGTTATTTTTCCTAGTAATCCTAATGAAATCTATTTAATTTCTGTCAACAGACAAACAGTTTCACAAATATTCAGTTCCCAGTGCTCACAATTAATTTCTGTAATTTGTAAGAGATGATAATTAACCATTTTATCTAAAAAAGATAACTGTTTAGTAATTAGTATATATATTTTTTTAATTTCCACTATAAAAGCCTTAATAAAGTTCAATATATGGCAAAAAGCTCAAGTGGGGATATGTATAACTGACAAATAGGGTTGTCATCCCCTTTCAACAGAAATATTTTTTGATTTTCTGAAATCACTTCAAAAACAGTTAAACTCAGACTATGAAGGTGAGGGTTTTGTTTCCCCAGCTGTTGCAGGATTTCTTCTCGAACTGACAGGATGACTTGTATTTTACATAATGTAAAATCAAAACAAATGTGACAGATAGTGATATCTACATAGTTCAATAATGCTGTTAGTGCATTTGACTGAAGGGAATGAACTACCACAGTAAATTTTTGGGAAGGCAACCAATGTAGGCACTCTCAATTTTACTTTACTTTTATTTTATGGTGTAATCTAACTGGAGAATGGCATACAGCATGTATCCTATCAGAGATATAAGGTAATTTCTACTGAAGAATAATTAAACTAGAGCATTTTGTATTCAATCTCTAACTATTAACACTTTAGTTGTTGCATGAGGACAAAATCCTCCATCATGTTTAAAACCATTGCCCATTACTGGTATTTGCACCCGCAGGGATGTAGTTCTCACTACCTTCCTATCTCATCCTAATTCATAGTTTCTGCGTGATTTGAGATCAGATGTGTGTGAAAAGTCTAATGCAGAGGAAAACTGAACTGGAGGACAACAGTCATCCATACAACCACTCTTGTATAACTGACAAATATGCAGTATTTTATCCCAAACTCATTATTATTGTGATATCAGTTTCAATTCTAAAGTCCAATGTTCCTTTTTACTGTGTAATCACACAGTTATTTCATTTATGTAGATGTTTCTATGTAGAAGTAAAAGAATCAGTGTAGATGATTTTAGTGCTAAGAGTGGACTAATGAATGTACAGATTATGAAATAAATAGCAACATTAAGAAGTGGGGGGAGGTAATAGGCAGGTCAGCTACCCTGGGTGCAGACATTGAGTAAAAAGCCAAGATCACAGTCATAAGTTATAGAAAAGAGGATAGAGGGGGAAAGGCAGGCTTACTGGGGCCGTTTGTCCTAGGGCAGATGCTGGCTTCTGATACTCATAGAACTAAACAATTCTGAGAACAGAAACAATGATCTTGAAGCTGGCAGTATTGGATGTAGTGACCATGATTCTGCTACAGCCAGACATTGGAAACGGTTTTAGTGAGTTCTCCCAGTCATGATGATGATGTGTATGAAAACTGTTTGAAGTCACAAATGAATCAAAATCATTATATCCTCATTTATAAAAAAAAAAAAAAAAAAAAAAAAAATTCAATTGCAAGATCCTTAAATGGTTAAACATTTTGTAAATCTTTACTATTCTAATCAAAGTCAGTAATAACAATATTTCATAATGTAGCACTTGAACAAATATTAGCATCTTCCTAAGTTTCCTGTCTGACCCTCAAATACTACTTCTATATTCGTACCATAATAAAATGCAATGCAACTATTACTTTGGAGAATAGCGAAAATCTAAGTTAAACCCAACCTACAGAGTGAAATGTGTTTTAAATTTCTTAAAGGAATACAGATAGTTCTAAGAGACATTTTGTGGTACTTCTTATAGTGAGTATATGTGAAGTTGAATGGTAATGAGGACAGCAATTCATTGTGTGATGTGGCAATGGAAGTGCTCTGAAATAGAAGACAGATTTCATTCTACTCAGGTTAAAGTGCTTAGATTTTCACTATTTTCCATTTTGAGCATCTGAACATCATGCTACTAAATGAACAACTTAATAATTATTTTTCAAGAGAAATGTTTTTTCATAGTGTATAGCTTAATAAATATATATATATTTTTTTCCCTAATTACAGCCAGTGTTTTAGCAAGACCAGCCTTTTTTTTTTGAGTTAATTGTAGACCCCACTTCACGTTTTCTTTTTTTTTTTTCTTTATCAAAAATTTAGATAGAAACCATTTTTGCTATCTAAAAAATTAAAGAAAAATGTATAAACCAAAGCCAAAATCTGTTATTTGAAAGCTTCCTCCCAATTTTGTCCAGATCTGATTAAAACCTTAATAAATCCCATCAAATAGTTTATGTAATACATTGATACACGTTGTACAGAACAAATATATTTATTATTAGAGATATCAGAAGGTATATGAAACTTAATATTCTGTAAAATTTTAGAGTATAAAGTGTCAGCCTACAATACTCTATATAACTAGACGCGAGTGCCACCACCCAGCTGGCATTGTTTTGGCGATTACTGTCTCCATAACAGTGGATGAGTAGGCACCCTGAGTTTTACTGACAATGCACTTTTGGGTGGGCTCCACAATATAGGAGATGCTGAAAAGGTAATGAAACTTAGATTCCATAAAATTTTAGATCATAGCTTCAGGCTATAAGAATATATATAATTATGTTGCAAATAGTGCAAAGCATTAATTTATATAGATATAAGCAAACAGCATCATTATTTAGCTTCTTATATTGCAAATCCTTTAACAAGTTGTCCTACTCATTGTATGTGGCCCTGCATTGTCAAACAAAAACAGCACTTCATGCCTCAATAGCCTAGGGCTGTTTTCTGCGAAATTAAATCCCTAATTCTCTCAGAAGTATGCAATACAATGTTTGCATTCACATTATTTTTTGGCTTTTGAAATGTTGGGAGTAAATCATGATGCTTCCATTGCTCTGATGTATGTTTATATTTGTGTTGAAAGTGAAGGGTCCATAGCTCATCCTAGTTTGTTGTTGTTGTTGTTTGAAGGGTTTTAGGCCCATCAACGACTTAGATCATATTGTGCTGTTATGTGTTATGTCTGGACAAGTGTGTGTTCATGGGTCAATCTGCATGTAGTGTACACTGGAAAACCTATAATAAATCACACGGAAAACACTAATCCTCCACTTGAGATCAGCTAACTAAACCTTTGTTGAAGAGGACAAAAGATTCCACCAGTCACAGATGAGAATCGAACCCAGACCTCTCCAAACGTGTGACAATTGGCAAAACCATTATCACAAGATTCCATTTCTGATAATGTCGAGATTGAAAATTAGCCATGTTTGTATTTCTAACTAAGCTTCTCGTTTATATGATTTTTTTTCATTTTTTAATAAATTTATAAAATTTCAGGTAAGTCAAATTTATACTCAGTTGCTACTGGCAAAATCAGCTCTAGTACAAAGACTTCCATTCCATTCAATTTCATTCTTCTGTTCTGTTTAAGGTCTAAGAAAATATTCATTTCCTCATTGGAATGATGTGAAGGAATTTTAAAAAAAGGATATTGGCACAGCTTCGAAACTTAAATGTTTCTCTACTTAATCATAATTTAAAAAAAAAACAAAAAAACAGTACCCATTTTTCTTAGCACTGCTCAAAAATATAAATATTGGCAGCACTTTATTTTTAATTCTTCAGCAGAATACTGTTCAGAGGGTAAAAAAGAAAAAGGGGGGAAAAAAAAAAGAGCTGATTGATTTTGAAGAAATATGGCAACTAGTAGAAGAAATATGGCACATAGTATACTGGAGGTGATCACCCAAGTGTGAACCAAAATAAGCAGGAGGTCAAGGTATGGCGTCCACATCACACAAAAGAATGCCACCCCTCTGTGTTACCAGGCAGTAGTAGGTGGTAGATGACTCTCACTGATCAGTGCAATACCACCACTTTGCTTACTGGAGCCTTGAAGTGGTGAAACCCATGTTTAATCTCTAGAGCAAAGCTCTGGCAACTCCCCATCTTTTCCAATCATATAGTATGATTGAGGTCTTTTGAGTTTATGACGGGCATTATGGCGAGATCCAATCTTTCTTACTTTTCGAGGGTAGAGCTCTAAAACAGTTTGCAGGCTGGCTGCTAGTTAGTACACTGGACCAGTGTATTTTACAAACATCGATGAACAGTGAATCATCACAAGAAAAATTATAATTTGTTGTGAAATTTCAGCTTATTGAATGAAATCAATATTTCAAGCCTAGGTTTTTTACACTGCTTAGATCCAACAATTAAATTGTTTTCTGGAGACATCCAGTTTCTTAATTTTGATTTTAATTCCAGTGCAGCAGAAAAACTTGTATCACATAAATAGGCTGATGTGTATGTAAAGGATTCTATAAGGGGCCATATTATTCAGTTGTTTACATTCACCTTTTATTTTCTACAAGAACACTGAAACATCACCAGGTCTCATGCCTGGCTCTTCAGTACAATATTTGTTGAAAGCTAAAAAAATTGATATGCATTTCTTCTGTAACTGCTCTTTGCTTTAAAGCATTCTAACAGTTTTAAACACCAAAAACTTATTGTATCAAAAGTGCAAGGAAACTTTTCATTAGCTCCTCATGAGTGTTTTAAAAATATAAAGATTAGCACTGTAGAAGTAAAAACAAAAATTCAGTTTTTCTCAAAATTTCAGTTGTGCTGGCATACTCCCCAGGTTTCTCTTGCATATCCCTAAGAGTACACAAACCACCATTTGAGAAATACTGGTATAGGCCATTCAGTGCAAAGGGCAAATGTAGATGTACTACATATGCTATACTTTAAACATATTCAGATTAGCACCTCTTGAAAAGACTGGTAAGGTATTAGCATTAGCATTAGTAGAGGCATTTGATGCAAGAAAGCAAGCTTATCCAGCTGAGCCTTAAACTTATTTAGGCTATCAACTTCCCCGACAAGGGATGGAAGTCTGTTCCACCTACCAACCACCCGCTGGCTAAAGGCAAATTTCCGCACATCTATCCTACATCTGTCTTTCCTCAATTTGAATTTATGCCCTCTCAGGTGATTATTCTGAGCAAGAGGAAGAATTCCATCAGCATTGAGCATGCTCAAACCATTCAAGGCTTTGTACACCTCTATCAGATCACCTCGCTGGTGCCTAGTTTACAGACACTGTAATTCGCAAAACTTAAGCCTTTCTTCGTAAGAGCACCCCTTTGTCCCATTCACCAATCTTGTTGCCCTTCTCTGTACTCGTTCCAGCAGCTCTACATCCTTCTTGAAATGAGGCCTCCAGGCCTGTATACAGTACTCTAGGTGTGGCCTGACCATTGCCTTATACAAGGGAATAATCACCTCCTTATCCCTGCTAGAAAAATTCCTATATATCATTGACAATACACCATGAGCTACTTTTGCAGCCTGTCTGCACTGCTCAGAGAACTTCATATCTGCCTGCACAATTACCCCCAGGTCCTTTTCATTCTCCACCACTGTCAGTGTAGTACCGCAGAGTTGATACGTTGCTCTGGGGTTACTGTTTCCCATATGTAGTACTTTACATTTGTCAATGTTAAACTTCATTTGCCACCTCGAAGCCCATCTGCTCAACCTTTCCAAATCCTGTTGCAGCAGCACAGTGTCAGTAGTGTCCTTGACAACCCTGCCAACCTTCGTATCATCTGCAAACTTGGACATTAAGCCCGATATACCATCATCAATATCATTTATAAATACAGAAAACAATAAAGGACCCAATACTGAACCCTGAGGGGACTCCACTAATAACATTAGTCCACGATGAGCAGTGTCCATTGATTACCACTCTCTGTCTTCTCCCCCTCAACCACCCCTTTATCCATAGCAGCAATTTGCCTCCAATGCCACACTGCTCCAATTTGTGCAGCAGTCTTCCATGTGCAACAGTATCAAAAGCCTTTCTAAGATCCAAGTATATAATATCAAAGTTATTCCCTGCATCCAGTTCTTTTGTGACTGCATCATAGTATCCAATCAAATTGGTCAGGCAAGACTTCCCCTTAACAAAACCATGCTGTGTCCTAGCTATAACTGAAGTCTTGTCTAGATGATCCTGCAGTGCTTCTTTAACCAGTGCCTCCATTAATTTTCCGGGAACAGAAGTTAAACTCACAGGTCTATAATTACTTGTGTCAGCCTTTGATCCCCCTTTGTGAATTGGGGTCACATTTGCACATCTCCAGTCCATGGGTACCTCCCCTGAGTCCAAGGAAGCTCTCATAATTATGGCTAAGGATTTGCTTACTTCCTTTGCTGCCTCCTTTAATATAACTGGATAGATCCCATCCACCCCAGGTGCCTTTCTTGTGTTTATCTTCAACAATTTCTCCTCCACTTTGCTCTCAGTTACTACAAGATTCTCTAGCTTACTGCTAGAGTTGAATACACCTCTGGCATTCCCCTCGCTGAATAACTCCTCATGTGTGAATGTCGATGCAAAATATTCATTTAGTTTGTTAGCTTCCTGAGCAGGGTCATCAACACTTGACCCATCGATATCAAGTGGACCAATCTGATTCATCCCCTTCCTTCTAGAGTTTACATAAGTAAAGAACTCTTTGCTGTTTTTCTTCGCATCCCTTGCTAATGATCTCTCGTAATCTGCCTTCGCCTGCCTAACCTCCTTTGTAACTTTGTTACAGATCAACTTGTATCTATCATAGGCGTTTGTGTCACGTGTTAATTTGTATGTATCCCATGCATTTTTCTTCTCTGCCATATGCCTCATTAGTTCATCTGACATCCATTTAGGCCTAAACCTTGAACAATATTTCTTAGTTGGTATGTAAAGCCTAGTAGCTTCCAAGATAAGTTCCAAGATAAGCTTCCAAGGGCAAATGTAGATGTACTACATATGCTATACTTTAAACATATTCAGATTAGTACCTCTTGAAAAGACTGGTAAGGTATCAGAGCCTACTCTTTGTCCTTGATGACAGCTATGCTCTTTCTGGGAATACATTTGACAAATTTATGGTAGTAGGAAACTGATATGTTGCCCCTTCACTTCCAAGTAGTTGTTATTTTTGATTTGAGTGTTCTTGGTTCCAGAGCTACTATGGCTAAATTGTGTGTAGAGGGTTTTATACGGCAATTCTGTTCATGTTTATATTTTGTTGGGAATGATTTCCAAGTGTCACAGGGTGTCTATAACTTACTGCAGAGATATTTTATTTCATATTTGATTATAGAAGTTTATTTCCTTGAGGAACTGAAAAACATCTGCTATATTGCTCTGTGGTACTACACTGACAGTGGTAGAGAATGAAAGGGACTTGGGGGTGGTTGTGCAGGCAGATATGAAGTTCTCTGAGCAGTGCAGACGGGCTGCAAGAGTAGCTCATGGAGTATTGTCAATGATATACAGGAATTTTTCCAGCAGGGATAAGGAGGTGATTATTCCATTGTATAAGGCGATGGTCAGGCCACACCTAGAGTACTGTATACAGGTCTGGAGGCCTCATTTCAAGAAGGATGTAGAGCTGCTGGAACGAGTACAGAGAAGGGCAACAAGATTAGTGAATGGAACAAAGGGGTGCTCTTACGAAGAAAGGCTTAAGTTTTGCAAATTACAGTGTCTGGAGACTAGGCACCAGCGAGGTGATCTGATAGAGGTGTATAAAGCCTTGAATGGTTTAAGTATGCTCAATGCTGATGGGATTCTTCCTCTAGCTCAGAAAAATCACCTGAGAGGGCATAAATTCAAATTGAGGAAAGACAGATGTAGGATAGACGTGCGGAAATTTGCCTTTAGCCAGCGGGTGGTTGGTTGGTGGAACAGACTTCCATCCCTTGTGGTGGAGGTTGATAGCCTAAATAAGTTTAAGGCTCAGCTGGACAGGTATTTTGAACGAACAGAGGGGTGAAGTGGATGTGGGTTTTTTTTTTTTTTTTTTTTTGGCTGATGCTGCATAAGCTTGCTTTCTTGCATCAAATGCCTCTACTAATGCTAATGCTAATATTTTTCCTGTCTTCCAATATAGTTTTGAGAGTGAGGGAGTGATGCTTGGTTATTAACTGTTTAAAGCAGTTTCGGTGTTTGGTTGCAAAAGCTGGACAAGTAATTAGTACATGTTCTACTGTTTGTTGTGTGTGGCAGGTAGGATATATATAGGAGGGTCCTGTTGTTGTTTGTTGTTTGGTTTTTAGGAGCATTAGCAAGGCCATATTGCTCCGGGATATGCGGTGGTCATTCCCTAACCTTTCCGCATCCTCCGTATTTGGTGGTGACGGGCTCGAAACCCAGTCTAATCAAGAAGCGTGTGCTACGCACTGCTGCTCCTTCCCACCTGGCTACGGAGGCACCTAGGAGGGTCCTCTCCTCGCAAGAGATGACAGCGGCTGAAATGAGTATGTCCTATTCTTAACATTGTATCACTTCGTCATGCCTGTTTTGTGTATGCTGTATTTCCATGGTTGGAGTAAACTTTTAATTTGGTGCAATTTGTTATTGGTTAGAACTTGCCATTGCTGCTGCCAGTGATGTGTCCTGCTGTAATGAATAACTTGTTTGTAATCTGAGAAAGGAATGTATTCAGGTGCAGATATGTTGCTGTTGGCTTCTTTAGCAGCTTTGCCTGCTTGTTCATTGCATATATTCCGACATGACTTAGCAAAGTCTAATGTTATGACCTTGTTCAATGAGCTTTGATACTCGGCAATGGATTTGTTGCTGAAGTGGATGTTTATTAGAACTGACATTTTGTATAGCTATCATGGAGCTAAGGGAGTCTGTGAAAATGATGCTGTTCTCAGAGCTTGAAATTTTCAATCTGATTTAAGGCTAACATAATGGCTTGCAGTACTGCAGTATAAATGCTGCAATCTTTTGAGAGTCATTGGGCCAATGTGATATCTGAAGAATAAACTGCTGCTCCCACTTGAGATTCAGTTTTTGAGGCATCTGTATATAGGATGCAATGATCTAAAAATTGTGACTTGTAAGCAGCATGTAGCAGATGTTGATAGTTTATATGAGGGAGAGCTTGCTTGCTCCAGAACTGGAAGGAGAAGTCGCATGTAGGCTGTTTGATTATCCATGGTGGTGTATACTGCTTCTTCAGTGGAGTAATAAAATCTGTGGTACTACACTGACAGTGGTAGAGAATGAAAGGGACTTGGGGGTGCAGGTTTATTGATTCTTTGTTGTTGTTAATAATGTTGTTCCCATTCTGATGTAAAAAGAGTTTTCTGTAGGAGTGACCTGGTAGAGATTTTATTTTAGCTCCATAAGAAAGTAATTGATTATGTCTTCTAATTTGTAAAGGAGGTTCTTGGGCCTCAGCATACAGGCTCGGCACAGGAGAGGTACAGAAAGCTCCAAGAGCTATTCAAAGCGCACAGTGACATACTGGGTCGAGTCATCGCAGGGCACTAGGTCTTGCCAAGTCATAGATTAGGGAACCATAGTCTAACTTAGACCGAACGAGTAGGTGATATAAATGGAGTAGTATCATTGCTACCAAAAATCCTGACAGCCAGATTCCCAAATGCCAAAATCCCGACTGTATTTAAAAAAACCAAGTTGGAGTCTATATCTCAGAAACAATTTTTGCAATAAAAAATGTTTTTCATGTAATCAAAACGGTCACTAAAATCATTACGCAAAAATTGTAATGATTTTACATTTGAACACATGGAACATGTACATTGCAGTTATGCAAACAGTATATGATAATACTAATATTTTATGCCATATTAATGAATAAAAACACACACACACACATATATATATATATACTATCAGTTCACAAAAACCAGATTACTGGCAGTAATTGCAGTTTAACTATATCAAAATCACACATTAAAATTTGCAAAAAATCATACAAATTATAATCAAACGTTTAAGTATTATAATAATCTTAACAATAACACTTAAAATAATCTTAATTATTACAATAAGAAAATGGGATATTTTTTCCTATTACTCCTTTCAAAATATCCTGACAGCGCCCATGGTCATGCCTAATGAACTTGTCAAAAAATTCTTGAAAGTGCAGCTAATAACAAATACCTGTATAATTACAGTTTTAGTTATGCTAATGATATTTATGAAGCGGCTGCCAAAATACATTACTCTAATATTCATATTCTGAAAGTTTCTTATTTCAAGTTTTTTTATCTTTAGCATTTCAATGCTATACCTATAATTATTGCTCAAACACTTTATACAAATACCAAAATTCGACTTGAAAAATTACCAATTAAATGAAATATAATAAAGTAAAATTAATTAAGTCGTTTTTATTTGCTGATTGTATTTTAAAACTGTTTGTTTCTGTAACAGAAAACATGTTCTTCAAATTGAGAGAGGTATTTGTTGTTAAAATTTTTCTTATTTTTTTATATTCTTTCTACAAAATTAATCTAAGGTAAATTTTTACTTACTAATTTTACTAACAAATATATAGAATTATATTTTTATATTTTTACAATATAGTAGATACTGTCAGGATTATGGGCCAGACCCAGAGTAGTATTGTTCTATCTGCTCCCCAGGATATGGCAGATAGGACTTTTAAGATTAGTATTAGTTGTGGCATATGATGCAAGAAAGCAAGCTTATACAGCATCAGCCAAAAAAAAAAAAACAAACAAACTGCACACCCTCTTCCCATTTCACCCATCCGGTCACTCCAAATGTTTGTCTAGATCAGCCTTAAATTTATTTCAGCTATCAACTTCCACAACAGCAGATGCAAGTTTGTTCCAGCAATCAACTACTCACTGACTAAAGGCAAACTTACACACATCAATTCAAGGCCTTATACACCTCAATCAGATCACCTCACATGTGCCTAGTCTCCAGCCGCTGCAATTTGCAGAACTTAAGCCTCTCTTAGTAAGAGGATCCCTTTCATTCCACTCACCAATCTTGTTGCCCTTCTCTGCACTCATTCTAGCAACTCTACATCCTTTCTAAAATGAGGCCTCCAGACCTCTATACAGTAATCAAGGTGTGGCCTGACCATCGCCTTATACAAGGGGATAATCACCTCCTTGTCTCTGATATTCATTTTCTTCAGACAGTGGACTCTTATGTGACTGATATGCTCTAAAAACGTAAATTTTTTTGTCAAAAACAAGTCCTAAGAAACGGACACTATTTTTAACTGGGATTATCTGTTCTTTCGCCCTGAGTTCTGGATCCGGGTGGAGATTCCTTTTTCTACAGAAATGTATATATGTGGTCTTTTGTACTGAAATTCTATATCCATTTCTTTCAGTCCATTTTATGACTTTGTTTATAGCTACTTATAATTGTCGTTCTATTGTCCTCATATGCTGAGTCAAGTAGTTAGATACATAATCAAAGAGAAGTGTTTTGAATGTGTGCTACTACCAGGCCAATTCTGCAATGCTGTTCTTCTCAAACCAGTGAATACATGTCACCTGGTTTAAAGAGATTGATTGGCATGATGGTAGATGCAGAATTTATTATCACAGAATGAGGAAGTTCTATGAAAATATCCAAAATATAAATGTATAACATAACCATGAGAGCTGTATGTACTATGATTGATGGTTTCACTACAATCTATTGGTAGCAGTTTCAAGCATCACTCTTTCAAAGTTCTTGTTGGGACAATGCACTATATTCAGGAAGTATTTAATATTTTTGTTTCTAAGAACCTTATTTTCAATTTCAGTAACTCATTTCAATGGGTTAAGAAGAGAGAATTGAAGGTTACTAGATCTTACCTTAAATTAATAAAATCTGAAAATGCAAACATTTAAAGTGGACTGACTGAAAAAAATAAAGTACAATAAAAAAACGAAGTAACCTTTGAATTAATGACAATGCTTAACAACCCAAAAATGAAAGTTATTTAATCTGAATTGATGTAAATTTGTTCATTTTGTCATCTTGTTATATGTACTGCGCATTTATCAGCCTGAAGAATGCGTAAATCAAATTTTTACACTAGAAGACTTCATTAGAATATTTCACTTCACATTTCTTCATGCTATGTTAGGTTTACGAGTTGCACCCAGAGCACACTGACTTTACCTGTGGTACATATTATATATATAGCAAATTAATTTTTATTATACAAATAAATGTCAATCTAAAATTGAAAATATTCTGTAATACACTTTTACTTTGGATCTTATTTAGTTTTCTAAATAAGACAAGCAAAACAAAAAGTTTATTCTTTTAGTTGACGTGCTTCTTTCATGCTGACCATGTACCAATTAGTTCACAGTTTTCCAAAGTGAGTGCCACATGAAGCCGTGAGAGCTATTACTTATTCTCACCAAGGAATTATTATGGAAAAAAAAACACCGAAACACCCTTACACTTAACACTGAATATAAAACGGTTCATGTTTGCAAGTGGTCAGTCTGTGCAACCATCCAAAACCAAATAGTTTACATGTAGCTGCTAAGAGGGAAATGATTTGTTTCGAATCACAAAGAATGACTTGTGATATTGATCTTTTTATAGTGGTAATTTAGGTATTAAGATGTTTTAGTACGAGAAAGGGTACAAAAGTAATGCTTCCAATTTTTTCCTCAGAAAATTTAATTCCTGCAATTATGCCTTTTACATCAATTATTCCTTAATCATTAATAAACACGCTATTATTTTTCCACAAAGGCACCATCACTTTTTATGCATTTCTGAGTCAGATGCTGTATTCTAATCCTGTAAAAGTTCTTACTGCTCAAGAGGGTTTTGCGACCACTGCGCTTGAGCTGGTCATTGGAAGATGCAAGATCTTGGCTATGAGAGGGATAAGGAAGAACAGTGCACTCCAGTTTTGCAATGGCTTCCAGCGTGCAGACTAGTGTGGGGTTGTGCATTGTCATGGAGAAAAACCTCATTAAGGTCTGGTCGAAATCTATGGATGTGTGCTTTCAACTTTTTCAATGTTTCCACATATTAATCTGAGTTTATTATGGTGCCATGCTCCAAGAAGTCCACAAGCAAGACCCTATCTTTGTCCAAAATACTGTTGCCATGATTTTACCGACAGAAGTCTAACTTTTGAACTTCTTCCTGCACAGTGAATTTTGATGGTGCTACTCCATTGACAGTGATAAGAAATCTATAGGTAAAAAGAGATCCAAAGAAGGAAAAATCAGTCAAGAAACACTTGTCATGATGAACCGAAGCCGACAAATGAAGAGCAAGAAAAACACAGACAGGGAGAAAATTGAGTATACCGAGTTACGCAAAGCCACTAGAAAGAGACTCAGAGAGGATATAAGAAAATTTAACAGAAGAAAAGTAGAACAAGCATTAAGGAAAAACAAAAGATTTAAATCAGCAGTCATGAGCAGTAATACAAAAAGACAAATGATACTGAAACTGAAGAATAGTGATGGTGTACTTATGAATAGGAGCGAAGGCATAATTCAAATAGCAGAAGACTACTATAAAGAGTTATACAATGAGCAAGGGAACGATTCCAGCAGTGGGGAAGATGGATCGCAAATTAGTAACACATACAACATACCTGATATCCTTCCTGGTGAGGTAGAACACGCGTTGAAGAAAATGAAGAATCAGAAAGCTCCGGGGGGAAGATGAAGTTACTGTAGAGTTGTTAAAATTGGGAGGAAGAGACATGACACAAAAACTGGCAAGACTCTTCCCAAAATCCATTAGAAAAGGTGTGGTGCCTAAGGAGTGGAATAATGCAATCATAGTTTTGTTGCATAAGAAAGGAGATAAATCAGAAATTGGAAATTACAGGCCAATTAGCTTATTATCCCACATCTACAAGTTGTTCACAACGGTCATTACAAACAGATTATAAAGAATATTTGATGAGAATCAACCGAAAGAGCAAGCTGGCTTTAGGACAGGATTCTCAACTATGGATCACCTTCACATAACGTCACAGCTAATGGAGAAAGCAAACAAATATAAAACATTATTATGCCTGGGCATTTGTGGATTATGAAAAGGCATTTGACTCCATACAGCATAAGGCAATGTTTTGGGCACTGGAAAGACAAGGCATACATATATTATGATTTTGAAGAAAATATAAGAGAATTCTACCTACTTTATTAGCCTAGACAAAGACAGTAGGAAATTTAAAATTGAGAAAGGAGTTCGACAAGGAGACACAATATCTCTGAAGCTGTTTACTGCTGCCCTTGAGGAAGCTTTCAGAAGATTAGACTGGTTGCAGAAAGGAGTAAATGTGAATGGAGAGTACCTAAACCATTTACGATTTGCAGATGACATTGTAGTCATAAGCCATGATCCCAAAGAATTAGAGGAAAATCTTAATCAGTTATGCACAGTTAGTAATGATTTTGGACTAAAGATGAATATGGCTAAAACAAAAGTAATGATGACCAAGTATGCCACAGAAAGGGACATAATGATTGAAGGAGCAGTAATGGAAAAGATGAAGTTATATACTTATCTGGGTCAAGTTATTAGCTGTAATAATGAAAAATGGCTGTAAGTCAAGAGAAGAATAAATTTTGGATGGATAGCATTCAGGAAATATGGTCACATACTGAGGAGCAATATCCCAATTTGTCTGAAACATAAAACAATGAACCAATGTATACTACCCACACCATGACTTATGGAAGTGAAACTTGGGCACTCACCAAAAGAATGGAAGAGAAACTGAGAACTACACAGCGAAGAATGGAACGAATTATACTGGGAATCAGACTGTTAGATAAGAAGAGAAACACATGGATTAGGCAGCAAACTCAAGTAAAGGATATTCTTATCAAAACTAAAGAACTAAAATGGTCTTGGGCAGGACACATAGCTTGAAGACATGATGACAAATGGACTAAGAGAATAACAGAATGGTAACCAAGAGGAGCTAGAAGAAAACCTGGAAGACAATGACGGAGATGGATAGATGAAATTCATGAGTGTGTGGGTAGTAAATGGATGGCCACTGCACAAAACAGAAAGAACTGGAAAGTTGCAGGAGAGGCCTTCATCCTGCAGTGGATTGAAAATGGCTGATGATGATGACTCCATTGACTGTCTCTTCGTTTCAGGGTCATAGTGATGGACCCAGATTTTGTCACCTGTAACTATGCGTGGAAGGAAAATCTCTCCTTCACTCTCGTAGCACTGGGGAAGTTCTACACAGATGACTTTTCGGGCTTCTTTGTACTCACGTGTCAACATTTACAGGACCCATCAGGTGCAAACCTTGTTGTAGCCTATTTCCTTTATGATGGTTATCACAGTAGGTTTCCTTATAACTACTGCATTGCACAGTTTGCATGTTATGATGTGGTGGTCCCCTTTGATCAGTGCGTCGATCTGGCTCTTGCTTTGACGCAACTGGCTAGCAGTTTTGGGGCTGGTCGATAATGTCACTTCCCCCACTCTTAAAGTATCTTACCCAACGTCTAACTGTACTCACATCTACAGTATTGTTACCATAAACATTTTTGAGACATGTGGATTTTGAAAGGCGTCACTTCTTCCTTAGTAAGAAATTCAATCACTACTCTTTGCTTGATATGTATATCTGTAACATCCACCAGTTTGAACTATCTGTGATCTGTGTGCTGCACTGTGATGAGTGCAGCACACAGATTACAGATTACAGACCAATCACAGCACCACTCAGTATGGTGAAACTAGAGAGTTGTAGCGATGATTCAGTGACACACAAAATGAATGAGTGCCACATTTGAGAGCAAAAAAAAATTAGGAGGAATTACTTTCATACCAGTCCACGTATATTGTCCAATTTGTTTATAGTGCAGTTGAAGTTTCCTGGATAACAAATTCAGTTGTTTAAATTTATTTATTCAATGAGCACTTTTTCTTCATTCAATTAATTGATTAAATTGCTAACACTCACTGAGTGGACGTGTAACTGAGCTAACAAAGTTTTACATTAATGTGTTGTTCTCAGTGGCATTTATACAAAAAAGCTGTCATAAAGTGAAAGCCCCTTTCCTCCAAAAAAGAGAGAAATTTCTGAAAAGGTAAACAGAAAAAGGTTGACTAAAAATAAAGGACAGATGCAACAAAAATCAAAGAAAAGGAGTGCACAAATCTAATACAGCTTATTTATCTTAACAATTAGTAGTAGTATTTACGTAAAATTCACAACAAAAAGTCATTAGCATTAGTTGAGGCATATGATGGAAGAAAGCAAGCTTATGCAAAATCAGCAAAAAAAAAAAAAAAAAAAAAAGTCACCTCCCAATTCATCCATTCATTCACTCCAAATGTCTGTCTAGCTCAGTTTTAAATTATTCAAGCTATCAACTTCCACAACAAGAGACGGAAGTCTGTTCCAACAATCAACTATCCACTGGCTAAAGGGAAATTACTGCACAAATATTCTACAACTGTCTTTCCTCATTTGAATCTATGCTCCCTCAGGTTCATAATCTGTGAAAGAGGAAGAATCCCATCAGCATTGAGCTTGCTCAACCTGTTCAAGGCCTTATACACCTCAATCAGATCACCTCACAGGTGCCTAGTCTCCAGGCACTACAATTTGCAGAACTTAAGTCTCTCTTGGTAAGAGCACCCCTTTGTTCCCCTCACTAATCTCGTTGCCCTACTCTGTACTCGTTCTAGCAATTCTACATCCTTCCTAAAATGAAGCCTCCAGACTGGTATGCGGCACTCAAGGTGTGGCCTGAACGCTGCCTTGTACAACAGGTAATCACCTCCTTGTCCTATCAAAATTTCTATATATTATCGCCAACACTCCATGACTTGCTCTGGCAGCCCGTCTGCCTTGCTCAGCAAACTTCATATATGACTGCACAATTACCCCCACAAGTTCTTTTTCATTCTCCACTTCCCCAAGTGCAGTACCACACAGTTAGTATGTTTCTCTTGGGTTACTGCTACTCATATGCAATACTTTGCATATGCCAATGTTAAACTTCAGTCGCCACTTCTCAGCCCATTTGCCTAACTTATCTACATACTGTTGCAGTAGCATAGTGTCTTTACCGTCATTAATAACCCTGCCAACCTTTGCATCATCTACAAACTTAGACATTAAACCTGATATATCTTCAATATCATTGATGAATACACAAAAGTACAAATTTGTCAAGTTCATCTATTTTTCCTTGTGAATAGTACAGTTAAAAGGAGTAAAAACAAATTCTTATCACAAAATAAACATGAATATAAAAATAACAGACAATGAATTAGGGCAGAATGAAAAACAAAGAATGCAGCAAATATTGTTGTTTGTTATTTGGTTTTTAGGAGCATTAGCAACTAAGGCCATATTGCTCAGGGATGTGGTCATTCCTTGACCTTTCCGCATCCTCCGTATTTGGTGGTGACGGGCTCGAACCCTGGTCTAATCAAGAAGCGTGTGTTACGCACTGCTGCTCCTTCCCACCTGGTTATGGAGGCGCCGCAGCAAATATTATTAATTAAAATCAGAAATAATTATAGTAAACAGATATAGTTACACAAATAGACAGCAATGAAAAATGTAATGCATTACTGATGACAAAAGAGTAGCTTATATTCTACATATTTCCACATATTTAACTACATTGGATAAGAAACACAATTCACCATGTATTAAATTAAGATTTATTGAATTTAGAGGTCTAAATGGGCAGTATATAATTTTTTTTTAATTTTTAAATTAAAATTTTCATGGCTTAACAAAATACTTTAATGACTTCAAAACTGTCTGTGCTGTTAAAAAATTTTAAAAAAATTATATACTGCCCTTAAAAACTTGAGGACATGTGCCTAGGGTCAACCAAGATCTTTCTGGCTAGCCAAATAATTATATAAAACAATCAGAAACATAATGAGAATAGTGATGAAGTGAAAAAAAAATAGTAATGAAGAATCTGTTGTTGAATAGGGTGTTCTATTAGAACATGTAAATGCATCCTTACAGTCAAATGATGAAATCCTCACAAGGAGACTGTGAATTGAGGTAGGTCTGACAGCCGAGAAATCAGGACAGTGTAGTAGCACACACTCTTTAGTGGACTATGGTTCAAGCCTGTGATTGTTAAATACAATTAACAATTATATTCTTGATTTACTATAAACTCCTCTGACCTCGTGGTCATATCAGAGTATAAACAAGAACAATTCAATCACTATTGCTCCTGGCCCTGCTGCTGTGATGAGCATGTACTAGTAAAAATTATTTATTTTAAGATCCCAATGCTAAAATAGGAGAAATTACATCAGCTATAAAGACAAATGTGATATTAATTTAGTAAATCAGAAATAGCTACTCAGTTAAAATAAAAATTTTATGAAACAAAAGACAACAGCTGAAAAGTTAAAAATCCTGACTGCATTGCCAAAAAGTTAGTGTTTATATAAAAACTAGAGAATGATTTCAAAATTTCAAACTAGACAGCTAGAAGGGCAAAACTGCTTTTCAGGAAAAAAGAAATTTTGTCCTCTCCAAATCCCAAAGAAGACATTAAAATAAGAGAATGTTGACTTGGTGCAAGGATTTTATTGTTCTGGTGATGTGAAAAAATCAATGATGAGAAAGAAAGATTATGCATCAACAAAATTTAATGCACCAAAGAAGATGTTCAAAAGATATATATATATTAAATAATTTGTGAAAAATATACACAGTTTAAAAACAGATACCCAAATAATCTAATAATTTCAGTGAAATAAAATAAAGAATTTAGTTGTAATGTCAAAATTAGAAGATAAGTTATTAAAATTTTGTAGGGTTCTGTAGTGAAAGGCCATTTTTATCAGTTTCTCCAAAAATCATATTCTTGTTGGTGCTAGTGGTAAACAGTGTTTGCATTTGCACCACTCATCAAAATTATGTTTTAGGATGTATGCTATTGCCACTAACTACATAGGCAAAAATCAGTACAAAACTGCAACATTTCAACTGCAATGCCACAGCTTGTGACATATTGGATCAGTGCCTGAAGTCAATGGTGTCTATAAAATAGAAAACTGTAACATAAAAAATGCTTCATAACATTACTGCTGTTATACTGGAAATGTTACTAAGTAGAAAACCATAACATTTTGGCATGCAGGGTTCGGTGTTTCCTCTCAAATGCAAATAAAGGTTTTGGGGTTAGTGAAATATAATGATTATATTTCAATAAGAGCTTTGAAATAATTTTAAAAATTTTAGCATACAGTTTCAAATTAAATCATTTCAGTTGTGCTAAGTTGTATCTTTCAGTAAAAATGAAACAACACACACACACAATCCATAGGATATAAAGATGAATAAGAAAAGGATGTGCATACAAAGCTGGATGCCTGCAGTTTTATGTGAAATTGTAGTGTTAATTTGAGTAAATTACTGTCAATTTACTCAGAAAATGCTGCTCTATTTTTTTTTATTTTAGTTAAATTTTTGAAATGTGGGAATAAAATCATATCCTCCTATGTACATACACTTCACCCACCAATTCCTCTGGAAATTTTTCTGGAAAAAAAAAAAAAAAAAAAAAAATATATATATATATATATATATATATGTGTGTGTGTTTCAAAAATAACTAAATAAAAAAATATATAGACGTATGGGTGAAAATTAAAAATTTATGCATGTGTACACGCACGCACGCGCAGAGTGTGTGTGTGTGTGTGTGTGTGTGTGTGTGTGTATATCTTCAATTTTGTATTTTTTTATTTTATTTATCATTCATTTGATCTTTTTCATTTTCACTTTTGCTTATATTAAGGATACCCTTAATGAACTTGGCATTCTCTGTTCACAATCCTATATATAAAAATGGGCTTTCACTACAGAACACCACAAAACTTGAATAACTTATCTTCTAATTTTGACATTGCAACTAAATTCTTTATTTTATTTAACTGAAATTATTAGATTATTTGAGGATGGATAGGACATTATTTTTTTAATATACCCACTATCTATCACACCCACATGAAGTTCACAATTTACTTTATCAATATCTATTTTATCAGCTAAAATTTTTTTCCCCATACATTGTTGATTATGGATGAAACTTAGTGGTTGGCTATTTTTATGATATTTTTGTATAAGCTGATTGTACAGAGGGTACCACTTTCTCTTTGAATCCAAATTATGTTACAGGTCATTACTCTCATACTGGTGATAGATGCTGCAATTTACAGAACTTAAGCCTTTCTTGATAAAAAAAAAAAAAAAAAAAAGTGCAGCCATTATCAACCCACTGCAGGATGGAAGCCTCCTCAACAATTCATGCATACTAGCACTAGATGCTGCAATTTACAGAACTTAAGCCTTTCTTGATCAACGTACCCTTTTGTGCCCCGGAATAATCTTGCTGCACATCTCTACATTTTATTGACGACATTTCTAACATTACTATATAAACAATTAAGACTTACTGTTCTTGTATATTTAACAACCCTAACACAACCCTTGAAGTTTTTCAGGCTCGCTTCCTTGGCATTAGCTACCCGCTCACTTGAAACGTTTCTGCCCCCAGAACATCTAGATAATATGTCCAGTTGGGGTAATAGATAAGAACTCTTGAGGTATGTGCAAGAGTTACTTTGACCAATATTATCAGCCCCTAACTAGCAGTTTCCCTGAACCTTTAAGGTATCCTCAATAATACTGGCAAAAACTTTAGCACCACCTTTGTTTAAGTTTTACAAAAACTTTAGCACCACCTTTGTTTAGATGACTCTCATCAACCGGTGAAATACCACCACTTTGCTTATTGGAGGCTTGAAGTGGTGGAACCCATGTTTAGTCTCTAGAGCTAAGTTCCGGCCAACCCTTCCCTATCTCTTCCATCATGCAGTATGATTGATGATTTTTGAGGTTATGATGACTGTTGTGGCGAGATCCAATATTCCTTACATTTCGAGGGTACAGCTCTAAAACGGTGTTTGCAGGCCGGCCGCTAGTTAGTACACCGGACCGAACCGATTGGTAACTCTCTAGGAGGCTTCCGGATCAGCTAGTGTATAATCTTGCTACCTCTACTCTGCCAGATAGTGACTGGAGGGAGTCCGAGTAGTGTGTATGCGGGAAGCATTGTTGAGGCCACGTTATGTCAAGGATCTGGGTATATTCTTACCACATGTACGCCATATCCAAAAATTTCATTACTTCATATAGCATGTCCCACCCACTTTTTCTTACTATTGAATACACCATGAATTGTCAAAATAATAGAGCAAGCTTATCTGCGAAAAGATCTAAACCTCCCAAGGACTTCCTAATCCATTTCACAAATATACGTGGTCTTAATTCCAATCTCAACGATGTCCATTTCCACTTGCAGTCTTCCAAACCCCATGTACTTTTTCTGACTGAATCTCAGTTATCAGCTGATTCAACTACTTCTCATCTCAGATGTCCAAATTATTTGCTGTATGATTCCTTTCGCCTCAAAGGTGGTACTTGTGCATATGTCCGTTCTGATATTCCCTGTCAGAGACTTGGCAATTTGGAATCTCCTCTCTTTGATCTTCTCTGGCTTAAAATCTCTCTACCTCATTGTGTCAAATTCATCTGTTGTCTCTACCGTTCTCCCAACTCCACTAATCACTTGGAGCTCTTTGACTTCCTCTCTTTGCAACTTGACTTTCTGCAGTCTAACTTTCCTAACAGTGAGGTAATTTTCCTTGGTGATTTTAACGTTCACAACTCCAGCTGGCTTCCATTTTCTAGTCACACCGACCCAGCAGGTCGAGATGCTGAGGCTTTTGCAATTACTAATGACCTAGCACAGATTGTTCATTTACCTACAAGAATACCGGACAATCCTAATCATACAGCCAATACGCTTGATCTTTTTCTCACAAACAACCCTTCTAAGTACAAGGTCGAAGTGAGAGGTCCTTTAGGCACTTCAGATCACAACTTGGTGATTGTCTCTTCTCCAATGGAACCTTTATCTCATGGCTATTCCCAACCTCATATTGTTTGGCATTACAAGAATGCAAAATGGGATGACCTGCGAGACTTCTTTTCTTCTTTTCCTGGGTCTGATTACTGTTTCAAAACTTCTGATGTCAACGTTTGCTCAGATCGTGTCAGTGAAATTATTCTTGCAGGAATGGAATCCTTTATCCCACACTCCACTTTAAAATCTCGTCCTTTATCTAAACCTTAGTTTTCCAATAAATGTGCTAAGGCTGTCCAAGAGAAGAATGTTGCATATCGTAATTGGCTTGTTTCTAATTCTTCAGTTTCATTTTCTGCCTACACCAAAGCTCGCAACAATTGCAAAGCAGTTATTAATCAGTCCAAACTAGAGTTTGAACAGGCTAAGAGTAGAAAACTTGCTTCTTGCCCTAATGGTAGCCGAGCATTCTGGTCTCTTGCCAAAGCTATTGGCCGCAACTTTTGCCCATCTCTGCTCCCACCTCTGTCCAAACCAGATGGTTCTGTTGTCACTTCAGCCAAGGATAAAGCTGACCTGCTAGCATCCCATTTTTCTTCCAGCTCATGTATTAATGATCTTGGTAAAAGACCTCCCACCATTCCTAACACGCTCCATTCAATGCCCCCTGTGGTCTTCCGTCAAAAGGATATCAGAAGGATTTTGATGAATCTTGATGCTAAGAAAGCTCCAGGTCCTGATGGTATTTCTCCACTTGTTCTAAAAACTTGTGCTCCTGAACTTAATCCTATTCTTTGCCGCCTTTTTTCACTTTCTTATTCCAAAGGTGTTTTTCCTTCTGCTTGGAAATTTGCTCATATCCAGCCAGTTCCTAAAAAGGGTGACAAATCCCTCCCATCCAATTATCGTCCCATTGCAATTACTTCTACTCTTTCTAAAGTAATGGAGAAATCAATTAACCACCAACTCTTAAACTACCTAGAAAACTTCCGTCTGATCAACGATCGCCAGTATGGATTCCGTCAGTGTCGATCCACTGGTGATATTCTGGCTTATGTTACCCATTTATGGACTAATTCAATGGAAAGGTTCGGTGAAACAGAAGTAGTTGCTCTTGACATCTCAAAGGCTTTTGATCGTGTTTGGCATAAAGGTCTTCTAAATAAGCTTCCATCTTATGGTTTGCCAACTGTTTTTAGTAATTGGTTATCCAGTTTTCTCTCTGATCGCTCACTGAGGGTGATGGTAGATGGCTCTCTATCTTCTAACTTCTCCACTAATGCCGGTGTCCCCCAAGGTTCAGTTCTTTCCCCCACTCTTTTCCTCTTGTATATCAATGACCTTCTTCCATTGACTGGAAATCCTATCCATAGTTTTGCCGATGATAGCACACTGCATTCAACTTTCCATTTTGAGAAACCTTGTCCTGCTCAATCAGCTTCAAGTTCTCGAAAATCTGCTGCCAATTCCTTAAATGCCGATCTTCAGGTAATTCTCCAGTGGGGCAAAGACAACTTAGTTGATTTCAACCCTTCTAAAACTCAGTCTTGTCTTATATCTCGCAAAAAGGATTCTTCTGCTCCTATGCTTATCTTTAGTGACACTCCGATTTCTAGGCAAAATGATATATCTCTTTTGGGGATTACCCTGACTTCTAATCTCTCTTGGCACAAGCACATTACAAATATTGCTTCCTCTGCATCTAAAAAACTTGGTTTTCTCTTTCGCTCTCGGCGTTACTTTTCTTCCAAACAGCTGCTCACTCTGTATAAATCGCAAATCCGTCCTGCCATGGAATATTGTTCCCACATCTGGGGTGGTGCCACCAAAACCTCTCTCAGGCTTCTTGATTCCATTCAGAAGAGGGCAGTTAGGTTAATTAATGATTCATCTCTAACAGAGTCTCTCCACTCGCTTTCTCATAGACGTACTGTTTCTGCTGCATGCCTCTTCTACAGATACTTCCATGGGCACTCTTCTTCTGAATTGGCTTCTATAATTCCCGCTCTCTCTTTCAAAACAGTCCGAACACGTGCCGCCACCAGCCAACATCCATTTACTGTCCAACTTCAAACCCACAGAACCAACTTTTCATCTTCCTCATTTGTTGTTGTTATTTGTTATTTGGTTTTTTTAGGGGCATTAGCAACTAAAGCCATATTGCTCCGGGATATGCGGTGGTCATTCCCTGACCTTTCCGCATCCTCCGTATTTGGTGGTCACTGGCTCGAACCCCGGTCTAATCAAGAAGCGTGTGCTATGCACTGCTGCTCCTTCCCACCTGGCTACGGAGGCGCCTTCTTCCTCATTTATTCATTCAACTGCCGTTTTCTGGAACAACCTTCCTTCATACGTATTTCCTGAAAATTACAATCTACAGAAGTTCAAGTCCAATGTCAACAAATATCTTCTTTCATCTTCTCAACCTCCAACCCAAGCACGGTACTAAGTACTATAGGTTCTAATACCTCTCGTGTTTGGGGTTCTCATAAAAAAAAAAAAAAAAAAAAAAAGTGTATCCCATCTCTATAAAACAAATTCCTTCTACCTATAAGTGTGGGCCATGCTGATAGAAATTTCCTCCCCTAAAGCCTTGCAGAGTCCTTTGAGTCTTGAGTTAATCCACAAGGCTTTTAACATATAATCCCTCCTATGGTGTCTGGGCAGAATTGCAGACACATTATGCAAGGGTCCAATCTGATTTGATTTCTTTTTTGTACTTACATATATGAAAATATATGAAAAATTCCCTGTCCCCATTTTTTGCTCTCTTAGCCAGTGACGACTTGTATTCTGTCTTTGCCAACTCAATCTTTTCTGTGGTAATATTACTGATCAACTTTTAAATGTTATAGCCTCCAATATTTTTTATTGCTCTGTAACTTTCCCATGCCATCTTTATGTGTGCTATATTCATGTGACTATTGCTTTAAAGATATTCTATACTTCTAATGTATTTTCCCTCTCTTTGCTATCTACCCAGTTGATAGAAACCATGCAGTGTTGTCATAGTCCCCTTTCCTGGAATTAAAACCTCCACCTTTACCTTTAACAACTGCAGAACCTCTTTCTTCATCTTCCAACTAAGAACTGTCTTATGTTCTAGGATATCACCTGGTTCGTGAGTAATGAACAGGTCTAGAATACCATACCTCTAGTATTTTCTCTAACAAATAATAATCATCATCTATTTTTAGAAAGGTTACTGTTAAATGCTGTTAAACTTTAGCATTAGCATTAGTAGAGGCATATGATGCAAGAAAGCAAGCTTATTCAGCATCAGCCAAAAAAAAAAAAAAAAAAAAACAACCACTACTCCCATTTCACCCCTCAATTCGTTCGAAATACCTGTCCAGCTGAGCCTTAAATTTGTTTAGGCTATCAACTTCAACAACAAGCGATGGAAGTCTATTCCACAAACCAACTGCCCGCTGGCTAAAGGCGAATTTCCGCACATCTATCCGACATCCGTCCTTCCTCAATTTGAATTTATGCCCTCTCAGGTGATTATTCTGAGCAAGAGGAAGAATCCCATCGGCATTGAGCATGCTCAAGCCATTCAAAGCCTTGTACACCTCTATCAGATCACCTCGGCGATGCCTAGTCTCCAGGCTCTGTAATTTGCAAAACTTAAGCCTTTCTTCATAAGAGCAACCCTTTGTTCCATTCACTAATCTTGTTGCCCTTCTCTGTACTCGTTCCAGCAGCTCTCCATCCTTCTTGAAATGAGGCCTCCAGACCTGTATACAGTACTCAAGGTGTGGCCTGACCAATGCCTTATACAAGGGAATAATCACATCCCTGTCCCTGCTAGAAAAATTCCTGTATATCATTGACAAGACACCATGAGCTACTCTTGCAGCTCGTCTGCACTGCTCAGAGAACTTCATATCTGCCTGCACAATTACCCCCAGGTCCTTTTCATTCTCTACCACTGTCAGCGTAGTACCACAGAGTTGATACGTTGATCTGGGGTTACTGTTTCCCATATGTAGTACTTTACATTTGTCAATGTTAAACTTCATTTGCCACCTCTCAGCCCATCTGCTCAACCTTTCCAGATCCTGTTGCAGCAGCATAGTATCAGTAGTGTCCTTAACAACCCTGCCAACCTTTGTATCGTCTGCAAACTTGGACATTAAGCCTGATACACCATCATCAATATCATTTATAAATACAGAAAACAACAATGGACCCAACACTGAACCCTGAGGAACTCCACTAATAACATTAGTCCACGTTGAGCAGTGTCCATTGATTACCACTCTCTGTCTTCTGCCACTCAACCATCCCTTTATCCATAGCAGCAATTTGCCTCGAATGCCACACTTCTCCAATTTGTGCAGCAGTCTTCCATGCGCAACAGTATCAAAAGCCTTTCTAAGATCCAAATATATAATATCAAAGTTATTCCCTGCATCCAGTTCTTTTGTGACTACATCATAGTATCCAATCAAATTGGTCAGACAAGACCTGCCCTTAACAAACCCATGCTGTGTCTGAGCTATAACTGAATTCTTGTCCAGATGATCCTGCAGTGCTTCTTTAACCAGTGCCTCCATTAATTTTCCTGGAACCGAAGTTAAACTAACAGGTCTATAATTACTTGTGTCAGCCTTTGATCCTCCTTTGTGAATTGGGGTTACATTTGCACATCTCCAGTCCATGGGTACCTCCCCTGAGTCCAATGAAGCTCTCATAATTATGGCTAGGGGTTTGCTTACTTCCTTTGCTGCCTCCTTTAATATAACTGGATAGATCCCATCCACCCCGGGTGCCTTTTTTATGTTTATCCTCAACAATTTCTCCTCCACTTTCCTCTCAGTTATTAGAAAATCATCTAGCTCACTGCCAATGTTTACGTCACCTACGACATTCCCCTTCCTGAATAACTCCTCATGTGTGAATGTAGATGCAAAATACTCGTTTAGATTGTTAGCCACCTGAGCTGGATCCTCAACTGTTGAACCATCAACAGCCAGTGGACCAATCTGATTCATCCCTTTCCTTCTTGAGTTTAAATAGGTAAAGAACTCTTTTCTGTTTTTCTTTGCATCCTTTGCCAAGGATTTCTCATAATCTGCCTTTGCCTGCCTAATCTCCTTTGTGACTTGGTTACAGACCAACTTATATCTATCATAGGCTTCCACGTCACCCATTAATTTGTATGTATCCCATGCATTTTTCTTCTCTGCCATATGTCTCATTAGTTCATCTGACAACCATTTAGGCCTGAACCATTTAGTCAGACTTCGGTGAAGCCTTGTGTTCAAACATTATTGTTTTGGTTTTTTAGGTGCATCAGTAAATTAGGCCATATTTTACCACCACTGTGTATTATGTCTGTAGACATTCTGTTCACAGCTTGATTTGCAGGACTGTTCCTATAGTTAAATACCACTGTGTGTAAATTTAAAAATGCATGCTTTTATCACCAAAAGTTTATCACATGAGGCTTGCTATGTGCAAGTTGATCAAACAATCCCTGCTCTTTGAATGGCCCTGATGATTTACATGTGGTAAGGGTTGAAAAGCCGAAAATATTTCACAGGGGGAACCCTGTGAAATATCCTACTCCTGTCTGAGATTGGCTAACTACAGCCTAACTGAAGAAGCCTTTAGAAATTATTCCGGTCTATGATGGGACTTAAACATAGACCTTTCCAAATGAGTAGCAAATGGCAAACCACTATGCTGCCACAGAGGATGCGAAATGTATGACAATGGTTCTTTAAAAGTATGAGGTGGAAGGTGGTTTTTCTTTTAATTTAATTTAAATTATTTTGTATTTTTACCATTGTACAATATGGTAAAAATACAAAATATGGTACAATATGGTTACTCTTTTTTTAATGAAAGAAATACCATATCACTTCATGAATAAAGTTATGTTAGCCCCCAGCCGTCCATTATGTACAGCATACAAACTCCAGCAATGCTAAGATATTGCAAGGATTCCAAGGATGGTGGATTTTGGAGGATCGACTATTTCATTTTCTTTATATCCTTTGCTATGCACAGTAAATTAGTAATTTCATTGTTGTGTGTACTTTGATTGAAATAAAATATATACAGGGTGTCTCAAAAATATTGGTACAAACGTTTAGGGGAGGTAGGTAACATCTAAAGGAATGTGAATCACATAGGAACCCATAACCGGAAACGTCACCGTAAGTCGGTACATGGTGCTGTTCATCAGTTCGCGAGAGGGAAAATTTCTGGTTTATTCATTCAAGCAGTAGTCGCCGCACGAAGAGCATGCATCGATATACGAACTGTGAGCTGGCAGACATGCACCTAGTGTATGGATTAGCAGAGTGCAATGGACGAGCCGCTCAACGAATTTATGGAGAACGCTTCCCAGACAGAAATGTACCAGACCACCGTTTGTTTGCACGTGTGCATCAAAATTTGTGCGATTATGGGTCATTTAGAGGTAACAGGAGTAGTGCGGGCAGACTGCATTCGACGCGAACTCCCACCATGGAAGAAAGTGTGTTGAATGCCGTCCAGAATAATCCTACTACCAGCACACGCGCCGTTGCCTCTGCCTTAGGAGTGTCTCGTTGCAGTGTACCGTGTGTCTGGCACGACGATTCCTTACACCCCTTTCATCCCCAAAGGGTTCAGTTACTGCTCCCCCAAGATCATCCTACACGTGTGGCTTTTGTGCAGTGGTTTCTCCAAGAAAGTGTTCAAGATTGAATTTTGCAGCCTATGTTTTGGTCACGGATGAGGCTTATTTCACTCGAGAAGGCTTATTCAATCAGCACAATGCTCATGTGTGGGCTCACAACAACCCACACGGTGTGCGCCCCCATGCGGCACAACATCGCTTTGCAATAAATGTGTCGGCAGGTATGGTCGGTGACTGCTTAGTCGGCCCATACCTGTTACCATCCCGCACGAACTCCGCTAAATATCGGATCTTTCTTGAACAAGTTCTACCAGGGTTATTTGACGATGTTCCAGCAAATGTGAGATGCAACATTTGGTTTCAACATGATGGGGGCACCTGCCCATTATGGAAGATGTGTTCATGACCATTTGAACAGGCGTTTTGGGTGTCGATGGCTTGGCCGTGGTGGACCCATTGCCTGGCTCCCACGCTCACCTGATTTATCGAGCCTTGATTTCTTTCTGTGGAGGGACCCTCAAATCTATCGTGTATGAATCGCCTGTGGAGACGGAAATGGATCTCGTGGCGAGGCTGCTACTGTCAAAGAAACTCCAGGTGTGTCCGACCATGTCCACCAATCCATGCTGCGTCAGTGTCACACATGCATCGCGTCTCATGGTGGAACCTACGAGCATCTGTTGTAACATTATGAAATGCATCCATCTCGTACTCCATTGTTAATATTATGTCAAATAAATGTTTGCCACTAATTACTGTCTTGTGTCATTTCTGCTTCTTGTGCCTCTGCTACTATTTTCCCGTGACGTTTCCGGTTATGGGTTCCTATGTGATTCACATTCCTTTAGATGTTACCTACCTCCTCTAAACGTTTGTACCAATATTTTTGAGACACCCTGTATATCCAGCTGGAGGTACAGGCCAAGTTATTTGTCTGATTTTAATCTTTGTAATTATTTTTTTATGGTGCAATTCAACAAATGGGACTGAAATCCGAAGTGCTAGTCAAAGTGTGGTCCGCAACGATTCATCTGTTAATGGTCTGCGATGATTTGTATTTTACAAAAGTATCAGTCCATGACGGATTGGAAATAAAAGAAACTGGTCCTTCCCCACAGACAGCTTGAGAAGCACTACTATAGAGTATCAATTAGTAGACTCTGGTTATAGTTTGTGGGTGGGGGAGACCATAACTACTGCTGTTGAGGTTTAATATCACCATGGCTGTTAGGTCCATTTGCACTTGTCACTATGCTCTACTAGATACAGGAGTTAACATAGCTTAGACAAGCTGATGCATAAACAGCTGAAATGATTAAATAAATGTTTTAATATTAGAAAAGTAAAAATTTCAGTGAGGTTAGCTTCATCTCCAACAATGTAAATTGTCACAGGTTCCTTTAAAATTTTAGAATAAGAAAGTTGAATCTCTCTATCTTTCTAATAATGTTGGCACTCAATAAAGTGCTAACTGAAGAGGCCTTTAGGCACCTTCAATTCTGGCTTCATTAGGTCATAATATATCTGATACAAAACGATTTTAATGATATACAAAGATATCTGAATGGGAGATACAGGTCTAAAACTGTGGGTAATATTTGATCTGAATGAGCTTATTATTTGTATGACTTATGCCATATTTGTTTGCAATACAGGAACTCCCTGACTTACGTAAAATACTTGACTTACGGAAATTCGACTTTATGTAAGTTTTTGCCGGCCGGTGCGAATTTAAAAAAAATCGTTGAAACGTATTTTGCATCCCATAGGAATAAATGAAGGCATTGTGAAAATATTGTAATGTGAAACCATAAGACATTGTTTTTTTTTTTTTTTTTTTGTAATTCGTTCCAAGTCCTTGGAAGTTGAAAATATCTTCTAAAAGGTCATATTTATAATGGAAATTGTATTATCCTTTCATCATTATCATATGTTCTCCCGTTATAAGAATCAATTTTGAATGCCTTTGTGATATTTTTCTAAAGGACGTTTCTGGAGGTCATTACCATAAAACAATAAAAACAATTTGCACTTTCCGGTTTATTGGGCTTTTCTGTTAGCACAATCTATTATAAACAGGTAGTAAACTCGATCTTATTGCATTTGCGATAATCTGATAACTGGAATTCTGTGAGTTTTTATGTTACGGTGTTATGGTGAAATGGGTTCCCCTTCACTGAACTCTTCAATCATATAAAAATAAAATTTTCAGAAACTTCTCTTCATTCCAATTTATTTATTGCAATGATGAAGGGAAAGCAACCAACGGAAAGTGCAAGTGGTGGTAGTGCCAGGAAATGGAACAAAATTGATTTAGAAATGAAGATGAAAATGATTTAAGAAGTACGAAGCAGGACAAAGTTTGTCATCTATTGCAAGGGAATTAGGTCTCGCTGCTTCAAAAGTGAATACTATTTTAAAGGACAGTGCACATATAAGAGAACATGTTAAAAGATCAACGCACTTAAGATCAAAATTTGATCACAAAACAGTGTTCAGTTGCTGTATCAAAGATGGAACAGCTATTAATAATATGGATGGAAAATCAGATTCAGAAGCAAGTGCCCCTGAGTCTAACGACCATTCAAGCAAAAGCAAGAAGTATTTATGAAGATATTAAGGATAAGTATGGCGAACCCCGGCAAGTTCGTGGCAAGCAATGGGGGGTTTAATAGGTTCAAGCATCGCGCTGGTTTCCAAAACATTAAAGTCGCCAGTGCCGATTCTGCAGCTGCAGAGAAATTTTGTGATGTGTTGGAAAAAATTATTGATGAAGGCGGCTATTCAATGCAGCAAAATTTTAACGTTTATGAGACTGCTCTGTATTGGAAAAAAGTGCCGGATTGAACATACATTGCAAAAGAGGAAAATACAATGCCAAGTTTCAAGGCTTCAAAAGACAGGGCCACACTCTTTCTTGGGGCTAATGCAGCGGGAGTTTTACAGATTAAAACCACTGCTTGTGTACTATTCTGGAAATCCTCGTGCATTTAAGGGCATCAATAAAGCCACCCTACCCGTACATTTCCGATCGAACCCGAGAGCATGGATAACAATATCTCTCTTTGAGGATTGGTTTAAACACTGCTTCAGTCCTCAGGTTGAAAAATATTGTAAAGACAATGACGTCCCTTTCAAGATTTTGCTTCTATTAGATAATGCTCCTGGACATCCTACACATCTAGATGATTTCAATTTGAATGTGAGAGTCATATTTCTACCACCAAACACAACTTCACTCATCCAACCTACGGATCAGGGTGTTATTTTGAATTTAAAAGCATACTATTTACGCACAAAATTTGTTCAGGCATTGTCTGCAGTAGACGATGAAAATAATTTTACATTAAGAGACTTTTGGAAATCTTACAATATTTACCACGCCATTTTAAACATTAATAAGGCCTGGGCGGAAATTACTAAAAGTTTTTTAAATGGCACATGGAAGAAAATACGAACATGGCACGAAAAATGCTTCGAAAGATTTGAAAAAGACAAATCATATGAAGAGGTTACATTATAAGATTATAAAAATTGCAGAGCTACTTCAGTTGGAGGTTGATGCCAAAGACGTGGAGGAGTTAACAGAGGAAGAAGAGAAGGAATTATCTAACGAAGCACTTATTGACTTGAAGGCAGCAATATTGAAAGAAGAAAATGCTGACGAAGCTCAAGATAAACCAAATGAGGAACCGAGAAGCTTCATCACCAGAGAGATGGCAATGGCATTTAGTCAAATTTCATCGGCAATGGCGAGGTTTAAGAAGATGGATCCTGATAGCTAACAATTCTTAAAAGTTAACAGAGGAATGAATGATATGCTTGATTGCTACAAAGAAATGTACAATGAAAAGAAAAAAAGCCACCATCCAGTCATCCATTAATATGTTCTTTCGTAAGGTTGAGCGGCCGACCCCTTCTAAATCTCCACAACCCTCAACCTCTGCAGCTGCTTACTTATCAGCTGAAGAAGTCGATTCTGGCAATGATGCTCGAAAGGTAAAACTTACTTATGCCTGTCTTCTCTATTTTTTTCATAATTTTTCCTGCGCATGAGATAAAAAATTTAATACAATAAATAATTCTATTTACATGTTTGAACATTTCATTTTGATTCAATGAATTCAGCAAGCACAGTTGCGAGTGCTGCACAAGAATGGGAGAAATTCCTACTTATGTAGCATACCACGGAATGCAACCCTTACATAAGTCGGGGAGTTCCTGTATATGTAAAATTTGTATAGAAACTATTGGTGACTAGTATTGAAATACTTATCAAGTACCCACTGGATTTTTAACAGTTTGATCAGATGTCCATTCCCAAAGATCCCAGAATGTGTTGGGATCCAGTTTTAGTTTCTGCTGACTTCCCTAATTTGTCATGACTGAGATTTGACTGGACTCAGGATAGGAAATCTAGGGGATCCATTGTTCAATGCATTAATTGCACTTCAGAATCAGTATAAGTTACATGTTTTGAAGAAGAAACAGATTTCAATTAGTGTACATTTCTGCACTAAAACTGCTGAAATAAATTGGAAGATAAGTTTACGCCATTAATATCAAGTAATATCTGGTAAGATAGCTGATGTACTATGAAGTAATAAGGTTCTGAATTATCAAAATATGCAAAAAATGTGCATAATTCTCCGAAGGTGCCCTGAATGTAATTCTTGTAAATGCTGGAAATATTTAAATGATCAGGGAGTTATTTTCCTCACTGACAAAAATAATTATTACACACTGGTTTGCAAATAGGAAATCCATGAGAATAAACATTATCAGTAACCTTTTGGATTTTGAAATATTCAGCTCATAAAGCTGAATATTTCAGCTTTATGCCTTATCAAGTAATCTAAAGTCAGCTTGCTAATTGCTTTGGGTTTGCTTCCATCATAAATTTCGTACTATGCTTCAAAAAGGAATTTCCAAGCAGGGTGAGTAGGAAGACTGTAGTTTGGCAGCACGCACAAGTAAAAGTAATAGTACTTTTTTCTAAGGTACAATGTGGATTCATGTTCATCTATGTGCAGGTTATGGAATGGAGATAATTTATAAAAGCACCAAGAGGAATTCTGAGGGCATTATGCTGGACTGGATTTAGTCAATTAAGTAAGCTCTCCCTAGCAGGAATGTTAACAAGGATACCACAGTCAAGACAAGATCTCATCAATGCTCTGTAAGGATGGAACTAAGTAATTCTATCTGCATTCCAAATCATGGCACTGCTGTTTTTCTATGGAAAATAGTAAACATTGTAGTTTTCAATACTGAAAATATTTCCATATGAATAAAAACTTCAGAGTGTTTTTTTTTTTTTTTTTTTTTTTGGAATTACACATTGAAACTATGAAGAAATAAGCACAATAAAAATGATGCATCATTTTTCATTTCTAATATATATTCAAGTAGTAATTTAAGTATATGCAATTCTGCACTAAAATTTCTATTCAATTGGAAGATAGGCAAAAAATGGAAACATCCAACAAGACAGCTACAGCACTAACTTTCACAGATTTTGAACTCTCAGTGTAATTTGCTAGAAATGTGCATCAATATGAAGATGCACTGAAATGAAAATTTTTAGTTTATCCAAAGAATTGGTAACCAACAAAATAATATTTGGAATAAAAAACAGGCAATCTTCTTCCCTGTATTAAATGGGCAATAATTATGCTATCTATTCTGTTTCCAATTCCAAATTAAACAAACAACAAAAAAAACCAAAAAACCATGCAAACAGAGTTACATACACCATAAGCACATTAAAGATGAAAGAGTAGAAATATTGAATGAATAAGTTTGTTTACTATGGTGGCATGTTATATGATATTGTTATAATCTATTGTGGAATCAGAAAAAAATATAATTGATAGACTTAAATAATCAATATCATTGTTCAATAAACAATGCAACCTGTAAATAGCAAAGATGTAATTGCAGATGAAATAGTACTCTATGCGTGGTAAAGTAATTCCAAAAAATAATTGCTTTCTTACACAACCCACTGCAAAACATTACTAAGTAAATAAATACAGCTGATAAAATTAAAAGTAAAGATTCGTATGTATTTAAAAATTTAATTTTTAATAATTAATAAAGTTTAGTCAGCACCTTATCTACTATATTCTAAAAATAGTGTAGTCTAAATGGGTTAAATTATGAATATTTTCCCAGTGGATACAGAAGTACTGGATTCTGCATATACTAATATTTTCATTCAGCACACGTGTACAAATGAAATATGGGGAACTGCATCTTGAAAGATTATTAGTAAACAAGGACACATACTCTTTGAATGAACATATACACTGAACTTCTTAAATATGTTTTATACTGATTTTCTACTGCAGCATAACAGAGACAGACATAAATCACTAACCTGAAGAAACACTGAAAAGTCATCTATACAAAATAACAACAGTCCTTCTCAAACTATGAAACCAATCTCCTAAATAAAAACTTTCATGAGCCATTCTAAATTCAAAACAATAGAAATTAATTGTGGATATCTGTGAAAAACAAGACTGAATTCCAGCTCTCTCCCCACCTTAGTCACTTTTAACAGATGATTAATAGTTCGTGGCATTAGTGAACCACTTGAATCTCAGTGGAATCATGTAAACACTATAATTCACAGAATAATTGGTCAAGTAATGCTAATTCAGTCTTTGGATTCAGTCTGTTAAACTTTTGGTCATGCCTCTGGTAAGATTTTTTTTTTTCAATCTAAGGTTAGTAATTATGTTAGATAATCATAATGCTATTCAATCCATTTATAAGTTTTTTACCAGAACAAACATACAGGTCAAGTCAAGAAGAATGGTTTTCTATTTTACTATTTTTATTTGTGTTTACAAAGCTGTGATTAAGTATGATTAGTAATAATTATTTAATGCAACCAAATTACCAAACAGAGTATCTTGTATTTCAAAAAGTTGTATTCTAGTAATCTTCACTTAATTATGATTACCCTCATCAATTTTGAAACATCGTACACAATTTATGCACCTGAATACTCATATCTATTCATATCTAAGCATCTGAATACTCATATCTATTTATTTATATACATACATATTATATAATTTTGTCACTTAACTAAAGAATAAGTTATTTTTCTTCCTTAATTAAGGTAACATGCATTTACCACTAAGATAAAAAAAAGATTTTGATATATTTTAGCGTTTTTAGAAAAAAAGCAAAAAATGTTTAATTGCTGAAACAACAAAAACTGTATTGCCAGCAGAAGATAAAAAAAAAAAAAAAAAGAAAAAAAAAAAAGGTCATGGAAGAAAAATTAAACCTGGTTTGATGCTGATGTGCAGAGAAGGTCGAGTGCGAGGAGTGACACGTTATTATGCCACTCTCCAATGAACCTTAGTCCAAATTCTGACGCCTCACCAATTCTTATGGGTGAGACATTCCGGAATTGTTCAGTCTCTAAGCCTGGAAACTAAGAAAAAACAAAAAGGTTGTCAAGTTTAACAACCCGCCCAACTTTAGTGAAGGATGGCCACACAGACTATAATAATTAAACTAAAATTTTGGCTGCAGTTCTTTTACATCAGTGTTCCATAAAATACTGCAGGTATAACATATTCAACTAGCATTCCATCTAGACATTTTATAAACCATTCAACACAATCAAGTAAATGCACTCAGATTCACATGTCATCATCCCTCTAACATTCACAATTCTGTTATTGAATTCCCGATCACACTTCCATATACTTGTACATGCACTACACGCCATAATTAAACCAGTCAATAAACCATTTTGCACTGCACAATCCTCATAACTTTTGTAGCATACACATATATATACACACACAATTATCTGAACATTCAATTCACAAAACAAATTCCAGATTATTTTAAGAAGAAAATTCAACTGATTTTAACAATACCTAATTTAAATCTCTTTCCATCAACAACTGATTTTTTTTTTTTTTTTTTAATTAAGGGTTTCCATTATGTGTGACTATATTGCTATCTCATGCTTAATTCACCTTTTATTATTATTTTTTTTAAACTTTATAAAAATGATATTTTAGCCTTATGTTCCTTGACTTGGACATTGCATACAGGCAACAGTAATTGAAAAGGGGTTCCAATTTTATAATATTACATTAACATTAAGAGACATTAATGCCATATTATTTAAGGTATTGGTCTAATATTAAAAAAAAAAAAAAAGGATAGGTATGATATAAGATATTGCCATTTCTTCCTAAAGATAGAATCAAGCATATTCTATAGTTCTCATTAAAAGTTGTTTTATAACAATTAAAATGTGACAGAAATAGAAATACTATTATAATGAACAATGTCAATCTCTGATATTTAAATATATATTGCACACCTGCAAGAAAAGTGCCAGAAATTGTAATTTTTGAGTTAGGTATGATAATGGAAAAAAAAGATACAGCTATATCAACAAAGTGAAATAAGCAGTGTTAAAAATTTTTGAAGTATGTGAGCAATATTTGTGCTGTTTACCAAATCAGTGCTCAATTTTTCCATCCTGTTTTTTTTTTTTTATTTTGTCCTAGTTCCACACAGCATTGCACATGCATATGGATGCCTGACATAGCTGAGTGGTCAGGAGTGTGAGTGCAGTAATACATGCTCTTTGAATGATCGGGGTTCAAGCCTGTGATTGCTAAATACAATTAACATTTGTATTAATTGATTTATAGTTAACTCCACTGACCTGGTGGTCATGCCGGAGTATAAACAAGAACATTTTATAAATGCAAAAATGTAGCTGCACTATAAATTATGGATATTTGCCCATAAATTTTTAATTAAAAACACCACACAAAATGTAGGTGACAATGCAGATTCTATTATTGAAAAAGACATGCAGAAAAATGTGCAGAAATTGCTGAAATCCTGACCAACTCATGTGCCTTCAAGGTACATAAATTGATGACATGACGCTTATAAGAGCTGCAAATGTATAAGATATTGTTTGATTACAGTCATTTTGCTGCAAAGCAAGGGTACTGCGTCAGATAACGCTTCTATTGCATTAGACAGTAATTGCAAGGTATTGAATCAGCCGTTTCTATAAATATGGCATTGGAAGGGTATACACGCTTATTAGTATCCTGTTTTGCGGAGATGTATGCATGGCTTATAATCCACAAATACTTGGCATTTGTGGATTATGAAAAGGCATTTGACTCCATACAGCACCACACCACCCAACAATAAAGTCACCCAATCCTTCGCCGCTTTGAAACCTGGCATGTTTTTTTCTTCTTTCAATACGAAACTTCTTTTAGGCATTCGTATCCACAAAAGTCCTGTTTCATCTATGTTATAAACTTGTTGAGAAGTATAACACACAATACCCCTCTTCAATAATTTTAACAAGTTCATTTTTAAAAGTTTCGGCTCCTTGATCTGCACTTGCGGCTTCTCCCTAGATTTTAAATGTAAATCTATTCAACCAGCCCTTAGCAGTTTTAAATGGTTCCACATTTTTTTTTTTTTTTTTTAGGTGAGTTTTCTTCAGATCATCATATTGGCTAATCTCTCTCTCTCTCTCTCTTTTTTTTTTTTTAATAATATTTAACTTAACTGAATTCTGCATTGGATATTATCTTCAATAAAATTAGCTAACGTCTTTCCATTTTAATCCTAATAGCCGGCCTAGTCCTAGTTGCTTGCAGTGGAACAGCTATCTTTCCCGCTGCTAAAATTAATTCTTTATTTTTTTATAATTGTTCTTACAGTTAAACTTGCAAGTCCTAAATTATGGCACACATCTGCTTGTCGTCGACGGGAATCGATTCGCTTCAAAACGTCTAATTTAATTTTCAAATTCAGTCTTTTTCTTACATTTATAGTCTTCGTACTGTGCCCAGACGTTGCTTTTTCATTCTTATCGGCCATTATTAACTCTTCGAAAATGTAACTGCGTTGGTTGCATTAATTACGATACAATGTTCAAGTAAGCTGTCTGTTACGCACGATGTCTAATACTATACTGAGCGATGACTAGACTTCGGATAAATGCATACAGTGCAAATATTACAAGCAATATACTTGATCATTTTTTAAAATGTTGATCTCGGAACACGTAACAAGTGACTGTACTGCAATTAAATTAGCGCGCAAGAAAATTCACTGAGTGTGGGAAAAGTTCTCAAGTCGGCATGGGAAACGTTTTAATGCTGTTTTGCTATTCATTTTCAAGCTATCAACTCCATCAAATGAAACGATTTCGTTAAATATGCCAAAAATGCAATCTGTAAAAGAGCGTTATAGTGATCTGCGTTATAGTCAGATACGGGTTATAATATAAGAACAGCGTTAAAGCGAACTGCGTTATAATGGGGGCCTACTATATATATAAGGCTATATATATAAGAAATTACGGGTGGTACTAATATAATAATTTTAATAACAGTGATACAGTTTTCTGCCAGTTCAACCATATTTCTTGAATGTACTGACTTTGGCCATACATTTTTCCAACACACATTTAATGTTGACGTTTTATTTCTTTGAGCGATAAAGCTATGATAAAGCCGATACAGTTCATAACTGAAAAATGTTTCCATGCCTCGGTTGGTTGTTGTTGGGTTTTTTGGCACAAAAGCAACTTTGGCCATATTTGGCCTATCTATTATGTTTAGTGACAAGGACGTTTATATTTCTTAAATATGATTTATATCTGGTCAAAATATCCTATTAATTTTAAATAAGTAAATATATTTTCAATGTTGGAGTTATCGCCTAGGATTTGTGATAAGGTCAGAGAATCTTGGAAATTTATAGGGAGATGGAAGGCTGATTGTCGCACCATGTGGACATTCTATAAGGAAATGTTTTACAGTGAGTTGACAAGAAAAGTGAAGGCATTCTGGAGGATTTGCTTTGGTGAGTAAATAATAGTGCGTAAGATGTGCAAGTCCAATGCGTAGTCTGGATATAATGACTTCTTCTTGCAAAGACTTGATTTCCACGGCTGTAGTTCATGTTTTTTTTGAAACAGTTATTGTTTGATTCATTTTGCCACATTTGTGACCACTGATTGTGGAGAAACTGTTTTATGATAGGTCTGTAATCGATATATGGAACTTTGACAGCCTTTGGTTTGTGTTTGTAGGATTCTTTGCTGCTCTATCAGGTCTTTCATTACCTTCAATGCCTGTATGTCCTGGGATCCAACAGAATTTTACTTGCCTCATTTTGCTTTTAAGTTTCACAAGGTGAGCTTGTATCTGATAGAGAATGGGATGTGATGGAGTCTGTCTTTGTTGGAGAGCATGTATTGCACTCAATGAATCTGTGTATATGAGATGTTTTAGAAGAGGGGAAGAAACTACGTATTTTAAGGCCATTTGTAGGGCGAATAGTTCAGCAGAATAGCTACTGCATTGGTTTGGAAGTTGTTGTGAGAGAACAGTGTGTGGAAAGACCACTGCAGCACCAACTTTGGTGTCTGTTTTAGAGCCATCTGTATATATATATATATATATATATGAAGGTATTCTGAGAACTGTGATGCGTGGGCTGCATGCTTTCCATGCCTCCATCACTTAAATAGATTTGGAATTAATTTTTTCCAGAATCTATTGTAACGATTTTCTGATGTAATTGTTGTTGTTATTTGGTTTTTAGGAGCATTAGCAACTAAGGCCATATTGCTCCGGGGGATATGCGATGGTCATTACCTGACCTTTCCGCATCCTCCGTATTTGGTGGTCACGGGCTCGAACCCTGGTCTAATCAAGAAGCGTGTGCTACGCACTGCCGCTCCTGCCCACCTGGCTACAGAGGCGCCCTTCTGATGTAATGAGTTTTAAAGGTAGATATAATGCCTTGATCTAATGGCTGAATTAAAGAAGTTGTAATAGGTGGTAGGAACATTACTTCTACGTTTGGATGATTTAAATCTTTTGGATGGCCTGGCACATAATCCAAAGTAATAAAACTTTGAAAATTTTCCACAAGTTCAATAGCACAGAACATAACATGGGGATTATTCAATATTTTTTTTTTTTTTTTTTTTTTTGCATAAAGATTAGTGAGTCAACAGCAGGAATTCACAAAAAAAAATGGAAATGTTGAAAAATTACATCCAACACAAGAGCAGGGTTTCCCCTGCACAAAAGCTCAAACAGTTCTTTGAAATTTGTATCATTGCCAAGAATATGTGATAAAGTTAGGGGTTCCTGCAAGTTGGATAGGGAGCTAAAGCTGGATTTTCAGATAGTTGATTGTTGGGGACATTCAATGAGAATATGCTTTATTGTTAACTAGGACTGGCAAAAGAAACACTAAGGAGGGTTCTCTCCCATACGCAAATACAGATGAGTTGGATGGGAACGACCGATGTGAGTCTTGTCAGAATTACTTCTTCTTCTTGTCTGCTTCTCCTGAAACTAGATGTCCACAGCTGTGGCTCTTTTTTTGATCTGTAGCAATTTATTATTGATTTGAGTTTGCCAACATTAAGACCATTGTTTCCTACGTGTTGTTTTAATAATGAATTTGTAGTCAGTGTAGAGCACTTTCAGTTGACAGAAAGATCCAGTATTGGGATGTTTAGCAGCATCATCTGCACTTTCAATTATCTGGGATACTGACATGGCTGGGGATCCAGCAGAAGGTAATTTTCTGGTTTGATGTTTGACAGCAACATAATTTAGATCAGATCTCTTTAAGAATAGGAGAGAGGGAGAATATGTAGATTGAATGGCAGTGATCGCACTTATGGAGTTTGTATATCAGAGATTGCTTGACACGGTGGTTATTTATGTTATCTAGGGCTAGTTTTATTGCAAACAATTCTGCAGTATAGATACTGCACTCAATAGGAAGACACAGCTATTGAGAAGGTGGAAGAAACTGCTACAGCACCTATGGCTGAATCTATTTTGGAACCATCAGTATAGATATGTACTTCCTCTGAGTTTTCCAAGGAATGTGCTTTATGTAGCTGTTGAAAGTTGATGTTTGCTAGGGATGATTCTCCCCAACCATCTTATAAATAAATTGTCACAAAGAGATGAGAATTGAGTCCAGGTAAGTTCAGGAGTAGCAACATCTTGGAAGATATTCTAGAAGCTAATGTCCCAAATGAGTGTGAGCTCTTGAAATAAAAGCCCTGCAGGGTGGTTTTCATTAGGTTTATTATGGCATAGCATGGTAGATATACTAAGGGTCAAATTGATACTGCCAGCTGGGGGTGAGATGGAATGCTTTTAATCTTTGCTGCATAGTTACACAATAAAGATTTTTTTTTTTTTGCTTGAGATATAGAGGGCATTCATTTGCCTCAATATACAGGCTGTGGACCAGAGATGTTCTGAAAGCTCCCACAGCTATCTATGCTGGATGGTGTTCAGACATAGAGACCTTTTCCTAGCAGAGTCGTAGACAGGTGATCCATAATCCAAGTGACCTTGTTAAGGTTCTATAGAGATGTAGGAGGGAGCTTCTATCAGCACCCCAGGACATAGTAGAGATGGCTCTTAGGATGTTCAGTTTTTTAAGGCAAGTCGTCCGAAGATAAGCTATATGAGTAGCAAAATAAAGTTTATTATTTAAATATAACCCCAACAGATGGAAATTGTTTTTTCCATCTGTTGGGATGGAATTTCCCAACAGATGGAAATCAGGCTGTTTTTTAAATATATTTCTGGATCTGTATGTAGTTTGTGTTTTTTACTGAAATGAATTGCAGTGGATTTCTTTTCGGTTGGGGAATAACCATTATGCAGTGCCCACAATTCTATTTTAGCTATAGAAATTTGAAGTTGCCTTTCAATGGTATTCATAGTTTGTGATTGACAGGAGATAATGAAGTCGTCTACGAGCATGCACAATTCTACTGTATTTGGTACATCCAGTGTCACGTTTGTAATTCTTATTGCAAATAATGTTGCAGTGAGAATGAAACCCTCCTCTTGTTCAAATGATTTGGATAAATTGTTCATGTATCTAAGCTGAAACATTATGTGGCATAGAAAGTTTTGTATAAATTTTGTATAACTGACCTCTCAAGCTGAAAGAATGAAGATCTTGAAGTACACCATTTTGCCGGGTGGTAGTGAAGGCTTTCTTGATATCGAGATTAACCATGATCAGGGTTGTTCCCTTATGAAGGCATTATAGATGTGTTTCTGATTTTATCATCACATCTAACATGGACTGATTCTTTCAAAACCCATACTGGTTACAGTTTACCAAGTTGTTAGTTTCCAGGACTTTGCCAAAACAGCTAGTCAGAGAAATCGGCCCGTAGTTATGTGGAAAGGTACGATCCTCTCCTGGCTTTAGGAGGACTAGGACAATTGAGTGATGCTAGGAGTTTGGGTACGTATTTTTCTAAGGGTCCAGATGAGATCTACTATGTAATGTTAAAGCAGCTAAACAATAGAGCAAAAAGAACATTGTTAAAATATTACATTAAACAGGAAAAAAATAAGCTTGGAATTTGTTTCACAAATTCCCCACATAGTAATCTAATTAGCTTTAAAAGACTGAAAAACCAAGTTATGCCAAATAAGAAAAAAACAAAAAAAAAAAGATGCTTGGATTAGCTATTCCTCAAGCATAAACAAAGATAAGGATATTTGACTGTAATATTTTAACAATGTTCTTTTTGCTCTATTGTTTAGCTGCTTTAACATTACATAGTAGATCTCATCTGGACCAGCAGCACTACTGGATGTTTTAGTGAGAGATCATAAAAGTTCTGTTAATGTGAAGGGCTGGTTGTACAAGTGTGAAACTATCGTAGAAAAATCGATCTTATGCTGTTCTGCAGATTCTTTAATTTGCTGAAAGATGGGTTGTAAGTGGATACTCTCAATATACTGGCAAATGATTAGGCTAAGACATTTGCTATTTCTTCTGGAGAGGACAACTCCTTCCCTAACCAGTTTAGTATTGAAGCTGGGGACTGCACATATTTGCCATTAAGTGTTTGTATTTCCCTCCAGATGAGTCTGGCATCTGTGCCTTTGTTTATGCTTGAGGAATAGCTAATCCAAGCATCTTTTTTGCTTTTTTTCTTATTTGGCATAACTTGGTTTTTCAGTCTTTTAAAGCTAATTAGATTACTATGTGGGGAATTTGTGAAACAAATTCCAAGCTTATTTTTTTCCTGTTTAGCATGTGTACAATCCTGATTCCACCAGAGTTTACCATGTGTACACCATGCGGAATCAGGATTGTACACACGTTTTTTTTCCCCCCCCTCATGTCAAGAAAACACGTTTGCATTTTCCCAGCACAGATTTTGATACTGCAGAAGTAGCAGTGACATTATCTATGGGCTGGGATTTGACTATTTCATCATCAAAATGGACATTCATTCCAGTGTGCCCGATGAAATTTCCAAGTGGAGTGATGCAGTGTAGGAGAGTTTACTCTTGTTTGGAGCTTGAGTGAATTGGTAAATAGTGATCATCTAAATAGATGATCACTATTTAGAGAGTTATCAAGAACAGACCACACTATTGGTATCGATGGAGAAAGAAAAGACTGAAAAGTCTATTGCACCCATGGATCCTATAAAAAAAAATGAATGTAGGTAGACTCAACAGTGTTCAACAGGATAAGTTGACAAGCATCAAGAAACTATTCTATAAGTTTACCTCCCTTGTCAATTGTTGGAGATCCCCACAGCAGGCGATGGGCACTGAAATCTCTGAATAAGTAGAACGGAGATTAGCATTAGCAGAGGCATACGATGCAAGAAAGCAAGCTTATGCAGCATCAGCAAAAAAAAAAAAAAACTCTCATTTCATCTCTCCATTCATTCCAAATGCCTGTCCAGCTCAGCCTTAAATTTATTTAGGCTATTAACTTCCACAAGAAAAGATGGAAGCCTGTTCTACTAATCAACTACCTGCTGGCTAAAGGAAAATTTCCACACATCTATTCTACAACTATCTTTCCTCAATTTGAAACTGTGCCCCCTCAGGTTCTTAGTCTGAGCAAGACAAACAATCCCATCAGCATTCAGCTTTCTCAACCCATTCAAGGCCTTATACACTTCAATCAGATCACCTCGCAGGTGCCTACTATCCAGGCGCTGCAACTTGCAGAATTTAAGCCTTTCTTGGTAAGAGCACCCCCTTCGTTCCCCTCACCAATCTTGTTGCCCTTCGTTGCACTCGTTCTAACAACTCTACATCCTTCCTAAAATGAGGTCTCCACACCTGTACACAGTACTCTAGGTGTGGCCTGACCATTGCCTTGTATAATGGGATTATCACCTTCCCGTCCCTGCTAGCAAAATTCCTATATATCATTGACAAGACTCCATGACTTGCCCTGACAGCCCATCTGCACTGCTCGGCAAACTTCATATTTGGCTGCACAATTACCCCCAGGTCTTTTTTTCACTTTCCACTTCCCTGAGTGTAGTACCACCCAGTTGGTACATTTCTCTTCGGTTACTGCTACCCATATGCAGTACTTTGCATTTGTCAATGTTAAACTACAGTTGCCACTTTCCATTTTCCCAACCTTATCTAGATCCAGTTGGAGTAGCATACTGTCATTACTTTTGTTAAGAACCCTGCAAGAGTATTACTCCCTCTGGTTGTCTCTCGAACATGTTGCTGTAGAAAACAGTCATCCAATAAATCCACAAAAGTCTTGCTAGCGTGTGAGTGACCAACCCACAAGTTCCAGTCAATATCTGGAAAGTTAAAATCTCCCATTATAAGACATTCTGATTTACTCACCCACTGTATTTCTCTGCACAATTGCTCATTATATTCATTAGGCCTATAACACACACACCTACTCTCACTTTTCCTTTCCCAGTGCTTATTTTACACCAAACAGACTCAACACTGCATTTTCCACCAACATCAATTGGATGAACTTCCTTAGATTTTATGTGTTTCTTAACTAACAGCATAACTCCTTCTCCCTTCCTATACACATTGTACTCCCCAAATTCCAACTCTGCACTGCCTATATCTGTGTGACACCACATCTCTGATATCCCAATAATATTTGCCTTTGATGTCTTGACTAGTACTTCAAGCTCATCAAATTTATTAACTATACTCCTAGCATTGGTGTACATGCAAGTATACATGCACCTGTTCCTGCTCCTAGCCACCCTAACACAGCCCATTTATTTACTTGTTCCACTATGACTCCCAGCAGTCCTGGAAATCTCCATTACCCTGCTTTCCAGTCTGCTGCCCATTCTAATAGAAGCAGTGCAAGAATCACTTTTGCCTCTGCCTGCGGCCACTGTTAATCTTTAAGTCTGTGTATCCCCCCCCGCTAGCAGTTTTCCGACCCACCTACAGTCTTCCTCATGTAAAGCAACAATAGCACTCTTTGTAGTGTCAACTGCATGTAACTTGCTATCCTGACACAAGCAAGGAATGACTGCAATTCTTGCAGAGAGTGCAAGAATCACCTTCACCTCTACCTGCGGCTACTTTTAACCTTTAATCTGTGAATCACCCCAAGCTGGCAGTTTTCCGACCCACCTAATACTGCCTCGATAGCATCAGCAAATATTCTTGCATCCTTTCTATTTAAGTGTATCCCATTCCAGTAGAAGCAGTCTCTCCTGTCAACAAGATGGTAGCTGATCAATTAGATTTTTTAGGTCATCTGAGGAGACCAAGAAATTAAGGCGAAAAAATATATACAGATGCTATTGTAAGAATAATACCAATTACAGTATGCACTGCCACTACTTCAAAAGGAGTCTGAAGAGTAACATGTTTGGATGGAACGTTGTTTCTAACAAGAACCACCACCCCTCCACAGGCTGACAAATCAGTATTCCTATCTCCTCTCAAGATAGTGTAATTTTCAATGGTAGGACACACTTGTGGATTTAAAAAGTTTCCTGTAGGCATATATTGGTTCATACTGGTTGATAAAATCATGAAAATCGTCCTTTGTATTATGAAAGTCTCTACAATTCCATTGAAGGATTCTTTCCATTATGTGAGTTTGTTTGTTTCCGACTGCTTTTTAGTTGTAGCTTGCTTGTATCAATCTATCTTTGCTTTGTCTTTCTTAGAAGAGAATAGATGTGTCTTATTCATCTTATTGGTCACATGAAGCTCTAAAATTCTGTCATCTGATTCATTCTGTTCATCAATATCCATTCCGGTGGTTGAAAGTGGTGGGCATAATTTTGTGGTTTCTGTTATTTTTGGTTAGCATTAGCATTAGTAGAGGCATTTGATGCAAGAAAGCAAGCTTATGCAGCATCAGCCAAAAAAAAAAAAAAAAAACCCACTTCCACTTCACCCCTCTGTTCGTTCAAAATACCTGTCCAGCTGAGCCTTAAACTTATTTAGGCTATCAACCTCCACCACAAGTGGTGGAGGTTGATAGCCTAAATCAACCTCCTCCTCATATCAACCTAATATCAACCTCCTCCTCAATTTGAATTTATGCCCTCTCAGGTGATTTTTCTGAGCTAGAGGAAGAATCCCATCAGCATTGAGCATGCTTAAACCATTCAAGGCTTTATACACCTCTATCAGATCACCTCGCTGGTGCCTAGTCTCCAGACACTGTAATTTGTAAAACTTAAGCCTTTCTTCGTAAGAGCACCCCTTTGTTCCATTCACTAATCTTGTTGCCCTTCTCTGTACTCGTTCCAGCAGCTCTACATCCTTCTTGAAATGAGGCCTCCAGACCTGTATACAGTACTCTAGGTGTGGCCTGACCATCGCCTTATACAATGGAATAATCACCTCCTTATCCCTGCTGGAAAAATTCCTGTATATCATTGACAATACTCCATGAGCTACTCTTGCAGCCCGTCTGCACTGCTCAGAGAACTTCATATCTGCCTGCACAACCACCCCCAAGTCCCTTTCATTCTCTACCACTGTCAGTGTAGTACCACAGAGTTGATACGTTGCTCTGGGGTTGCTGTTTCCCATGTGTAGTACTTTACATTTGTCAATGTTAAACTTCATTTGCCACCTCTCAGCCCATCTGCTCAACCTTTCCAGATCCTGTTGCAGCAGCAGCAGCATAGTGTCAGTAGTGTCCTTGACAACCCTGTCAACCTTTGTATCGTCTGCAAACTTGGACATTAAGCCCGATATACCATCATCAATATCATTTATAAATACAGAAAACAATAATGGACCCAACACTGAGCCCTGAGGGACTCCACTAATAACATCAGTCCACGATGAGCAGTGTCCATTAATTACCACTCTCTGTCTTCTCCCCCTCAACCACCCCTTTATCCATAGCAGAAATTTGCCTCCAATGTCACACTGCTCCAATTTGTGTAGCTGTCTTCCATGTGCAACAGTATCAAAAGCCTTTCTAAGATACAAGTATATAATATCAAAGTTATTCCCTGCATCCAGTTCTTTTGTGACTGCATCATAGTATCCAATCAAGTTGGTCTGGCAAGACCTCCCCTTAACAAAACCATGCTGTGTCTGAGCTATAACTGAAGTCTTGTTTAGATGATCCTGCAGTGCTTCTTTAACCAGTGCCTCCATTAATTTTCCTGGAACAGAAGTTAAGCTCACAGGTATATAATTACTTGTGTCAGCCTTTGATCCTCCTTTGTGAATTGGGGTCACATTTGCACATTTCCAGTCTATGGGTACCTCCCCTGAGTCCAAGGAAGCTCTCATAATTATGGCTAAGGGTTTGCTTACTTCCTTTGCTGCCTCCTTTAATATAACTGGATAGATCCCATCCACCCTGGGTGCCTTTCTTGTGTTTATCTTCAACAGTTTCTCCTCCACTTTACTCCCAGTTATTTCAGGATTCTGTAGCTTACTGCTAGAGTTGAATACACCTCTGGCATTCCCCTCGCTGAATAACTCCTCATGTGTGAATGTCGATGCAAAATATTCATTTAGTTTGTTAGCTACCTGAGCAGGATCATCAACACTTGACCCATCAATATCAAGTGGACCAATCTGATTCATCCCCTTCCTTCTAGAGTTTACATAAGTAAAGAACTCTTTGCTGTTTTTCTTTGCATCCCTTGCCAAGGATTTCTCGTAATCTGCCTTCGCCTGCCTAACCTCATTTGTAACTTGGTTGCATATCAACTTGTATCTATCATAGGCTTCTGTGTCATGTGTTAATTTGTATGTATCCCATGCATTTTTCTTCTCTGCCATATGCCTCATTAGTTCATCTGACATCCATTTTGGCCTAAACCTTGAACAATATTTCTTAGTTGGTATGTAAAGCCTAGTAGCTTCCAAGATAAGTTCTTTGAATGCTTCCCATTTTGAATTTGCTGTTGGTAACATCATCAGTTGGTCCCACCGTATAGAATTTAAATACTGTCTCAGTTCATCGTAGTCGCCTTTACGGAAGCAATAACCCTTCCCTTTACCCCTAATGGTAGTTACCTCTTTGAGTAAATCCCACTTCAGCACACTGTGATCACTGCCACCTAGTGGTTCATTTATCTGCAGATTCTTAATGCATGAAGAATCACTGCTGATAATCAAATCAAGAGTATTACTCCCTCTAGTTGCCTCCTGAACATGCTGATGTAGAAAACAATCATCCAATAAATCCACAAAAGTCCTGCTAGTGTGTGAGTAACCAGCCCCCAAATTCCAGTCAATATCTGGGAAATTAAAATCTCCCATTATAAGACACTCTGATTTACTGGCCCACTCTATTTCCCTGTACAGTTCCTTATTATACTCATCAGAGTCATTAGGCCTATAGCACACTCCTACTCTCAATTTTGATTTCCCAATGTTTATGTCACACCAAACTGACTCCACACTGCACTGTCCAGCGATGTCGACTGGCTTCACTTCCTTGGTTTTTATGTGTTTCTTAACTAATAGCATAACCCCTCCTCCCTTCCTATCCTGTCTATCCTTTCTGTAGACGTTGTACTCCCCAAATTGCAGTTCTGCATCCCTTATATCTGTGTGACACCACGTCTCTGATATCCCAACAATATCTGCCTTCGATGAGCAATACCTCAAATTCATCAAATTTATTTACTAAACTCCTAGCATTGGTGTACACGCAAGTATACCTGCACCTGTTTCTATTCTTAGCTACCCTAACAGAACCCATGTGTTTACTTGTACCGCAATGGCTCCCAGCAGTCTCTGAAATACCATGCATCTTGTTTTTCAGGCTTCTGCTCATTCTAATAGAAGCAGTGCAAGAATCTCTTTCTCCTCTGCCAGTGGCTACTGTCAATCTATTGGTCTTTGTCTCCCCCCAAGCTAGCAGTTTTCCGACCCACCTAACACTGCCTCGATAGCATCAGCAAATATTCTTGCACCCTTTCTATTTAAGTGTATCCCATCCCTGTAGAAGCAATCTCTCCTGTTAACAAGTACAGTCCAGGCTGAAAAAAATTCTACCCCTTGAGCCTTGCACTTGCAACAGCAAAACTACCCCTTGGTTTTGCTGTTGGAGGTACACCGGCTGGAATGGTAATTGGGGTATTACTGGCTTGTTCAGTTTTTTGTTGAAAAGGACATTATTTGGATGTTGAGAGCAAGGAATGTGCCCAATTTGTGGTAGATATATTTGGAGGAACTGTAACAACTGTTTGAATACCTATTGACTGAAAATGCCGAGCAGTTCAGACATATATATGCTTTGGTTCTGTTTTGATTACTTGTCATCTCGCCTCTGAGTATGTGACTTTGTTCCCAACTTTATATTTCTGGATTTTCTCCCCCCCTTACTTCCACAGTTCACATATTTTGGAGAACGCTGGGTGATTACCCTCGCAATTTGGACAAAGAGGGGTGGTAGCAGTGAAATCAGATTGATTGTGTTCCTCTGATCCACCACAATTAGGACATACTGTTTCACCTTGACATGAAGTTTGGGAGTGTTTGTATTTTTAGCACTTGTAACACCTGATGGGGTTTGGGATGCAAGGACAAACATGGCAATGGAGATAGCCTGCTTTGACAGAAGTTGGTAAGATGGGAGAGCTAAAAGTGAGAATTATGCTCCTAGTTGGAACAAGAATACTGTCTTTCCAAGTTGATTCTCCTTGCTTGGATGACTCTTTGTTCACAATTTCCTCCTCTGATACAGTTAAATCCCATTCTGCGATTACTATCTTTGAGGAGTTAAGTGGTTTTTTTTTTTTTTTTTTTTGGTAGTTGTTGGTGCATTGGCTTCTGTGGCCATAATGCACCTCCCAAGGTTTTTGCAGTACTTTGATCCAAGCCTGAGGTGGGATTCGAACCCGTGACCTTTGAGTTGCCAGGCAGGCACTTTACCCACATGGCTAGCCCGGTCGGCAGGAGTTGAGCGACATGGGGAGTAACTTTTATTGGTTGTCTACCAAAAGTAGTCAGCTTTAATAGCGTTTCAGAATGTTGGGATTTCATGGTTCTACCAGATCCCCAGACTGGAGCTGCTTTACTGATTTTGGTGAACGTGCAGCAGACTCAATGAAATTTCTGCACAAGGAATGGAGATAATTTACTCAGGAACTGGTCTGATAGAGAGTGCAGAATAAGGAATGCTTGTACCTCCTCTTGAGAGGTTGTTTTCAACCTCTTCGGTTGAGAAAAGTCATTTCCTCTAGTCTAGAGCTAGATAGTTCTAAAGGAGGAAAGTGAATTTCTTCTCCCAGGTTACCAGCCCTGCCACAGGGAAGCAGGAGCAGTACCCCTAGACGGACCAAGCGGTATAAAAGGTACTGTGTTAGTTTAAACGGAAAAAAAGAAAGGTAGTTTTTCTTTCTGAAACTTACAGTTTATAAGACTAAGTTTACTATTAATTAATAGGAATATAAGAAAACTTTTTACAACTGAACAAAACTGTATTCTTTCAGAATACGCTCTAGAAATCACTTGGAGAATCGCTTAATCACCATAATGCTTGGCACTCGGGACCAAATAGGGTTGAGAATAGGGAGATATGGAGAAGTAATTGAATGCATGTGGACCTTGCCCTGGCAGAACAATAATAACAACTTATGAATTTTATTTAAATTTTATAATAGTATATCACTTTTAAGTATCACCATTTACCATTATTTTCATATAGGTTTAGCACTGTTAATCTGGCTGCACATAGCTTGCCAGTTTAATACACCTGCTTTCTGCCATATTTTCCCATAACTAGCGTACTTTGGTCTCACTACTATTTTCTCTTTTGCAGTAGCAATTTCCTAAACTACCTTTTAACAACCATCAATTCATTTTTGCACATGGCCTCACCCTAGCTTGAAACATGTCCATGTTTCAGGTGATCATTCATCATTATTGTCCTTCACTGTGTTATTGTACTTTTGCCTAGAACAACTATAATTCTTGCAGAGCAAACTACAACTTTAATATTGTCAACAAAATATTGAAGACAAATGAAAAACCAAAGCCAATTCCAAAATAAATCCTCCATCATTTTGCTCTCCAAAGCCTCAATCTACTTTTCTATCCAGTTACCCACTTTACCAAATGGCCCATTGAATCTTTACCAATTATTCACTCAATATACTCTGCATAATCTCTTCCAAATTATCATTTTAGCATAGGCTGTAAAATAGTGTGAGTCACAAATTTTTTTTTTCATTAGCAAAAAATAATGCTAATTCATTATTTTTTGAAGGTTGTCAGGCCTATGGGCTTCCTTAGGGTACTACTCTGCCTTTGGCATCCAATCTTTAGGGTACTACTAATATTTCATAGGTGTGCATCCAACCATTCAGGTATCACAGCCCACAAGAATGGAGAGTTGTTGTTCTGAACATGCAGCTATTGACTATCCAATGATCTGATCCCATTCAAAGTCCATCAGCTGTATGTAATCTCACCTTATACACAATAAAGGCACAATAATTAGATGGTCATTTGCCCACCGTTTATTTGCTTGCTGATGTTTACATGGTTTTATAGCACCTTCAAATTCCTACATATGGGTATTGACAGACATGGTCTTAGACAACACTGTACTGTGTTGGTCAATTTGACTTGCTGATTGCTTACATCCATATATATATATATATATATATATATATATATATATATATATATATATATATCTGATAATTAAAATAAATCTGATATTTAAAAAAAATAAAAAAACATCAGCCAGTAGTACGGAAAAAATGTAGAGCGAAACGAAACGTAAAATAATATAAAATAAACAAACAGGGAAGGGAAAGTAAAGATAATGAGACAGAAAAGTAGTCTATAATCCCCTGTATAATTTAGTCATTAAACCCAATTAATAAAAACGATATAAATTTAAAATAATGCCAATTATAAATAATTTATCGGTAACCCCCTTGAAGGTACCAGTTCCAAAAGACGTGAAATATCACAAAAAAGGGACTACAAAAAACTAAAATGTCATTCTTTTCTTTCTATTATATAAGCTGGTTAAGTTTGCATTATGTCAGTGGTGTGGCTCTGATCAAGAGTGCTGTCTGTTCTATAGATTATTTCTCGCTGCATAAGGACCACCGCCATGCAAATCCTCTGCATTGGTTGATCTATGGGAGAATGGAAGGGTGGTTTGGTTCTTCGATATTTCCGCCTTTGCGATGATTTGTATGACGATTGAAATGCAGCGATTCCATGACTATTATTGGCCTCGTGGTCCTCTGTCGATATGGGGCATAATGGTCAGTCTATCATTTTGACATTTTAGTTTTTTGTAGTCTCTTTAACCCCTTTTTGGTGATATTTCACGTCTTTTGGAACTGGTACCTTCAAGGGGGGTACCGCTAAATTATTTATAATTGGCATTATTTTAAATTTATATCGTTTTTATTAATTGGGTTTAATGACTAAATTATACAGGGGATTATCGACTACTTTTCTGTCTCATTATCTTTACTTTCCCTTCCCTGTTTGTTTATTTTATATTATTTTACGTTTCGCTCTACATTTTTGCCGTACTACTGGCTGATGTTTTTTATTTTTTTTAAATATCAGATTTATTTTAATTATCAGATATAATTAGGCTTCATGTGGAGGATGTGCATTTGCTGCCTCTAATGATAGCTTCATATTTATATTTATTTATTTCTATTACTTTTGCCTAACTTTTACATTACATTACATTATATTATATATATCTCACAGGTGTGCATGCACGTTTTTAGTTATATCTATCCATTCTTTCTAAATATCAATGATGAGTCTGGTAGCACAGTGATATCATCACCGTCCTCCCCACACCAGGCGGAAAAGGCCTGGGTTCGAACCCCATCGATGATGCGAGGAACTTTTATGGGCTTTTTACACTCCATGGCTGAGTTAGTCGGTTTCAGGTATAGATAGCAAGGTTTACTCACCCCCCCCCCCCAAGAAATCAAGGTTTTTCATCCTGCAAAACAGGCAAATGGACCAGAGAGCATGCATACACAATACACATGGGTACATGATCACCTAGAAATAAACTTTCCAGGTGATCCTAATGTAATAGTTTGGATTATATCAAGTTTGTCATTAAGCTTTAATGTTGTTCTTTTCTTCTCTGTATGAGGTTTATTAACTTTAGGAACCACAGTGAGAGGTTTTATTTAAAACCAATGTAAAACAGCAGTATAATTCGTGATACCCCAGGGGCTCACATCTAGTGAGTATAGGCTTGGCACACTGGGTCCTGAGCTGGATAACACCATTCTTCTCTTCTCTTCTCTTCTCTCTCTCTCTCTCAGAGTAACTGAGAATTTTTTTTTTTTGCATGGTGCAGCAAAAGCCTCAGGCTTCATTGCACCACATGGCCAATAAATGATAATGAGTTTTAGTAGTGGAAACTATTAAAACATCAAAAATAAAACTCAAAATATTTAAATGTCATATGTGACTTGAATATCTAAAAAAACAAAGCAAAGCCAAACAGCACTTTGTAACAAGGTGGGGGAGGGAGGAATGCAAATTTGACCACCTTTTATTTTATTTTTTAATCATATTTAATACAGCAAAATAGCATTACAGCCACTTTATGATGTGCTCCCCCTCTTTCAGAATACATTTGTTACAGAATTCTGGGAGTTTTTGTGTTTCAGTTTTAAAGAAATCTTTCAGCTGACGTTAATACTGCAATTTTAGGACTCATTTTTATTCATAATTTAACCTGAATTTATTGTCCTATTAGAGTTCTTTTAGCAATGGAAACACACGGATATCATGGGGTGACAAATCAGGTCTATATGGAGGATGGGGAAGAACATCTCATCAAAGTTCTGGCAATGTATTTAGTCAGATTAGTTATATGTGGACACGTGTAGTTATGGAAAAAATAAACAGCAATGTACAGAGCATCTGGTCATTTCTTAAGAGTTGATTTCAAAGTATTTTTTAAGGGGATGCAGTAACCAGCAAACATGAATAATAGCACTTTTGGCATTCTAAAACAGATGGGCCATCACCACTTACTTTCTCAAATTTAAAAAAAAAAAAAAAATATATATATATATATATATATATATATTTTTTTTTTTTTTAGCATTAGCATTAGTAGACTTGCTTTCTTGCATCATATGCAAGAAAGCAAGCTTATGCAGCATCAGAAAAAAAAAAAAAACAAAACCACCTCTATTTCACCCCTCCGTTCATTTGAAATATCTGTCCAGCTGACCCTTAAATTTATTTAAGCTATCAACTTCCACAACAAGGGATGGAAGTCTGTTCCACCAACCAACTACCCGCTGGCTAAAGGCAAACTTCTGTACATCTATCCTACACCTGTCTTTCCTCAATCTGAATTTACGCCCTCTCAGGTGATTATTCTGGGCAAGAGGAAGAATCCCAAAGGCACTGAGCATGCTAAAACCATTCAAAGCCTTATACACCTCTATCAGATCACCTCGCTGGTGCCTAGTCTCCAGACTCTGTAATTTGCAAAACTTAAGCCTTTCTTCGTAAGAGCAACCCTTTGTTCCATTCATTAATCTTGTTGCCCTTCTCTGTACTCGTTCCAGCAGCTCTACATCCTTCTTGAAATGAGGCCTGAGACCTGTATACAGTACTCAAGGTGTGGCCTGACCATTGCCTTATACTAGGGAATAATCACCTCCTTTACCTCTGTTAGAAAAATTCCAGTATATCATTGACAAGACACCATGAGCTACTCTTGCAGCCCGTCTGCACTGATCAGAGAACTTCATATCTGCCTGCACAATAACCCCCAGTCCTTTTCATTCTCTACCACTATCAGTGTAGTACCACAGAGTTGATACGTTGCTCTGGGGTTGCTGTTTCCCATATGTAGTACTTAACATTTGTCGATGTTAAATTTCATTTGCCACCTCTCAGCCCATCTGCTCAAGTTATGGATCCTGTTGCAGCAGCATAGTGTCAGTAGTGTCCTAAACAACATTGCCAACCTTTGTATAGTCTGCAAACTTGGACATTAAGCTTGATATACCATCATCAATATCATTTATAAATACAGAAAACAATAATGGACCCAACACTGAACCCTGAGGGACTCCAGTAATAACATTAGTCCACGATGAGCAGTGTCCATTGATTACCATTCTCTGTCTTCTCCCATTCAACCATCCCTTTATCCATAGCAGCAATTTGCCTCCAATGCCATACTGCTCCAATTTGTGCAGCAGTCTTCCATGTGCACCAGTATCAAAAGCCTTTCTAAGATCCAAATATATAATATCAAAGTTATTCCCTGCATCCAGTTCTTTTGTGACTGCATCATAGTATCCAATCAAATTGGTCAGGCAAGGCTTTCCCTTAACAAAACCATGCTGTGTCCGAGCTATAACTGAAGTCTTGTTTAGATGATCCTGCAGTGCTTCTTTAACCAGTGCCTCCATTAATTTTCCTGGAACAGAAGTTAAACTTACAAGTCTATAATTACTTGTGTCAGCCTTTGATCCTCCTTTGTGAATTGGGGTCACATTTGCACATCTCCAGATGATGGGTACCTTCCCTGAGTTCAAAAAATCTCTCATAATTATGGTTAAGGGTTTGCTTACTTCCTTTGCTGCCTCCTTTAATATAACTGGATAGATCCCATCCACCCCAGGTGCCTTTCTTGTGTTTATCTTCAACAATTTCTCCTCCACTTTACTCTCAGTTATTACAAGATTATCTAGCTTACTGCCAGAGTTGAATACATCTCTGGCATTCCCCTCACTGAATAACTCCTCATGTGTGAATGTCGATGCAAAATATTCATTTAGTTTGTTAGCTACCCGAGCAGGATCATCAACAGTTGAACCATCGATATCAAGTGGACCAATCTGAATCATCCCCTTCCTTCTAGAATTTACATAAGTAAAGAACTCTCTGATTTACTTACCAACTATTTCCCTGGTTTTCTTTGCATCCTTTGCCAAAAATTTCTCGTAATCTGCATTCGCCTGCCTAACCTCCTTTGTAACTTGGTTACAGATCAGCTTATATCTATCATAGGCTTCTGTGTCAATGTTAATTTATATGTATTCCATGCATTTTTCTTCTCTGCCATATGTCTCATTAGTTCATCTGACAACCATTTAGACCAAACCTTGAACAATATTTTTTAGTTGGCATGTAAAGCCTAGTATCTTCCAAGATAAGTTCTTTGAATGCTTCCCATTTTGAATTTGCTGTTGGTAACATCATCAGTTGGTCCCATTGTATAGAATTTAAATACTGTCTCAGACCATCATAGTTGCCTTTTAGAAAGCAAAAACCCTTTCCTTTACCCCTAATGGTAGTTACCTCTTTGAGTAAATCCCACTTCAGCACACTATGATCACTGCCACCTAGTGGTTCCTTTATCTGCATGAAGAATCACTACTGATAATCAAATCAAGAGTATTACTCCCTCTAATTGCCTCCCGAACATGCTGATGTAGAAAACAATCAATCATCCAATAAATCCACAAAAGCCTTGCCAGTGTGTGAGTGACCAACCCACAATTTCCAGTCAATATCTGGGAAATTAAAATCCCCCATTATAAGACTCTCTGATTTACTGGCCCACTATGTCCCTGTACAGTTTCTTATTATACTCATCAGAGTCATTAGGCCTATAGCACACTCCTACTCTCAATTTTGATCTCCCAATGCTTATGTCACACCAAACTGACTCGACACTGCACTGTCCAGCGATGTCGACTGTGTGTTTCTTAACTAAGAGCATAACTCCTCCTCCCTTCCTATCCTGTCTATCCTTTCTGTACACATTGTACTCCCCAAATTCCAGTTCTGCATTCCTTATATTTGTGTGACACCACGTCTCTGATATCCCAACAATATCTGCCTCTGATGTTTTGAGCAATACCTCAAATTCATCAAATTTATTTACCAAACTCCTAGCATTGGTGTACACGCAAGTATACATGCACCTGTTCCTATTCTTAGCTACCTTAACACAACCCATGTCTTCACTTGTACCGCGATGACTCACAGCAGTCTCTGAAATATCCTGCATCTTGTTTTCCAGGCTGCTGCTCTTTCCAATAGAAGCAGTGCAAGAATCGCTTTCACCTCTGCCAGTGGCTACTGTTAATCTATTAGTCCTTGTATCCACCCTAGCTAGCAGTTGTCTGACCCACCTAACACTGCCTCGATAGCATTAGTAAATATTCTTGCACCCTTTCTATTTAAGTGTATCCCTTCCCTATAGAAGCAGTCTCTCGTGTTAACAAGTACAGACCAGGCTGAAAAAAATTCTACACCTTGAGCCTTGCGCAATCTTTCCAGGGCCGAATTGATCGATAAAGCTCTCAACATATATTCCCTCCTATCGTGTCTCAGAAGAATTGCAGACACTTTCAAATTCAACCCTAATTCACGGCTTTTTTTTAAACAGTGACCTGTACTTAAGTAATTCTGCCGGCAGCATTGGCTGTACTGCATTTTCATTCCACACTAGAACGTTTACTTTTAGGGCAAAGTGATGAATCCATGTTTTGCTTATGGTTATGAGGCAATTTAAAAAGCTATCCAGTTCTTTATGAAATAGTTCATTCAAAACCGATGAAATGTGAACTTGCATCGGGGCAGGCCGTCCCGAGGGTGCCAGGGGTGCACCCAGCTGCCAACGTTCAAGGGGGGCCTGTAAACCCGTGACTTACATCACTATTGTGATGCACCTGTTGTGTAGTAACTTTTCTGAAACCAGGTTACTACAGAATATGTCAATTGTACTAATGGAAATATCAAGTTTCATTACTAATTTTCTCACTGTTATTCTTCTCTTATACTGTATGAATTCATGAACTCATACAGTGCAAGAGAAGAATAACAGCAAATGAAGTGTAATTTTATCATAAAGCAAATGCCACAAATGCAATATTTATGGTAGCCACTGACTCTGTTTTGTTTGCTCTGTTCTCCACACATTTGCACACACCCCTTACTAAATTAATTTACACCACCTTGATACTGAAGATCACAAAGCCAAAAATCTCTATACAGGCAGTTCTCGCTTTATGAGTTGCCGGGTTTACAAGTTTTTTCCCCCTCAAGTATCAACAAAATCGAAAATATGAACATTAATTGCAAAAAATTAATGTTAAACATTCATAAATACAGCATTCAAAACCATGTGCATAGCTATACAATACAGTGTATCTCGCTTTATGATATTAATCAGTTCCAGAGACACCATTGTATCGTTAAAATATCGTAACATGATATCCACTAACACATTGTTTTTTGGTAATTGGCTTCAAGATCTCAGAAGTTGAAATTTTTGCTATATAACTAATTATTTCGAAATATAATTATTTCGAAATAATAATTATAAAACGAAATATAATTATTTCGTTATATAACCATATAAGCTATTTATCTCTCTAAAATGTCATTTTTAAGGTCATGAGCTGACCTTAAGGCCATATAAAAGGTAGTGAATGTGGTTTGTAAATTGTATTAGTTACCAATTCAAATCATTAAAATGCACTACACTTTCATCGTTATATGTTCCGTTATAAGAATCAATTTTAAAGTTATACTTTTCTAAAGCACATTTCTGGAGGTCACGACCATAAAACAATAAAAACAATTTGCACTTTCCAGTTTATTGGGCTTTTCTGTTACTGCAAGCAATTATAAATGGGTAGTAAACTCGATCTTCTTACATTTCATGGATGTTACATGGATGTCAGATGAACTAATGAGGCATATGGCAGAGAAGAAAAATGCATGGGATACATACAAATTAACACATGACACAGAAGCCTATGATAGATACAAATTGATATGCAACCAAGTTACAAAGGAGGTTAGGCAGGCGAAGGCAGATTACGAGAAATCCTTGGCAAGGGATGCAAAGAAAAACAGCAAAGAGTTCTTTACTTATGTAAACTCTAGAAGGAAGGGGATGAATCAGAATGGTCCACTTGATATTGATGGGTCAAGTGTTGATGATCCTGCTCAGGTAGCTAACAAACTAAATGAATATTTTACATCGACATTCACACATGAGGAGTTATTCAGCGAGGGGAATGCCAGAGGTGTATTCAACTCTAGCAGTAAGCTACAGAATCTTGAAATAACTGGGAGTGAAGTGGAGGAGAAACTGTTGAAGATAAACACAAGAAAGGCACCCGGGGTGGATGGGATCTATCCAGTTATATTAAAGGAGGCAGCAAAGGAAGTAAGCAAACCCTTAGCCATAATTATGAGAGCTTCCTTGAACTCAGGGGAGGTACCCATAGACTGGAAATGTGCAAATGTGACCCCAATTCACAAAGGAGGATCAAAGGCTGACACAAGTAATTATAGACCTGTGAGCTTAACTTCTGTTCCAGGAAAATTAATGGAGGAACTGGTTAAAGAAGCACTGCAGGATCATTTAGACAAGACTTCAGTTATAGCTCAGACACAGCATGGTTTTGTTAAGGGGAAGTCTTGCCTGACCAACTTGATTGGATACTATGACGCAGTCACAAAAGAACTGGATGCAGGGAATAACTTTGATATTATATACTTGGATCTTAGAAAGGCTTTTGATACTGTTGCACATGGAAGACTGCTACACAAATTGGAGCACTGTGACATTGGAGGCAAATTGCTGCTATGGATAAAGGGGTGGTTGAGGGGGAGAAGACAGAGAGTGGTAATCAATGGACACTGCTCATCGTGGACTGATGTTATTAGTGGAGTCCCTCAGGGCTCAGTGTTGGGTCCATTATTGTTTTCTGTATTTATAAATGATATTGATGATGGTATATCGGGCTTAATGTCCAAGTTTGCAGACGATACAAAGGTTGGCAGGGTTGTCAAGGACACTACTGACACTATGCTGCTGCAACAGGATCTGGAAAGGTTGAGCAGATGGGCTGAGAGGTGGCAAATGAAGTTTAACATTGACAAATGTAAAGTACTACACATGGGAAACAGCAACCCCAGAGCAACGTATCAACTCTATGGTACTACACTGACAGTGGTAGAGAATGAAAGGGACTTGGGGGTGGTTGTGCAGGCAGATATGAAGTTCTCTGAGCAGTGCAGACGGGCTGCAAGAGTAGCTCATGGAGTATTGTCAATGATATACAGGAATTTTTCCAGCAGGGATAGGGAGGTGATTATTCCATTGTATAAGGCGATGGTCAGGCCACACCTAGAGTACTGTATACAGGTCTGGAGGCCTCATTTCAAGAAGGATGTAGAGCTGCTGGAACGAGTACAGAGAAGGGCAACAAGATTAGTGAATGGAACAAAGGGGTGCTCTTACGAAGAAAGGCTTAAGTTTTGCAAATTACAGTGTCTGGAGACTAGGCACCAGCGAGGTGATTTGATAGAGGTGTATAAAGCCTTGAATGGTTTAAGCATGCTCAATGCTGATGGGATTCTTCCTCTAGCTCAGAAAAATCACCTGAGAGGGCATAAATTCTAATTGAGGAAAGACAGATGTAGGATAGACGTGCGGAAATTTGCCTTTAGCCAGCGGGTGGTTGGTTGGTGGAACAGACTTCCATCCCTTGTGGTGGAGGTTGATAGCCTAAATAAGTTTAAGGCTCAGCTGGACAGGTATTTTGAACGAACAGAGGGGTGAAGTGGAAGTGGTTTTTTTTTTTTTTTTTGGCTGATGCTGCATAAGCTTGCTTTCTTGCATCAAATGCCTCTACTAATGCTAATGCTAATTTGCGAAAATACCAATAGCTGGAATTGTGTGGGTTTTCACACTATTATGGTGAAATGTGTTTCCCCTTTACTGAAATCTTCAGTCATATAAAAAAACATAAATAAATTTTCAGAATCTTCTCTTCATTCCTTTTCTTCAAAGCTTCGTAAGCTTGTTACTCTATGCCAGTGGTTCCCAAACTTTTTTTGTCACGGAACCCCTATATGCTGTTTCAAAAATTACGGAACCCTAACTATATATATAGTTATTATATATACAGGCCGTGCTGCTGGTAGAGTGACGCTACAGTCAGTAGACGATGGGCCGCTTACAATAATTTTTAATGTATTTACGCACATTTCCTCAGCTGTCTTGTCAAATTTTTCTCCATTACCTCTCAAATTGATTAAAATTGATGTTACTTATTTTTCAGTACATATTTCAGATTCTATAACGAAATGTATTTCATGCATTTAAATAATGATTAATGTAATAGTTTTGTATTTTTCTTGAGTAACTTTTTACATAACTTAAATTCTTTCATTTTTTTAAAATACCTACCAATTTTTATGAAACAAGAAAGATTTAAATGGCACCTTGTCTCGTGGAACCCCAGGGTTCCGCGGAACACACTTTGGGAACCGCTGCTCTATGCGAATCGTGTTAGTTGCAATTTGTGTGTGCTGTTAAAAAATGCTTATGCATGCAATTGTGAAATTTATAATTAAAAAGAGAAGTTTGTCTTGGAAACAAACGCCTCTTGAAACATTTCTGAAGAAGACGACTCCTTGTGCAACAAACCAACGAGTGCCAAGCCAATAATGAGTGATCAACATTCTTTAACATTTGTAAGTCGTAAATAATTTATCTATTATTATAATTTGCTTGATTTTACATGCTACATTTTCATTTATTTCAATAAATTAATCAATGTTTAAACATAAACTAATTAGCTAACTAATTTCATTGTTGAGAATGTTATTTGGTTTTCAGGAGCATTAGCAACTAAGGCCATATTGCTAAGGGATATGCGGTGGTCATTCCCTGACCTTTCCACATCCTCCGTATTTGGTGGTGACGGGTTCAAACCCCGGTCTAATCAAGAAGCGTGTGCTACGGCACTGCTGCTCCTTCCCACCTGGCTACGGAGGCGCCATTTTGTTGAGAATGTGACTCCTATTTTTAACATTATGTCTATGGGAAATAAATTCCTGCTTTACGAGTTTTTGCTTTATGAGTGCATGCTAGGAACAAATTAACTCGTAAAGTCAAGAACTACCTGTACTGTGCTTAAAATCTCTGGATAAAAATCTATAACAACAAATATTTTGGGGTCTCTTCATATGCCCTGGCTTAGGGCCTCATCATATCTACATCTGGCCCTGCCAATCAATAATATATTCATTTTGCAATAATTATTTTTCTCTTAAAATATAAAATATTTCAAAGAGGATACAATTTATCTTGAGAGAAAAATTATAATCTCTATACTTATATATACAATTATCATGAATAATTATAATTACATAATTAATTATAAATAAAATTTCTTTGTTCATAAACAGACTGAATTTTCTTCACTTACTAAAACATAGCATTTGTAATTCAGAATTCAGTTAACTTGCTCAGATAATTTTTTATGGAACACTGATTATAATGATCATTAGATGGGTTATGTGCTGATTATCTGAAGTAATCTTTGTTGTATAACTGGAGATTAAATGCACAATTGTATATTATCATAACGGTTTTCCTAATTAGCTCCACTGAATTTATATTAAAACAGTGGGCCACGATTATACTGTTAAAAATAAAACTTTGGCTAAAACAAGAAAGGAAATTAAAATGAAATTGTCCTAAAATACTTTAGAAACAACCAATTTCAGCCTAATGGCTAGAAGTACTATTATATGAAAATACATTTTACAACCCAAAAATCAATGCAAATAATTACAGGCATATACGAAATGCAATTCAGAAAGTAACAATTACTAATTTTTATTATGAACAATTTACACAATAAACTCTAAATAATAATCTCAGTAATATATAAATGTTGTTGAAGGTGTGGCTTATAATGCTGGTTAGTTATTTGGCATACTGTCATATTGTGGCATTTCATAAAGTAAAACATAATAACACATTAAGATCCCTTTTTTGAGATACAGGTAAGAAGAAGAAGAAGAAGAAGAAAAAAAAAACCACTAACATACTTATGAAATGCAGTGCTTGTTTGATTTTTGTGGAGCAATCAGGAACGGGACATGATACTGCCAAGTGGAATGTCTTTGTGTGTGCATGATGTAAGGAGTGTGAGCAAATTGGGCACCAACTCAGTGTTGTTATGGACCTATATGAGAGCTTGAAGGACAGGGTGGATGCTCTCGAAGGATTTAAATTGAGGGGCCCATCAAGCTCTTAGTTGCCCACATCAATGCTAGAGCTTGCACTTGAACATCATGCAACACAGCGGCAACCCCCAAGGCAGAATGCGCTGGTTCCAAAGGAACTAGTTGTCGGTGACTCTATTGTCAGGGAAATAGGGACCATATTGTGTAAAAAGGATAGGTGGAAGAGGACCAGGGTGTGTCTGCCAGAGGGCAAAGGTTGATGACTTAGAGCAGATATCATCTTTTTAGGGCACAAAAGGTGATATCGTTGTACATGTCAGCACTAATGACATTAAGTGTAGGAGATCTGTGGATTTACTAAGCAATTACAGGTCAATGCTGGAAAAAAAAAGCCATGAGTTAGGGTTGAATTTGAAAGTGTCTGCAATTCTGCCCAGACATGATATGAGGGAGTAATGATAAGAGCCTTGTTGATCAATTCAACCCTGGAAAGATTGTTACAGTATTTGGTTTTTTTTTTTTTTTTTTTTTTAGGAGCATTAGCAACTAAGGCCATATTGCTCCGGGAATATGCGGTGGTCATTCCCTGACCTTTCCGCATCCTCCGTATTTGGTGGTGACGGGCTCGAACCCCGGTCTAATCAAGAAGCGTGTGCTACGCACTGCTGCTCCTTCCCACCTGGCTACGGAGGCGCCTTGGAAAGATTGTACAAGACTCAAGGCATAGAATTTTTCTCAGTCTGGTCTGTGCTTATTAACAAGAGAGACTGCTTCTATAGGGATAGGATACACTTAAATAGAAAGGGTGCAAGAATATTTGCTGATGCTATCGAGGCAGAGTTAGGTGGGTCAAAAAACTGCTAGATTAACTGTAGCTGGCAGTGAAAGTGATTCTTGCACTGCTTCTATTGAAATGAGCAGCAGCCTGGAAAACAAGGTACAGGGGATTCCAGAGACTGCTGGGAGTCGTTGCGGAACAAGAAAATACATGGGCTGTGTTAGGGTAGCTAAAAATAGGAATAGGTGCACGTATACTTGTGTGTACACCAATGCTAGATTTTGGCAAATAAATTTGATGAATTTGAGGTGTTGGTCAAAATTTCAAAGGCAGATATTGTTGGGATAACAGCGACGTGGTGTCACAACAATAAGGAATGCAAAACTGGAATCTGGGGAGTCAAATGTGGATAGGAAGAGAGAAGGGGGTTATGCTATTGATTAAGAAACACATAAAATTCAAGGAAGTACAGCCAGTCGGCATGGCGGGACAGTGCAGTGTCGGGTCAGTTAGGTGTGACACTGGGAAAGCAAAATTGAGAGTATGTTATTGGCCTAATGACTCTGACGAGTATAATAAACAACTGTACAGAGAAATAGAGTGGGCTAGTAAATCAGTGTCTTATAATAGGGGGATTTTGATTTCCCAGATACTGACTGGAATTTGTGGGTTGGTCACTCACACACTAGCCAAGTTTTTGTGGATTTATTGGATGATTGTTTTTTACAGCAGCATGTTCGGGAGGCAACTAGAGGGAGAAATACTCTTGATTTGATTATCAGTAGTGATTCTTCATGCATTAAGAATCTGCAGATAAAGGAACCACTAGGTGGCAGTGATCACAGTGTGCTGAAGTGGGATTTACTCAAAGAGGTAACTACCATCAGTCGTAAAGGGAAGTGTTTTTGCTTTCGTAAAGGTGACTACGGTGGGACCAACTGATGATGTTACAGCAAATTCAAAATGGGAAGCATTCAAGGAATTAATCTTGGAAGCTACTAGGCTTTTCATACAAAATAAGAAATATTGTTCAAGATTTAGGCCTAAATGGATGTCAGATGGACTAATTAGACATGTGGCAAAGAAGAAAAATGCATGGGATACATATAAAATAATAGGTGAAATGGAAACCTATGATAGATATAAGCTGGTCTGTAACCAAGTCACAAAGGAGGTTAGGCAGGCAAAGGCAGATTACGAGAAATCTTTGGCAAAATATGTAAATAAAAACAGCAAAGAGTTCTTTATTTATGTAAACATTTTTTTTTTTTTCTTTTGGCTGATGCTGCATAAGCTTGCTTTCTTGCATCAAATGCCTCTACTAATGCTAATGTAAACTCTAGAAGCTATGGGATGAATCAGATTGGTCCACTTGATATCGATTGTTCAACTGTTGATGATCCTGCTTAGGTAGCTAAACAAACTAAATGCATATATTTTGCATCTACATTCACACATGAGGAGTTATTCAGGAAGGGAAATGCCAGAGGTGTATTAAACTCTGGCAGTAAGCTAGATGATCTTGTTTGTTATTTGTTATTTGGTTTTTAGGAGCATTATCAACTAAGGCCATATTGCTCCGGGATATGCGGTGGTCATTCCCTGACCTTTCCGCATCCTCCATATTTGGTGGTGACGGGCTCGAACCCCGGTCTAATCAAGAAGCGTGTGCTACGCGCTGCTGCTCCTTCCCACCTGGCTACGGAGGTGCAGATGATCTTGTAATAACTGAAAGTAAAGAGGAGGAGAAATTGTTGAAGACAAACATAAGAAAGGCACCTGGGGTGTATGGAATCTATCTAGTTATATTAAAGGAGGCAGCAAAGGAAATAAGCAAACCCTTAGCCATAATTATGAGAGTTTCCTTGGACTCAGGGGCTGCAGATGTGCAAATATGACCTCAATCCACAAAGGAGGTTCAAAGGGAGACACAAGTAACTACAGACCCATTAGTTTAACTTCTGTTCAAGGGAAATTAATGGAAGCACTGGTTAAAGAAGCACTGCGGAATTATCTAGAGAAGACTTCAGTTATAGCTAGGATACAGCATGGGTTTGTTAAGGGGATGCTTTTCTGACCAATTTGATTGGATACTATGATGTGGTCACAAAAGAACTGGATGGAAAGAATAATTTTGGTATCATATATTTGGATCTTAGGAAGTTTTTTGATACTGTTGCAAATGGAAGACTGCTGCACAAATTGGAGCAGTGTGGCATTGGAGGCAAATTTCTGCTATGGATAAATGGATGGTTGAGTGAGAGAAGACAGAGAATGGTAATCAATGGACACTGCTCTTTGTGGACTAATGTTATTAGGGTTCAGTGTTGAGCCCATTGTTGTTTTCTGTATTTATTAATGATAGTGATGATGGTATATCAGGCTTAATGTCTAAGTTTGCAGGCGATATGAAGGTCAGCAGGATTGTTAATGACAGTAATGACAGTATGCTGCTACAAGAGGATCTAGAAAAGTTAAGCAGATAGGCTGAGAGGTGGCAACTGAAGTTTAACATTGACAAATGTAAAGTGCTGCATACGGGAAGCAGTTACCCCAGAGTAACGTATCAACTGTATGGTACTACAATGACAGTGGTAGAGAGATTAAAAAGCATCTGGGGGTAATTGTGCAGCAAATATGAAGTTTTCTGAGCAGTGCAGATGGTCTGCAAGAGTAGCTCATTTGTGTCTTGTCAATGATATACAGGAATTTTTCTGGCAGGGATAAGGAGGTGATTATCCCCTATTTTGCTGACAGGGAGGTGATAATCCTGTTATACAAGGCAATGGTCAGGTCACACCTTGAGTACTGTGTACAGGTCTGCAGGCCTCATTTTAAGAAGCATGTATAGCTCTTGGAATGAGTACAGAGAAGGGCAACAAGATTAGTGAATGGAACAAAGGGTTGTTTTACGAAGAAAGGCTTAAGTTTTGTAAATTACAGTGTCTGGAGACTAGGCACCTGTGAGGTGATCTGATTAAGGTGTATAAACCCTTGAATGGTTTGAGCATGCTCAATGCTGATGGGATTCTTCTCCTTGCTCAGAATAATCGCCTGAGAGGACATAAATTCAAATTGAGGAAAGACAGTTGTAGGATAGATGTGCGGAAGTTTGCCTTTAGCCAGCGAGTGGTTGATTGCTGGAACAAAACTTCTATCTGTTGTTGTTGTTGTTGTAGAAGCTGATAACTTAAACAGATTGAAGGTAGTACTAGACAAACATTTGGGGCGAATGGATGTGTGAAATGAGAAGGGTGTGTTTTTTTTTTTGACTGATCCTATTTAAGCTTGCTTTCTTGTATCATGTGTCTTTGCTAATGCTAATGCTAATTTACATGTTCAGAAAGTAAGTCAGCAGCTTGTTAGTTTTTCAGTTTTCTTACCACAGTTGAAGATCTCAAAAAGGCTGTGTAATGTTTAGTTGTATTGTAGTGTAAATTTTCTATTACTGCTGTTCATGTTTGGACCTCTAAATTTAAATTTAATGTAATAAATATTTGTTAATACAAGCAAATTGTTATGAAGTAATTGTTAGTTATATCATTTAATTCTCACATTAGAAGTAAATCATATGGTCTTTACTGTGGCTTATGTCTGTACAAATGTGTGTTCATGAACCAATTTGTATGTTATGTGACTTGAAAACCCAAAATTCACAATGTTAAATGACTTATCTACTATTTTGAGAGCCTGAAACTGTCAACTGCAATCAAGTGGTCAATTGTGAGAGAAAGAATTAAAAATTATATAATTTTCAGGAGAAATTATGCCAGAAATCTCATTAATCACTTGCCTGTTTTAGTTTATTTCAAATTTTTTATGTATCTACCTAAACTTTTTTAAGAATTAAAAAATTTTAATAGTTCTACAATCAGTATATTTTTTTAAGATTAAGTTATATGCCAGGACACAGAATTCTGAGCTCATGCGAATAAATTTTTTGGAAATTTTTACTGTCTTTTTAACTAATTAACATATTAAATCACGTTTTACAAGTAGTTTAAATAGTCTTAGTCATGTTCATTAGTGATTACTGGTGATTTTGTAAGTTATGACTTACTATTTGTATTACTATTGTATCATTGTTTTTGCACGAATATCACAGCACATAATGAGCAGTGCAGTAGAATAGTATGGTTTTAATTGTGACGAATAAGTAGCTTGACGGTTTTAATCACTTGTTGGACATATATATTTTTGTGTTTAGCTAAGGAATTTTACTTTTTAGTAAGGATATAACTAATTTAACACTGCAATGGTAACATAAAACTTGATAGCATAATACATATAACTGCATTTAGGAATTATTAGGTTAGTGTTGTATTGTCATTTAAACAATTAAATTTATTAATTTTCATTGTTAATCAATTGAATTGTATTTAAATGAAAATAATGGCCAAGGCTAGAGCAGCAAAGCAACAGGAACAAAGAAGTGGGAGTGCTGTAGCTTAGGGAAGCAATAAACAATAAGGCCAAGGGCCAATCTCAGCATTTGCCATATTGCATTATGACAGCTAACATAATGGGATGATCAATCTGGATATCAACTACATATATGTAAGGATTCAAATTTAGTTTGAGAACTATGTGCACATTCAACAATCTCCACATTATAGAAATCAAGTCAACCGTATTGCTGGGACCAGAATTCCTGTTGCTGTGGCCTAAGTTTAACATTGAGATGATAAAGAAGGAGCTGGCTATGAAAGGCTTCCCATGTATTTATTAGTTTTATCTCTTTATATGTATCTGTTTTATCTGCTTATTTTAGTCGCTGCAAATATTTTCCATATCAGTTTTTTTTTAGACTATGTTTTATTAAAATAATTTTGATTTATCCAGTTCATTTTATTATTTTATACATTAGAGCAGTCAGTAGATAACAGGATTTCAAGATAATATTGATCACTGCCTTCCTCACTACTGGGTATATGTAATATGCTTTCTAAGTCTTTTTTTTTTTTTCAAATTCATATTTGTTCATGCATTTTAATATACCGAGATTCCACAAGAGAATATCAGTATAACAAATCTAAATATTTATCCCACTTCTAACATATGATTACCTAAATGAGAAATGTTGCTCCTCAGTGCTCAAATAGTTCCATAAAAATGTATGTATATTTATGACTATTGCTATTACATGTGAATTACATAATTCACATGTAATAGCAATAGCCATACATGCATAATAGAACAGCTATTATTAATCTGTTGATACAATTAACACTATTTTCACAGAAGGCAATGTTATTTACTGTTTATTTATTTATTTTATTATTTATTTTTTATTTTTTATTATTATTTTTTTTTCTGTATGCTAAATGATGTCTGTGGCCCAAATTCTCAGGAGGAATCTCTGAAGAAACATCAATCCATATTCATAAGATTTTCTTCACAGCCTTGAAATCAGCTACCATTGCAAATTTAAGTTAGTATTCTTGATTTACTGTTCATAAAGTGTTTCAGAAAAAATAGTAATAGCCAACTGCAATAACAACGCTGCCAACTTCTGACTTCTGGAAAGCCAACAGAAACAGAGAGATTTTCAGAAAAAAATAATATATATATATTTTTTTAATCTAGACGTTCTGACTTGTAAATAAATTTTGCTGACCACACGAACATTTTATATTAAAATGCAGATGGTAAGAATATCAAATTTGCAGATGATACAAAGGTTGGAAGATAATTTATGACATTAATCAGAGTATGCTATTGCAATAATATCTAGAAAACTTAGCTAGATGGGTTTAGGTGGCAATTTAAGTTTAAGACTGATAAATGCAAGTTATGGGATAGCTTGTCAGGTTTTGTCAGTGATATACAAAACAATTTTCAGCAGGGATAAGGAGGTGATTAATGGTTAAGTCACATCTTAAGTATTGCATATAGGTCTGGAGGCCTAATTTCAGGAAGGATTTAGATCTGTTGGAAAAGGGGCTGTAGAACAGAGAAATGAGATTAGTTTGAGGAACAAAAGGGAGCCCTTACCAGGCCAGGATTCAGTTCTACAAATGGTAGTATCTGACGACTAGGCACTGGTAAGATCTGATTGAGGAGTTTCGGGCTTTGAATGGATTGAATATGCTCGATGCTGATGGAATACTTCCTCTTGCTCAGACCACTCACTCACTCACTCACTCACACACACACACACACACACACACACACACACACACACACACACACACACACACACACACACACACAAACAGTAAAAATTCAAATTGAGGAAGGATAGTTGCAGAACAGATGTGTGGAAATTTGTCTTCAGCCAGCAGGCAGTTTATTGTTGGAACAAACTTGCATCTGGTATTGTAAAGTGGATAATTCGAACATATTAAAGGAATAACTAGACAAAGTGATAGAGATGCTGGACAGGTGATATGCAAAGTGTTTTTTTTTTTTTTTTTAATGAGCTATATAAGTTTGCTTTCTTGCATCGTTTGTTTTTTTTTTTTACTTTTGAAACTGAACAGTGGGTTCAGCAAGGATCATATTCATGGGCAAGTGGCCCTCTTTAAACCTTGCACAACACTGAAAAATCTTCAGACAATGCATAACATCTTCTCCAAAAGCTATTTTTAACATGTCCTTGTGTTTATGTTTCCCCTTTTCTCTAATTTGAAACAAAATTTTATGTAAATTTGCTGTTTAGTAAAACTCATTTTAAAATGCAATGAAATATATGAAACACCTTCTATTCAATGCATGCTAATTCAGACTTACAGCAGATAAATAGGTCATTTGTGCATTACTATATCTAGTGAGGTTTTTTTTTTATGAAAGCCCCAAATATGAGAGGTATTAGAACCTATAGTAGTTAGTCCCGTGAAACACGAAAGAAGATATTTATTGACATTAGACCTGAACTTCTGTAGACTGTAATTTTCAGGAAATATGTATGAAGAAAGGTTGTTCTAGAAAACGACAGTTGAATGAATAAATGAGGAAGATGAAAAGTTGGTTCTGTGAGTTTGAAGTTGGCAGTAAATGGATGTTGGCTGGTGGCAGCACGTGTTCGGACTGTTTTGAAAGAGAGAGCGGGAATTATAGAAGCCAATTCAGAAGAGCAGTGCCTTTGGAAGTATCTGTAGAAAACACGTGCAGCAGAAACAGACCATCTATGAGACAGAGAGTGGAAAGACTCTGTTAGAGATGAGTCATTAATTAACCTAATTGCCCTCTTCTGAATGGAATCTAGGAGTCACAGAGGTTTTCGGGGCACCGCCCCAGATGTGGGAACAGTATTCCATAGGGTAGATTTGCAATTTGTATAAAGTAAACAGCAGTTTGGAAGAAAACAAAAGAAAAGAGAAAACCAAGTTTTTTTAGATGCAGAAGAAGCAATATTTGTAATGTGCTTGTTCCAAGAGAGAGATTAGAAGTCAGGGTAATCCCCAAAAGAGATATATCATTTTGCCTAGAAATCGGAGTGTCACCAAAGATAAGCATAGGAGCAGAAATCCTTTTTGCAAGATATAAGACAAGACTGAGTTTTAGAAGGATTTAAATCAACTAAGTTGTCTTTGCCCCACTGGAGAATTACCTGGAGATCAGCATTTAAGGAATTGGTAGCAGATATTCGAGAAATTTAAGCTGATTAAGTAGGGCAAGGTTTCTCAAAATGGAAGGTGGAATGCAATGTGCTATCATCAGCAAAACTATGGATAGGATTTCTGGTCAATGGAATGTCATTAATGTACAAGAGGAAAACAGTGGGGGAAAGAACTGAACCTTGGGGGGACCAGCATTAGTGGAGAAGTTAGAAGACAGAGAGCCATCTACCATCACCTCAGTGAGCAGTCAGAGAGAAAACTGGATAACCAATTACAAAAAACAGTTGGCAAACCATAAGATGGAAGTTTTTTAGAAGACCTTTATGCCAAACACGATCGACAGCCTTTGAGATGTCAATACCAACTGCTTGTGTTTCACCGAACTTCTCCATTGAATTTTCCATAAATGGGCAACACAAGCCAGAATATCACCAGTGGATTGACACTGACGGAATCCATACTGGCGATCGTTGATCAGATGGAAGGTTTCTAGTTAGCTTAAGAGTTGGTGGTTAATGGATTTCACCATTACTTTAGGAAGAGTGGAAGTAATTACAATGGGACAATAATTGGAAAGGACGGATTTGTCACCCTTTTTAGGAACTGGCTGGATATGAGCAAATTTCCAAGCACATGGAAAAACACCTTTAGAATAAGAGTGTAAAAGGGCAGCAAAGAACAGGAGTAAGTTTAGGAGTGCAGGTTTTGAGAACAAGTGGAGAAATACCATCAGGACTTGGCACTTTCTTAGCATCGAGATTCGTCAAAATCCTTCTGACACCCTATTGGCGGAAGACCACAGGAGGCATTGAATGGAGATTGCTGGGAATGGTGGGAGGTGTTCTACTGAGATCATTACAATTGTTGCAAGCTCATTTATTGTAAAGCCAAGGTTTATTGGATAAAGGATGAGTTGCTGGACATGTTGCAACAAGTCACGACTTGCTACAATATTTCAGTTTCCAGAAACAAAATCAGCCTAAACTTTTCAATCATATTTCATATATGACTGGTTATTTGAAAAGTTTTTCAACTATCATCAAAGGAATGAACCAATCTGGAAATGAATCAACTTTTACTCAACACAGTCTCTTCTAAACACTACACAATCGATTGCAATATTCCCCCAACTTTTTTCAGTCTTTAGTTCATGCTTGACTGCATGAACAATGTCATTAATTGTTCCAAGTACTGCCCTTACAAGTGTGTGTGTGTGTGTGTGTGTGTGGGGATGCTGTAGAGATCGGTAGGTATGGGATCTCTACCTACCAATTAAAATTTTTTTTTTTTTTTTTTTTAAGAATGACCCCAAATACACAAATTAGAGGCTATTTTGATATTAAAAAGTATAGATAGTATTATGACTTTCATTAGTAATAAAAAGAAGTTTCATTTTACAAGTTTCCAATTCTGGAATGGCTTGTGTGTGTGCTCACATAAATTAAGTTTTAAGATAAAATTATTAACAATGAAAAGAGTAAGACAGTTTCATGATTATTCTACTGAAAAATACAGTGCCATTCCATCCTTACTTAATTTAATTTGAATTTAAAAGTTTTTTTTTAAAGTTTAGGTCCATTTGCAAATACAGTTTTAGCATCTCTGTCTTACATGAATTAAAAGATTTACATGAAATTTGACTCTTCAGAAACCTTTGTTGAGCCCAGATTTCATTAAAATCGAACAAGTTATTTAAACTAGATATCTTTGGTTATTTATTTATCTGAAAAATTTTTTAAATAAGAAAATGGGGATTCTGAATTAATGTTAATATGACTTTTTTAAACAAATCTTGGGTTATATTCAATGTATTTTCATTAAATTTCATAATGCATGTATTTAGAATGCTAGATGAAAATAAAAGTAATTAATAAAAAAAATTCAGATGTACCTGAAATGTAATGTAATGCATGTTACTTGTTTTCTATGTTAAACATAAATGTAATTAATGAGACCAAATTTGGCCAATGGAATTTTTGTAAATTTATTCTACATTATGTTACTTCAGATCATCAGTTCACAATGATTTATGCTTTAATTGATAAAATCCATAGTTCCCAATTTCTACCATCCTTCACTTCCACCACCATCACCAAAATGCAAATATAATAAATGATGGTGACAGACAATCATTTAAGACATTTACAAATACAATTAATAATTCAATGTCAACCCAATGAAATCTTTATAGTGAATTAAAATATTTACTTCAATGAAATATTAAATCAATTCATATATCTTTTACTTATATATGAACAAATTTTAAAAAAATTACATACAATGAAGATTTAAAAGGATGCAATTTTTGTAAATTCCTTATAAAATAAAAAAATGCATTATTCAACAACATAAATCTTATCAGAATAATAGTGAACAGTTTTCTAAATTCTAGTAATCACTACTCCTGACTGTACATTAAAAAATGAAATTCACTTGTAATTTTGAAAAATTGGATAAGCTTAATTGTTCTTAAAAATTTGATTTCATTAACTTTTTCACCACAAATGACCTGTTAAATCTTCATTATAGTGCTATATGTTAATTAATCTACAATGAAATTTTGTATTCATTAGTTGCAGAATTTAAAATAATACACATATCAGCTTATTGATATGCATTGTTTATATATAAATAATGCAATAATCTCTAAGAAAAAACATGGTAAGTGAATATACAAGTTAGTGAAAAGCTTAAAAATAATGTTATACAATGTATTTTAAAAAGTTAATACAATACGGTATTATTTTACTGAACTTCTCAATTCTTTTAATTTTCTGTACTTTTTGTGTATATAAATAAGTAGAACCATATTTTACTAAAGCTTTCAAGTAATATTTTATGAGCATTTACATTAAAAGCTTCAATAACTTAATGAAAAGCAATAAAATTTATAGTTACGTCCTTTGGAATGAAACTCTCCTCAGCAAGCCAAATTTGAAGGACTGCAGCACATGCCTGTGTAAGCTGGCAATAAAAGCTAAGTATATTTAAATTTAAAAGCATTACTTTTTAAATGATGGAATAGTTTATATCGATCTTCTGAATAACGGTAGGTCCTGTATGAAAACCGTTACATATAGCACTCTGATCAGTGAGAGAAAGTTCTAATCATGAAAATTTGGAGAGCAAAACTTTTAAACTTGTTATTGAGGCTTACGTAGAAAATTACATATGCACTTGAACTAATATTATTTTATTAAATTTGAATTATATATTTTTTTAAAAACCCATCTTGTTATTTTCAAATATTTTTGAAACACTTCCGAAATCAGGGATATATGAATTTTAGGTACCTTCTTTATTCATTAAATTTTAAGTCTGAATTTTAATGTTTTGGCCATATGACAACGGTTTCTCTTTTAGATATAAAAATCAGAACTTGTAAACAAATAATTATTGATATATCCAGACTATAGCATATTGAAAAATAATCAAATACTAATTTTGTTTCAACTTTTATCTAAAATATTTAATCTTGGTAATTATGCAAAAAAGGGCAGTTTTCTTTTAAATTCTCTTTTGCCTGCAACATATGCTAAATCTGATCGAGTTAATTTTCATAATACAAATGGATCATTATCTAATCAAAAAAGTACACAGAAAAATATTCATTAGAACTTACTTTTTAACTATCAAAGGCAATACTAACATTAAACTGCAAAAATAAATACACTTTTATCTCTCACGAACACTTAAATCGATTTATTAGTCATTCAAAAAAAATATGCTACTTCTGAATATACAATTGCAAAAATATCAATATGTATAAAAAAGTGTTTCACGGCAGCTATGGGTTTAATACAAAGTACAAAGAGACATCTTTAGAGCATTCTTTCCACTTTAAGATCTGATTCTGAAGACTACTCAACTAGCTGTAGTTAATTTCTAAAATATCTAATATGAATAAAGATTAGAATTACTGTTCCATATATCTTATAACCTATTGTCTTCCTAAGAAAAATATAGGCTTAAAACAGCTTTTAATTTTTGCTAATCTAATTTGTTATACCTAAGTATTCTCTTTCTTGCACTTGTCTATTACTCTTTGGTGTGTGTGTCCTTCCTTCCTCTCTCTCTCTCTCTCTCTCTCTCTCTCTCTCTCTCTCTCTCTGTCTGTCTGTCTGTCTGTCTGTCTGTCTGTCTGTCTGTCTGTCTGTCTGTCTATGTATAGTTTCTTGACTGGACATTTGAAGGCTATGGCTGTCACCCTCTTTTATTCCATCGATATACTTTACCATAATCTTCAGTTTATGTTTTATTCATTATGTTTGCAGTTTTATTTTAGCGCTGAAAGAATTGATTTTTGTTTGTTATTACTGATTTGATTTTTAATCTGTATTTTATATTGTCACTTATCTTTTTAAAATTAGCATTTTTCTTTAAATTTGAAGAAAAAAAAAATAACGTGCAGCATATTTCTGTAAAAAATACTCTTATTTCTTTCCTATGGAAAATACGTTGCTCAATAAATTAAAAGAGACCACTTATTTTCTCGTCACGCTAAAAGCTCAAAGTCTCTCAATCAAACACTATTGCAGTATCTCATTTCTAACAAGAATGAACATTTAACACCTTGGGTAAAAAATTATCGCACATCCTGAAATAATTTACAATTCTAACTTCTGAATTAGGTATAAAACAATCTTTAAAAATATATATAGAGAGAATTCTACAGTATTATTGAAATGAAAAATTATAATTTCCTCAGGGCGGTTTTTTTAAATTTCAGAATACACATACAAGTACGGTTAATATATTTATATTTTATATTTATATATTAACCGTACTTGTATGTGTATTCTGAAATTAAAAAAAACCGCTCTGAGGAAATTATAATTTTTCATTTCAATAATATGAATCCAGAGCGCATAGGCCTCTTTCACCAGAATTCTACAGTATTTTTTTATCAAACTTGTAAACTGATTCTCATTCAACTTTCCAACTCAGCCCATTTAGTAGTGACCGAAGGAGCATTAAGTTGTTGCTTGCTGACTCACTCATCCTAATCAGTCCACTAGCTGTTGGTTTCCATAGTGCATATTCTTCTTCAACCGATACTGGTAATTAAAATAAAGACACTATAAACCACGCGTGAATGTCAGATATGTTTATTGGAATGGTTATAAGGTAACAAAAATTAATAACAATATAACCACCACAATGATGATACCTAACAGCCAGGAGATGTTTCATTACTCAGCTGAGTAACATCATCAGGCCTAAAGAGAGGAATAACAGGGTTAGAAAGAAAAATACTAATTTATGAAGATAAGTAACGATATAAATTACTAATTAAAAACTGAGTCTGTAATAAAAAATTTAAATTAATTCTTTAAATTGTAATAGTCTCTTCTATGTATATTATATATATATTTACACACACACACACACACACACACACACACACACACACACACACACACACACACACACACACACACACACACACACACACACACACACACACACAGTTGGACCTCTCTTTAACGAACTTCAAAAAAGCGAAAGTTTCTATGTACCGAACTTTTTTGATTTATCCTTGGTCATTACATTGAAAATAGTTTCCATATAACAAACTGATTTTGAAAGACCTGGGTATGCATTGTTTGCATCTCTGGCCTTTAGGCAAAAAAAGCTGATGCTGTAGAAAGCACGAATTAATAGCTAAAAGGATTAAGCATTAATCTCTTTAGCTTTTAATAGCTAAAGGCTTTAATTCCACAAATTAAGAGCTAAAACATTTTACAATTTAATGGTGCCTGTAAAACTCCACAGAAGGAAACTGGCCAATCATGGTGCGGGATAGAAAAAGATGGAAGTTTGGGAGAGGCCTTTGCCTAGCAGTGCGGCAGCAATGGCTAAAAAGAAGTAAAACCTATACAACTTATACACTACTACACTGAGAAGTCCCATTGTGATCAGCTGTTCACAGCCATTGGCAAAGATTAAGGCATATTCCCGACACGGGCATTGTCTCTGGTCAACCTATTCTCTACCTTAAGCATCCTATTAGAGAATTAGGAGAGAGTGATATTTTCTTTTATCTTGGAAATTCATCTGTTGTTTCGAAGAAATGAGTCATCCACACTTTCACTAAATTTCACTTGTCTCTGTTTACACGGTAGCTACAAGTGGACCCTAATTTCAGCTTTGTTTTAACTGCTGTGCAAGTGACCTTACAGTGTCTAAACAGAAATCCTTGAGTGCAGTGTGAAAAAGTCAAAGTGTTTAGTAGTGTAGATTGCGTTAAAAAAAAGAAAAAGAAAAAGAAACCGCTTTAAAATTTGATGTCCCTGCCAGTAGTGTGCCAACCATTCTGAAAAACCCTGTTTCGATTCTCAAACTGTTTGAGGAAATGGAACCTAGTCGGAAGCATGCGAAATTATGCCTTTGGGAAGATGTAGATGAAGCAGTTTTTAAGTGGATGAAATTGATTCGAGACCAAAACATGCTGATATCGGGGCTATTAATAAAAGAAAAGGCTATGGAGTACACATCTTTTCTGGTTGGCTGGACAAATGTAAAGAGCGTCATGGTTTACTAGAAAAAGTTATTTCTAATGAAAGTGGAGTTGCAATCGAAGAAGACTACCCATTGGAATGAAACAGTTTAAAAAAAAAAAAAAAATTATCGAGGACTACGAATCCAAAGACATATTCAACGTTGATGAAACGTCTATTTTTTAAATGTTTGCTGAACAAGACTGACTTTTAAAGGTGATAAATGTTTAGATGGTAAAAATAGTAAGGAGAGAATTACTCTTGGTTGCAAATATGGCTGGTAATGAAAAACTGAAGCTTTTGGTAATAGGCAAAAGTAAAGTGATTAGAGTTGGACTATAACTACAACAAAAAACCTTGAATGACAAGTGAAATTTTTGAGCAGTGGATTTTAAATTTCTATAGAAAGATGATGAAAGAAAACAGAAAAATCGCATTGATTGTTGACAACTGCTCTGCCCACCTTCACTCGATAATTTCAAAACTTACAAGTGTGAAGCTTAATTTCTTCCTTCTTAATAATTCATCTTAACTGCAGCCAATGGACCAAGGCATTATCAAGAATTTGAAAATGCACTACCGAAGGTGCATACTGAAAAAAATTATACTGAGAATAGAAACCAACCAACCTATAGATTCTGTTGCAGATTTGTGGATATGTATATCAGAGTTGGCAAAAGTGTGGAGTCAAGATGTGAAGGAAACAATGATTAAGAATTGTGTCCCAAAAGCAGGTTTTGCTAAAATGCTAATTAACAGAGATGAGAGGGATAAACTACTAGAAGACACTGAGTAATCTTGGGAAGACTGTCAAGCAAGGTTTGATCAGTGGAGAAATTGTTCTTGATGAATTTTAGTTTATAATGATGTCAAAGTAGCTCAATATCTGAGTGACTCCAACATTTAGGAGCTTAATTAAAGAACCAGTGACAATATCGACGATGAGATGGATGAAACTGGGAGCAATATTAAACCTTCCAAACAAATGTTGGCAGCATTTGAAACTTTGCATTGAGGCCTTCAGTGAGAAGAAAATGTAACAGAAAATACATCTGAGTGTTTAAAGTTTAAACAAATGTGAACATTTTTATGAACAGTGTACAAAAAATAACCAAATATTTTAAGAAATAATTATTAAAAGTGTACTAATAAATTGTGGGCATCATGTAAGTAGTCATTTCTTAATATGTATGTATTAATAAATTGTTTTAAAATGTTAGGAAATTTATTCATTCCCACTTCTTTCCCATTTTTTACTGTATTTCTGAATTTACAGTATTTTTCATTGTTGAAAAGGTCATATTTCTTTATAACGAATTTTTCCAAGGGAAGAGGGATTTCGTTTATATATATATTAATTGTATAATACTTCTAAGATACTTCTTTGGGAGAAACATTATACAATTAATATGTATAATACTTCTCCCTAATACTTCTTCCTCTTTTCTTTGTTTATCTTGCTTGCAATAAATGATTTTCTTTTCCTAAGTGCTTCTTTCGCTATTGCAATTCTTCTTATTTCTGAATGGCTTTTGCCATCCTCTTGTATGTTGCTTCCAAGATATACAAATGAACTTACTTGTTCAATTTTCTTGTTATCTATTTCTATCTTGTCTGTTTTTCTTTGATTTTCTCTTCCGGTAACCGTTATTTTTGTCTTTTTTGTGTTAATTTTGAACCCGTACTCTAAGAAAACTTCTTTCATTACTTCTATTGTGTTTTCAAATCTTCTTCATTTTCTGCTAGTGCAGCTATATCATCTGCAAAATGTATGAATTGCACCTGAACTAATATGCTTATTCCTTTAGTTTTACACTTCACTTTCTCTAAAGCGTCCTCCATGTATTAGTTAAATAGTAATGGTGATAATGCACACACCTGCCTAACACCTTTTCTTATCTTGGCTATTGCTTCATTTTGAAATTCAATTTTGTTGTTTGATTTTCATATAATTGTTTAATGGCTCGTCGATCCTCATGACTCTGAAAGTTTCTCCCAGATAATACTGTCAAATGCTTTTTCAAGATCAATAAAAGCTACGTGTGTGGTTTTGTTGATGACCATTCTTCAGTCTACAATAGTGCGTAGTGCTAAAATGTCTTCTTGTGTTCCTCGTCTGTTTCGAAAACCAAATTGATCTTTACTTAAAAACTATTTCAGTTTTTGGTTTAATTCTGTGTAGTTTGTATGCATAGCTAAGCAGACTTATGGTTCAGTAGTTTTTACACTCTGTCGCATTTCCTCTTTTTTGGCAATGTCACTGTCTGGCTTTGAAAAAAGTCATTCACCTCTTTTCCTTCTTCATAGACTGCTTTTACAATATTAAACATGTCTTTCCTTGTTTTGTCTCCTGCTTTTTTTTTTTTTGGCAATTCAGCTGGAATTTTATCTTTTCCTACTGCTTTCCACTGGGAGATCTCATTTAGAGCTCTTCTATATTCCAATAATATTAAGTCTGGCCCCAAACAATCCCTTTTTACTTCGTATTCAGCCTCAAGGCTTCCTCACTTATTTGATTCCTATCACAGAGGTCTTTCATGTACTCTTTTCATCTAATTCCCATGTCTATTTCTTATCCATAGTTTTCCAACTTTATCTCTTATTGCTGTGCTTTTCGTTTTAGGGTCTCGAGTATATGTGGCAATCATCTTGTATGCTATGTCAGTTCTTCCATTTTTTAAATTATCTTCAACTTCATTGCATATTTCATCCATCCATATATTTTTTTGCCCTTCTGCATTCCTCTGTCACTTTATTTCTTAGTCTTCTGTACTGTTCTTGTCTTTCGGCTGAATTCTTCCTTCTGGCTTTGTTTCTTTCTACAATCAGGTTGAGAATTTCACTTGTTATCCATGAATTTCGTGGCTGTAGTCTCATATGTCCAATTATTTATTTTTTTTTTTATCGTATCTTCTCCAGAGTCTCTTTCATTGACTTTCATTCATACTATTTTTTTTTTTTTTTTTTTTTTTTGTTAAAAGTATTGCATCTGTTTCTTTCTTGAACTCTTCTTCCACTTTATCTTCCTGTAATAGTCTCACATTCCACCTTTTATTCTTTGTATTTTCCACCTTTTATTCTTTGTATTTTTTGTATTGATCGCTTTCAATATCTGCTCCCAAATGACTGCAACAATCTTTTCAATACTAAAAGATTATAATTACTGGATAATTAAACTTATTTAATGACAATTAAATCATGAAATTCACAGTCTATTACAAATTGTATGAAACCATATTAAACTGCTTTATTTAGCTTAAAAAGAATCTCTGTATATAACCCATAATATGCATTTCATTTAGCTGAGAAATAAAATGGCTGTTGCTAGCCAGAAGGATCATTGCAATCACAATATAGTTCTGGGAATATGATGGCAACTTAAAGGCATCTGACAGCTGTTGCTAATAACAGAACACAAAAGCAGTGTTCAGGAAAGAAAAGTTAGAAAAAGAATAGAGAGTTCCTTGGGTGAGAAAGGAATTGAAGCTTATCAGATATTAAGTTTAAAACCTAAAGCTTGTTTGTGGTTATAAATAATATTAGATATGTTTTCCAATCAGAACAAAATTGGCTTAATTGAATTAAGTGGTTCTTTTACACAGTTGCAAAGCTTTCTATGGATGCGGTTAGTTATTTTGAGATGATTCTTCTATTAAAATACTGATAAGTTGTATAGCAATTTGACTGCAGAGTTTTAACTCGTCGCAGTTTAAGAAAAAAGGAAACTGTATTAATTGAGCAAAGGTATTATACTCTATGTTGTGGAGAAATTCTTCTCGAGTTACATGAATGAAAAAGGCTGACATATTTTCAATTTTTTATGGTAAATAAGGACTACGCAACACCTATGAAAACCAAAATATATGACTGATGAGGTAAGCACATTTTAATGCTTTTCAAAAAAAAACAAAAAAAAAAAAAACAAATGGCAGAAGTAATTAGGGTTAAATAAAGGAAGAATAACTGTAATTTAAAAACCAGAAGGTTGGCCAATAACAGTGTAAAAATTATGGCTTATTTATTGTATTGATGTTTAAAAAAAAAAAAAAAACTGTTTTGTTGAACTAAACAAAACAGAAAAAAAGAGGAAATTTATTATTTGATTTGTCCAAAGAAAAATAAACACTACATTAATTGCTTTCTTAACTGCCTTAATTGCTTTCTATATTTTAAAAGAATAGTAAACATTCATAAGATAATAGTAATTTTGAACCTGGTGATTTATGGGACAACAAGGTAAAATGTACATTTATGAAAAATAAATGTAAATGTCACAATGCACATTTATTTTTTCATACAGGGAAATTCATTGGGGTTTCCCTACACAGGTTTGAATTCAGTCAACTGCATCAGATGATGTACATTACACCTTGCTGTTGCTAGTTCCTGTTTACTTTCTCTCTGCTTTGTTAGATACTATATATCCCTTCTTATCTCTTGGCCTTTCCACATAAACCTTCAACTTGCCTGCACAAGTACATATGTTCATACAAATAAATTTTTTTTCTCCTTTCTACATTTCACTTTTTTTGCTACATTGCTTTTGCATGCTCTCTGGTTGCAGGACATTCTCTTCATTCTCAGATGTAAAAATTCATCATCTTTCAAGACACCTACTTGTTGCAAGCCTTTCATAATCTCCCCCTCCCCCCTCAAATTTTTTCTTGCCCTTTGATTCCTGCATGTGGGGCAACCAGAATCCATAGTGTCATTGGCATGAAATTCTAGGATAGGTTGCTCATAATCTGGGTGTACATCCACTTCCACACTGTTGGTTTGTGGTTTAGCTTTCTTACAATCTTTAGTAGTTTTCATTCTTTCAGTGTCCTGTGAGACTGTTGGAGTACCAGTTAGGATACTAATTGGAGTGTTTGTGACTTCACTGGTTTTAGGTTTAGGAGTATCTTTTCTGGAGGCTGATAAGGTTTCTTTAACCTAATTTGATAAAGAGGTTTTTGGTGGTATTGACACATCTGTTTGAGCTGCAGTTGAAAGATAGCTTCGGATGCGAGGTGCATAGGATAGACTGGACATGGGTCAACACAATTTGTCTGCATGCTTCAGGATGTTACTTTATGTTCTATTTTGTATCTCTGAATTTTCTTTCCAGTTTTTCACATATCACATGATTTAGAAAACACAGGATGACTTCCTTTGCAGTTGGGACCCACGGAGGTTGAGGCTGAACAATCTGCTTGTGTATAGTCCTTTGAGCCACATATAGGACAGGTGGCATCACCTCTGCATGCCTGCTGAGAATGGCGATATTTCTGGCATTTAAAACAGTGAAGAGGATTCAGGATGTACGGCTGAATCCAGCAGTTTAAATAGCCAATTAAATAAAAAATTATTTAAGCCCACCTTTGCTCCTTTTAGCCCCAGCATAGTAATTTTCTTCTCCCAGGTTACCGGCGGCCCCCACCACGTGGAGGCAGGAGCTGTGCCATCAGTGACCAAGCAGTTGAGGAAGTTAGTTGGGTTAGTATGGATTAAATAAATTTTCTTTCCTTATATATATATATAAGGAAAGAAAGGTGAATTTCCTTTCCGGATTCTTACTTGAAAGCTTTTAAGTAAAGAATCACTTGAGTAAAACAGGAAGAAAAGACATTCAAAAAAAAATATAACTTATTCGCTGAGAAAGAGCACTCTATATATGGCACAAAAGATCGCTAGGTCACTATTGCTTGGCACTCAGGGCCTAAAGAGATGGTTGAGTGGGAGACAGCAGACAGTGGTAATAAATGGACACTGCTCTTCGTGGACTAATGTTATTAGTGGATTCCCCCAGGGTTCGGTGCTGGGCCCATTGTTGTTTTGAGTATTTATCAATGAAGATATATCACGCTTAATGCCCAAGTTTGCAGATGATAAAACGGTTGGCAGGGTTGTTAATGACAGTAAAGACTAGGATCTAGAAAAGGTAGGCAGATGGGCTGAGAAGTGGCAACTGAAGTTTAACTTTGACAAATGCAAAGTACTGCATATGGGTAGCAGTAACCCAAGAGAAACATACCAACTGTATGGTGCTGCACTCAGGGAGGTGGAGAATGAAAAAGACCTGGGAGTAATTGTGCAGTAAAATATGAAGTTCTCTGAGCAGTGCAGATGGGCTGTCAGAGCAGGTCATGGAGTTTTGTCAATGATATATAGGAATTTTGGTAGCAGAGACAATGAGGTGATTATCCCTTTGTATAAGGCAATGTTCAGGCCACACCTTGAGTACTGCATACAGATCTGGAGGCCTCATTTTAGGAAGGATGTAGAGTTGCTAGAACGAGTACAGAGTAGGGCAACAAGATTGGTGAGAGGAACAAAGGGGTATGCTTACAAAGAAAGGCTTAAGTTCTGCAAGTTGCAACATCTGGAGACTAGGCACCTGCGAGGTGATCTGATTGAGGTGTATAAGGCCTTAAATGGTTTGAGCAGACTCAATGCTGATGGGATACTTCCACTTGCTCTGATTAATAATCTGAGGGGGCATAGATTCAAACTGAGGAAAGACAGTTGTAGAACAGATGTGCGGAAGTTTTCCTCTAACCAGCGGGTAGTTGATTCCTGGAACAGACTTTCATCTGTTGTTGTGGAAGTTGCTAGCTTAAATAAATTTAAGGCTGAACTAGACAAACATTTGGAGTGACCAGATGGGTGAAATGGGAAGGGTTTTTTTTTTGACTGATGCTGTATAAGCTTGCTTTCTTGTACCATATGCCTCAACTAATGCTAATCTCTCATAAATGCCCATAAGTTTGTTCTTAATTTCTTCACACTCTATGCCCACAAAGATACTTCCCTTGGCTCTATTATGTGCTGTTTCAGATAGGTCCACAAACATTACCCAAATAGCAATTTTGTAAGGCCATGATTTGCAGGGAACTGCCACCTTCAGCTCTCCCCTGAGCTGTAGCACTCCTGCTACTTTGAGCCTACTGTTTTGCTACTCTACTCTGAGGCATGATTTCCATTTATATTCAATTTAATTTTAAAACACTACACTAAACTAATAGATATTGAAATGCAATAATATGTATTAGGCCATCAAGTTTACATTTATATGTATTACACTATACCACTAAGTAAGTAGATTTTTAAATTACTTATAGCCTTTGAAAAAATAAAATTTCTTAGTTAAAAAAAAAATTATATATATATATATGCGACAATCTACATGATCAGAACCTTTGAGCTACTTATTTACCACAATTAAAATCCTAGAATTCCACTACCATGCACTATGCTACTAGTGATCAATATTCATGCCAAATCAACAATGCAAAAGTTCTATGAATATTAAGTTGTAACTTACAACAACAACAACACTTAAAATATACTGATATTTAAATGAGTTAGTCTTACTTAAATAATAATTACGCATATTGCTAATAAACAATTTTAGCACCATATGTAAACAGAACAAATAACAAGTGGGAATGAAATGCAATATGCACGGATGCATAATTTTTTTGAAATAAAGTCAGTCTGTGCATTTCTGAGAAGTTAACTATGTAACTATATGAGAAACTCAACTCATTACTGTAAATTAAGTTAAACCTGTGCTAATGATTAAAAATGTATATAAATGGATGCAGGGAATAACTTTGATATTATATACTTGGATCTTAGAAAGGCTTTTGATACTGTTGCACATGGAAGACTGCTGCACAAATTGGAGCAGTGTGGCATTGGAGGCAAGTTGCTGCTATGGATAAAGGGGTGGTTGAGGGGGAGAAGACAGAGAGTGGTAATCAATGGACACTGCTCATCGTGGACTAATGTTATTAGTGGAGTCCCTCAGGGTTCAGTATTGGGGCCTTTATTGTTTTCTGTATTTATAAATGATATTGATGATGGTATATCAGGCTTAATGTCCAAGTTTGCAGACGATACGAAGGTTGGCAGGGTTGTCAAGGACACTACTGACACTATGCTGCTGCAACAGGATTTGGAAAGGTTGAGCAGATGGGCTTCGAGGTGGCAAATGAAGTTTAACATTGACAAATGTAAAGTACTACATATGGGAAACAGCAACCCCAGAGCAACGTATCAACTCTGTGGTACTACACTGACAGTGGTAGAGAATGAAAGGGACCTGGGGGTGGTGGTGCAGGCAGATATGAAGTTCTCTGAGCAGTGCAGACGAGCTGCAAGAGTAGCTCATGGTGTATTGTCAATGATATATAGGAATTTTTCTAGCAGGGATAAGGAGGTGATTATTCCCTTGTATAAGGCAATGGTCAGGCCACACCTAGAGTACTGTATACAGGCCTGGAGGCCTCATTTCAGGAAGGATGTAGAGCTGCTGGAACGAGTACAGAGAAGGGCAACTAGATTGGTGAATGGGACAAAGGGGTTCTCTTACGAAGAAAGGCTTAAGTTTTGCAAATTACAGTGTCTGGAAACTAGGCACCAGCGGGGTGATCTGATAGAGGTGTACAAAGCCTTGAATGGTTTGAGCATGCTCAATGCTGATGGGATTCTTCCTCTAGCTCAGAAAAATCACCTGAGAGGGCATAAATTCAAATTGAGGAAAGACAGATGTAGGATAGATGTGCGGAAATTTGCCTTTAGCCAGCGGGTGGTTGGTGGGTGGAACAGACTTCCATCCCTTGTCGTGGAAGTTGATAGCCTAAATAAGTTTAAGGCTCAGCTGGACAGGTATTTCGAACGAACAGAGGGGTGAAGTGGAAGTGGTTATTTTTATTTATTTATGTTACTTTTTTTTTTTTTTTTTTTCTTTTTTTTTTTTGGCTGATGCTGCATAAGCTTGCTTTCTTGCATCAAATGCCTCTACTAATGCTAATGCTAATGCTAAAATAATAAATGTATATAAATAAGAAATGAACTTTTTGTCATTTTTGAGTTGAGTAATTTTCTATGAATAACCACCAGATCTTAAAAGTTAAATCTGTTTTTAGATCATAGCTCTGGTTCATACTAGATAAAAGTTACATATACGTTAATATAAATATGACAAATTTTTGGAACTATTTAGCATCTTAAAAAATTAAAATTTCACTAAACTATATAAAATCTGCCAATGCCAGTCCCAAGCTCAGATGGAAAAGGAGGAAAATTGTGCATATGGCTAAAACTATATCACACTAAAAACTTATTGCTACAGAAACTAAAATAACAGCTTTAAATCATGGATGCAACACAATAGAAGAACCTATTGGAAATAAGAATCATCTTGGTGAAAACCCTGTAAAGGAAGATGGAATGAGGGTGAAACAGCTAAGGAACGTCTTCTCCAAATCAAAAACAAATCTAGAACAGAATGATGGAATGTTTGAACTATATACTATTTGCAAGAGAAATGAGGAAATATAAAACACAAAATGGAACTTAAATAGCAAAATCAGATTTACATCCGGTGAAACCATAATTTATTCTGGAAACATAAATGAGAATGTGAACATAGTAAGGGAGTAGCAATCATGCTAAGTAGCAGCACACATGAAAAGGCCTGAAAGAAAAATCTATTCAAGATTTAAAACTAGACGTGATATTTATAAATGTATATGCACCAACAAAAAATACATAAATGAAAAGAAAGAGGTTTTCTATGAAAAACTGCAGAGTAATAAATAAAATAAAAAGAGATATAATAATTTTCATGGGAAGTTTGAGTGCTAAAGTGGGTTAGGATAATATAGGAAGAATATGGATAATTGGAAGAAACAGAGTGGGATAGAAAAATGAAAATGGAGAAATATTTATAGAATAGAAATATGCGGGACAATATTTACACATAAGAAAACACGGAATATCATCAGACAAGGAAAAAAAAAAAAAAATCAACTATATAACAATAAACAGATGTGGATCTTCCTTAACAGGTGATATAAGCAGAAGGAGCAGATGCATATACAGACCATCACTTTTAACAGGAACAATAAAAATAAAGCTGGAAAATATTTTAAATCTGAAAAACCCAAGAATGAAATTTCAATGGATTTTTAAAAATATATAAAAAAAAAAAACAGTTTACAAAAGAAATAAAAATTAGATTTGATACAATAAATTTGACTGACAGAGAAAATACTAATAATAAATAGGCTATCTTTAAAGAAATTAACCCAAATACAGCTGAAAAAAATCTTAGGAAGATGCAAAGGTAGCACACAGAATGGATCTCAAATCAAATAACTCACTAATAGAGGAAATAAAGAAGAAATTGTTAGAAAATAAAAGTAGCAGACAAAGAAATCAAGGGCATATACAAGAATAAAGAAATACAGGTCAAGAAAAGTGTACAGACAGGCAGATTTCCTAGAGAGTAGAAGAGATATGTAGAGCAGAAGAGGATGTAGGCAGTCTGAATAAAAAGAGATGCTTCAAACTAATAACAATATTATCTGGAAGAAAGAATAACTGGGAGGAAAAGGCAAAAAGTAAGGAAGGGAAAATCCTAACAAATAAAAATAAAATACAGGGTAGATGGATAAAGTATTTGACAAAAATATTCAATAATAGTAACCTTAAAACATTGGATATCTCAGAACAAACCTACATGCAATAAAGATAAAAATGGATGACATAAAAAAGGAAATTAAAAAGGCTAAGAGTAGAAAACTTGCTTCTTGCCCTAATGGTAGCCAAGCATTCTGGTCTCTTGCCAAAGATATTGGCCGCAACTTTTGTCCATCTCTGCTCCCACCTCTGTCCAAACCAGATGGTTCTGTTGTCACTTCAGCCAAGGATAAAGCTGACCTGCTAGCATCCCATTTTTCTTCCAGCTCATGTATTAATGATCTTGGTAAAACACCTCCCACCATTCCCAACACGCTCCATTCGATGCCTCCTGTGGTCTTCCGTCGAAAGGATATCAGAAGGATTTTGATGAATCTCGATGCTAAGAAAGCTCCAGGTCCTGATGGTATTTCTCCACTTGTTCTCAAAACCTGTGCTCCTGAACTTACTCCTATTCTTTGCCACCTTTTTTCATTTTCTTATTCTAAAGGTGTTTTTCCTTCTGCTTGGAAATTTGCTCATATCCAGCCAGTTCCTAAAAAGGGTGACAAATCCCTCCCACCCAATTATCGTCCCATTGCAATTACTTCTACTCTTTCTAAAGTAATGGAGAAATCAATTAACCGCCAACTCTTAAACTACCTAGAAACCTTCCGTCTGATCAACGATCGCCAGTATGGATTCCGTCAGTGTCGATCCACTGGTGATATTCTGGCTTACGTTACCCATTTGTGGACTAATTCAATGGAAAGGTTCGGTGAAACACAAGTAGTTGTTCTTGACATCTCAAAGGCTTTTGATCGTGTTTGGCATAAAGGTCTTCTAAACAAGCTTCCATCTTATGGTTTGCCAACTGTTTTTAGTAATTGGTTATCCAGTTTTCTCTCTGATCGCTCACTGAGGGTGATGGTTGATGGCTCTCTGTCTTCTAACTTCTCCACTAATGCCGGTGTCCCCCAAGGTTCAGTTCTTTCCCCCACTCTTTTCCTCTTGTATATCAATGACCTTCTTCCATTGACTGGAAATCCTATCCATAGTTTTGCCGATGATAGCACATTGCATTCAACTTTCCATTTTGAGAAACCTTGTCCTGTTCAATCAGCTTCAACTTCTCGAAAATCTGCTACCAATTCCTTAAATGCTGATCTTCAGGTAATTCTCCAGTGGGGCAAAGACAACTTAGTTGATTTCAACCCTTCTAAAACTCAGTCTTGTCTTATATCTCGCAAAAAGGATTCTTCTGCTCCTATGCTTATCTTTAGTGACACTCCAATTTCTAGGCAAAATGATATATATCTTTTGGGGATTACCCTGACTTCTAATCTCTCTTGGCACAATCACATTACAAATATTGCTTCCTCTGCATCTAAAAAACTTGGTTTTCTCTTTTGTTCTCAGCGTTACTTTTCTTCCAAACAGCTGCTCACTCTGTATAAATCGCAAATCCGCCCTGCCATGGAATATTGTTCCCACATCTGGGGTGGTGCCCCCAAAACCTCTCTCAGGCTTCTTGATTCCATTCAGAAGAGGGCAGTTAGGTTAATTAATGATTCATCTCTAACAGAGTCTCTCCACTCGCTGTCTCATAGACGCACTGTTTCTGCTGCATGCCTCTTCTACAGATACTTCCATGGGCACTGTTCTTCTGAATTAGCTTCTATAATTCCCGCTCTCTCTTTCAAAACAGTCTGAACACGTGCCGCCACCAGCCAACATCCATTTACTGTCCAACTTCAAACCCACAGAACCAACTTTTCATCTTCCTCATTTATTCATTCAACTGCCGTTTTCTGGAACAACCTTCCTTCATATGTATTTCCTGAAAATTACAATCTACAAAAGTTCAAGTCCAATGTCAACAAATATCTTCTTTCGTCTTCTCAATCTCCAACCCAACACGGTACTAAGTACTATAGGTTCTAATACCTCTCGTGTTTGGGGTTCACATAAAAAAAAAAAAAAAAAAAAAAATTACCTCCAGGTCTTTTTCATTCTCCACTACTCTGAGTGTAGTACCACGTGATTGGTACGTTACTCTGGGGTTACTGCTACCCATATGCAGTACTTTACATTTGTCAATGTTACACTTCTTAGCCCATCTGCTCAACTTTTCTAGAACCTGTTACAGTAGTGTACTGTCATTAGTGTAATTAACAACCCTGCCAACCTTCATATCATCTACAAACTTGGACATTAAGCCTGACATAAGATTGCTGTTTTCCTTCCCTTGGTTGGATTACTGTTTTAAATCTTCTGATCCCAATGTTTGCTCAGATCGTGTTAGTGAAATTATTCTTGTAGGATAACATTTATTATCTATCTTAGTTTTCTAATAAATATTCTGAGGCTACTCAAGAGAAAAATGAAACATACTGCAATTGGCTTGTTTCAAATCTTAAGCTTCATTTTCTGTCTACACTAAAGCACAGAATAACTGTAACACAAGGTATTAATCCAGCAGTGGTGGAACCTCATTTGTGCAGCAAAAATGGTAGCAGTCACCTGATAAGTGCCAAATTTTCTTTAAAATTTCTGGTTTCCTTGAATTCTGTTAAAACAATGCCAATATTTCATATTTTCTTAATGGGATGCAGTAACAGTAGTCGCTTATTCTCTTCCATTTTAAAAGACCATCAAGTGTGTAAAATTTCAAACACGTCCATATATTTCTGCTTATTATGTATACAAATATTAAAAAATTAAACAAACATATTACTGTAAGGCATGGCTAAAACTGCATTTTTTTTTTTTTTTATGTGAACCCCAAACACGAGAGGTATTAGAACCTATAGTACTTAGTACCGTGCTTGGGTTAAATGGGATGCAGTTTTTAAATAGCACTGAGCAAACTAAGTTTGCTACTTAATGCACTGTTCTTATATCGTGGCCATGAGTTATCTTGGTATTGTACTACTCTATGAGCACCTTCACCATGAGTTATCTTGGTATTGTACTACTCTAAATAAAACACACTGCTCCAGTGGAAAAATATATTGCTGTTTTATCTAAAGTGTCTGTCACTGCCCAGACTCAAGTTTTGACTCTGGAGTTTCATCAGTAAGCAATGTGAAGACCTTAAAACCCAGTGACAAAAAAGTATCCACAATATGGCAGTAACCAATAAAGTATCTGCCTTTCGCCAATTACTAAATTTACTTAATTTTATTTGTGTGCACCCTCTCACATCTTTTTTATTTTGGGTACTTCTCATCACTGGGCTGTTGAAGTCTTCACAGACCAACTTGCTCACTGATGAGATCCAAACAGGGTCAAAACTGAAGTACGGGCAGTGGCAAACACTTCAGTGGCATACACTTCTCCATGGGAGCAGCGCATTTTATACAGAGTAGTGCAATACCAAAACAACTAATGGTGAAGGTGCTTGTACAATACAAAATTACTGTACATTTGCACATCTCCAGTCCGTGTGGTCTGCTAGAGTCCAAAGACGCTCCCGTAATTATGGCTAAGTGTTTGCTTACTTCCTTTGCTGCCTTCTTTAATATAACTGGATAGATCCCATCCAGTTGACTTTCTTATGTTTATCTTCAAACAATTTCTCCTTCACTTTGCTGTAAGTTATTACAAAATTATTTAACTACCTGTTAGGGTTCGATAAGCTTCTGGCCTCCACTTCCCTACAGAATTCCTCATGTGTGAATGTAGATGCAAAATACTCATTGAGTTTGTCAGCTGCCTAAGCAGAATCATCAACAATCGAACCATTGATACCAAGTGGACCAATCTGATTCATTTCCCTTCCTTCTAGAGTTTACATAAGTAAAGAACTCTTTACTGTTTTTCTTTGCATCCTTTGCCAAAGATTTCTCGAAATGTGCCTTTGCCTGCCTAACCTCTTTTGTGACTTTTTACAGATAATAGTATATCCACCACAGACATTGCATCTCTTGATAATTTATATGCATCCCATGCATTTTTCTTCTCTGCCACAAGTCTTATTAGTTCATCTAACATCCATTTAGGCATAAACATTGAACAGTATTTCTTAGTTGGTATGAAAAGGTAGCTTCCAAGATTAATTTCTTGAATGCACCTCCTTTAGAATTTGCTTTTTGTATCATCAGTTGGTGCCACTGTATAGAATTTAAAAACTGTCTGAAACCACTTTGTATTCACCTTTACAAAAGGAAAAACCCTTCTCTTTACGCCTGATGGTAGTTACATTTTAAGTAAATCCCACATCAGTACACTGTGATCACTGCCACCTAGTGGTACCTTTATCTGCAGATTCTTCATGCATGAATAATCACATGCTTCCCATTTATAACTGTTGTTGGTAACATTATTAGTTGATCCCACAATATATAACTTAACTGTCTGAAACCACTGTACAGGAATCCCTTGATTAGCATGATTAACTGGTTCAGCAAAAATGGCGCACTATGCGAAATCATGCTAATCGAAGTTAATAATCAATACAAAATAGCCTAATTCGTTCCAAGACCTACAATATACTGATCAATATTTTTAAAAATACGTTTTTTTATGCCAATTTAATGTACAGCAGTATAAAATCAAAGGATAATTATAAATATTTGCAGTACAGTAATCAAAAGTTTATTGAAATTAAAAAATTACAATATATAACTCACTTTATTTCTTTGTAAAATATTTCAAAAGGCTAGTTTGCACAGACTTTTCTTTCTTCCTTTCATCATAAATTTGCTTGTATGGATACACATCTTTTTCAATGTTCCTGCGAATTTGCATACTGCACTCAACATCTGTGTCTGCATCTATGTTTAGTTGTTTCAAATTTTCAGCTGCGCGAAATACCGTATTTCCCCATGTATAAGATACACCTTTTTTCGAAAAATTTGGGGTCTAAAAACTGGGTGCGTCTTATACAGTTGTTGTAGATTTTTTTTACTTGCATTTCCCGCTTTTTCACGCTTGTTGTCTTTGCGCTCATTGTTTCGCACTTGTTACCGGTATATTAGGTTACATTTTGCCACGTTCTGTCCAGAAAGGGCTCAGAAAAGATTTTTGTACAGTGCTGAATTCAAGTTAAAAGTGATCCAGTTTGCAAAAGTGATTGGAAATCATGCTGCTGAATGTAAGTTGTCCTCCTCCAACTGAGAAAACAATCCGAGACTGGCTAGGGGAAGAAGAAACCCTACTGAAAATGCCATGGCAGAAGATTTTTTTTTTTTTTTTTTTTGATAGTTGTTGGCGCATTGGCTTCTGTCGCCATAATGCGCCTCCCAAGGTTTTTGCAGTACTTTGATCCAAGCCCGAAGCGGGAATCGAACCTGCGACCTTTGGGTTGCCAGGCAGGCACTTTACCCACCTGGCTAGCCCGGTCGGCCGCCATGGCAGAAGAAGGCCATGAGAGGCAAGTCAGCAAAATGGCCTGATTAAGAGAAAGAGAGAGAGAGAGAATTGAAGATATGGATTGAAGAGCAAAGGGCAATTGAAATTCCTGTCCACAAAGATGGTTCAGCATGAGGCAAGAAGAATTGATGATGAATAAGAAGTTACTGATTTCAAAGGAGGACACAATTGGTGCTTCAGGTTCATGAAACGGAATGGACTAAGCATGCGTACATGCACCAGACTTGCCCAAAAGATGCCTGAAAGCTATGAGCAGAAGGTCCTTGAATTTCATCGTTTTGTCATTCAATGTCGGAAGACATCAGTTTGAGTTGGGACAGATTGCAAATATGGACAAAGTCCCCCTTCAATTTTATGTCTCAAGTAACAGAACTGTTGATAAGAAGGGGGTGAAAACTGAACTGTGAAAACAAGTGGACATGAAAAGAGCAATTATACAGTTGTTCTAGCTTGTTGTGCCGATGGAACCAAGCTGCCTCCTATGCTGATTTTCAAATGCAAAACAATGCCAAAAGAAGACATTCCTCAAGGAGTGATTGTCCACGTTCGTTACAAGGGTTGGATGGATCAGGATGGGATGAAGATCTGGTTTCAGAAAGTTTGGAGCAGGAGACCAGGTGGGCTCTTACACAAACCTGCCCTATTGGTGCTTGATCAGCTCAGGGCACACAAAGAAGATTGCTGCAGAGCAAAAAACAAAACTTGCCATCATACCTGGAGGTTTGACATCCCAGCTCCAACCACTTGATGTCAGCATTAACAAACCCTTCAAAGCTGCCATGAGAGACAAATGGATGAAGTCTTCTGGGGACAATTTGACACTAGCAGGAAGAGTGAAGAAACCAACTGTAGGAGAGGTTTGTACATGGGTGAAAAGATCCTGGGATAATATCAAGATTGAGATCGTTGTCAAGTCATTTAAGAAGTGTGGCATTTCAAATGCCATATATCGAACTGAGGACGAGGCAATATATGAAGACAGTGATTCGTCATCAGACACATATGAGGACAAGCTAATGGACGGGAGTTTTGACAATGATGAGTTGTATGAATTTTATGATGAATAAAACTTGAGTTCAATAACTTTATGTAATACATTTTTTTTTTTTTTTTCAAATTTCGGGCCCCAAAATTAAGGTGCGTCTTATACATGGGGAAATATGGTATTCCTTCAAGTTCTTTTAATGTCAGCTTCTTTTCTTGAACATTTTCTTTCTCGTAAATTTCCACCTCATCATATGCTCGTTGTTCATCAATATTAAGGAGGTCAGAATCACTTAATTGTTCTGAATGTGATTGCAGCAATTCGCAAACATCACTGTTGTCGATTTCATCAAAGCCTAGATCTCTACCATTATTTGCTATTTCATCAATAACAGTGTTGATATGAGTGAAATGACAGAAATCATTTGCGCAATGTGGCAAAATATGCTTCCAAACTACTCTCATATTGCTTCAGATCACAACTCATGAATATTGTCCATTGCTTTCCTGATGTAATTTCTCCAAAATTCAACTAAAGAAACTGTACGATCTCCAGTTGTTGCTTCAATTGCTTGCACAAATGTTCTGTGTAAATCATCATCATCAGCCATTTTCAATCCATTGCAGGATGAAGGCCTCTCCAGGAACTTTCCAGTTCCTTCTGTTTTGTGCAATGGCCACCCACAAACTCGTGAATTTCATCTGTCCATCTCCGTCATTGTCTTCCAGGTTTTCTGCTAGCTCCCCTTGGGTAACATTCTGTTATTCTCTTAGTCCATCTGTCATCATATCTTCGAGCTATGTGTCCAGCCCAAGATCATTTTAGTTCTTTAGTTTTGATAAGAATGTCCTTTACTTGAGTTTGCTGCCTAATCCACGTGTTTCTCTTCTTATCTAACAGTCTGATTCCCAATATAATTCGTTCCATTCTTCGCTGTGTAGTTCTCAGCTTCTCTTCCATTCTTTTGGTGAGTGCCCAAGTTTCACTTCCATAAGTCATGGTGGGTAGTATACATTGGTTCATTATTTTACGTTTCAGACAAATTGGGATAGTGCTCCTCAGTATGTGACCATATTTCCTGAATGCTATCCATCCAAAATTTATTCTTCTCTTGACTTCCAGTCATTTATCATTATTACAGCTAATGACTTGTCCCAGATAACTATATGACTACCTTTTCAATTACTGCACCTTCAATCACTATGTCCCTTTTCATGGCATACTTGTTCATCATTACTTTTGTATTAGCCATATTCATCTTTAGTCCAAAATCCTTTTTCTAACTCTGCATAACTGATTAAGATTTTCCTCTAATTCTTTGGGATCGTGGCTTATGACCACAATATCATCTGCAAATCATAAATGGTTTAGGTACTCTCCATTCATATTGACTCCTTTCTGCAACCAGTCTAATCTTCTGAAAGTTTCCTCAAAGTTTCAGCCCTTTCCTGAAAGGGCTGCAGTAAACAACTTCGGAGATATTGTCTTCTTGTTGAACTCCTTTCTCAATTTTAAATTGCTACTGTCTTTGTCTAGTCTAATAAAGGAGTTAGCGTTCTCATATATTTTCTTCAAAGTCATAATGCCTTTTCATAAAAGGCATTTGACTCCATAATTCTAATTCTTTGGGATCGTGGCTTATGACCACAATATCATCTGCAAATCATAAATGGTTTAGGTACTCTTCATTCACATTCACTCCTTTCTGCAACCATTCTAATCTTCTGAAAGCTTCCTCAAGGGCTGCAGTAAACAACTTCGGAGATATTGTGTCTTCTTGTTGAACTCTTTTCTCAATTTTAAATTGCTACTGTCTTTGTCTAATCTAATAAAGGAGTTAGCGTTCTCATATATTTTCTTCAAAGTCATAATATATGGGGTATCTATGCCTTGTCTTTCCAGTGACCGAAACGTTGCCTTATGCTGTATGGAGTCAAATGCCTTTTCATAATCCACAAATGCCAGGCAAATGGTGTTTTATATTCATTTGCTTTCTCCATTAGCTGTGATATTACGTGAAGGTGATCCATAATTGAGAATCCCATCCTAAAGCCAGCTTCCTCCTTCGGTTGATTCTCATCAAGTATTCTTCCTAATCTGTTAGTAATGACCCTTGTGAACAACTTGTAGATGTGGGATAACAAGCTAATTGGTCTATAATTTCCAATTTCTGATTTATCTCCTTTCTTATGCAGCAAAACAATGATTGCACAATTATTCCACTCCTTAGGCACCACGCCTTTTCTAATGCATTTTGTGAAGCGTCTTGCCAGTTTTTGTGTCATGTCTCTTCCTCCCAATTTTAACAACTCTACAGTAACTTCATCTTCCCCCGAAGCTTTCTGATTCTTCATTTTCTTCAACGCATGTTCTACCTAACCAGGAAGGATATCAGGTATGTTGTATTTGTTACTAATTTGTGATCCATCTTCTCCACTGCTGGCATCGTTCCCTGGCTCCTTGTATAACTCTTTATAGTAGTCTTCTGCTATTTGAATTATGCCTTCGCTGCTATTCATAAGTACACCGTCGCTGTTCTTCAGTTTCAGTATCATTTGTCTTTCTGTATTACTGCTCATGACTGCTGATTTAAATCCTTTGTTTTTCCTTAATGCTTGTTCTACTTTTCTTATGTTAAATCTTATGTCCTCTCTGAGTCTCTTTCTAACGGCGTTGCATAACTCAGTATACTCAATTTTCTCCTTGTCAGTGTTTATCTTGCTCTTCATTTGTCGCCTTTGGTTCATCATGACAAGTGTTTCTTGACTAATTTTTTCTTCTTTGGATTTCTTTTTACCTATAGGTTTCTTGGGCTTTATCACTTTCAGAAAGTTGTAATATTCTCATCAATATCTTGGTCCTGAGCAGTCTGCAGAAGCTCAAACTTGTTCTTAAGTTCTAGTACATACTGCTTTTTCTCCTCTTCTGTTATCTCAAAGTCCTTGGTATTATTTACTTGAGTCAGTTTTTTCCTTTCTTTTCTTACATCTATATCAAGTGTGCATTTTACCATTCTGTGATCACTTCAAACATTTACTTTGTTCAGGACGGTAACATCATTCACGATATATCTTCTGTTAGTGAGGATGAAGTCTATTTCATTAGTTGTTAATCCATTTGGGCTCTTCCATGTCTACTTTCTGTTCACTCTTTTCTTGAAAAAAGTGTTCATTACTGACAATCCTCGAGATTCTGCAATTCTATAAGTCTTTCACCTCTTTCACCAATTCCAAAATTTCCCATAGTTCCCCCTTTCTGCACTGTTTTGTCTCTTTCCAACCTTTGCATTGAAATCTCCTATAATGATAGTGTAGTGCATTTTCTGCTCATCTAGAAGGCTCTCAATTTCAGTGTACATTTCTTCAACCTCTTCATCGTCACGGCTCAATGTTGGTGCATAAATCATTAAAACCTTTAGCTTGTACCTCTTAGAAATCTTGAGTATTAGTCTTGAAACCCTTGGTGATGTACTTTTGAATTCCAAATGTTGTTTTTAAAATCTTTATGGACAAGAAACCCAACTCCACCTTCACTTCTTTCACTGTTTCCATTGGTGTACAGTAGATTTCCACTTGATAAACTTATAAGTGATTCATTTCTTCTTGTTTTGGCCAAACCGATGATATTCCAATTCACATTTTCCAATTACTTTTCCTGCTCTAATATCATGTCTTCGCCAATGAGTGATCTTATGTTGTAACAGGCGAAGTTCAGTTTCTGTGCATGGCAGTCTGGTCGTACCCAGAGATTCACTGCCATAAGAGGTGGAAGCCACTGGGGACTGAGGGCCATTTGTTTCGTTGTGCTGTCATGTCCTTGAGGGTTTGGTCTTTTCCTCTTCACGCTGACCAGGTGACTGGAAGAGAACCACTCTACACATTCGTTGCCACCTAGGTGACGTAACAGGGCCTACCATCAAGAAGGTGTGCATGAGTGGATTTTAGGGAGGCAGGCCAACTGGAATTCTCCTAAATCTTCTGAGATAGAAAGATATTGGATTCACCATCAGCTAAGTGTCTGATAGCACACAGAATGCCTGTTCCCTTCTAAGCCTCTGCATAAATAATAGGCCTTAAAAGTAGCGATTATGCTTTGATCCATAAGCTGTAAAAGACTTGTTGTATTTGGAGGTAAAAAAATAACTTTCACGTTTTCACACAAATCAGAAAGAGCCGGGGCATTGTTTAAAATTAATAAAATTTTGAATGCAAGGTTATTTTCTTCACAGTAGGTCTTAACTTTCGGACAAAAATAGCTATTGAGCCACTCTTGAAATAAAGCTTTCGTGACTCAAGCTTTTCTATTAGAGCACCATACAACAGGTAGGCTTGCTTTATTAAAAGCTTTACCGAAAGATCTGGGAGTTTCATTTCTATAGATAACCATGTGTTTTAATTTCAAATTGCCTTCTGCATTGCCTCCCCATAAAAGTGTTATTCTATCTTTGGGAACTTTATAGCCTGGTTGAGCCTTTTCTTTTTTTGCTAGAAAGGTTTTTTTTTGGCATTCGTTTCCAAAAAAGGCCTGTTTCATCAACATTAAATATTTGTTGATCTGTGTAGCCGCTGTCATCAACAATTTTCTTTAAAATTTCGGGATATTTTGTGGCTGCATCTTTATCTGCACTTGCTACTTCTCCAGTCAATGCAACATTATGCAGTCCTGTTCTTTTCTTAATACATTCAAATCGGCCTTTACTGGCAGCGAAATTTTCTTCCATTTCCGCTTCAATCACTTTTTCTTTTGAAGAACGTGCTTGAACATTTTCTTCAGTTACCCAAGTTTTCTGTTGTTGACTTTTCCTTTAACATTGCAAAAATATAAGGTTTTTGTTTTTATGGTCATTGTGCAGACTGGAATTCTTTTTTGATTGCAGTCTTCGATCCAAATGGCTAAAAGACGTTCCATCTCAATCATTGTAACACTTCTATTTCTTGTGGTTTGTGTGCAGGCTGACAATGAAGCAAGCTTACCTTTTTCCTTATATGCAATGGCTTTACTTAAAATCGTCCGAACCGTTGATTCAGGCATTCCAAGATGTCGAGAAATTTGTATTTTACTCTCCAATCTTCAAATCTTTTTATGACTTCAATGTTTTCATCTAACATTATCACTTTCCTTTTCTTTTTTACCAGAGGCACTATCAGATATACTTTTCCTTTTATCCATAGTTAATAATGACATAATGTATAAAAAAATTATATAAATTAATGTAATTAATTAGGATGCACAGTAATTAATGTAAACAACGCGTAATGATGGGAGATAACATGGGAGTCCGCACGTTAACACGCAACGCAAGAACAACTGAAAGCAACTGATCTGCATGTACGTAATAAATGTGGTGCGGCTGGTGTTGTCCTTCAGAATGCATAATGTTAGAAAATATTTCAATTGTTGTAATAAAAAAAAAAAAATAAAGTGCAGCCATTATCAACCCACTGCAGGATGGAAGCCTCCTCAACAATTCCTGCTGAGGGAAATGGACCATAATCTGCCACGCTGGTCCAGTGCGGGTTGGCAGATCGGCCGTATTCAGCAGTCAGGGGCTTGAACCCCGGTCTACTCAAAGAGCGTGTACTACTGCACTCCCGCTCCTGCCCACTCGGCTATGGAGGCCACGTTTAAAATAATCCATTTCTTTTTATTTCCTTATGGTAGAAAAACAAACTAGCTTCACACACTGTATCTTGCGTTCATTTTTGTTTATTTCTCAATAATGCTTCTCGATGGAGAAGATATGATGCAACGCGAAATAAACAGTAACTCCCTTTTGTGAACAGAGCCATGCACTCACTAAGAAAACAAGCAATGTGTTTCTATAATGTTCTCTAATGTTATGCATACTTTGGCAGTGTATTTACATTCGTAGCTTCGTACTGAATTTCGTAGCATCACCAACTTCAGTTTCTTTAGGCCAAGCCAAAATACTGTGCTAATCGAAAATTGGTAGCTAAATATAAACCACACTAATTCAAGTCTCGCACTAATCGAGGGATTCCTGTAGTATCTTTTTTAAAAGCAAAATCCTCACTTTACCCTTGATGGTAGTTACATCTTTAAGTAAATTCCACATCAGCACACTAATCACTGCCACTCAGATAGTCCTTTACCTGCAAATCTTTAATGCATGAGGAATTGCTCATGCATTAAGTGAAACCAAATAAAGAGTACTGCTTTCTCTTTCTGGCTTTCTAATATGGTGCTGAAGAAAACAGTCATCTAATAGTTATACAACAGTTAACATAAGTTATAGTTATACTTGTCCCATACATTTTTCTTCTCTACTACTAGTCTCATCAGTTGATCTGATTTTCATTTATGTCTGAACCTTAAATAGTATCTCTTTGTTGGTATGAATTGCTATGAACTGTCTTCTATGATTACTTTCCCAAATTCTTATGTTTTCTATTTAGAATTTGGAGTTGGTAACATTATCAGTTGTTTCCATTAAAAAGAATTTAAGAAATGTCTGCAACCATTGCAGATACCTTATGAAAGCAAAACCCCTTTGCTTTAATCTTGACTGTAGTTATATCTTTAACAGATCCTTCATAAATATATTATGATGATTACTGCCTTCTAGTGGTTCCTTTATCCAGAGATTCTTAATAAAGAAGAAATCATTGATGATAAATAGCTAAATAATATTGATTTCTATTGTTTCCTCTCTAGCATGCCAGTGTAGAAAACAGTCATCAAATAAATCCAAATTTTTTTTTCCTGCTATGTGTGAGCAACCAAGTTCCAGTCAATATCTGGAAGGTTAAATTCTCTAATTATGAGACATTTTGATTTACTGGTTTGAGTTTATTTGATTTAATATTTGATGCACATTAGCAGCATATGCCATACTGTACCAAGCTCATACTCATTACTGTCATTTGGCTTACAACACACTTCTTCTTTCATTTTTGTTTTCCAAATAAGTGTTACACCAAACTGATTCAACATTGCAATAGCCACCCATATCAGCTTGGCAAACTGCCTTAGATTCTATGTGCAATTTAACCAAGAGTTTAACTCCTCTCTTCCCCCATTCCTCTCCTCTTCTGTCCTGTCTGTTCTTCTAATACATTTTTTACTGATCGTATTCAAATTCCACATCCCCTAAGTCAGAGTGGCACCGTGTTTCTGATATCCCTTCAATATTCACATTTAATGACTTAACCAGTAACTACTTCAGTAAAAGAAATTTCAGAAATTACTTCTATAAAAGTTTAACCATATTTTAGAAGGTGGAAGAAATTAGAGCTTTTTAATCACTGATTACTGTTTAACACAGGAATGTTATTTTTTTAGGATCACCTGTCAGGTGACTTATCACCACTGCCATGTTAATCAGCCCAAATTCAATTTTCAAAAATATACAGTACAAAGAGAGAGGGGGAAAACTTGCTTCTTCTCCAAATGGTAGTCAAACACTTTGTCTCTTGCCAAATCTGTTGGCCACAGCTTCTGTTCATCAATACTACCACCTCAGTTACAACTTGATAGTTCTTTTACACCCTCAGCTAATTTACTAGAGAGCACCTAAAGAGCTCTACTAGAGCTCTTACTAAGCAGACATACTAGGATTCTTTTTTCTTCTGACTCTTCTATTAACAACCTCGATAAACCACCTCTTGTTTTACACAATATACTCTACTTGATACCTCCTGTATTCTGCCAATAGGATATTAGAAGAATTCTGAATAATCTTGTTGCCAAGAGAGCTCCAGATCCTGATGGCATTTCTCCACTTGTTTTCAAAACCTATACTCCTGAGTTTGCTCCCATCATGTGTTGCTCTTTTACACTTTATTATTCCTCTGCTAGAAAATTTGTTCATATATGTTACTCTATTCTGTACAAATTCAGTGGGAAAATATGTTGCAGCTCAAGCAGTTGCACTTGACATTTCTATGGCCTTATGATCACATTTGGCATAAAAGTCTTCTAAATAAGCTCCCACCTTATGAATTATCCAGTTTTCTCTCTGTTGCCTCTGTGGGTGATGGTAGGCTGTCTGTCTTATAATTTATTTATTTACTTATAATTTACTTATACTTATAATTTATATATAACTTATAATTTATACTTATTTTACTTACTTATAATTTATTTACTAATGCTGGTGTTTCTCATGCTTCAGTTTCTTGTGGAACACCAGCGAGAAAAAAACAACTTTTTTTTTTTTTTTTTGCTCTCAGTGTTAATTTCCTTCCAAACACTACTATGTACAAATCTCAAATCTGTTCTATCATAGAATACTGTTTCCACATCTAGGGTGGTGTCTCCAAAACTATAGATTCCATTCAAAAGAGGGCAGTTAGGTTAATTAATGACCCATCTCTTACAAAGTCTCTGTTTCTGCTCATGCCTTTTCTACAGATACTTCCATGGGCACTGTTCTCTGAATTGGCTTCTCTCTTCAAAACCAGTCAGAACACGTGACATGAGCAGTCAGCATCTATTCACCGTACAAGTCCAAACTCACAGAACTAATTTTTCTTCTTCTTCATTTATTGCTTCTACTTCTGTTTTTTCTTTTTTCTTTTCTTTTTTTTGAACGGCCCTTCTTCACATGTATTTCACAAAAATCAGAATCCACAGAAATTCAATTCAAATGTCAATAAGTATCTTTTGTGTTCTGAGCATCAACCCGTACACAATACTAAGTAACACAGGCTGTAATATTTTTTTTGCATTTTTCATCAGTGGACAAAATGGGTTAAACATTTTAAATGACAAATGCACCATTATTGTACATTTTTTTTTAATGCTGTAACTTTAAAATCAAAAAAATTAAATAGCACTGCTTGATATACTTAAAAAATAAAATTTCAAAATTGTCAATTTATTATTATGATGCCATGCTTCCAAATGAGACACGTTTACAGGGAATCTAATTTACAGTATACTACATAAACAGGAAATAAGGAATATCTTGGCCATATAATCTAACACAGCTAAAGGTATAAAAAAAAAGATGCTTTTTTTCTATTACATTCCTTTTGAATCTGACTATAGGGCCATCCCCCAAAGAATCTACTACTACTTTCGGTTATCAAGTAAATTTTACAGTACAGTACAGCACTGAATTTTACAGTAATTTGTGTATTTATACAAAATGGGTATAAATATAAGTGAATTTACAGAATAATTACAGAGAACATTACATTAGTTTTTGCCATTCTAAATGAGGTTTGATACTTAAAAAGAATATCATATGCTGTTGATACTAAAATTTATAATGTTTCGTGACTGACAAATATAGCAGCTTGGGTTATAAGTACACAAGTGAACAAATAATCTCCGAGTTAAATGTTTGCGAGAGTCCTGTGCACAATTAACGTTTATCATGTATTTTTTTGAGGTGAAACAGAGAAGTTGTTTGTTTGTTATTTGGTTTTTAGGAGCATTAGCAACTAAGGCCATATTGCTCCGGGATATGCAGTGATCATTCCCTGACCTTTCCGCATCCTCAGTATTTGGTGGTGATGGGCTCGAACTCCAGCCTAATAAAGAAGCGTGTGCTATGCACTGCTGCTCCTTCCCATACGGAGGCGCTGAAACAGAGAAGTAACTGAACATCTACAGTAATTACTCTTGGATAAAAACTGTTGTTTATAAAAATTTAATCATCTAACTACAGCTTGTTCGCCCCTATGAGATACAGAATTTGCTTCTGCAAGTGTCTATTGTGAATTTTGTGTTTTGCTAGAAACTGCATTTTTTTTTTTGTCTCTCTTAGTACATGACTCCACTTTGTTATATCAAAAACAGCAGTACAACCAGGCACAGTATACTGATGTTGCAGAGTACCAAGAGTGGAGCAAGCAGGTTTCAGAAATGACAGGTCATGCATCAATCAAACTGCTATGGAATTGGATAAACCATGACCTGCTGGGAAAAGAGAGCAGATGCCAATCAAAATTATAATTATAAAAAAGAAAATTAACTGCCATCTTTTGTAGTAAGAGTACTCTTTTGTATTCTTAACTAATCTGGTTACTCATGATCAATCCACAGAAACGGATTGATCATGTGCTGAAAAAACCATATAAAGGGATCACAAAGACAACCCTGGAATAAAACCCATACGGCAAACATAAAAAGTTTAAGTTAAGAAGATCACTGGAAAATGAAATGCTGAAATGGAAACAGCCTTGTATCAAAATAAAAGAGAGAACACAGAACCAAATTAGATGAAGAGCTTCTGTGGGAAGTCCTATACTAAACTGGAATGAATGTTAAATAAATAAATAAAACTATATATATTTCAACTAAATTAAAACATGTATTTTTCATGTTGAAACTGATAATAAAACCATAAAATATCCAGTAAAATAAAAAATTTTAAAAATTAACATATCATTCAAAAAAAATTTGTTTATAATTTGTTCATATTTCTAGATCTTCCTCATTCTCTGCAAGCACAGATAGGCATGAAGAAGTGGAGTTATAATACTCCAGTAAGTAGTACTAAAGCTAATTTTGTACTTTTGCTTTCTTATTTATTCTAAACACTGAACTGTAGCAGACAGATAATAGCAGCAACCTAAAATTTACATCCACTTCTATATCTTTCCATGTTTCCAAGTAATGCTGAGGATATGTCACCTGAGAGGCAGGAGTGTATAGAACATGGACTAACAACAATTACTTGCTGATAATATTTAATTATTTTTGCATGTCTAATTTTTATCTGTATATAGGAATTTTGTTACTTATTAATTTTAGTTTATTACCTCATAATCTCATATAAATTTACACATGTTTGGAATAAGAGTCTATACCATCCATTCATAAGTTACATTATTTATCAATTTTTTAATACTAAAAAGAATACTGAAATATTGAAGTCTTATCAGAGTCCAAAAGTTCGAGAACTAGAAGGTATTTCAAGGAACTTGATACAATATACTCTAGTACCTAAAGATACTTTAATGTGAAATATATAGATTACACAAGAATTCATATCAAATGCATTATTATTGCCTGAAGTAATCAGGTTAAATGCTGAAGCACAACAAAATATTTGTTTCACAGTAACTCTTCTGAATAGCATTCAACTGATAAAATCATAAGAAAAACATAACAAAAAACAAAAAAAAAACAAAAATCAAAGTACCACGTGAATGGGTATGACATGTTTTTCACAGTAAAAATGCAAACATCACTAAAATTCCAGTCTGAATATACTTCTAAGGAAGTAAATGTTTCAAGAATGTATAACCAGTAATGAATGTATAGTTTTTTGCACTACATTGTAATCATACTACCATAAAGCAAAAATAACTCATACTGAAGCATGCCATAATTTGATATTAAATCAACCAAGCAAAAAAAAGAAAAAAAAGAAAAAAAAAACACATTGTTTTTTGTAAAACTTGGTTCATATATCATACTTCAAGAAAGAATAATTTCTCTCAACTCAGGTATATTCATCATTTAAGATATATTGCATTAAATATTTTAAAATATACATTAATTGGGCATGTGGTGCATCATAAATTAGGTTGAAAATTGCAAACTGAATTTTACTTTAAGATGCATATTTCATTTTAGACTCTATAGAAGGTTCTACCCATAGGTAGCTAAATAATAGTAAATTTGACCATCACTTCTTTTCTTTTTTTTTTATTTTTCTTTTTTTTTCTTTTATTTTTTTATTCTGATTTCACTGGAAAACCATTCTGTTTTTTTTCTCTCTTTCTCATAACTCACAGTGCTTTCCAAGGTAATTTTTTGACAGCTTTTTCTATTAAAAATTCAAGAAGTTTATATCGGATAAGGTAAAAATGTTGCTTACAAGAGCTTTGGATATCACAACCATTTAAAATTAAAGGTAACATCTAAAGGTCAATGAAATAAGCTTGAAATGCATGGTACCTGTTACATTGAATTCCTCAATAAAATATTTGCTACTTAAACTTTTAACAGTAAAAATTAGCAAATATAATTCTGAGATCATAATGGAATCTTCTCTAAATATAGATGAAGTTATGTGGGGCAATAACAAATCATAGAGCATGCTATCTAAAATTACCCAAGCAGAATAATAACTTCTTTTGATTTTTTTTTTATAAAATATGGTACATAACTGTTCACGAAAAAAAAAAGAATTTGTATCACACAATTTCAGAGTTGATGGTAATGAAATGATGGTTATGAAAAAACTAGAATAATGTTTTGAAAATATAGGTATCCTGCACTAATCACAGCCCTCTCTAATTGCAATATATATATACTATCATTGAATTATATTAAATATTAACATAAATTAAATTATAATAAGTGAATAAATAAATAAATAAATAATTAGGCGTTCATTAGAGGCAGCGACATGCAATTCCTCCATATGAAGCTGAAATACATCCAATATTTTAAATTAAATAAAATAAAACATAAGCCAGTAGTATGGCAAAAACTGTAGAGCGAAAATTAACATAAAAATAATCCAAATAAACAAACAAATGAAAAAAAGAATAGACATAATAGTAACCCGATAACCCTTGTATAATTTCGAGTTTTAAATCCGATTAATAAAAACTATACAAATTTTAGGATAATGCCAATTATATAATAATTTAGCGGTACCCCCCCCCCCCCCGAGAGGTACCAGTTCCGAAAGACGTGAAATATCACCAAAAGAGGGTTAAAGGAACTACCAAACGATAACAAAATCAAAATAAATTAAAATAAATATAGACTGACCATCATGCCCCATATCGACAGAGGACCACGAGGCCAATAATGGTCATGGAATCGCTGCATTTCAATCGCTATACAAATCGTCGCCATGGTGAAAAGATCGAAGTACCAATTCACCCTCCCTCCTCCGATCGATCCACCAGTGCAGAGGATTTGCACGGCGGTGGTCCTTATGCAGCGAAAAATAAACTATAGAACAGACAGCACTCTAGAGCAGAGCCACACCACTGACATACTGTAAACTGAATCAGCTTATATAGAAAAAAAAGGAAAATAGATGGCGACACAGGCGTTGCTAAATTAGCATATCGACCCATTACTATATGCACTGGTGGATCGATCGGAGGAGGGAGGGTGAATTGGTACTTCGATCTTTTCACCATGGCGACGATTTGTATAGTGATAGAAATGCAGCGATTCCATGACCATTATTGGCCTCGTGGTCCTCTGTCGATATGGGGCATGATGGTCAGTCTATATTTATTTTAATTTATTTTGATTTTGTTATCGTTTGGTAGTTCCTTTAACCCTCTTTTGGTGATATTTCACGTCTTTCGGAACTGGTACCTCTCGGGGGGGGGGTACCGCTAAATTATTATATAATTGGCATTATCCTAAAATTTGTATAGTTTTTATTAATCGGATTTAAAACTCGAAATTATGCAAGGGTTATCGGGCTACTATTATGTCTATTCTTTTTTTCATTTGTTTGTTTATTTGCGTTATTTTTATGTTAATTTCGCTCTACAGTTTTTGCCATATTGGCTTATGTTTTATTTTATTTAATTTAAAATATTGGATGTATTTCAGCTTCGTATGGAGGAATTGCATGTCGCTGCCTCTAATGAACGCCTAATTATTTATTTATTTATTTATTCACTTTATTATAATTTAATTTATGTTAATATTTAATATAATTCAATGACAGTATACATTTCGGCTTCATAAGGAGGAATTGCAAGTTGCTGCCTGAATGAATGCTTGATTATTTATTCATTTTATTATAATTTAACTTTCGTCAACATTTAATATAATTCAATAGTAATGGGTCGATATGCTAATTTAGCAATGCCTGTGTCGCCATCTATTTTCCTTTTTTTCTTCTATATAAGCTGATTCAGTTTACAGTATGTCAGTGGTGTGGCTCTGCTCTAGAGTGCTGTCTGTTCTATAGTTTATTTTTCGCTGCATAAGGACCACCGCCGTGCAAATCCTCTGCACTGGTGGATCGATCGGAGGAGGGAGGGTGAATTGGTACTTCGATCTTTTCACCATGGCGACGATTTGTATAGTGATTGAAATGCAGCGATTCCATGACCATTATTGGCCTCGTAGTCCTCTGTCGATATGGGGCATGATGGTCAGTCTATATTTATTTTAATTTATTTTGATTTTGTTATCGTTTGGTAGTTCCTTTAACCCTCTTTTGGTGATATTTCACGTCTTTCGGAACTGGTACCTCTCGGGGGTGTACCGCTAAATTATTATATAATTGGCATTATCCTAAAATCTGTATAGTTTTTATTAATCGGATTTAAAACTCGAAATTATGCAAGGGTTATCGGGCTACTATTATGTCTATTCTTTTTTTCATTTGTTTGTTTATTTGGGTTATTTTTATGTTAATTTTCGCTCTACAGTTTTTGCCATACTACTGGCTTATGTTTTATTTGATTTAATTTAAAATATTGGATATATATATATATATATATATATATACACATTTTTAATTTGCTCTTTACCCACCATTTCACCAACCATTATTTTACATATAGTGGTTTCCTTTTATCTGCAGGCGATACATTCCAAGACTTACCGTGGATGGCTGAAACCACAGATATAAGCGAACACCTGTTGACCCCCATATATAACGTGATTTCCTTATACATACTTACGTATAATAATGTTTAATTGATAAATTAAGCACACAGTAAGACATTACCAATTTAAATATGGTAATAATAAAGTACAGCAGACTCTCGATTTAACAGGATTGGATTAACCGGGCCATTCCAAGACTACAAATAAAAAAAAAAATAAAAAAACCAGAAATCACAAAATTCAAATAATAACTAGAATAGGTATAAACAGATATTTTGCAAGTCGTATATAAGTGGCATGAACCGGCATTATAAGTCGTCACTGGGAGATTAGTGTACCTGTTATCTTGCAACCCCTGCTGTCTTCACACCTACCGCTCAAAACAACAAAAAAAGACCAAATGTTTAGTTTGATTCAGTGCGTCGCGTCGATTATTGTGTTCCACTGCACCACAAAAGGACAAACTTTGTTTCATTATTTATGTCAGAGATGTTGGAATTTTTTTTTTTATAGTAACTTTTTTTTTTTTTTTTTGTTTAGAAATCGCAAAAATGATGGGCAAACGCAAGAGTTATGCTTCCAAATTAAACAAAAACTTTAAATTATTCAAAAGTTTGAAAATGGTGCATCCTTTAAATCTCTAAAGAACCATTACAATGTTAGTGACCAAACCATACGCGACATTGTAAAATATAAAGGAAAGCTATTCAATTTAAAATTAACATCATAAAAAATAAAGTGAAGCATCACATCGGACATGCAAGTAGTACATGTTAAGTTTTTTCATTTTTTTTCCCTGTGATTAACTGCGGGTAACTGAATTAGCTGATACCGAATCAGCAGATATGGAGGCACAACTGTACTCAGTTAAAGTAAAAAACATTTAAACATTTCAAATATCAGTGCAACCGTTTATTGTTAAGCGATACTTTCATTACATACTGTAATAAATTTTTATGTTGGGCAAAGTACATGGCTAAACGCAGGTAAACAATCAGAAGACTGAAACAACACTTCAACTGTGGAGAGCATAAAATATTTTACGGCTTTCTCTACAATTTAATTCAAAACATATTAATAAAGCTACATGTAATGTACCCCAATCGCATCCCTCAGTATTAGCCATATAAATAATAAGAAAATATATAAAAAATTTAAAAAAAAAGAAAATAAACTACCTATGTGCTCTCTCTCCCCATGTAGGTAACTACACAAACGATCCCCTTTGAATTTACCCAAGCTGTCAGCCTCAGCTACCCACAGAGGTAACTTATTCCAATATTTAACAACTTGCAGATTAACAAAAAACTTCTTATAATCCAGTTGAACTATATGGCTAATTCTATTTAAGAATAAACAAGGAGTTACCTTTTATTCTGTCGGAAGGAATTCTTCTTGATCAACTCTCCTTTTTGTGAATTATAAAATAACAAAACAAATTGTAATTTGTCTTTAAATTAATCTAAAAATAATTTAAAACTCGTAATGTGTTCAATACTATCAGTCCACCAGTAATCCAACACCCCCAGGATTGGCGTGGCATACCCCAACCGCCCTAGGAATATCAAACCCCCATGTAACCTCTAGTACCAGAAAACATTTTGTCAAAATCGCAAATCTAAATAGAAGTAAAATATTCTTAAGAGCAATAAAATTTACAATTAAAATCCACTGCAAGGGGAGGAAATTACAGTGGATTTTAATCATAAATTTTATCACTCTTAAGAATATTTTACTTCTATTTAGATTCGACTTAGATTTGATTAAGTCATCAAATGCAAACATTGTACACATAGCAGACATGGTGTTACTCAGACATAATGACTGAAGAATTTGAATACAAAGGGCACAATGTGTACAGAAAGGAAACTCTGTAGACAAGACAGGAGGTGGGGGTTTTGCTCTTAGTTAAGAAGCATATTAAATTAAAGGCAGTGCATCCAGTCCAACTGGTGACCAGTACAATGTTGAGTCAGTTTGGTGTTAACACAAGCACTGAGAAAACAAAAATGAGACTAGGAGTGTGTTATAGGTCTAATGATTGTGATGAGTATAACAAACAATTAAAAAAGAGAAAGAGAGTGGGCCAGTACATCAGAATGTCTTGAAATGGAGGATTTTAACTTACCAGATATTGATTGGAACTTGTGAGTTTGTCACTCACACTCTATCAAGACTTTTGTGGATTTATTGGATGACAGTTTTCTAAAGCAGCATGTTAGTCAAGCAATGAGAGGAAGCAATACTTTTCATCTGATTATCATCAGCGATTCTTCATGCACTAAGAATCTACTGGTAAAAGAACCACTAGATGGCAATAATCACAGTGTACTGATATGGGATTTAATAAAAGACACAACTACTGTCAAGGGGTAAAGGGAAGGGCTCTTGCTTTCCTAAGGGTTGCTAGAATGGTCTCAGATAGTTTGTAAATTATATGCAGTGGGCCCAACTGATGATATCATCAACAGCAAATTTTAAATGAAAAGCAGTTAAGGGAAGTAATTCTGGAAAAGATGCCTGATTTTTCATATCAACCAAGAAATACTGTTCAAGGCTTAGGATGTCAGATGAACAGCTAAGACTTGTGGCAGAAAGAAAATGCATGGGGTGCATATAAATTATCAGGTGATACATATGCCTTTGTGGCAGATATAAACTAGTCTGTAATGAAGTCACAAAGGAGGTTAGGCAAAATAAGGCAGATTACAAGAATCTCTTGCAAAGAATATAAAGAAAAGCAGCTAACATTTCATTAACAGTATAAAGAAAGGATTGAATTACATTGGATTACTTTATAATTAATTATTTAACTGCTGCTGATCCTGCTCAGGTTGCCAACAAACTGAATAGGTATTTTGCATCCAAATTCATACAAAGAATTCTTTAAGGAAGGAGATGCCAAAAGTGTGTCAAACTCCAATAGGAACTAAATGATTTTGTTATAACTGAGAAAAAAGTGGAAGAGGAGTTGCTGAAGCTAATTATAAAAAAGGCATCGGGGTGGATGGAATCTATTCAATAATAATTATGGATGCAGCAACTTGTTTAGCCCTATGGGAGCATCTTTGGATTCAGGGGACATTCCTATCGACTGGAGATGTGCAAATATATTCCCAATTCAAAAAAGAGAAACAAAATGTGGCCTGAGTAATTACTGACCTGTTAGTTTAACTTATGTTTCAGGTAAAATAATGGAGTCACTGGTTACAGAAGTAACGCAGGATCATTTAGACAGGAATGCAATTATACCGCCATTACACAACATGGAATCCAATCAATCGTCTAACCAATTTGATTGAATACAATGATGCAGAAACAAAGGAACTGGAAGCAAAAAATAATTTTGATAACACATGAGTATATGTGGATTTCAGGAAATATTTTGATACTGTCGCATAAATGTTGCACATACTGCTGCACAAATTGGAGCAGTGGGGCATTGAGGGCACGTTACTGTTATGGATAAAGGGATACCAAAGGGTGGCCACCTCAGCTAAAGAAGATCCAACTTTCTAATCCTACTTTCTTCTAACTCTTGTATTGGTGACCTTAGTAAATCATCTTCTACCATTCCCAGTACATTTCATCCAATGCCTCCTGTAGTCTTCTGTCAAAAGGTCAGAAAAATTTTGAGCAGTGTTGATTCCAAGAAAGTGCCAGGTCCTGATGGTATTTCTCCACTTGTTCTCCTGAGCTTACTCCCTTAGTTCTGTGTTGCATTTTTACACTTTCTAATTGCACTCGTGTTTATCTTCTGCTTAAAAATTTTCTCTAATCCAGCCAGTTCCTAAAAAGGGTGACAAATCCCTTCCATGCAGTTATAGACTCATTGCAGTTACTTATACTTTCTTCTAAATTAATGGAGAAATCCATTAACCACCAACTCCTAACCAATCTCAAACTTTTCATCTTATTAATGATATGCCAATATGGATTACATCAGTGTCAATTCACTGGTGATATATTGGCTTATGATACCCATCTATGGACAAATTCAATGGAAAAGCTTGGTGCAACTCAGGCAATTGCTGTTGACATTTCAAGGGCTTTCAATTGTGTTCGGCATAAAGGGCTTCTAAATAAGCTTTCATCTTATGGTTCGCCAGCTGTTTTTTGGAATTGGGTATCCAGTATTCTCTCTGATTACTCACTGCTTACTTCAGTTTATGGTAGACAGCTCTCTGTCCTCTAACTTGCTGTCATCCCTTAATGTTCAGTTTTTTCTCCCGCTCTTTTTCTCTTCTATATTAATGACCTTCCATTGACTGGAAATCCTATCCATAGTTTTTCTGATGTTAGCACATTGCATTCCACCTTCCAGTTTGAGAAACAACCCTGCACACACAGCTTCGACTTCTCAAATACCAGCTACCAGTTGCTTAAACGCTGATCTCCACAGGTAATTCTCCAGTGGGATAGAGACAACTTAGTTAATTTCAATCCTTCTTTCTATACCTGGGTCCTCTTATATATCTCATAAAATGGATACTTCTGCTTATATGCTTTTCTTTGACAATTTCTTGATGGGATCACATATCTCTATTGGAATTACCCTAACTTCTAATCTCTCTTGACAATGCATCGCAGATATTGCTTTTAGGCTGCATTAATACACTGGGTTTTCTCTTTTGCTCTCTGAAGGCATGTCTTTCTGAACACGTGCCACAACCAATCAGCATTCTTGTACTGTCAAACTTTAAACTCAAAGAAACAACTTTTCTTCTTCCTCATTTATTCCTTCAACTTATGTTTGCTGGAACAATAACCTTTCTCATATATTTCCCAAAATTTTCATTCTACAGAAATTTGCACCTTGAGCTTATGAGATTGTCGGCACCGATTTTGATTCACTTTCAATTGTCATCATATCATCATCACAACCATCATCTTTACCATCTTTGTTGTTGAGCACAGCATCTACAATGTCATACTTTGTAGAAAGACCACTTGTTAATAAGTTGTCAACTTGTACAAATTCATCGATGTTATCTGTATTAAACAACCTACAATGTTGTCACATAGCAACCATTCGGATAATGGTAAGTTGTTTTTTTCATTTCTATCTTCTTCATCTACAATTGAAATTACATTTGAATTTAATTTCGATTTCTTGAAGCAATTCGATATGGTTGTTGAAGTAACGTTATTCCATGAATCATTCAATAAATTTATACTATCCAATATCGATACAGACCAGGTAAGTTTCTGTTCTCTTTGACTGATTAGATGTAGCTAGAAATCTTTTATAAAATCCTTTCAAACTCTTGATTACACCCATGTCCACTGGTTATAAAATTGATGATGCATTGGGAAACAGAAACACTAGCTTAATGTTGGACAAATTTTGAATCTGGGGATGTGCAGGACAGTAAACAATAAAATATTTTTCTTATTTTTGAATAGCTCCTTATTCTAATCATTTACGTATTCCGAAAAATATCCGAAGTCATCCAAGCTTTCTTGTTTTCCGTGTAATCCACAGGAAGTTTCCTTATGTCTTTGAAACACCGAGGTTTTAATGATTTTCTGCTAACAAACAGTTTTTTTTACCAGTTCCTGTCATATTTGCGCATATGAGCACCATCAAGCGAGCCTTTGATTTTTTCCCACCAACACATTTTCCCCCTTTGAATTTAAATGTATGTATTGTCAGGTGTCGAATTATAAAAAAGACGTTTTGTCGGTGTTGTTGTTGTAGTACTTATAGAGGCACGTGATGCAAGAAAGCAAGCGTATGAGCCCTCCCACCTCCACCGCCACCCAAAAAAAAAAAAAAAACAATTTCACACAACCATTCCCTCTATAAGTTTGTCCAGTTCCTCCTTGAATTTATTTAAGCTATCAACTTCCACAACAACAGATGGAAGTTTGTTCAAGTAATTAACCACCCGCTGGCTAAAGGCAAATTTCCACACATCTATTGAACAACTGTTTCCTCAATTTGAATTTATGCCTCTGTAGGTTCATAATCTGAGCAAGCGGAAGAATCCCATCAGAATTCAGCGTGCTCAACCCATTTAAGGCCTTATATACCTCAAGCAGATCACCTTGCAGGTGCCTTGTCTCCAGCCACTGAATTTTCAGAACTTAAGCCTTTCTTGGTAAGAGAACCCCTTCTTCCCCTCAACAACTTTGTTGCCCTTCTCTGTACATGCTCGAGCAACTCTACAGACTTCCTAAAATGAGGCCTCCTGACCTGTATGCAGTACTCAAGGCATGGCCTGACCACTGCCTTATACAAAGGAAATTTAATCACCTCCTTTTTCCTGCTAGCAAAATTCCTGTATATCGTTGACAATACCCCATAACCTGCTTGGCAGCCTGTTTGCATTGCTCAGTAAACTTCATATCTGACTGCACAATCACTCCCTGGTCTTTTACATTTTCTACCACCCTAAGTGGACCCAATTTCGGCGAAGTCCGGACGGTCTGTGGCAGCCAAATCCTCTGCTTGCACCTTCACGATGGTGGGACTGTTAGTAATCCTGGGTATAACTTCCATGCACAAACACATGGTGGGTGACCACCCAGGTGTGAACCAACGTAAGCAGGGGTCGAGGTATGGCGCCCACACCACATGGAGGAATGCCGCCCCTCTGTGTTACCAGGCAGTACTAGGTGGTAGATGACTCTCATCAACCGGTGCAATACCACCACTTTGCTTATTGGAGGCTTGAAGTGGTAGAACCCATGTTTAGTCTCCAGCGCTAAGTTCCAGTCAACCCTTCCCCATCTCTTCCATCACGATGACTTTTGAGGTTAGGATGAACATCGTGGCAAGATCCAATCTTCCTTACTTTTCGAGGTACAGTTCTAAAACGGTGTTCGCAGGATGGCCACTAGTTAGTACACCAGACCGAACATATTGGTAACTCTCTAGGAGGCTTCCGGATCAGCTAGTGTATAATCTTCCTACCTCTACTCTGCCAGATGGTGACTGGAGGGAGTCCGAGTAGTGTGTATGCAGAGGGCATTCTCGAGGCCACGTTATGTCAAGGATCTGGATATATTCGTACCATGTGTACACCATATCCAAAAATTTCATTACTTCATACCGCATGTCCCACCCACTTTTTCTTACCATTGAGTACACCATGAATTGTCAAACTAATAGAGTAAGCTTATCTGCGAAAAAAATCTAAACCTCCCAAACACTTACTAATTCATTTCACAAATATATGTGGTCTCAATTCTAATCTCAACAATGTCCATTTCCACTTGCAGTCTGCCAAACCCCATGTAATTTATCTGACAGAATCTCAGTTAAAAGTTGATTCAACTACTGCTCATCTCAGTTGCCCAAATTATTCACTCTATGATTCCTTTCGCCTCAAAGATGGTACTTGTGCATATGTCCGTTCCGATATTCCCTGTCAGAGACTTGTTAATTTGGAATCTCCTCTTTTCAATCTTCTCAGGCTTAAAATCTCTCTACCTCATTGTGTAAAATTCATCTTTTGTCTCTACCATTCTCCCAATTCCATTAATCACTTGGAGCTCTTTGACTTCCTCTCTTTGCAACTTGACTTTCTCCAGTCCAACTTTCCTAACAGTGAGGTAATTTTCCTTGGTGATTTTAATGTTCACAACTCAAGCTTGCTTCCGTTTTCTAGTCACACCGACCCAGCTGGCCGAGATGCTGAGGCTTTTGCAATTACTAATGACCTTGCACAGATTGTTCATTTACCTACAAGAATACCAGACAATCCTAACCATACAGCCAACATGCTTGATCTTTTTCTCACAAACAACCCTTCTAAGTACACGGTCGAAGTGAGAGGTCCTTTAGGCACCTCAGATCACAACTTGGTGATTGTCTCTTCTCCAATGGAGCCTTTATCTCATCGCTATTCCCAACCTCGTATTGTTTGGCATTACAAGAATGCAACATGGGATGACCTGTGAGATTTCTTTTCTTCTTTTCCTTGGTCGGATTACTGTTTCAAAACTTGTGATGTCAACATTTGCTCAGATCGTGTCAGTGAAATTATTCTTGTAGGAATGGAATCCTTTATCCCACACTCCACTTTAAAATCTCTTCCTTTATCTAAACCTTGGTTTTCCAATAAATGTGCTAAGGCTGTTCAAGAGAGGAATGTTGCATATCTTAATTGGCTTGTTTCTAATTCTTCAGTTTCATTTTCTGCCTACACCAAAGCTCTCAACAATTGTAAAGCAGTTATTAATCAGTCCAAACTAGAGTTTGAACAGGCTAAGAGTAGAAAACTTGCTTCTTGCCCTAATGGTAGCCAAGCATTCTGGTCTCTTGCCAAAGCTATTGGCCGCAACTTTTGCCCATCTCTGCTCTCACCTCTGTCCAAAACCAGATGGTTCTGTTCTCACTTCGGTCAAGGATACAGCTGACCTGCTAGCATCCCATTTTTCTACCAACTCCTGTATTAATGAGCTTGGTAAAACATCTCCCACCATTCCCAACACGCTCCATTCAATGCCTCCTGTGGTCTTCCGTCAAAAGAATGTCAGAAGGATTCTGAGGAATCTTGATGCTAAGAAAGCTCCAGATCCTGATGGTATTTCTCCAATTGTTCTCAAAAACCTGTGCTCCTGAACTTACTCCTGTTCTTTGCCAACTTTTTTCACTTTCTTATTCCAAAGGTGTTTTTCCTTCTGCTTGGAAATTTGCTCATACCCAGCCAATTCCTAAAAAGGGTGACAAATCCCTCCCATCCAATTATCGTCCCATTTCAATTACTTCTACTCTTTCTAAAGTAATGGAGAAATCAATTAACCGTCAACTCTTAAACTACCTAGAAACCTTCCGTCTGATCAATGATCACCAGTATGGATTCCGTCAGTGTCGATCCACTGGTGATATTCTGGCTTATGTTACCCATTTATGGACTAATTCAATAGAAAAGTTTGGTGAAACACAAGCAGTTGCTCTGACATCTCAAAGGCTTTCGATTGTGTTTGACATAAAGGTCTTCTAAACAAGCTTCCATCTTATGGTTTGCCAACTGTATTTTTGTAATTGGTTATCCAGTTTTCTCTCTGATCGCTCACTGAGGGTGATGGTAGATGGCTGGCTCTCTGTCTTCTAACTTCCCCACTAATGCCGGTATCCCCCAAGGTTCAGTTCTTTCCCCCACTCTTTTCCTCTTGTGTATTAATGACCTTCTTCCATTGACTGGAAATCCTATCCATAGTTTTGCCGACGATAGCACATTGCATTCCACTTTGCATTTTAAGAAACCTTGTTCTGCTCAATCAGCTTCAACTTCTCGAAAATCTGCTACCAATTCCTTAAATACCGATCTCCAGGTAATTCCCCTGTGGGACAAAGACATCTTATTTGTTTTTTTATAATCCTTCTAAAACTCAGTACTGTCTTATATCTTCAAAAAAGGATTCTACTGCTCCTATGCTTATCTTTGGTGATGCTCTGATTTCTAGGCAAAATGATATATATGTTTTGGGGATTACCCTGACTTCTAATCTCTCTTGGCACAATCACATTACAAATATTGCTTCCTCTGCATCTAAAAAACTTGGTTTTCTCTTTCGCTCTCAGCGTTAGTTTTTTTGCAAACGGCTGTTCACTCAGTAAAAATCGTAAATCCGCCCTACCATGGAATATTGTTCCCACATCTGGGGTAGTGCCCCCAAAACCTCTCTCAGGCTTCTTGATTCCATCCAGAAGAGGGCAATTAGGTTAATTAATGATTCATCTCTAACAGAGTTTCTCCTCTCACTGTCTCATAGAAGTACTGTTTCTGCTGCATGCCTCTTCTACAGATACTTCCATGGGCACTCTTCTTCTGAATTGGCTTCTATAATTCCCGCTCTCTCTCTTTCAGAACAGTCCGAACACATGCCGCCACCAGCCAACATCCATTTACTGTCCAACTTCAAACTCACAGAACAAACTTTTCATCTTCCATGTTTATTCATTCAACTGCCGTTTTCTGGAACAACCTTCCTTCGTACGTATTTCCTGAAAATTACAGTCAACAGAAGTCAAGTCTAATGTCAACAAATATCTTCTTTCATCTTCTCAACCTACAACCCAACCACAGTACTAAGTACTATAGGTTCCAATACCTCTCGTGTTTGGGGTTTACATAAAAAAAAAAAAAAAAAAAAAAAAAGGAAAAAAAAAAGTGTAGTACCACACACTTGGTACGTTCCTCTGGGGTTATTTCTACCCATATGCGGTACTTTACATTTGTCAATGTTAAACTTCAGTTGCCACTTCTCAGCCCATCTGCCCAAATTTTCTATATCCTATTGCAGTAGTACAACTGTTGTAGACGTCTTCATCACTGAAATCCTTCCTTATTTCTGCCCAAACATGGTCAATCCATTTATTTGCCATTATTGAATCTGCAGATCAAGATTCTCCACTAATTTTTGCATAAATGATGTTATGTCAGTTTTTAAATCGATCCAGCCAACTGTTATTACACACAAAATTGTCACGTCCAAATTGTTTAGCAAATTTTTCTGCTTGAGCTATCAAGATCGGACTGTCTATTGAAAATCAAGCACTTCTTTGTGTGCCGACCGGGCTAGCCAGGTGGGTTAAGTGCCTGCCTGCCTGGCAACCCAAAGGTCACCGGTTCGAATCCCACCTCGGGCTTGGATCAAAGTACTGCAAAAACCTTGGGAGGTGCATTATGGCCAAAGAAGCCGTTCCTCTGGGGTTATTTCTACCCATATGCAGTACTTTACATTTGTCAATGTTAAACTTCAGTTGCCACTTCTCAGCCCATCTGCCCAAATTTTCTAGATCCTATTGCAGTAGTACAACTGTTGTAGACGTCTTCATCACTGAAATCTTTCCTGATTTCTGCCCAAACATGGTCAATCCATTTATTTGCCATTATTGGATCTGCAGATCAAGATTCTCCACTAATTTTTGCATAAATGATGTTATGTCAGTTTTTAAATCGATCCAGCCAACTGTTATTACACACAAAATTGTCACGTCCAAATTGTTTAGCAAATTTTTCTGCTTGAGCTATCAAGATCGGACTGTCTATTGAAAATCAAGCACTTCTTTGTGTGCCGACCGGGCTAGCCAGGTGGGTTAAGTGCCTGCCTGCCTGGCAACCCAAAGGTCACCGGTTCGAATCCCACCTCGGGCTCGGATCAAAGTACTGCAAAAACCTTGGGAGGTGCATTATGGCCAAAGAAGCCGATGCGCCAACAACTACCAAAAAAAAAAAAACTTCTTTGTGTGGTGAACCATTGAAGCAATGCTTTCATTAATGATTTGTAATCTAGCACTTTCTAATTTTTTTTTTTTTTCGAGTATGTTCTTTTCAAGTACTGGTATGTAAACATCTTTATTCTTCCACAATATTGATACACTTGAAGAGGACAAAGAAAACATTTTACACAGTTTAACATTTTTTGCACCACGCTCTAACTCACAAATAATTTTGTGAGTTAGAGCTTTTTCGCGAAATGAGAGACACTTTCTTTTGTTGGTAAACATTTGTCCGAAGGAAGGGCTCATTTTTAACTGATTTTACTTATAGTGAAATTATAGTATCCTTATAATACCGTGATAAATCTGACTAAAAAATGAATAGCAAATGCTTAGAAAATGGTACTCACCTTGTATAAATCTGCAATAAAATTTTTTGGTAGATGGTGGTTAAATTTAGGTTGAAAGTAGCATTAAATAGAACTAAGGCGGGGAATGGGATGAAAATATTTTAAACAGATTTTAAAATGAGCGCAAGGAAGTAGAAATGCAGATCTCCAATCCTTGGTTGTCATAAAGAGGTTAAAAGACGTAAAATATGAAAAAAAAAAAAAAAAAAAAAAAGAGAAGACCGGTGGTGCCAATAGTCGTTACGATGGACTTTCGCGAGTAAACCGTCATCAGTTGGCAAATGGAAGAGAAGTGAACGCGTGCTGTATTTTAAAGTTTATCTAAATTCCCATTATGCTCTTTTTGACACGTGGGAACTTTAGCCGTGAGAGGTTCCAAGCCGGTGAAAGGTTGAAAGGAAGTTTAGCATTAATAATATTGAGATCAGAATGGTGTCGGTACCATTCGATGGTGAGGGCTTCATATTGAAGAATTCTGTAGCTCGATCTAAGTTTAATAATAGTGATGGCAGAGTCAACAAAGGGGGTGTGGTTGTGGGTTTGAGAATGGGTTGTTAACTCAGTGCAGGATTGACTCATCTTGAAACTGTTGAAGTGGTAGTATGCGCGGGTATTGGAAGTTGTGGAGGAACCGAATTTGGTGGTTGTGCTGCAGATGTAACAGGTGTCGCAGTTCGGTTGGCATTTTATGAGATATATTAAGTTGTTGAGATCACTGATGGGATATTTGTGTGTATCTTTGTAAGAATTAAATAGAGAACCTAGTTTATTGTAAGTGGAGAAGGTGAGGGAGATGTCGGTATCTTTGAATGTACGTCGGAATTGTGCTGCGAGTTCACTATGGTAAGGGAGAACTATGCGAGTATTTGTCTTGTGACTGTGTCTGGTGGGGTTATTAATACTATTTTTAAGGGTGGATATTGTGTGTTGGATGATTTGAGGGGGATAGCTCCTGGCTATGAATTTATCAGTAAGGTATTGAAGTTCATTGTGTAGATCGTTTTGTGAAGAGGTGAATTTGATAGCGTTGTAGATTTGGTTGTGTAGGATGACTTTTTTTGGTACTTAGGGGATGATGTGAAGTTAAATGTAGATATTTACCGGTGTGCGTATTTTTTCTGAAAATCTTGGTATTTAAATTTGTGTCTGTTGTATAAATAGTGAGGTTAAGAAAATTGATCTGGTTGTCCGCACGCGCTCACTTCTCTTCCATTTGCCAACTGATGACGGTTTACTCACGAAAGTCCATCGTAATGACTATTGGCACCACCGGGCTTCTCTCTTTTTTTTTTTTTTTTTTTCATTTTTCATTTACGTCTTTTAACCTCTTTATGACAACCAAGGATTGGAGATCTGCATTTCTACTTCCTTGCGCTCATTTTAAAATCTGTTTAAAATATTTTCATCCCATTCCCCGCCTTAGTTCTATTTAATGCTACTTTCAACCTAAATTTAACCACCATCTACCAAAAAATTTTATTGCAGATTTATACAAGGTGAGTACCGTTTTCTAAGCATTTGCTATTCATTTTTTAGTCTGATTTTACTTTAAAATGATAAAGCAATCTGCATACAAAGTTCTTAGAAGTCCCGAAATAAATTTATGGTTCAGTGTATACAAGACAATCTGTAAATAGGGTACTGTGACAAGTGGAACAACAATGCACTATTGTATAGCCCCCCAAAAGGACAAGGTCATACATAAACCGGCTGCTAATCCGATGTGATGCAGGTGGTCATAAAAGCTAAGTCATCCTTTTCATTTTTTGTCTATTCAAAGAATTGGGTTTTTTTGACACCAGAGCAATTAAGAATGTTTGCACAGTTACCAAAATTTGTACAGTATATCCATGTAATACGCTCGTTATAACAGTGAACGATTGTATGGGAATACATGTAAATTAAAATCATTATGGCTTTTTGCTCATTACAGTTGTGATCTCGTTATTTCCGTGCTCGTTATAACCAAGTTGGACTGTGTATATATACACACGCACATAATTTTCAAGGTTATTTCAAATGTGTCTGTTTTCATACAAATTGCCTTGAAATCTTTCAGTAAGTGCTGCCATTTTAAATATAATTTTTAATAGATAGTGGTACAAAAATAGGCTTTAAAATTGGCAGAAGAAATGATGTCTGTCAGCTATTTGTTATCCAATTTTGGCTTACAAAATTATCTGGAATTTAAATTCAAAGGTAAATGAAATCGAACAAAATAATACAAATACTAAAGACAGAATGCATGCATCAAAATAAAAAAAAAAAAAAAAAAGGAATAAATAAAAAGAAGTAATGATGAGTTTAATTTTTGAATTTCTTTATGAGTTTTTTTATGATATTTTGCAATTTTTTTTTGCAAATTGTGATTTAATTTTTGACAATAATTTAACTTCGGCCAACTTAATATCGGCCAACTAAGTCAAAATAAGAATAAATTAATATTTAAAAATATTTACATACAAATTTTCAAACTTTCATGAAGAAACTCATTTCACAGAAATGAGTTCGCTGCTAGTGGCTGCCAGTCACTAACAGCAAACTCACTACTCAGTGCCTATGCGCTTTCAGGCAACTCATTCTGGAAAGGGTTAATAAATCCAAACTCAATTTTAAAAAGGCTAAAAACACAAAACCTGCTTAAAAATTCTAGCATCAATACATAGCTTTTTGGTAAATGTCCTCTTACCATATCAAACACATTCTATTCGATGAATCTCTTGGTCTTCTGATAGAGGAACGATGCAAAAATCCTGAACAACCTTAATAAAAGAAGTCTGAATCCTGATGGCATTTCTTCAGTTATTCTTTAAAGCTGTGCTCCAGGTGCCTCCGTAGCCATGTGGGCAGGAGCAGCAGTGCGTAGCACACACTTCTTGATTAGACTGGGGTTCGAGCCAGTGACCACCAAATATGGAGGATGCGGAAAGGTCAGGGAATGACCACCGCATATCCCCGGAGCAATATGGCCTTAGTTGCTAATGCTCCTAAAAACCAAATAACAAATAAACAAACAGCTCTGCTCCAAAAGTTGTTTGTGTCGCTTTTTTACACTATCTTATTCCACTGGTGTTTTTGCTTCTACACAGAGATTTTCTCATATTCATCCACTTACTAAAATGAGTGACAAATCCCTCTCCTCAAATTATCATCCCACTGCATTAACCTGAATGTTTTCCAAACTAATGGAGAAATCCATCAAATGTGAACTCTTGCTTGCACTATCTTGTAACTTTCCATCTGATCAAATTTTGTCCATATGGATTGCAGTGTCATATATAGTGTTTAGTCTCTAAACAAGCTTTCATACATGGTCTTGTTTTTTTTTTTTTTTTTTTTGGAATTGGTTAGCCAGTAAACTGGTTACTCAATTCCGAAAAAACTACTTGCCACTCACACTCGATCTTTTAATTTCTCAAATAAAACTGGAGTTTCTAAGGTTCTGTTCTTTCACCAATTCTTTCCTTATTATATATTAATTACCTTCTTCCATTTACTAGAAATTCAGCTCACAGTTTTGCTTATTACATTAATTCCACCTTCCAGTTCCATAAATCTTGCTCAGCACAAACAGCTACAACTTCTTGATTATTCGGCACCAGTTTCTTAAATGCTAATCTCCAGAAAAGTTTCAAGTGGAGAGTAACAAAACTTCGATATTCTAAAACCAAGTCCTCTCTATTTCTCAGAAAAAAATAAAGAAGCTACTCTTCTTATGCTTATTGTCAACAACACTCAAATTTCTGGAAATGACAACATATCTTCACTGTGGATCACCAGGTTTCACCCCTGTTGGTCTAGATGTATCTCAAATACTAAATCATCACTGTGAGAAACTGTTTTTGTCCCTTTGTGCTATTGAACTATGCATGTTGCCAAAATTCACATACCTATGCTTCTTAATAATACACCAGTAATAAAAAATACAAATGACATATATATATATATATATATATCATTTGTATTTGAATAAATAATATTATAATATTTATAATATCCTTATAAATAATATTTGACTATTGTTGTACATACAATTTACTTTTCCAATGACTAAAAAGTGCTGTACATAAGTTATCCCTTATTGAAACATTTAATATGACTGACTAAATGTATATTTGTAACTTGTCATTTTGCCTACTTATCTATGCAATTTTTTAATTATCCTGAATAAGTTACTACTAAAAGCTAACTAAACTTTTTAAACCAGATTAATGATTTAAGAATCTTAATATCTCACATCCCCTTATGACCTCTAGGAAAGCCATCCAATGGTTTTAGTAAATAGCAAACACTATAAGAAAATTACTCATTTACTTTTTATATCCTATCCTGCTTTACTTTATATTTTAAAATGCCTTTTATAATTTTTTACCAAAAGGAAAATATCTATTCTATGTATCCTTTTCTTAACCTATTAACTCTCAAATTTTCAGAACAGTTCTGAGTGATGTGATATGTAACGTTAAATCATTTGTTTCGTTTGTTTTGCAGAAATCGCTTGAATAACGTCATCATAACACATTTTGTTAGGGGCATTCAGATAAGCAATTAATTCTTTAATTTTTTCAAATTCAAATGGGAATGTGATTACTAAAGAAGTTTGAATCAGCTACATCCAATATTCAACTGTTATCAACCTTTCTCAGCTTTCTTTTTTTTTAAAGCAGCAATGAAAATGGCTAAGAGGCCTCACTGTACCAGTTTTATCAATGGTAATTTGAACATCAAAAATGATTTTTGTGTACTCAAAATATTATGCCTAGAGACAAACTGTAATTTTAAGTTTCACCTGATATTTCTCATCTGTTCTGCATATTTTGTCATGTAGCAAATTTCTTAAAAATCAGAAGTTTCTATACATTTCATCTCTGTATAACATATGAGATCCTAACCAAGATTGAAAAGAAATAATTTTTTTCATTTTTGCTTCATAAGATAATATCTAAATATTCACCAAAATAAAAAAAAAAAAGAAATGAAAACATATGATAAAAGAAAGTTGCACACTTCAAAATTTCAATATCAATTATGTTAAACAACCTTATAGAGACAATGTGGATGAATTATGTGTATTATATGCGTATTATATTTTTCGAACAGAAGTTAAAATTCCAAGTGAAAAGACACTGAACAGTGAATGGGAAGCTAACATTCCTGAAGGACTGATTCAGTCTAACACAGTGAGTATAATTAAACTACTGAATATAATTTGATGATAATGACAAAAGATATCGTTTAATTTTTTAATTCTGTAATGAAATTAAAGGTGGTTCAGGATAAAAAAGATTTAGGGATTATGACAAGGAGATATGAAGTTTTCCATGCAGTGTAAGCAGGCAGGCAGCCAGCTACCTGCTTACACTGCATGGATAACTTCCTATCTTCTTGATCTATAGATCAGGGATCTATAAATCAAGATAGTGATCTACAGCACTTTTGCTAGCAGGGAGAAGAATATTACTATTCCTCCTTATGAAATGATGATGAGACCACATTTGGAATACTGTATTCAAGTCTGTAGGCCTACCTAATAAAGAACAGAGAACTTCTAGAGAAGATCCAAAGGGCAACTAAATTGATTGTGAGGGCTAAGCATATTTCAACATTTGGTACCTGGATGAGACCCACACAATTTAGTGTCTTCCTTTTCATATTCACATATTTTAAGGATTGTCCCTATAAAGGGCGTCTTGGAAGATGTGGACTGCAGAGTCAGGATGATAGACACCCCAGGGAAACCTGATCAAGAAATTTGATGTCCTTAAAGGTACAAGCAGAATAAATGAGAGAGGTTGGCAAAGTGAAACTAGAGCATGGAGGCATAAATATAAAATTTTGGGAAGAAACAGAAGATTAGATTTCATGAACTTCATCTTTGGATAACATCATGTTGATCATTAAAATAAGTTGCTTCTCAAGACAGTTGAGAGAGAGGGTCTGACAAAGTCTGGCAGAATTATTTCAGTAATAAGAAAATTGTGATCAATTCTTTTTTTTTTTTTTTTTTGCATCATTTGGCCTGACTAATACTAATTTCCAAACAACATTATCACAAGATTTGTAAAAGAAAGGAAAACAGCAGTAAAAAAAAGTGTGGCAGTGGTGGGGGGGGGGGGTACACGGTAGATGTTTTAGAGAAATTCACCTCATCATTGAATGAAATATGCAGGACTTACACTAAAGAATATCTTAAAATGTTTATGGCATGGAAATTTTGAACATTTATGATTGTTTTTTTTTTTTTGGCTAGAAGCATGTTATACTGTCACAATACTTATGAATGTGTGTGTATTTTTTTAAATCTGTTTATTAATACTAAAGAGCTAAGATATGTGTAAAAGAAAGAAAAATTTTGGGCTACTGGGAAAGACATCAAAAATAAGTATCCAGAAATGTTTTGGAGCTCAGTTAAAAATCTCGGGGGGGGGGGGGGGTTTGGCTGAGATAGTTCAAAAATGATAAGAATGAAGTTAGATCAGGGAATGTTTTAGAAGTGTCGACTAAATACTTTTGTTGATTTGTATATAACTATGGCTAAAACTACAAAATTGTGTAAAGTAACTAGAGGTGGAAAAAAAATTCAATGAGTTTATAATATTACTGTCCTAAATAATTACAATTTGATGATTTGCTAAATATCAAGTATGAAAAGGCAACTTCAGTAATGAAGAAATCCGTCCTGAAATGTTGAAAGCTGGAGGGAAAACAGTGTCACAGAAGTTACACCACATTATTCACAACTCATTTATGAAGGACAAGTTCCAGAAGATTTCACCAAGGTATTAATTGTACCAGTATATAAAGAGGGACATAAAGCTGAATGTAAACCTGATACACTATTGAATGAAATTAGAGGAATTTCATTCAATAGTGTATCAGGTAAAATATATGCAAAGAGTATCTTAAATAGGTTTAGAAGCATAATTAAACAATACATCTAAGAATATTTTTAACAACAGTATTGGAGATACTATTAAAAATAGTGTGTGGGATGTACAAAAAGATTCTAGATGGAAATTAACATCACTGAGAATAAGAATAAAAAAGAATTTTTTTTTTTGCAATGAGTTTTTTTTTTTACATTGGTTTGATTATTCATAATTAATTGAATTAAAAGTTAGGAAAAAGTATGCTATAATAAAAGTTACAAAAAAGTATGCTATAATAAAAGTTACAAAAAAGTATGCTATAATAAAAGTTACAAAAAAGTATGCTATAATAAAAGTTACGAAAAAGTATGCTATAATAAAAGTTTTACAAAAATATACCCAATTAGTATTACTACTGGCCATAAAGTGTAAGAAAACTAGAGAATTTTGCTGCACTAAAAAAAAAAAATAATAATAATTAAATAAATAAATAAAAAGCACTACCTATGAGTTTTCCTTAGGTAACTATCAAGTAAACCACTGAATTTCTACAAGCCATCGGCCTCAACTATCCACTAAGCAATATATTCCAATAAATAACAACTGACTGGCTAAAAGAAAATTTTCTGCAATTAAGTCTATAATTGTGACCATTTAGTTTGAATTTATGTGAAAATTCCTTGGAAAAGCATAACCTTAGCAGTACTCCCAACCTCCCTGCATATCTTTTCTTGATATCATCTGATAAAAATATCCTCGACTTATAAAGTGGCAGAATAGTGGAAGCAAGGTTATTTGCTAATCTGGAAGACTCATAATTACCACTAGGTTCAGTTCTTATCTGGTCCAACTAAAAAAAATGAGTTTGTTGTGATGCTCAGCCACAATGGAAGCAGAAATGTAATACACTATTGATTCACTATATTTATGAAAATTAGTTTAGGTTCCAACTTCTGAAAATTTTGGAGGATTAACAGCAACCAAATGATACAATTTGGAAATTAACTTTTCACCTTAACTTTTCGTGAAAGCAAAGTCAATTGTACAAAGTGATCAACAATCTAATTCATTTGTGGTTTCTGTAAAAATTTCTACAGAAAAGCACACATATTCAAAATCACATATTCAATAACATACAAAATCATTTCGTTAGACAGAAAGGGAGAGAAATGCACGTCAACCAACAGTATTTGTAAATACTGATGAATTCAGTAACTTGGATGTACAGACTTCATATTCACAAACAGATTGTGCTAAATTATATTTCCTTTCTGAACAAGTAACTATATACTAAGTCATTAATTTATGTAGGTTTCAGCGAGTGGTATCAGAAGGTATCTGCAGTAGTTTATATTAATATTTGCACTACATGTACCAGTATTTCATACAGGATATAAGTGGCTGGACGTCGGCCAAAAATCAGAAATTGCAACATACCTGAAAGCAGTGGGGTATAAGTAAAAGGCTGTATTTCACTATCCTTTCCACCACTCCTCACCAACAACTGGACTGAGGATGGTGTGGTAATCTTCTGATTAAAGTATGGAGGAACAGCACAAAGAAGATGAGTCTAAAAAATGAAAAAAAAAATCAAATTATCTTTGAAAGTTTGTAACTTCTAAAATTAAGTTACTATTATTTAAATTCTCCACAATGTCATTAATAAGGAAGAACATACAAAAAAGCTATGTAGTAGTCATAATGCACACCTGAAAACTTTTAAAAATCAAGTTTTTAAGTGTCTTTGAAGTCAGTATCAAGGGCTCCCCAACTTTGAATGTGGAATGATTAGGGTATGGGAAGATGTGCAGATGCCAGTATCTTGACAACAGCCAACATGGTTAGGTGCTTCCATTCTGTAGGGTTACAGGTGTAGTGTGACTGGCTCAACAGCATTTAACAACCAGTCAAAGGTCACATGTGGGACAAACACATGCAGTCAACATATGTGGCAAGCATCGGTGTCTCGTTTCGTAATGCAGCAGCAACACAGTGCAGTGGCTCAGCTAATCACCCAGTACAACGTAGGAATAGCAGTAGCCATATGGACTATGCACTGGATATTACTTTGTATAGACCAGGGGTGGCCATCTCAAAAATTTCATTGCACATGATTAAAAAAGTTAATCAACACATATTGAAAAATGTTGTCTATAAATTTCAAAATTAAATACAATTCAGAATTCTTATTTTAAATTCATATGTATCTAAAATTTTAATTTATGCGAAGTTTGTGTCCATGTTATCTGCCAAGCTTAAAAATGGGGGATATACTGTGATAAGGCCAACCGTAAAGAATCTTCTGTATGCAAGTCCGTAAGAGTAGAGCAATTCTTCTTTGTTTGTTTCAAATACGAAAAGGCCGATTCACATAGATATGTGGAACCAAAACAGGAATTTAAAAGTTCACTGCATTTTTTTACATTTGGGTACTTTTCTTGGCAAACATATTTTCAAAAGTCTTCTAATGATCTGGCTTTTAGGAAGATATCGTTTTGCAATGTAATATAATTTCATTTTCAAGTAATATTTTCTCCATTTGAAAAATCTCAGCGACTTTTTTGCAATTTGTTTCATATCTAAGTCGACATTAAATGGATAAGAAATATATTGACAATGTCTTCAATTGTTTTAAAATCACCGAAACTGGTTTCAAAATCATCCACAACTTTCTCAATTTCGGAAACATATTTCTCACTATTAAATTCAAACACAGGATATTTTTGCAAATGATCTTGCATATTTGCAAAATGATTGGATTTTTTTTCTTTGGGATCATTAGCCATTGCCAAAAATTGATATTTATATAGAAAAATACTACTAATCAGTGTGTTGAAGCACCTTTCTAAATTTCCTTTTTTTGGGTATAGCCATGGAAGCATTGCAAATCAAACAACAGCATTTTTCTTTTATCATTACAAAAAAAAGTATTCTAGTTCCCACTCTTGATGAAAATGATATTTTTCTCTTTTTTGTAGTATTCATTTTAAATTAAAGATTATTAAATTAACGTATAAGTACTGTCCAGTTATTAATATTAAGTAAGCTAAATAAGAATTCGACACATAGACTATGCTCTCCACCATGTAACTGCGTGAATTTTCATTAGACAAGCCTAACGGATTTGTAATTAGCATATGCAGTGGAGCGCATAATAATAATATTTAGATTTTGACCAATCTACTTTTTATATATATTTAAAATTTGTCGTGATTGACTGGTAGATCGCGATTGACTTATTAGCCACCCCTGGTATAGACTATGGCAGTCAACAGCTGAAACAGGGATCCATGCTCACTGTGAGACACAAGAAGCTGTGCACTGCATGGGCATGTCAGCACCAACAGTGCACTACCGACATATGGAAATCTGTTACCTGGTCATGCCCCTGAATACACTACTGGTGTTTGGTAGGCTTGAGGTGGTGATGATGTTATGGTTTGGGGACAGTTTTTGTGGCATGCCCTGGATCTGTTGATCACTGTTAATCAATGGTGTGATGGGAATGCCTACCTTTCTGTCACTGCCTACTAAGTACACTCTTTTATGGTGGCAGTGGATCCAGACGTTTCCAGCATTTATCAACAAGACAACTTGCTGCAATGCTACAAAACCCAGCAGGTTGCTTAGTGGTTTCAGGAACATAACAAATTCTCCATCCTCTTATTGCTGTTCAACTCAGTCACTCTTACCCCAACTGAGCATTTTTAGGACCTACTGGAAAAGGGCATTTGATGCTATGACCATCCAAACTGACAATGTGCAGGCATTACTGGACACATTGTGCAATGCATGGATAGTACACCACAAGAAACGCTGTAATATCTTGAGAAGTCCATGCCAAGCCATGTATTAAGTAGATATTAGGTAGGTGTTGCTAATGTAAAGCCAACTCAGTGTATATATACACTTGGACACTTTTAACCACTTCTATTTTAATTATTTCTTTTTATCTAAGGTCCCTCTATCTAGAAAATGGGTTTACAACCCCAACTTGACTGAATATTCATCTTTATTAGCAGAGTACTGCCTTCTATCCTGTTTATTTCTGTCCCCCCCAAAATATATAATACCGCTATCGAAAACCAAAATCATTCATTTTCACAATAGGTGATTTTGGCAGCTTTATAAATTTATAAAGTGGCCATGTATACCTCACGCAAAGTATATTGAATGCAGTATACCTAGTTTGTTTATTTTTTCTCTCAATTATCAGTCCTTTGCTCACCTTAACTTTACATTATCATATTCATAGTCACAATAGCTAAACTTATAAAAAAAAAATTAAATAAATGATATAACATAAATGATCACATCTCCATTCTTACATCTGTAATATTTAGTGTTTTATAATGTAGTCACATTGAATGGTTCATGTTAATGTTTGTTTTCTTAATAAACAAGATCATACCTACTTTTCTAAGTAAAATTAAAATATTTTTTTGTTATAAATAGTAATTTTTTAAATTTTATTTTTTAAACTAACTGGTTTATAGGCTGATTTTCACACAGCAAGATTTAAAGCCTTTAAACATTGCCAAGTATCATTACTTTACTGATTTTTTTTTTGTTATAGAATACCATATTCTAAGTATTATAACATGGCTGTGACAAGAGATATTTTTTCACGAAATTTTTTTTTCTAGTTATTACAACTATATGCATTGCAAAAATAAATTATGAATATATTTCTGCAATTATGAATATGATTATTCATATATTATGAATAATCATATTCATAATTGCAGAAATTTCATTTAAAAAAAAAAAATATATATATATATATATATATACACAGTGGATTCCGGTTATTTGGGCCACCGGTTAATCAGGGCAAATCTTAAAAAACAGAACCCAATTGAGAAAATAGCCAGTTTACTTCGCTTAATTGGGACAACATGCCGTTTAATTGGGGCAGGAGACTGCAGCACTGGAGATTATCCTACGATTGTCTCTGACCACACCACGTGGTTCGGTCGGAGTTCTGGAGGTCACAACCATAAAACAATAAAAAAGCAGTCACCTGCTTATTGGGATTTTCTGTTAGTGCAATCTATCATAAATGGATAGTAAACTCGATCTTACTGAATTTGTGACGACAGCTCAAATTCTGTGGGTTTTATTATGATGAAATGTGTTTGCACTTCTATGGAATCTTCAATCATAAAAAAATTAATTTTCAGAATCTACTCTTCATTCATATTTTTAAAGCTTCGTAACTTGTTACTCCATTCTCACTTGCGCGTATCGTGTTACTTGCAATTTGTGTGCCGTGTTCTTTGTTATTGATTGCTTATCTTTTTACTGTTTTAAATTTTAACCCCCACCCACAAATATCAGTGAACAGAAATGTCAACTAGTCAGTATATTACAGTACGTACTAATTAAGCTATGCACATAAGCGTAAATTTATTTCTAATTTGCTAACCAGTGGAAAATATTCTTCCGATTTTCATGTATCATTTAATTTTTTAATTGGTAACGTAATAAAGGTTAAATTCGTGCTTAATACATCTTTACTTTTATAGCCTGTGGATAATATTCCTCCTATTTTTGCTAATTAGAATCGCTGCAGAATTAAATAGAATTAAAATTCAATTCACAAACGTGATTACAATGACCAGCGCTTACTACACATTGTATAAGTGAATGGTACTTTACTACGGTGAGTCAATTGTAACGTTATTTGATAGTACAGTGAACCAATTGTAAAGCGGGGATCCATTGTATTTTTAACTATATACGTGAAACTTCGGATAACTGGGGCAGCCGCTTAATCGGGCCAAAATGCACTAGTCCCGATGTGGCCTAAATAACCGGAATCGACTGTATAGATAACACTTAGTGTCTCCAACCTATATTACAACTATATGCATTGCAAAAATAAAATATGTTAATCGTAAAACAAGTTTAACCCTGAAAGCTTCACACTATTTGTTATTAAAAGTTTTTCACTGTATTATACAGTATTTATCTCTTTATGTAATGGAATCCAGTACAACAGGCCCATTTATTTTCATAAAACAAGTTATTAATTTTTTAAAAAAACCCAATGTAAGTAATCAATTTTTTTTATCACAGAACTACAATTTTAGAAAATTATAATGCAACCATTAATAGAGATTTTTTCATTAAAATTTCATCCTAATTAGTTTTATGTATTATTAACAGTGCAATGGATGCAATGGAAGTATAACCAAGTAACAGCTTGAATTACAAAACATTAACCGTTGAAATTAAATTACACGAGAATTCTGTTAATGTTCGGCGGCCATATTTGATCTCCGATGCGTGGACCTTTACGCGCATGCGCGAAGACATATAATCACTATTTAAGTTGCAGGTTTAGCCTGATTCGGTAATTTTCGTTCCTGCGATCACGACAGTCGGTCGAAAAGCATTGTCAGCTTCAGGAAGGAAAATCGTTTTGAATATTTTCGTTAGATTCTTTTAATTGCGTTAATTTGGATTTTAATTGTTTTTGAATTGTGTTAAATTGATTATTTATATTTTTCTTTAATTATTTATATTTTACTTTTACGTACCGGTAAGTTGCGATTTTTTTCGTTTTTTTCCGTTTTAATTTCTGGAGGGTATCATACGGAAATGTTCCATGTACGATATTGAGGTAAACTCCTCTTATTAGTTTACTAATATTATTATCAACGTAGAACATATTGAGTATTACATCTCTGATTCATACTATCTAATTAATTTTTAAACTCTTATTGACTATTTCATTCACTTCCTGTCTCTCCAGTAGTATATAATCGATACACACAATTATGGGAGATTTTTTGAATGGCTTGGTACAAAATTACATTAAATCTACACTAAGGTACTCGGCCCAAAGTTACCATATTTCTTTCCTAAAATATTGCCTTCAAAACAACATCGTTCCGAAGTTTGCCAGGGTGAATTTAAATCAAAAAATTGCAGGCATAAAACAACTAACACTGGCGACATCACGTAATATTGTTAAACTTGCCTTAAAATCTCGATATTCGGATAAACAAAAATACCTTTCCCAGGTTAGGAAGCTTCGCGATAAAGTAAAAAATTATCTACATCCGAACGATTGGTCGGTATTGAAGACCTTTATAGATTTGCGACGGGAAGCACAAGCCTCAGAAATAAAAAACAGACACGTTAATAAGTTGCAAACATTATCGAATAGTTCAAGACACGTTCATGCGAATTCTAACACATTGTCGCGAGCTTGCGACCAAGTTCACACGAGTTGGGTGACATCCCCCCCACAGACACATAACGCACTACCACAGAATATGTCGGCTAGTTCACGAACACCCCCTCACCCAGTATCCAACGAACCGACATATCAATAGGTTACTAATCTTTCCTCGTGTACACTATCGCAGGACCAGATTTCACTTTTATCCAAAGGATTAAATTATAATTTACCACCTCGAAAGCTGCCAAAAAAACAATGCGTAATTGATATTGAATTTGGACTTCGTAGTGTTCCACAAAAAGATGTATTTATTCAACAAGTTAACCAAGTAGTGAATAACATAAAAGAAACGCGACTTCCTAAATTGAATACACATGACAGTTCAGCTTTACGAGAACTTCGAGAAAATAAGGACATTATTATACAGAGGGCGGATAAAGGAGATACAGTGGTAATACTAGATAAACATGATTATATTAATAAGTTAGATTCAGTTGTGTCTGATACCTCCACTTATCGTGAAGTAGACCCGGCACTGTTTACCAATTTGGTAAATCAATACAATAAAACGTTAACCACATATCGTAAAAACGACTACATTACTATGGTTCAGTTGAAGGAATTGAAGTCCAGAACATACAATATTCCTGCACTTTTCGGTCAGGTAAAATTACACAAGCCTGGATTTCCTATTCGACCTATTGTTTCCTACAGGAACTCGGCATTTTCAGCCTTAGCCACGCATGTATATAACATTATAAAACCTTTTAGACAGGTTATACAATTTGGGATTAAGAATTACGATACATTATTTAATAATCTTAAAGACTGTAGACTCGGCGACAATGACAATTTATTCTCATTAGATGTTACCTCATTATATACGAATGTAAACGTTGAATACACATTAGATATTATTTGGGATATGTTAAATAAAAACTCGACACCGATTAATTATACGAAGCTGCCTATTAAGGAAATTTTTCACTTAATTAAACTGTTAGTTGAGGCTAACTACATCACCTTTCGAGACAAGGTGTACAAACAAATTTTTGGATTACCAATGGGTTTGAGCCTGAGTGGCTTAATGTCAGAGATCTATCTCTCAACGATTGAACAGATACATTTGACACCTTTTCATCCCCGTATCACATACTATGGGAGGTATTTAGACGATGTTCTAGTTATTACCGATAGTAGTACTATCCAAGACATTTTACATTCGTATAATAATATTCATTCTAGACTCAAATTTACATTGGAAAGGGAAGATACGGATACAAAGTCATTAAACTTTCTAAATTTCACGCTTACCCGGGACTCGAACAAAATACAATTTAGCATCTATCGAAAACCCACAAACACCGGTATGCTTCTACATTATAATAGCTACCACCCGTTCACCTACAAAAGATCGATTATCTTTAATCAATTTCTAAATGCCTATAAATATTCAACGACGGATTCTGCTTTGGACTCAGAAATACAAATATTAACTAGCAGATTCTTAAACAGGGGTTATCCCATTAACACAATAAATCGAATTAGGGTACAAGCTAAGGATAGGATACAAAATACTACACCAATCAACAATAGTAATATCAAAAAATACTTTATTTCTGTCCCATATGTTGAACAGTGGCACAAAGAGCTTAACAGATTCTTTAAAGATACCGAATTTAAAATTATAGCTAGACCCATACGGAAGTTACACACTATACTGAACAATCGCTCGGTTCGTTCCGCGTTCGCAACACAAATTAATGATCTAGTATACAACATTTCTTGCGGTGATTGCGACTCGTCTGACCAAGGTTTGACCCGGTTTTCTCTTAATATCCGTGTAAATCAACACGAAGCCTCAGTTCGTGCTTCTCGTTCAGCAGCGTCAGAATTAGCCTTTCATGCCGTTAACGAAAAACATACTTTTTTATTTAACGAGGCCAAAATACTTAATGTTCAACGTAATTATACGCGACTATTAATTGCAGAAACCGTTGAAATTAAATTACACGAGAATTCTGTTAATGTTCGGCGGCCATATTTGATCTCCGATGCGTGGACCTTTACGCGCATGCGCGAAGACATATAATCACTATTTAAGTTGCAGGTTTAGCCTGATTCGGTAATTTTCGTTCCTGTGATCACGACAGTCGGTTGAAAAGCATTGTCAGCTTCAGGAAGGAAAATCGTTTTGAATATTTTCGTTAGATTCTTTTAATTGCGTTAATTTGAATTTTAATTGTTTTTGAATTGTGTTAAATTGATTATTTATATTTTTCTTTAATTATTTATATTTTACTTTTATGTACCGGTAAGTTGCGATTTTTTTCGTTTTTTCCGTTTTAATTTCTGGAGGGTATCATACGAAAGTGTTCCACGTACGATATTGAGGTAAACTCCTCTTATTAGTTTACTAATAAAAACATTAAATAAAGAGGGATCGGGGAAGTGCATTCTTGAACCAGCTTTTTTTTTTTTTTTTTTTTTAAACAAAAACAGCACTGGACACTGTTATCTTCACTTTGAAATACTACATTTATTTTTAAATTTCTTTTTATGCATTGCACATTGTTATTATCATCAACCATTTTCAATCCACTGCAGGATGAAGGCCTCTCCAGGAACTTTACAGTCCTTTCTGTTTTGTGCAATGGTTATCCATTTACTACCCCTAAACTCATGAATTTCATCTGTCCGTCTTCATTGTTGTCTTCCATTTTCTTCTAGTTCCTCTTTAACCCTGAAAGCTTCACACCATTTGTTATTAAAAGTTTTTCACTCGATTATACAGTATTTATCTCTGTTATTTTCTTACTGAGAAATTTTTCTGACTAAGAAAATAACAGAATGGTACATTCTGTTATTTTTATTTTCTTCGTCCATCTGGCATCATGTCTTCGAGCTATGTGTCCTGCCCAAGGCCATTTAAGTTCTTTAGTTTTAATAAGAATGTCATTTACTTGAGTTTGCTGCCTAATCTATGTGTTTCTTTTCTTATCTAACAGTCTGATTCCCAATATAATTCGTTCCATTCTTCGCTGTGTAGTTCTCAGCTTCTCTTCCATTCTTTTGGTGAGTGCTCAAGTTTCACTACCATAAGTCATGGTGGGGAGTATACATTGGTTCATTATTTTACGTTTCAAACAAACTGGGATATTGCTCCTCAGTATATGACTATATATTTCATGAATGCTGTCCATCCAAAATTTATTCTTCTCTTGACTTCCAGCCATTTATCATTATTACAGCTAATGACTTGTCCCAGATAAGTAGATGACCCCGCCTTTTCAATTACTGCTCCTTCAATCATTATATCCCTTTCTGTGGCATACTTGTTCATCATTACTTTTGTTTTAGCCATATTCATCTTTAGTCCAAAATCCTTACTAACTCTGCATAACTGATTAAGATTTTCCTCTAATTCTTTGGGTTCGTGGCTTATGACCACAATGTCATCTGCTGTTTGTTGTTGTTGTTTATTTGGTTTTTAGGAGCATTAGCAACTAAGGCCATATTGCTCCGGGATATGCGGTGGTCATTCCCTAACCTTTCCGCATCCTACGTATTTGGTGGTGACGGGCTCGAACCCCGGTCTAATCAAGAAGCGTGTGCTACGCACTACTGCTCCTTCCCACCTGGCTACGGAGGCGCCACTTGTCATCTGCAAATCGTAAATGGTTTGGGTACTCTGCAATCACATTGACTCCTTTCTGCAGCCAGTGTAATCTTCTGAAAGCTTGCTCAAGGGCAGCAGTAAACAAATTTGGAGGTATTATGTCTCCCTGTCGAACTCCTTTCTCAATTTTAAATTTGCTACTTTCTTTGTCTAGTCTAATAAAGGCAGTAGCGTTCTCATATATTTTCTTCAAAATATGGCGTATCAATGCCTTGTCTTTCCAGTGCCCGAAACGTTGCCTTATGCTGTATGGAGTCAAATGCCTTTTCATAATCCACAAATGCCAGGCATAATGGTGTTTTATATTCATTTGCTTTCTCCATTAGCTGTGAAATTACGTGAAGGTGATCCATAATTGAGAATCCTGTCTTAAAGCCAGCTTCCTCTTTCGGTTGATTCTCATCAAGTATTCTTTCTAATCTGTTAGTAATGACCCTTGTTCACAAGGGTCATTAGATGTGGGATAACAAGCTAATTGGTCTATAATTTCCAATTTCTGATTGATCTCCGTTCTTATGCAGCAAAACTATGATTGCATTATTCCACTGCTTAGGCATCATGTCTTTTCTAATGCATTTTGTGAGAGTCTTGCCAGTTTTTGTGTCATGTCTCTTCCTCCCAATTTTAACAATTCTACAGTAACTTCATCTTCCCCCAAGCTTTCTGATTCTTCATTTTCTACCTCCTCAGAAAGGATATTGTTTATGTCGTATGTGTACCATCTTCCCCACTGCTGGCATCATTCCCTCGCTCCTTATATAATTCTCTATAGTAGTCTCCTGCTATTTGAATTATGTCTTCTCTGCTATTTATAAGTACACCATCGCTATTCTACAGTTTCAGTATCATTTGTCTTTCTGTATTACTGCTCATGGCTATTGATTTAAGTCTTTTTTTTTTTCCCCCTTAATGCTTGTTCTACTTTTCTTATGTCCTCTCTCATTCGCTTTCTAATGGCTTTGCATAACTCAGTATACTCAATTTTCTCCTTGTCAGTGTTTATCTTGCTCTTCATTTGTCGTCTTTGGTTCATCATGACAAGTGTTTCTTGACTGATTTTTTCTTCTTTGGATTTCTTTTTACCTATAGGTTTCTTGGGCTTGATCACTTTCAGAAAGTTGTAATATTCCTCATCGATATCTTGGTCCTGAGCAGTCTGCAGAATCTCAAACTTGTTCTTAAGTTCTAGTACATACTGCTTTTTCTCCTCTTCTGTTATCTCAAAGTTCTTCGCATTATTTACTCCAGTCAGTTTTTTTCCTTTCTTACATCGATATCAAGTGTGCATTTTATCATTCTGTGATCACTTCCAACATTTACCTTGTTCAGGACGGTAACATCATTCACGATATATCTTCTGTTAGTGAGGATGAAGGTGATTTCATTGTTATCATATTCATTTGCAACTCTCTGATTACTTTATATTTCCACCACTTGAAACTGAAAAAATCGCATCTACATACATCATAAAATAAACCTTTTGCAGATGTTATAATACACAGAAAATCTTTATATATGTTTCTTAAACACTATATCATTATATTTTTTTTGGATCCTACTGAAAGACACTGTAAAATCAAATTTAGCATTGGGCCACACATACAAAAAAAAAGAATAATATTAAAACATATTTAACACAAAGTAAAACTTATACTCTGCAATGTGCAACGTATAGTTTTGCATATTCCACATATTTTATGTAACACAGACTAGCACACCTGATGGTCAATTCGTTAACATTAGAGATTATAGGTATTATGATGTGGTTACAAAGGAATTGGATGCAAAAAATAATTTTGATATCGTATACTTGGATTTCAGGAAAGTTTTTGACACTGTTGTGCATGGAAGACTACTGTACAAATTGAAACAGAATGGTATCAAGGGTAAATTGCTACAATGGATAAAATGATGGTTGAGTGGGAGAACACAGAGTGTGGTAATCAATGGGTGCTGCTCTTTATGAACTAATGTTAGTAGTGGAGTCCCACAGGGTTTGGTGTTGGGTCCGCTGTTGTTTTGTATATTTATCAATGATATTGATGAAGGTATATCAGGCTTAGTGTCGAAGTCTGCAGATGATACAAAGGTTGGCAGGGTTGGGAATGACAGTAATGGCAGTGTGCTACTGCAACAGGATATAGAAAATTTGGGCAGATGGGCTGAGAAGTGGCAACTGAAGTTTATTCTTGACAAATGCAAAATACTGCATATGGCTACCCATATGTAGTAACCCCAAGTAACCCCAGAGAAACGTACAAACTGTGTGGTACTACACTTAAGGTGGTAGAAAATGAAAAAGACCTGGGAGTAATTGTGCAGTCAGATATGAAGTTTTCTGAGCAATGCAGACAGGCTGCCAGGGCAGGTAATGGGGTTTTGTCAATGATATATAGGAATTTTGCTAGCAGGGAAAAGGAGGTGATTGTCCCTCAGTATAAGGCAATGGTCAGGCCACGCCTTGAGTACTGCATACAGGTCTGGAGGCCTCATTTTAGGAAGGATGTAGATTTTCTTGAGCATGTACAGAGAAGGGCAACAAGATTGGTGAGGGGAATGAAGGGGGTCCTATTACCAAGAGAGGCTTAAGTTCTGCAAATGGCAATGGCTGGAGACTAGGCATCTGTGCGGTGATCTGATTGAGGTGTATAAGGCCTTGAATGGGTTGAGCACGTTGAATTCTGATGGGATCCTTCCACTTGTTCAGATTACAAACCTAAGAGGGCATAAATACAAATTAAGAAAAGACAGATGTGTGGAAATTTGCCTTTAGCCAGCTGGTGGTTAATTGCTGGAACAATTAACTACAATTAATTAGGTCCACTGTCGTTTTGTATATTTATCAATGATATTGATGAAGGTATATCAGGCTTAATGTCGAAGTTTGCAGATGATACAAAGGTTGGCAGGGTTGTTAATGGCAGTAATGGCAGTGTGCTACTGCAACAGGATCTAGATAATTTGGGCAGATGGGCTAAGAAGTGGCAAATGAAGTTTAACCTTGACAAATGCAAAGTACTGCATATGGGTAGAAGTAATCCCAGAGAAACGTACCAACTATGTGGTACTACACTTAAGGTGGTAGAAAATGAAAAAGACCTGGGAGTAATTGTGCAGTCAGATATGAAGTTTTCTGAGCAATGCAGACAGGCTGCCAGGGCAGGTCATGGGGTTTTGTCAATGATATATAGGAATTTTGCTAGCGGGGAAAAGGAGGTGATTATCCCTCTGTATAAGGCAATGGTCAGGCCATGCCTTGAGTACTTCGTACAGGTCTGGAGGCCTCATTTTAGGAACTATGTAGATTTACTTGAGTGTGTACAGAGAAGGGCAACAAGATTGGTGAGGGGAATGAAGGGATCCTCTTACCAAGTGAGGCTTAAGTTCTGAAAATTGCAGTGGCTGGAGACTAGGCACCTGCGCAGTGATCTAATTGAGGTGTATAAGGCCTTGAATGGGTTGAGCATGCTGAATTCTGATGGGATCCTTCCACTTGTTCAGATTACGAACCTAAGAGGGCATAAATTCAAATTAAGAAAAGACAGATGTAGATTAGATGTGCGGAAATTTGCCTTTAGCCAGCGGTTGGTTAATTGCTGGAACAAACTTCCATCTGTCGTGGAAGTTGATAGGTTGAATAAATTTAAGGAGGAACTGGACAGGCATTTGGAGGGAATGGTGTGATTCTTTTTTTTTTTTTGGCTGATGCTGCATAAGCTCATGCACTTAATTTCTTTCATCAAATGCCACTGCTACTACTACAAACTTCCATCTGTCATTGTGGAAGTTGATAGGTTAAATGCATTTAAGGAGGAACTGGACAAACATTTATAGGGAATTGTTTTGTAATTTTTTTTTTTTTTTTTTGGCTGATGCTGCATAAGCTCATACACTTGCTTTCTTGCATCACATTCCACTACTATTACAAAGAATGAAGTTAAGTAAAAATTCACAGAATATTTTAAAATTCTGAATTTAATGATGAAGCTTTAGTTTTACTAATTTTTCTTTTGAAAAAGAGGAAGAACTATGTTAGTATAGTGAGATAGAGAAGGGATGAAAAAGATATGTCTCCCCTAAATCTGGACAGTTGGCAGCTATGCATGACACCTGAATTGCTGCTGAGTCCCCCAGTTTTGATCTACTGGTAAGAATGGTAGCTCCTACCAGCTCATTAATTTCAATCACCAATACTAATTTATGACTACAACAAAGGTAGCATTCTCATACTTTCTATATTCCTGGTACAACGCAGTATTTGTACATAACATTAAATAGACAATATTCCGAACTGTGTTATGCCATTCTCAAGACCATGTCAGTCAATCTACTTACTGGTTGCAAATATTCCTTTTCTGGTTCCACAGCTACCTCCCAAATTATTTGGCTGTCCTCATCCGAACAATCTAAAAATAGTAAAAATAAATAAACTTATATACTTTTGGAATTTCTAATGTATCCTTCTAATCTACAGCCAGTTGTACAAATTAATTTTATTTATATATGCTACTTTAATACTGGAAATTAAAAACTAACATTTTTAATTACTTAAAATAGAAAATACCCAACACTATAATACTAAGAAAAGAACATTAATGTATACATAAAGACACAGACAACAACTCTTATTGTTCTTCTTCTTCAGTCACATAGCTCGGAGGAGAGGTTGTGGCCACCAACAAATTCCTCCAATTGCATCGATCGTGTACTATACGAGCAGCATCGCAAAGTGTCACACCCAGAAGTTCACTGATCCCATCCTTCCACCTAGTTGCAGGTCTTCCTCTGCACCTCTTTCCCTTGATTTTTCCTTCCATTATATTCTTCAACAGAAAGTTTTCCCTTCTTGCTATATGACCAAGAAACTTGAGTTTTCTTTTGTTGATGCTATGAAGAAGAATTTTAGGCCTGCCAATTTTATTCAATACCCACTCATTTGTTCTTCGATCCAAGTAAAAAATACGCAGTATTCTCTTGTAACACCACATTTCAAATGCCTCAATTTTCTTCCCATCAACTCTTTTCAGATTCCATCCTTCGCATCCATAAGTGGCAACTGGAAAAATTAACGAATCAATGATTATCAGTTTAGTCTTTAGGGGCAGATCATGATATCTCCATAATTTTATCAGATAAGCGACCAAAGTTATTAGTTTCGTCTTTAGGGGCAGATTATCATCTCTCCATAATTTTATCAGATCAGCAACCAACGTTATCAGTTTTGTCTTTAGGGGCAGATCATCATCTCTCCATAATTTTATCAGATCAGCAACCAACATTTTAGCAATTGCCTGTTGTCTCTTTACATCGTTTGAGCAGTCACTATTTTTATTTATTCTTGACCCTAAGTAACCAAATTCATCAACTTCTTCGATATCTTGCCCATTAACCTTCACTTTACTGGAATCGAGATTATCACCAATCACCATAATTTTAGTTTTACACACATTCAGAAACAATCCTTTTTTTCTTACTTGCTTCCCATACTCTCCTCAGAGTTTCTTTAAGATGATCCTTAGAATTACAAATTAGCACAGTATCATCTGTTTATCTTCAGTCCTCCAATTTTGATGCCAGTCTCTAAATCTTCCAAGGCTTCATGCATGATATCTTTGGCATAAAGATTAAAAAGGTGAAGTGACAAAATACAGCCCTGTATTTTGTTACCTATTGTGAAAAGGTCTGTGCTCGTTCTCACAGTTCCTTCCTGTTCCTGGTACAGTAGCTTAATCAGCTGAAATTATATAGATTGGGAAACTCATAATAGTCATTGTTTTCCATAGTTTCTCATGTTGAACACAATCAAATGCTTTTGCATAATCTATAAAACACAAAATGACTGGAACATTGAATTCTTTGCATTTTTCAATAATCAGGTCGTAGGCTTAAGATCTGATCTCTGGTTCCTCTACCCCTTCTGAAACCTGCTTGCTCTTCTGGCATTTCTTCTTCAAGTTTTCTTGAGATTCTGTTTCAATATGATTTTAAGAAGAATCTTGCTAGTGTGAGAAATAATTTGAGCAAATTTTTAGATCTCCTTTTTTTGGTAAGGGTATAAAAATTGATTTCTTCCAATCTGATGGCCACCGTCCCAAATTTTTACAATCATTTTATTAAAAAACTTGGCGCCCTTCACACCTGTAGCTTTAATCAATTCTGCTGGGATTTCATCAATTCCAGGTGACTTGCCACACGTTAGTTATCTGGTGGCTTTTTTGACTTCTTCCTTCAATGGAACTGGTTCATGATCACACTCTTGAAAAGGGGGTGGCAGATCATCAATGCCAGCAGGTGCTCAGAAGAGCTGCTCACAGCATTCTTTCCACCTACCTTTGATTATGTTCTCCTCTGTTAAAATTTCCCTTTGGAGTCCTTAATTACATTAAGTTTTGGTCGAAACTTTTGCCTTAAGGACTTAATTACATCATACATCTTTTTAGTGTTGTTTCATTTGTTATGGTATTCAATTTTTTTACACTTTCGATTGATATAATCCTGTTTGTCCTGGCTTAAACAGAGCTTGATGACTTTGCTTAGTTCCTGATACTCTTCATTTCCTTGTATACCCTGGGCTTATGCAGTTCTTCTCTATTCAATAAGTTTAAAAGGGTTCCTGATCTTTGACATTTCTCTAATGTGTCTATTTGCTGAATCCTTAATAATGCTTTTAGTATTTTCCCACATTTCCTCAGGCAGCATATCATCATCTAGTCCTAATAGAGCTTGTAAACGATTGCCTGTTTCAAGCATATAATTGTTTGGAATATTTTCTACATCCAATCGTCTAGGGAAAAACTTATTCATGATCTTTTTCACTTCAGCTTGAGAACAATGTGGAGTAGCTGATAATCACTGCTACAATCTGCTCTACGAAGTGTTTTTAACTGTGATTACACTGGAACACTGCCTTTGCTGTATAAGGATACAAAGGGTACTAGGAAAGTTTTGCAATATGACGGAACAATGAATCACAGGAAGCTGCTTGTTGCTGCATGTTGAGACATGTTCATACGTGCATAGTAGCCGCCCCGCTAAGTCGATGGGCTCAGTTATTCATTAGTAGTGAGAGTGTAAAGTGCTTGCGATGGCATCGTGGTCACGAAATGAGATAAGGACAGTTTTGCGGTATAATTTCGTGCGTGGTCTAACCATAGACCAGTGCTTAGAAGAAATGACTCTTGCACTAGATAATGATTGTCCACATCATACAACGATATTCAGGTGGTATAGAGAATTCCAAAGGGGAAATTTCACTCTGGAGGATTCTGAGAGGCCGGGAAGGCCACGAACGTCAGTTACGGAGGAAAACGTTACTGCTGTGAGGAAAATGCTTGACGAAAACACGCGAGTGACCTACCAACAGATAGAGGATACTTTGGGCCTAAATGCACCAACAATTCGTTCGATTCTGCAAGATCATTTGCACGTGAAGAAACTTTGTTCTCTCTGGGTGCCGCATCAACTGACTGAAGAGCAGATGAACCGGCGTGTGACTTGGTGCCGGGAGATGTTAAAAAAGTTTGATAAGGGACAATCTCGGTATGTGCACAACATCGTGACAGGTGACGAGACTTGGCTGTACTATTACGATCTGCCGACCAAGGCTCAAAACAAAGTTTGGGTCTTTGATGATGACGACACACCCGTAATTGTCAGAAAATCCCGATCTGTAAAGAAGAAAATGATAGCTGTATTTGTCAAATCGAGTGGAATTGTGGAACGTGTCGTTTTGGACACGCAGAAGACAGTCACAGCTAAGTGGTATACTGAACAATGCCTGCCTAAAGTCATTGGATCTATGAAGAACCTGCGGCCAAAGTCAAGAATGGACACCTGGTACCTCCATCACGAAAATGCTGCAGCTCACCGCGCCAAAGCCTGCACCGAATATTTGACCACGACAGGACTGAAACTTCTCGAGCACCCTCCCTACAGTCCAGACCTTGCTCCCTGCGACTTTGCACTGTTCCCGCATGTGAAAATGAAGCTAAAAGGGAGGCGGTTTTCCAGTGATGAGGACCTTCTACGGGCTTGGGACAACGAGTGTGCTTTACTCCCTAGTGAAACTTGGCAGAACTGGTTTAAAGATTGGTTTCAGAGGATGGAGAGGTGTATTGAATGTAGAGGAAATTATTTTGAAAAAATTAAATAAACAAAGCTGTATTGCAAAACTTTCCTAGTACCCTTTGTATAATCAATCTGATTCCTTGTTTTATGATCAGTAGATTTCCATGTGTAGAGTCTTCTTGGGTGCTGCCTGAAAGCAGGTGTTACATATGGCAAGACTCTTCAGATGACAAAATTCAATTAAACTTTCACCCTGCTCGTTTCTAGTGCCAAGACCAAACCTAGAAGAAACTGTCTTGCCTACTTGTCTTTCTTCCAACTAGAAGAAACTGTCTTGCCTACTTTTGCATTAAAATCACTCATGAGTATCAAAACATCCTTTTTTGGGACCAGATCAAGAGCTGACTGGAGACTTACATAATACACGTCCATATCTTTGTCTGTGGATGTTGATGTTCGGTGCATATGCAACTAAAACTGTGAGATTTACTGGCTGGTTCTGAAGTCTGAACTCTTATTCACCAAGTCTTCATATTGTGTGTGTGTGTGTGTGTGTGTGTGTGTGTGTGTGTGTGTGTGTGTGTGTGTGTGTGTGTGTGTGTGCGCGCGCGCGCGTGCGTGCGTGCGTGCGTGCGAGAGAGAGAGAGAGAGAGAGAGAAGTTAAAGGTCTAAGAAAGAAACTCACAATACTGTTTGTAGGTATCTTACCTTCAGGCACTTCTCTAAACACTACTTTTGTGTCCTTCAAAAAATTCTTGCCAATAATAAAAAGATCCTCTTCTCCTTTCACTGAACAACAAGTTAAGGATTTCTTACATATTTCTGGTATTCCGGGAGGCTGAGCTGGAAAAGAGAGAGAGAGAGAGGGAGAGAGAACAGTTTTCATCCACATTTTACTGAATTTCATATTTTGATATTTATCAGAATTCAGTGATAAAACCTTAGGTGTTATAAAACCTACAATGATAATTATCAATGAAGGTTTTATAACAAATAAAATACCAAGATAACACAGTCTGACTGTGTAAGTCTGTGTTATCTTGGTATTTTGAGTTATCCTGTATTACAAGACAGAATAAAAACGTCAGACAACACTCTAAAGCAAATAAACATTTTACATAACATGTCCATTAAATTCAACTGTTAAATTTTTAAAATGAATTGTTTCATCAATGTATTACTCAATTTTATCTATATATAAAATGTACAGGGTGTATGTTAAGTTCCTCCATGATTTTCAACAAATGCTATGTGTGGCATGGTGTAATTTGTAGTAAATCTCTAAAAGTTTCACTGTGTACCTTAATATACTTCAATATGAGTATGCTTGGAGGTATGGAGTATAAGTTTTTTTTTTTTTCTTTTATTAAAGCCCAAAACATGAAAGGACCTACAGTACTTTAATAAAACGTATTGGTTAAGTATTAAGAAGACAAAAGATATTTGTGGGAATTAGATTTGAATTTTGATAGAAATTCAAATGAAAAGGAAGGTTATTCCAACGAATAGAAGTTAGAAGAAGGAATGAGAGAGAGAAGAAAACATAGTTCTGTGAGTATGGAGCTCAGGACCAGCTTAAGGTACGATCAAGCGGTTCCTCCTGAACAGGGTGCCAAAATGCCCCGAAAATTCACTGATTTGCTGAATTTCAAGTCAGACAGGGTGCACCAAAAAATCTCGCACAGGGCGCTGATAGACCTGGGGCCACTTCTGATGGAACTGGACAATGAATAGTTGTTGACTAGCTCGGGCATGTGTTTTGAATGGTTTGGAAGAGAGCAGTGGAATTACATATGTTAATTTGGAAAAGCCCATGGATATATCAGTAGAAAAGGCATACAGCAAAAAACAATTTTGCATGTGACAGAGAATGGAGAGTTTGTAATAGGGTCATTAATTAACCTGACTGCCCTCTTTTACATAGAATCTATGAGCTTAGAGGTTTTAGGAACACCACTCCAGATGTGGAAAGTTTCCTAACGTAGGGTAGATTTCAGATTTGTACAGTCAGAGGCTATTTAGATGAAAAGTAATGCTGACAGCACAAAACAAACATAATTTTTTGGAAGCGGAGGAAGCAATATTTGTGATGTGCTAATGCCAAATGATTATAAGTCAGGCTGATCCTCAATAAAGATATATGATATTGTCGAGAAATCAAGTGTTATCTAAGATAAGAATGGAAGAGATATTCTTTTTTGCAAAAATAACAGGACTGATTTTTATAAAGACTGATGTTAAATAAGTTTGCTCCACCCATTGAAGAATTATCTGGAAATAAGGATAACAGAGATTGAAACTGTTTTTGCAGAATAAGGTTTCTCAAACAGGAAGATAGACTGTATCTTCTATGTGAATAGAATGTATCATGTGTTATGATCAGCCAAACTATGGTTAAGATACGATTGCAGTCAGTGGACGAAGATCATTAACATATGAAGAAAATAGTGGCAGAAATAATTAAACCTTGAGCAAATGCCAACATTAGTTCAGAAGTTAAAATATAGAGAGCAATCTACCATTATTCACAGTGAGGGGAGGGGGGGGGAGGGAGAGAGAGAGAGAGAGAGAGAGAGAGAGAGAGAGAGAGAGAGAGAGAGAGAGAGAGAGAGACCATCAAAACTTCATAATGGTTTTGTTACTTTTTACTCATTTGGAGAGGTCTCAGTTCAATTTCTGTCTGTGACTGTAAGGAATTTCTAAAGTCCCCTTCATTTGAGAATGGGGTTGACTGATCTGAGGTAGTACAGATCGGAGAAAGTACAGTTTTTTTCCCTATAAACCATAATGAAGTTTGTTTAGAAAGATTTTATGCCAAATATGAATCAAAAACCTTGGAAATGCCATGAACAAGTGCTTCAGTTCCACCAAATATTTAATTTGTGCAAAGATGAGTAACATATGACAGGATATGCCTTGAAAACTTCATAAATGACATCGACGATGGGATAGAAGGCTTGATGTCAAAATTTGCAGATGATGTAAAGATTGGTAGAGTAGTTAATGTTCAGTACTAAGCAGTGCTCCTTCAGGATGACTTGAACAGGCTTCAAGAATGATTAGAAAAGTGGCAGCTATATTTTCATGCAACAAAATGCAAGGTCTTACTCTTGAGGAATAGCAAGTCCAAAATAAATTATACACTTGGTGGGGTTGAATTAAAAACAGTAGAGGAAGAAATCGATCTGGGAGTTATAATACGGGCAGATATAAAGTTTTCTGAGCAGTGTAAACAGCAGCCAGGAAAGCCTATAGTGTCCTATTGATGATTTATCAAACATTATCCTATTGAGATATGGAGGTTATAGTCTCACTGTATAAGGCAACTGGAAGGCCACATTTGGAATACTGTGTTCAAGTATGGAGACCATATCTGATATAAGACATTGAGCTTCTTGAAAGGGTCCAAAGAAAAGAAACTTGCACAGCGAGATTGGAAAAAGGGCAACCATATGAGGAAAGACTCCGATTACGTGGGTTAGAGCTTAGTAACTAGACACCTCAGAGATGACCTGACTGAGGTTTAGAAGGCTCAGCGACGGGGTTAGTAAAATAAATGAAGGCAGAATTTTCACTGTTACAGAGAATTCCAGAAATGGAGGGCATAAATTCAAATTACAGGGGAAGAGGTTTAGACTAGATTGTAGGAAGTTTTCTTTTAGCCAGCGAGTAGCTGATTGCTAGAACCAGTTGCCTTTGCAGGTAGTTGAGGCTGACAGTTTCAATAAATTCAAAGGTCACCTGGATAGTTAGCTGTGGTGGGGGAAAAGCAAATAATTTGTGTTTTTTTTTTTTTTTTTGGCCAGTGCAGCAAGAGCTTGTGGCTTCCTTGCACTATATGGCTGTTAATATTCCCATTACTATATTGCCAGGGGATCAACATTGACAGATTCTCCATTGGCAATCACTGATCAGATGGAAGGTTTCTAGATAGTGTAAAAGTCAGTGATTGATCAATTTTTCCATTACTTTGAAAATAATAGAGGTAAGTATAATTGGAAGGGAGAGATTTTTCATGAGCAAATTTCCATGCACAAGGGGAAAAAACTAGTGGAAGAAGAAAGTGTAAAAAACGAAACACAAAAAAACAAGTTCAGGAGCATAGGTTTTGCAAACAAAGGGAGAAATGCCATTAGGACCTAGAGCTTTCTTGACAATGAGATCGTTCAGAACTTTTCTAACATCCTTCTGTCAGATTACAGGATGTACTGAGTGGAATGTACTGAGTTTGGTAGGAGGTGATTTACTGAGATCGTCATAAAAGAGTTAGAAGAAAGCTAAGATGCTAATAATTCAGCTTTATCTTTAGCTGAGAATCAAGGAGACCATAACTTAACAGAGGTGGAAGAATAGATGAAATTTGTGGCTGATAGCATTGGCCAGAGACAAGGAAGCACAACTACCATTTTGGACAAGAAGCAAGTTTCCAATTCTTAGTGTATTTAAATCCAATTTAGATGGTTAATAACTATTTTACGATTGTTGCAGGCTTTACTGCAGGCAGAAAATGAAGCCGGAGATTTGAATACATGATTACTGCAATATGCAATGTTCTTTTCTAGAACAGCTTTAACAGATTTATCAGAAAACCAAGCTTTAGATAGAGGATTCAGAGCACAAAGAGAAATAAAGGATTTTATCCCTAAAAGCATGTAGTGACAGTGCCTGCCTGCATGCACACTATTCAGATTTCCTTCAATCACCAGATGGCAGAGTAGAGGTGGCAAGATTATACACTAACTGATTCCTGGAAGATTTACCAATACAGTCAGTCGGGTGGACTAGCCTGCAAACACTTTTTAAAGATGTACTCTTGAAATATATGGAATAATGGATCTCATTGTGATGCCCGTCATAACCTTGAAAGACATGAGAGAGACTATACTGTTTATCTGCTCAAGGTTTAATTATTTCTGCCACTATTTTCCTTATATGTTAATGATCTTCTTCCACTGACTGCAATCTTATCTTAACCATAGTTTGGCTTAATATGCACTTAAGTTAGTTATAAACCAGTTATACAAATAGATTAACAAAAATCAGTAGCTTTTGGGATGCGTGTCCCTTTGTCAACTGACAAATTAAATACAATACAACGAGCTGAGTGAGGCACGTTAATCATGCGTCATTGTTGTTGCGCGGACGTGCTGCTTTCTACGCCACTGACCATCCATCAATAAAACGGTTGTCTCTAGGATGGGATGTAGACGTATGCCTTTCTGGCGATTTAATGCCTTTGGATTGTTTACTATGTTGCGTGATTCTAGCCATAGGCGGTGGCGAAAGTGTCGTGAGTGGTCTACTATTTCAAAGTCGCGTTTGGGGTCAAGATCGTGGTTGGTGGCCCAAAAATGGACCGCGGACTGGTCAGTTTCGGCCAGCTGGATTGCTCTGTCGTGTTCCGTGAGGCGATCCTGGAGACGCCTTGATGTTTCTCCTATGCAGCAACTGTTACAGTCTCTACAGGTGATGCGATATACCACATTGCTGCGTAAGACAGGTGTGACAGGGGTCTTCACGCTGGAGACAAGTGAACGTAGGTTCCTGCAGGGTAATTGCACACATTTGATGTTGTAACTTCTAAGGACCTTCGAGATCCGTCCTGACACGCCTGGATAATAGGGAATGTAGGCGGACGATATACCGACTTGGTTCGGTGGTCTTGGGTTGGATGTGAGTTCTTCTGCCTGTAATAGGCATCTGCTTAGTACATGGGATGGATAACCACATTTGGTTAGGTCCGCCTTCACACGGGAGATCTCGTTACGCCCAATTGTGTCGGTGCTGGAATGGCTCCAAGCCCTGGAGAATAGGGTGCAGGCAGTGCTATTGAGATGGCTTGGTGCGTGGCCGGACCTGTAGTTAGTGAAATGACCGCACCACATGGGTTTGCGGTATACTGAGGTCTCTAGATGTGGGCCTACGCGATGCACTAGGACGTCCAGGAACGGGAGCGTACCGTTCACCTCTGATTCTACGGTAAACTTGATGAAATTAGATAGGGAGTTGAGGTATTCCAGCAGTGCAGTTTCAGAACCACGTAGTATTACAGTAAAAATATCGTCAACGTATCTATACCATGTTGTAATAGGTGTAGGTGGGTTCTGGTGTATCTGCTCCTCCAGATCTTCCATGGCAATGTTAGCTACTACGGAACTGACAGGGGCACCCATAGCAGTGCCATGTACCTGTTGGTAGAGTGAATCCTCAAAAGTGAAGATGCTGCTTGATAAGCATAGGTTGAGGGCGGTACAGATGTCATTGGTGGATAGTGATGTCCTGGATTGGAGGCTTAAGTTGTTCTCGAGGAGCCTTCTGGCGCAGTGCACGGCCTGTTGGACAGGAATTGAAGTGAATAAAGAAACCACATCAAATGATGCCATGACAGTGTTGTCAGGGATTGAAAGGTCCTTAATGAGGTGGATGAATTCACTGCTATTTTTAACGGTGTGCGATGTATTACCTATAAGAGGTGAGAGAAGGCGCGCGATATGTTTGGACAGTTCATACGTTGGGGCACTGCAGCACGACACTATAGGTCTGAGGGGAATACCCGGTTTGTGGATCTTTGTAATCCATAGAATTGCGGTAGTTGGCAGCCAGTAGCACGTAGAAGACGCTGAGTTGTGGTCGAGATCTTTAAACCATGTGTGGACGAGTTTATTGACATGTGTCTCTAGACGTTTCAAGACCTTAATGGGTGGATCAGATAGAGGTTCATATACGTTTGGGTCTAGTAGTAGGGTCAGGGCTTTCTCTCAGTAGGTTGATCGGTCCAACACAACGGTCCAGCGCCCTTTATCCGCAGGAAGTACGACGATGGACTTGTCTTTTCTTATAGATGATAGGGCAGCACGCTGACGATGGTTAAGGTTTGAGTAAGTTTTTTCGAGTGCTGTGGAGGATTGCGGCAGTCCTGAAACGGATCTCGTTGCGGGAAGGTTGGTAATACTGCTTCTATACCCATAGCGAACTGTGTGAATGGAAGTTTGGATGGTATAACGGCGAATTTCATGCCGTTGGATAAAACATTCAGCTGCTCGCTGGATAGTTGTTTGCTGCTTAGATTCAAGACGAAGGAAGTTGTGTCATTTGAACGTGTGTTCGCCTTTAAGGAGTTAGCTTCTATGCTTAAGTTTATGAATTTGTGCTGTTGGCATAAACGGTAGGTATCAGAGATCTGATTAGCCCGACGACAGATGGTATGTATAAGGTTATACGATAGACGAGACCTTACCTTGTAGATGTTGTAACAGTCTGGACTTGTTGTAGTCAGCGCTCTTGATTTCACGGTGGAGATGGGTTATCCACAATTTTAATGTGCGTAGACTGAAGTTAAAACATGCACAATCCATGTGAGAGTTGTGGAACGGGGCTTTGTAGCGGAACCCTTTAGGTATGATGTTCAAGGTTTAGGCCTAAATGGATGTCAGATGAACTAACGAGGCATATGGCAGAGAAGAAAAATGCATGGGATACATACAAATTAACACGTGACACAGAAGCCTATGATAGATACAAGTTGATCTGTAACCAAGTTGCAAAGGAGGTTAGGCAGGCGAAGGCAGATTATGAGAGATCCTTGGCAAGGGATGCGAAGAAAAACAGCAAAGAGTTCTTTACTCTTTGCTGAAGGAAGGGGATGAATCAGATTGGTCCACTTGATATCGATGGGTCAACTGTTGATGACCCTGCTCAGGTAGCTAACAAACTAAATGAATATTTTGCATCGACATTCACACATGAGGAGTTATTCAGCGAGGGGAATGCCAGAGGTGTATTCAACTCTAGCAGTAAGCTAAAGAATCTTGTAATAACAGAGAGTAAAGTGGAGGAGAAATTGTTGAAGATAAACACAAGAAAGGCACCTGGGGTGGATGGGATCTATCCAGTTATATTAAAGGAGGCAGCAAAGGAAGTAAGCAAACCCTTAGCCATAATTATGAGAGCTTCCTTGGACTCAGGGGAGGTACCCATGGACTGGAGATGTGCAAATGTGACCCCAATTCACAAGGGAGGATCAAAGGCTGACACAAGTAATTATAGACCTGTGAGTTTAACTTCTGTTCCTGGAAAATTAATGGAGGCACTGGTTAAAGAAGCACTGCAGGATCATTTAGACAAGACTTCCGTTATAGCTCGGACACAGCATGGTTTTGTTAAGGGGAAGTCTTGCCTGACCAATTTGATTGGATACTATGATGCAGTCACAAAAGAACTGGATGCAGGGAATAACTTTAATATTATATACTTGGATCTTAGAAAGGCTTTTGATACTGTTGCACATGGAAGACTGCTGCACAAATTGGAGCAGTGTGGCATTGGAGGAAAATTGCTGCTATGGATAAAGGGGTGGTTGAGGGGGAGAAGACAGAGAGTGGTAATTAATGGACACTGCTCATCATGGACTAATGTTATTAGTGGAGTCCCTCAGGGTTCAGTATTGGGTCCTTTATTGTTTTCTGTATTTATAAATGATATTGATGATGGTATATCAAGCTTAATGTCCAAGTTTGCAGACGATACGAAGGTTGGCAGGGTTGTCAAGGACACTACTGACACTATGCTGCTGCAACAGGATCTGGAAAGGTTGAGCAGATGGGCTGAGAGGTGGCAAATGAAGTTTAACATTATGACAAATGTAAAGTACTACATATGGGAAACAGCAACCCCAGAGCAACGTATCAACTCTGTGGTACTACACTGACAGTGGTAGAGAATGAAAGGGACCTGGGGGTGGTTGTGCAGGCAGATATGAAGTTCTCTGAGCAGTGCAGACGGGCTGCAAGAGTAGCTCATGGTGTATTGTCAATGATATATAGGAATTTTTCTAGAAGGAATAAGGAGGTGATTATTCCCTTGTATAAGGCAATGGTCAGGCCACACCTAGAGTACTGTATACAGGCCTGGAGGCCTCATTTCAAGAAGGATGCAGAGCTCTGGAACGAGTACAGAGAAGGGCAACAAGATTAGTGAATGGAACAAAGGGGTGCTCTTACGAAGAAAGGCTTAAGTTTTGCGAATTACAGTGTCTGGAGACTAGGCACCAGCAAGGTGATCTGATAGAGTGTACAAAGCCTTGAATGGTTTGAGCATGCTCAATGCTGATGGTATTCTTCCTCTTGCTCAGAAAAATCACCTGAGAGGGCATAAATTCAAATTGAGGAAAGACAGATGTAGGATAGATGTGCGGAAATTTGCCTTTAGCCAGCGGGTGGTTGGTAGGTGGAACAGACTTCCATCCCTTGTCGTGGAAGTTGATAGGCTAAATAAGTTTAAGGCTCAGCTGGACAGGTATTTCGAACGAACAGAGGGGTGAAGTGGAAGTGGTTATTTTTTATTTATTTTACTTTATTTTTTATTTTTTTTGGCTGATGCTGCATAAGCTTGCTTTCTTGCATCAAATGCCTCAACTAATGCTAATGATTCGATTGCTTTTGCATCTGTGTGCAAAGCGTAGATGTTGCCTGTTGCGGGCTATCGAAAGGAAGGACTTTTGTAACTGCACACAATCGTTGTAAGTATTATGGCCGTAAAGAGATCGAATAGTAACGAATGGGCCTGGAGTACTGGGGTCCATAGTTTAATATGCACTTAAGTTAGTTATAAACCAGTTATACAAATAGATTAACAAAAATCAGTAGCTTTCGGGACGTGTGTCCCTTTGTCAACTGACAAATTAAATACAAAATTAAATACAATACAACGAGCTGAGTGCTTGCCACGTTAATCATGCGTCATTGTTGTGCGGACGTGCTGCTTTCTACGCCACTGATCATCCATCAATAAAAAGGTTGTCTCTAGGATGGGATGTAGACGTATGACTTTCTGGCGATTTAATGCCTTTGGATTGTTTACTATGTTGAGTGATTCTAGCCATGGGCGGTGGCGAAAGTGTCGTGAGTGGTCTACTATTTCAAAGTTGCATTTGGGGTCAAGATCGTGGTCGGTGGCCCAAAAATGTTCCGCAACCGCGGACTGGTCAGTTTCAGCCAGCTGGATTGCTCTGTCGTGTTCCGTGAGGCGATCCTGGAGATGCCTTGATGTTTCTCCTATGTAGCAACTGTTACAGTCTCTACAGGTGATGCGATATACCATATCGCATTTACACAGCATTAGCAGTAGTAGAAGTAGTTGAAACTTGCCGGCTTGGAAGCAAACAATTTTATCAATTTCTTTTAATAATTGGTGAAATTTAGTGTGTAAATTCAGAAGTGTCTTCTAGAAAACTGAATTATGGGTAACATGGCAGTTGCTATTATTCAGTCCTTGCAGGCTTGTTTCAAATAGACCATCTGTGAAAAGTTCCTTTATTTGATGCTCAAAGAAAACTCCTTGCAGTTTTGCCTTTGCTAAACTGGGGAACACTTCCCTTAGGTAGCAGAATCCACTTCCTTCTTTATCCAGAGCCTTAACAAAACTATTCATTAATCCAAGGTTTATTCAAAGGTAGGAGAAGAACCTTTTTGGTCCAACCAGTGATACATATTTTATAATTACTTCATCCTGCAAAAAATTCCTCCTCAATGTTGCACAATATAATATTTTTCTGTTGCTCAACTGTCCCACAAACATGAAAAACAATAGTATTTTGTGAAACTTCCTTGTAAACCAGTAAGTAATCCAATTATCTTAAGATCACCACAGACATTCCAAGCAAAGTCATGTACTTTACTGCACAATCTTTCTTAGATAAACTTTCTTTCAAACAATAGTATTTCTCCTATGCAGCAAAACTGTTTTTAAACTAAATTTTGAGATATCAGTAAATACACATCATTCATTAGGATTGTGTTCAACGCCCAGTTCATTCAGAAGACCAATATCTTTCCAGAAATACATACATTCACTAGCGAAATATGTAAAAAACCTTAGTGATGTTTTCGATATACTGTAATTTTAGTTCCTGCATCAAATAGCAGGAGTGCTGTGGCTAAGGGGGCAATTCTCCAACACATCAGCCTAAAAAATTGTGCAAAATGAGAAATGTTTGCAGACCTTTCTGGAACAAGACATGATCTAGCTAAGGACGATGTCTTTCTGTGTGCTAAATGCAGAGAGTATCAAGGCATTAGGTGCCAACTCAGCATTCTGATTAGTATTAGTATTAGTAATGGCCGCATGGTGCAAGAAAGCCTATGGCTTATGCTGCACCATCCAGAAAAAAAAAAAAAAAAAAAAATCCGAACAAAACAATGATAAAAAAAAAAAATAAATAAATAAAATAAAATAAATAATAATAATTAATAAAAAAAAAAAAAAAGAAAAAGGAAATTAAACCTATCATCCTATGCGCTTCCCTTACCCGAAAGTACTATCCAGATGACCTTTGAATTTCCCCAAACTGTCGGCCTCTACCACCCATGAAGGCAACTTATTCCAGTAATTTATAACTCGCTGGCTAAAATAAAACTTCCTGCAGTCCAAGCTAAACATTTCCCCCCCCCGTAACTTGAATTTATGTCCCCTAGTTCTAGCATCATTTATAATCTTGAAAATTTCGTCCTCATTCATTTTACTGATGCCTCTCAGAGCCTTATACACCTCAATCAAATCTCCTGTAAGGTGTCTAGTTTCCAAACTCTGCAACCCACATATTCGAAGTCTTTCTTAGCATTAGCATTAGTAGAGGCATTTGATGCAAGAAAGCAAGCTTATGCAGCATCAGCCAAAAAAAAAAAAAAAACCCCACTTCACCCCTCTGTTCGTTCAAAATACCTGTCCAGCTGAGCCTTAAACTTATTTAGGCTATCAACCTCCACCACAAGGGATGGGAGTCTGTACCACCAACCAACCACCCGCTGGCTAAAGGCAAATTTCCGCACGTCTATCCTACATCTGTCTTTCCTCAATTTGAATTTATGCCCTCTCAGGTGATTTTTCTGAGCTAGAGGAAGAATCCCATCAGCATTGAGCATGCTTAAACCATTCAAGGCTTTATACACCTCTATCAGATCACCTCGCTGGTGCCTAGTCTCCAGACACTGTAATTTGCAAAACTTAAGCCTTTCTTCGTAAGAGCACCCCTTTGTTCCATTCACTAATCTTGTTGCCCTTCTCTGTACTCGTTCCAGCAGCTCTACATCCTTCTTGAAATGAGGTCTCCAGACCTGTATACAGTACTCTAGGTGTGGCCTGACCATTGCCTTATACAATGGAATAATCACCTCCTTATCCCTGCTGGAAAAATTCCTGTATATCATTGACAATACTCCATGAGCTACTCTTGCAGCCCGTCTGCACTGCTCAGAGAACTTCATATCTGCCTGCACAACCACCCTCAAGTCCCTTTCATTCTCTACCACTGTCAGTGTAGTACCACAGAGTTGATACGTTGCTCTGGGGTTGCTGTTTCCCATGTGTAGTACTTTACATTTGTCATAATGTTAAACTTCATTTGCCACCTCTCAGCCCATCTGCTCAACCTTTCCAGATCCTGTTGCAGCAGCATAGTGTCAGTAGTGTCCTTGACAACCCTGCCAACCTTTGTATCATCTGCAAACTTGGACATTAAGCTTGATATACCATCATTAATATCATTTATAAATACAGAAAACAATAATGGACCCAACACTGAGCCCTGAGGGACTCCACTAATAACATTAGTCCACGATGAGCAGTGTCCATTGATTACCACTCTCTGTCTTCTCCCCCTCAACCACCCCTTTATCCATAGCAGCAATTTGCCTCCAATGTCACACTGCTCCAATTTGTGTAGCAGTCCTCCATGTGCAACAGTATCAAAAGCCTTTCTAAGATCCAAGTATATAATATCAAAGTTATTCCCTGCATCCAGTTCTTTTGTGACTGCATCATAGTATCCAATCAAGTTGGTCAGGCAAGACTTCCCCTTAACAAAACCATGCTGTGTCTGAGCTATAACTGAAGTCTTGTCTAAATGATCCTACAGTGCTTCTTTAACCAGTGCCTCCATTAATTTTCCTGGAACAGAAGTTAAGCTCACAGGTCTATAATTACTTGTGTCAGCCTTTGATCCTCCTTTGTGAATTGGGGTCACATTTGCACATTTCCAGTCTATGGGTATCTCCCCTGAGTCCAAGGAAGCTCTCATAATTATGGCTAAGGGTTTGCTTACTTCCTTTGCTGCCTCCTTTCAGTCTATGAAATTTCAGTCTATTAGAGTCTATGAAAGTTTGAGGTGTAGGGTAGATGCCCTTGAAAGAATTAAAATGGGAGCCCATAAAGCTTTCAGCTATACCCAACTCAATGTCAGAGGTCACTCGTGCATTAGGCAACACAGCAGCAATTTTCAGGGCAGAATGCACTGGTCTCACATGAGCTAGTTATAGCTGGTGACTCAAGTGTCAGGGAAACAGAAAATATATTGTGCAAAAAGGATAGGTGGAAAAGGACCATGCTATGTCTGCCAGGGGCAAAAGTTGATGACATTGTAGAGCAGATATCATTGTAGAGCAGATGTCATTAGTGCCAACATACATGTTGGCACTAATGATCAGCAGACTTACTTAACAAGTACAGGTAAATGTTGAAAAAAGTTGTAAGTTAGATTTAATTTGAAAGTGTCTGCAATTCTCCCCAGAAACGATAGGAGGGAGTATATGATGAGAGCCTTGTCAATCAATTCGGCCTTGGAGAGACTGTGCAAGGCTTATGGGGTAGAATTTTTTCTCGGTGTGGTTTGTGCTTGTTAACAAGAGAGATTGCTTCTACAAGGATGGGATATACTTAAATAGAAAGGGTACAAGAATATTTGCTGATGCTATCGAGGTGATGTTATGTGGGTCGGAAAACTGCTAGCTTGGGTGGGAGGGGACTCACATAATAAGAGATTAACAGTAGCCGTAGACAGAGGTGGTAGTGATTCTTACACTGTTTCTACTGGAATGAGCAGCAGCCTGGAAAGCAAGTAGCTGGGGATTTCAAGAACAGCTGGGAGTCATCACGAAACAAGTAAATACATGGGCTGTGTTATGGTTGTTGTTATTTGGTTTTTAGGAGCATTAGCAACTAAGGCCATATTGCTCCGGGATATGCGGTGGTCATTACCTGACACTTCCGCATCCTCCGGATTTGGTGGTGACGGGCTCGAACCGTGGTCCAATCAAGAAGCATGTGCTACGCACTGCTGCTCCTTCCCACCTGGCTAGGGAGGCGTCTTGTATTATGGTAACTGAGAGTAAAAAACAGGCGCATGTATAGCAATGCTAGAAGTATAGTAATAAATTTGATGAATTTGAAATGCTGGTAAAAACATCAAAGGTGGATATTGTTGGGATATCACAGATGTGGTGTCACATAGACATAAAGAATGCAGAATTGAATTTGGGAAATACAATGTGTACAGAAAAGATAGAGAGGATAGGAAGGGAGGAGGGGTTATGCTGTTAGCTAAGAAACAAAATATAAAGCAGTGCACCCAATTGGCACAGTGGACAGTGCAAAGTTGAGTCAGTTTGGTATGAAACAAGCACTGGGAAAGCAAAAAGGGTGGGAGTGTGTAGAAGTGTAGTAATGACTTTGATGAGTACACTGAACAATCACACAGAGAAATAGTGGCCAGTAAATCAGAATATCTTATAACGGGGATTTTAACTAACCAGATATTGACTGGAATTTGTGGTTTGGTCAGCCTATTCGAGAGGCAACCAGAGAGAGCAATACTCTTGATCTGATTATCAGCAGTAATTATTCATACATTAAGCACTAGGTGGCAGTGCTCACAGTGTACTGATGTAACTACCATCAAGGGCAAAGGGAGGGGTTTTTGCTTTCATAAAGGTGGACTACAGTGGTCTCAGACAGTTTTTAAACTCTATACAGTGGGACCAACTGATGATGTTATAAACTGCAAATTCTAAATGGGAAGCATTCAAGGAATTAATGGTGAACTAATGAAACTGATAGCAGAGAAAAAAAATGCATGGTATGCATATAAATTATCAGGCAATACTGAAGCCTATCAAGTCACAAGGAGATTAGGCAGGCAAAGGCAGATAACGAGAAATCTTTGGCAAAGAATGCAAAGAAAAACAGTAAAGACTTCTTTATTTATATAAACTCTAGAAGGAAGGGAATGAATCAGATTGGTCCACTTGTTATCGATGGTTCAACTGTTGATGATCCTGCTCAGATAGCTTACAAAATGAATGAGTATTTTGCATCTAAATTCACACGAGGAATTCTGCAGGAAAGTTGTTGTTATTTGATTTTTAGGAGCATTAGCAGCTAAGGCCATATTGCTCTGGAGATATGTGGTGGTCATTCCCTGACCTTTCCGCATCCTCCGTATTTAGTGGCTCACGGGCTCGAACCCCGGTCTAATCAAGAAGCGTGTGGTCCACTTGTTATCGATGGTTCAACTGTTGATGATCCTGCTCAGATAGCTTACAAAATGAATGAGTATTTTGCATCTAAATTCACACGAGGAATTCTGCAGGAAAGTTGTTGTTATTTGATTTTTAGGAGCATTAGCAGCTAAGGCCATATTGCTCTGGAGATATGTGGTGGTCATTCCCTGACCTTTCCGCATCCTCCGTATTTAGTGGCTCACGGGCTCGAACCCCGGTCTAATCAAGAAGCGTGTGCTATGCACTGCTGCTCCTGCCCACCTGGCTACGGAGGTGCCACTACAGGAAAGTGAAGGACAGAAGCTTATTAAACTCTAACAGGTAGCTAAATGATTTTGTAATAATTGAGAGCAGAGTGGAGGAGAAATTGTTGAAGTTAAACATAAGAAAGGCACCTGGGGTGGATTGGATTTATCCAGTTATATTAGAGGCAGCAAAGGAAGCAAGCAAACCCTTAGTCATAATTATGAGAGCACCCTAGGACTCAGCAAAGGTCCCCATGGATGGAGATGTGCAAATGCATCTCCAATTCACAAAGAGGGATCACAAGGTGACAGGAGTAATTACCGACCTGTTAATTTAACTTCCGCGAAAAATAATGGAGTCACTGGTTAAAGAAACACTGCAGGATCATCTAGATAAGACTGCAGCAATAATTCAGACACAGCATGGGTTTGTTAAGGGAAAGTCTTGTCTGACAAATGACTAGATACTATGATGTGGTTACAAAGGAACTAAATGCAAAAAATTATTTTGATATCATATACTTGGATTTCAGAAAGCTTTTGATACTGTTGAACATGGAAGATTACTGTACACATTGGAACAGTATGGCATTAAGGGCAAGTTGCTACAATGGATAAAAGGATGGTTGAGTAGAAGAGAATGGTAATCAATAAACACTACTCCTTGCATGCTAAAATTATTAGTGGAGTCCCCCAAGGGTTCAGTGTTGGGCCCATTGTTGTTTTGCATTTATCAATAATACTGACGAAGTTATATCAGGTTTAATGTCAAAGTTTGCAGTTATACAAAGTTTAGCAGGGTTGTTAATAATAGTAATGACAGTATGCTACTGCAACAGGATCTATAAAAGTTTGACAGATGGGCTGAGAAGTGGAAATTGAAGTTTAACATTGACAAATGCAAAGTACTACATATGGATAGTAGTAACCCTAGTGAAATGTACCAACTGTTGGTTCTACACTCAGGATAGTGGAGAAAGAAACAGACTTCGGGATAATTGTGCAGTCAGATATGAAGTTTTCAGAGCAGTGCAGAAAGCCTGCCAGAGCAGGTCATGGAGTCTTGTCAATAACATACAGGAATTTTGCTAGAAGGTGATAAGGAGGTGTTATCCCTTTGTATAAGGCAATGGTCTGGCCCCACCTTGAGTACTGTGTGCAGGTGTGTGTGGACTCATTTTAGGAAGAGATGTAGAGTTGCTAGAACGAGAACAGAGAAGGGCAACAAGAGTAATGAGGGGAACAAAGGGGTGCTCGTACCAAGAAAGATTAAGTTTGGCAAATTGCAGCATCTAGAGACTAGACACCCGCGAGGTGATCTGATTGAGGTGTACAAGGCCTTGAATGGTTTGAGCAGGCTGAATGCTGATGGGATTTTTCCTCTGCTCAGATTACGAACCTGAGGGGGACATAGTCAAATTGAGGAAAGACAGTTGTAGCTGGAACAAACTTCCATCTGTTGTTGTGGAAGTTGATAGCTTAAATAAATTCAAGAAAGAACTAGACAAACTTTTGGAGTGAATGGATGGGAAGTGTTTTTTTTTTGGTTGATGTTGTATAAGCTTGCTTTCTTGCATCATATGCCTCTGCTAATGCTAATGCCTAACTTCCACTGTTCTAACCTATAACCAAGAAATTCTGCTTGTTCTTTAGATAAGTTTAAATCACAAATTAAGTCACTGAACATGTCTTGCTCAAGTGTGGTTACAATTTTCTGGTTGGTAGTCCAAATCTGTTAAAATGGATGGTCTAGCAAAGTCTGCAACACAAAAATACTAGCTATATTGATCGCTGCTTCTTTATCCCACGATTTTGGAGGATCTGGTATCAGCTTGTCTTCATTATGTGGAACAGGTCTTATTGCAGATAATATGTTAGGATATTTGATGTTATGTTTTCTTTTTCTGTACATCTCTGATATTTTTGTAATGCAGAATTAGTAATCGTCAATGTGGTTGCATATTTCTCACCACACCACAGAAACAGAAAAAGGCACACTTTTAACTTTTCTAGTTAGCTTCATCAAATTCTTGTATTTTTAGTGTGGGAATAATACAGCACGTATGTGGAGCCCAGGTTTTGTCCTCGTCACCAATCTTGCAATTAAAGCAAAAAGAATATGTGTGCTTAGTAATACTATGCAGTTTCCTCCTTTGAGTTTTTGTTATAAACTGTCCACATGCATAGCAAAAATTGTCAGTGTGATTCAGATACCTCCTTTGCTTTTGCTTAAACGTTTCAATAAAACAATACTAAGAAAAAACACAGAAGAAATAAACAATATACAACAGATAGACACAGACTTGTTCAACTGTATGCATAATCACACAACCATAGTTTTAGTTTGAATAAATTCAAAGGTCTACTAGATACTTACCTGTGTGAAGACAGAAGCATAAAATTTGTGTTTTCTTATTATTTGGTTGAGGTTATTTTTTTTTTTTGCCAGTGCAGCAAAAGCCTGTGGCTTCCTTGCACTATATGGTGAATACTACTACTACTACTATTACACCAAAACTGTTTTCCATTAATGAAAGAAAGAGATGGGATGTAGACAGAGAAGGCTGAACATGTTAGCCTTTCCCAATGTCACTGCTATTTATGACAATGCAAATGATTATTTGCCAGTAGTACAACAGATCAGTGTCATATCTACTTTCCTCAATTTTAGTAAGATATACATATTATGGCTGAACACAAAAACCTGTATGTGAAATTTTAAGAATAATTTTTGAAATCTATGCATAAAAATTGACTGCAAATAGCTGATATATCAGTGGAGGTAAAAATCATGTTGGCCAGTGTTATTTTTAAATTGTAAGAGGTAGTGAAACAATACATTTTCAAATAAATTTGCAAATAAATTAAAAAATAAACTGCGTTACTCCTGGAGGATATAATTAAAAGCATAAAGGAAAAAGTAAATGAAGGCAATTAAAGGAAGAACTTACTGCAAAGGATTGATGCTGAAGCTACCTGAAGAGTTTCAATTACATTTCCCTTGGATGGAAATGACACACGAAATACTATACGACATCGCGTACTTCTTTTTTTACTACGTGTGCCACCACATTGCAAAAGTCGTTGCTCTACATCAACGTTCCTTTCTTTGAGAATCCCAACACAGTCACAACTGAAATTAGCAAATACCGGGTAAGTTTGCTAATAAGATTAAATGCAATGGTAAATTATTAACTTTAACTGAGCCTAATTAGATCAGCACATATTTTATATCAACAAGAGATAGATATATTGTATATATCAATTATTATGGCAGAAACATAATCTAACCAAGCATGAATTGTCAAAATACTTTTTGCCAATTTCTCTACACAATTACTTGTCTTTTATGAACTTTATTTAATATATTATTATTTTATTCGTATTTATTCTTTTACCCTCTTGGACCACTAGTAAAAATTTGGAAGAAAGACTCAGACACAATGAAGTTACTGAAGTTGTTGCCTATACAATCCAATAATTTCCATTTAAGAAATTAAAATAATAATTTCTATTTAAAAAAAATAAAATCTCAGTAATGTTCTATATAAAACAAAAAATAAAGAAGGAAAAAATTAAACAGAAACACAAATACCATGAGATATTTTCAAAAATGGTCCAAGAGGATCTGCATACAACAATAAAAGAAAAGGATTTTATATTTTCTTTTCATTCTTTTTTTACATGATTAACATGGAACAATGACTTTCAAGCAGCAGGAAAATATTCTGTGACCACTGGAGCATCAGTTACTGTAAAACGGTGATGTGCAAACCTTTTTCCTTCAAAGGGCCATTTAAAAAAATTATTTTATATCCGCAGGATGAGGTAATTGGATATTTTCTTACACAATTAAAAATCAAAATTTTATTTAAAACTTTAAAATTATATTTATGTTAGTAAAGTATACAATTATTATAGCAAAATTTATTATTTTGAGCTTGCATAGAGGAGGCTAAACCTTTTAAATCTGTTACAACATTAGTTATTACTAATAGTACGATTGAGCTGAGATTGTCATTTGTAAGCTGGTTGCGATGAACTGACTTGTTCATTTTCATTAGAGAGAAAGCATGTTCACAAATGTAGGTGCTTCCAAATAAACTTGTACAAACAGCTGCATTATAATGTAGATAGAAATATTTGTCCTGAGGGAGGCATTTGTAAAAATTCAATAAATTGCCCTCTGTGAATTTTAATTTCAATTCATCATTAAAATAGAGGTCAATTAGTTTAAGTTATAAATTTGGTTCATCTTCTTCATATGAAGCTTCACTGGTGAAGATTTTGAACAACATCTTATCTCACTCAAAGTCCTCAAATCTCTATTCAAACGACAACTGCTGAAGTTTTTAAATGTAACTGATATACTCGTTACTATTTTTCTTATATTGTTCAAATATTTTCTGACAATTTGGAAAATGGCAAGTGTTGTTATTTGAAAGTTGGGACTGAAATAGCAATAATTTCATTCAAAAAGCTGATACAGCATTGGTAAGTTTTATAAGTTGACATTTTCCTTGAAGTCTATTATTAAGTTCATTCAAATGACCAGTCCGTGAAAACGTGCTAATTGCTTCAAAAATTTGCTCTGTAACTTGTGATGTTAAATTAGCAAAAATGGAAAAGGCTTTAAATCTGTGAAAAGAAGACCGAACTCAAAATAAAATTTCCGTTAAGTTCACTCATCATTCGTGAAAAGGCAAAACTCCTTTATCAACACTTTAGCGAAACTGGTGATAGCACTGGCGGGATAAGTTTTTTAGCTAGCAAAGGCGCTGGTTTGAAATTTCTAATAAATATTACATTTAATATTAAATTGTTTCTTATTTTCATTTCAATGACTTATGCTTGCATTTCACTATGTATATAGTCATATTATCAAGGTACATATAATACATACATACACAAAATTTTAGACTAGTTTTTCTTATATATTTCATACTTTGGAATGGAACCCCTTTATTACTATGGGAGCCATAACTCAGTATTCGAGGCATTTCTTAGGAACATAACCCCTGCTATTCGCGGGGGTTTACTGAAAATATATATATATATATATATATATATATTTTTTTTTTTTTTTTTTCCCCCAATTAAAATTGGTGGGTTTTGCTTCAAAGTGCCATTTCAGATTATACTCTTTTGGCACACTTACATTTTGCTGGATTATCAAAATTATATTTTTATTAAGAATCTACAAATAAAAGAACTACTATGTAGCAGTGATTACAGTATACTGATGTGAAATTTAAAAAATGTAACTACTTTCAGAAGGGCTTTTGCTTTCAGAGAGGTGACTATAGTAATTTCAGGCAGTTTTTAAATTCTATGCAACTAACCAACCAACTATGAAACCAATTGATGGCATTACAAACCACATATTATAAATGAGATGCATTCAGGGAAGTAATCACAGAAGCCACTAGGCTTTTTATACCAACTAAGAAATACTGTTCAAGACCTGAACGTACATCAAGTGAACTGATGAGACTTGTGGCAAAGAAGGAAAAATACACACTTAGGATTATGGGAATGTTAATAACACTGAATATAACCCCAGTGTGCAAACGGCACCTAGTGTACTGGAGGTGACCACCCAGAAGTGACCAATGTAAGTGGGGGTTGAGGTGTGGCATCCACACAACACAGGGGAATGCCAACCCCAATACTAGGTGGCAGATGACACTCGTCAACTGGTGTAGTACCACCACTTTGCTTATTGGAGGCTTGAAGTGGAGAAACCCCTGTTTAGTCTCCAGAGCAAAACTCCGGTAACCACACCATCTCTTCCATCAAGCAGTAGGTTTGATGATTTTTGAGGGCATCATGGCGAGATTCAATCTTCCTTACATTTCAAGTGTACAGCTCTAAAATAGTGTTTGCAGGCTGGCTGCTTGATAGTCCACTAAACCAAACTCAGATCAAGCCATTGTCAAAGCCAAGTTGTTTCTCACAAACAACATTTCCAAGTAAACTGCAGGTGTGTGGTCCTTTGGACACTTCAGATCGCAACTTAGTGATGGACCCTTTTCAAATAGAGCCTTTCTCATGTGGCCATTCTCAGTTTTTTGTTGTTTGGCATTACAAGAATGCAAAATGGGACGACCTGTGAGATTTATATTCTTCTTTTTCTTGGTTGGATTAGTTTTAAATCTTCTGATAACAATGTTTACTCAGAACATGTCAGTGAAATTTTTTCGTAGGGATGAAATCCTTTATTTCACACTCCTAAAAATCCTCTCCTTTATCTAAACTTTGGTTTACCAATAAATGTGCTAAGGCTGTTCAAGATAAGAATGCTGCATATCACAATCGGCTTGCATCCAAATCTCCATGTTCATTTTCTGTCTTCACCAAAGCTCACAAGAATTGAACTGTTCAAATTCACAGAAGCAACTTTTCCTCTTCCTCATTTATTCATTCAACTTCTGTTTTCTCAAAATTAAAATCTACAGAAATTCAAGCCTAATGTTAACAAGTATTTTCTTTCGTCTTCTCAACCTTCAATCCATGCATGGTTCTAAGGTTCTAATACCTTTCATGTTTGGGTTTTTCATCTTATCTTACCTTCCTTCATGGATTAGGCGATCCGCCTGTTCCGATCTCAAAGAGGTCTGCCCATTTTTTCTTTTGCTCTGTATGTATAAGCTAATTTAGGGAATCTGTTATCTTCCATTCTTTCTACATGTTCTTTCCATCTTTGTCTATATTCTATAATTTTGCCATTAATTGAGTAAATCTTTAATTCCTTTCTAATATTTACGTTTGGTATTTTATCTAATTTTGTACATCCTTTAACATATCTTAAAAATTTCATTTCTGCAGCTTGTATTCTGTTAATGTCTCTTTGTTTCAGTATCCATGTTTCAGAACTATAAAGAAGTGTTGGTATTGCCATTACTTTGTAAAATTTCAATCGTGTTTCTTTTCTTGTTTTTTTAGCCAGAGTTTTTTTATTGTTCCACACATATTTCGAAATTTTGCCAATTTCTGGTTCGTATCTTCTTCGACATCATATGTTATATCACATCCTAGATATTTAAAATGTTTTACTTGTTCTAATATTTTATTGTCTATAACTATTTTTGTTCTCACCGTATTTTTCCCTTAAAAGCCATTGTTCTAGTTTTCATCATTGTTATATTAACATAAGAATATAAATTCTTATGTTATTTGGTTTAATTTAAATACTACTCTTTGTAAATTATCTTCATTATCTTGAATAATTACTTGATCATCTGCAAATAACAGTGTATTAATCCTCTTCTTTGTATTTAGATATATACCTGTATTAATTTCCTCTTTCCATGTACATATCATATCCTCGATATATAGGTTAAACAGTGTTTAACCTATATATCGATAAAATATAAATATATTATCTGTACATGATCTTCCTTTTCTGAATCCTGCCTGCTGTTCTATTAATATTTCATAAGAGATAATTTTAATTCTATTATTTATTATTTTGCTATACTTTTTTATATTTTATATTTATTTTTATATTTTATATACTGTATTTAGTATGCTAATCCCTCTATAATTCTTTGTATCATTTCTATTTCCTTTTTTAAATACTGAAATAATTTTTGTTATCTTCCATTCTTCTGGTAAATAAATTTAGTATCCTGTCTTTTAAAAAACTTCCTCCATACTTGATCAGTTCTGCTATACCATTCATTCCTCCTGCTTTCCTATTTTTTGAAACTTTCGATGCCTTTTACAATTCTTCCTTTGTTATTGGATCTATGTCACTAACTGGGTCTAACTGTATCTCTTCTGTTTGATAAGTTGGGTCTTTCCACAATTCTTCATAATGTTTTTTTCCATTGTTCTTCCTTTATTATATTTATTCTTGAAGTGTCTTTCTCTGTGCTATTCAAGTGTTTCATCATTTTATATGGCAAATTTTGTCTTCCATGAACATCATGTTCTATTGTGCTTATAAATCTATCCCATGACTCTGCTTTAGCCTTACTTATTATATCTTTAGTTTTATTGCGTTCTTGTTTATATATTTCTTCATTCTCACTTGTCCTGTTTTGTATATATTTAAGATATTTATCTTGTACTGCTTTAGCTATTTCTTCATTCCATATTGTTACCCCCTCTTCTTATAGTTTTTCCTGAATTGTACTAGTGTCTCTTTTGCTATCTTTTGAATTATATTTCGTATATTATTCCATTCTTCTTCTATCTGTTCTCTCTCCGATGTTTTACTTATTTCGTCTTTAATCCTTTTTTTCATATAAATTTTGTATACTTTCTTCTTGAAGTAGATATACTTTATAACCCAACTCCTCCTTCCCCTGTTTAATAGCTTTTCTCTTCTTCCATTTAGCCCATAACTCTATTTTTGAAGCCACTAAAAAATGATCTGAATTAATATCATATCCTCTAAACACCCTAATATCTCGACATTGTTTTGCTAATTTTTGATTTACTATTACATAGTCTATTATTGATTGTGTACCTCTTGCCGACCATGTATATTTATGTATATCACGTTTTCTAAAAAATGTATTTGTTATCTTTAAATTATTAAATGTTGCAATCTCTTAATTTCTTAATCCATTTCCATTTACTTTATTTCCTCCAAAACATCCCATAATATTTTTTATTCGCTTATTCCCTACCCGAGCATTATCGTGTTGCATTTGGTTGGGGTGATTCTGCGTTCGACTGCCATTTCTTGTAAACACAAAGGCGAATCGTGCATAAGCGAATTCGGTTCGTGTTATACGATATCATTCCCCTATTTATAAATCGTGTATGATCGAATTCATGTAGTGCAAACACGTGTTATACGAGAACTGACTGTATATACCATCCATGTAAAAACAGTCTATCCTGTTAAAAAGCACAGACCACGCTGAGAAAAATCCTACCCTGTGAGCCTTGCACTGTCTCTCCACAGTCAAATTGATTAACAAGGCTCTCAATGTGTACTCCCACCTATTTTCTGGGCAGGATTGCAGACTTTCAAATTTAATCCTAATTTGCAAATTTTTTCCAATATTGCCCTGTACTTGTTAAGTAAGTCTTCAGCTCTCCTAATCTTAATATCATTAAGAGTAGGAGTGTGTACAATATCACTTTTTGCACTCTTATAAGATTGTATCTGCTCTACAATGTCATCAATCGTTCATGTTTTGCATCTACATTCACACATGAGATCTTTCAACAACCACTGTTAAATTTACAAAATATCATGGAAAGTACCTTTTATAGAAATCAGAATTATAATATTATAAAAATATTAAATTTACAATACATTAAAAAACTTTCACAAAAGCAAAAATTAGTCTACTGAATTCTCTATCCAAACCACTGATTGTTTAGCCTTTAATCCATCCATCTATAGAACAAAGAGAGAAATATCTCTCTGTGAGTGCCAACCAATTTCTCATTGTATAAGGCAATGGTTAGGTGACATCTTGAATACCATATAGAGGTTTAGAAACTTTATTTTAGGAAGGACATAGATCTGTTTGAAAGGGTACAGAGAAGAGCAATGAGATTAGGTGGGTCTGGATGGGGGCACAAAAAGGATATTCTTAGCAAGAAAGGCTGGTACTCTGTAAATTGCAGTCTCTGGAAACTAAGCATATGCATGATGAAGTAAGTGAAGTATATAAGCTTAAAAGCTTTTAAGTAATTATAAGCTTAAAAGGGTTAAGCAAACTATAATGAAGAGAATTTTACATAAGCAGATCAGGGTCATTCATTAGCTATTCTGTGATAATTCATGTTACAATTCCACCCCTTCTCATCAGCAAACTGTTGGTCTAAAAAAATGTAGGTTTACATAAGCAGTCAGTATCATGAATTACGTGGGTGAAAGGTATGTGGAATAAGAGAGAAGTGGGCAGCTAATGAATGACTTTACACTGTCTATAGAATAGAACTTTTCCAAACGAAGTGGGTATAAAAAAAGTTTTTTTTTTTTTTTTTGATGCTGTATAATGCATCATTTTACCGATACTGATACTAATACATCTGCTTTTATAGTACACAGTACTGAGACTCCCATAAAAATAGAAAATGATATCACAGAGCTGTTGGTTTTGCATCACGTGTAGTATTAATGTATGGTTTTCTTTAACAAGTATCATCAAATGTAAAGGTAGCAAATGTAAACAGGACTACTGTCATAGGTCTTCATAAGGCAGGACATGATGCACCTACAATTTTCAAACTCCTGAGACCACTTAGAATAATTATGAAAGCTTCTTAGCCATAATGATGAGAGCTTCTTAGCCATAATTACGAGAGCTTCCTTGGACTCAGGGGAGGTACCCATAGACTGGAGATGTGCAAATGTGACCCCAATTCACAAAGGAGAATCAAAGGCTGACACAAGTAATTATAGACCTGTTAGTTTAACTTCTGTTCCAGGAAAATTAATCAAGGCACTGGTTAAAGAAGCACTGCAGGATCATCTAGACAAGACTTTGGTTATAGCTCGGACACAGCATGGTTTTGTTAATCCAATCAAATTGGTCTTGCCTGACCAATTTGATTGGATACTATGATGCAATCACAAAACAACTGGATGCAGGGAAGAACTTTGATATTATATACAGTAAACCCCCGCTATTCGCGGGGGTTACGTTCCTGAGAAATGTCGCGAATACCGAAAACGCGAATACTGAGTTATTGCTCCCACAGTAATAAAGGGGTTCCGTTCCAAAGTATGAAATATATAAGAAAAACTAGTCTAAAATTTTGTCTATGTATATATTATATGTACGTTCATAACATGACTATGTACATAGACAGTACATAGCGAAATGCAAGCATATGGCATCGAAATGAAAATAAGAAACAATTTAATATTAAATGTAATATTTATTAGAAATTTCAAACCAGCGCCTTTGCTAGCAAAAAAACTTATCCCGCCAGTGCTATCACCAGTTTCGCTAAAGTGTTGATAAAGGAGTTTTGCCTTTTCACGAATGATGAGTGAACTTAACAGAATTTTATTTTGAGTTCGGTCTTCTATCCACAGATTTAAAGCTTTTTCCATTTTTTTTTCTAATTTAACATCACGAGTTACAGAGCAAATTTTTGAAGCAATTAGAGCGTGTTCACGGACACTACGGCGGATTTTTTCTTCCGATTTTTGGATTGATCGTACCGTTGACTCATTGATTTTATAATGTTTTGCCACTGAAGAGAGACACTTTCACCATTAGAAATTTTATCTAATAACTCAATTTGATTTGCTAATGTCATCACCTTCTTTGCTATTTTCACATTTCTCTTGTTATTCGTAGCCATATTTTTGTAGGGGTTAGAAAGAACTTGTCCACAATAAAGTCACTTTCCATCCGTTAAAAAACTCGAAAAGGTCTCTTTTACACTGCAAAACGGTAGATTTGTCATTTTTGTAAGCATATCAATTTATAAATTGATAATGGCTGCAGTTTACCTTTTACTGAAAAAATATTGCGCATCAAGGGAAAAAAATAAACGCAAAGATAAAAAAAAAATGATAATAAGATCAATTTATAAGCATATAAATTAAAAGCAAACGACGAAACCTTGCATGGCAAGCGCGTAACACATACCGAACAAGGATTAGCGAGAAACATCCACGCTCGCGATTTTGTCAACTATCTCCCCCCACCCACTGAGCGCTGTTTTGACCGGCAAAGATAATTTTAGCCACGCTCATGTTTTTTTATGGCGGAAAATATTCATGGCGCTTTAAAATTCACATTTTTTTTAGGTATCATTTTATATTAAATCGGCGATCGCGAATACGCGAAACCGTGAATACAGATACCGCGAATAGTGGGGGTTTACTGTACTTGGATTTTAGAAAGGCTTTTGATGCTATTGCACATGGAAGACTGCTGCGCAAATTGGAGCAGTGTGGCATTGGAGGCAAATTGCTGCTATGACACTGCTCATCGTAGACTAATGTTATTAGTGGAGTCCCTCAGGGTTCAGTGTTGGGTCCATTATTGTTTTCTGTATTTATAAATAATATTGATGATGGTATATCAATCTTAATGTCCAAGTTTGCAGACGATACAAAGGTTGGCAGGGTTGTTAAGGACACTACTGATGCTATGCTGCTGCAACAGGATCTGGAAAGGTTGGGCAGATGGGCTGAGAGGTGGCAAATGAAGTTTAACATTGACAAATGTAAAGTACTACATATGGGAAACAGCAACCCCAGAGCAACGTATCAATTCTGTGGTACTACACTGACAGTGGTAGAGAATGAAAAGGACCTGGGGGTAATTGTGCAGGCAGATATGAAGTTCTCTGAGCAGAGGCGACAGGCTGCAAGAGTAGCTCATGGTGTCTTATCAATGATATACAGGAATTTTTATAGCAGGGATAAGGAGGTGATTATTCCCTTGTATAAGGCAATGGTCAGGCCACACCCTGAGTACTGTATACAGGTCTGGAGGCCTCATTTCAAGAAGGATGTAGAACTGCTGGAACGAGTACAGAGAAGGGCAACAAGATTAGTGAATGGAACAATGGGTTGCTCTTACGAAGAAAGGCTTAAGTTTTGCAAATTACAGTATCTGGAGACTAGGCACCGGCGAGGTGATCTGATGGAGGTGTATAAAGCCTTGAATGGTTTCAGCATGCTCAATGCTGATGGGATTCTGCCTCTTGCTTAGAATAGTCACCTGAGAGGGCATAAAATCAAATTGAGGAAAGACAAATGTAGGATAGATGTGTGGAAATTCGCTTTAGCCAGTGGGTAGTTGGTTGGTGGAACAGACTTCCATCCCTTGTTGTGGAAGTTGATAGTCTAAATAAATTTAAGGCTCAGGACAGGTATTTTGAATGAACGGAGGGGTGAAGTGTGGAAGTGTTTTTTTTTTTTTTTTTTTTTGGCTGATGCTGCATAAGCTTGCTTTCTTGCATCATATGCCTCTACTAATGCTAATGCTAATGCCAATAAGTGGAAGATTTGTCTACAGGGCAATTGATAGGTACAATGAACAACAGAGAATTGATGACAGGCCCCGGGTCCGGCCGCCCAAGAACTGTGAGGGCCCCTGCAGCTTTCAAGAATTCATAAGAATCCTCTACGAAAACAGAAAATCATGTCCAGAGAAATGGGAATATCACCAAGATCAATGTCAGGCATTATCAAAAGTGATCTAGGGATGAGTGCCTATGCAAGAGAACAGGACAGTTCCTAACTCCAGCTCTGATGGAATGGAGGCAAAAAAGACCAGAGGCACTGCAGAGTGTCGGTATACAAATGGTAAGCATCAACAGATACTCTTCACAGATGAAAATATTTTTACTATTGAGGAAAGTTACAACCGTCAAAATGACAAGGTGTATGCCCATAACTCTGCAGAGGCATGTCAGGCCATTAAAAGGGGTCATCCTCCAGCATCAGTGATGGTTTGGTGGGGAGTCTCCTACAAAGGTGTAATACAAATGCATTTTTGTGTTCAGGGGTGAAAACCAGAGAAAGGGTGTACCTGAATGATATTCTGGAGCCACATGTGAGACCCCTGAGGAATGATCACAAACACATCATCCATGTAGCGACACCAAAAGGCAATGGGATCTGGCAAACCCACAAATGTGCAACTCTCCAGCTCCTCCATTGCAATGTTTGCCATAACTGAACTAACCGGGGAACCCATGGCTGTACCGTGTATCTGACGGTAAATGGAGTCACCAAACATGACAACCACACCAGTCAAGCACAAACTAAGGGTGGTGCAAATGTCCTCGGAAGTTAAAGATCTGTTGCTCAGGGTTTGGTCACCATCTAAAAGCTCCTTGGCACATGTGATGGTCAGTTCAACTGGGACTGAAGTAAAAAGAGAGACCACATCAAATGAGGCCATGACTTGATCATCTGAGACGGATAGGGTACGAATACGGTCCAGGAATTCTCCACTGTTAGAAATGTCTCGCCCCTAGTGGGCAAGAGCAAGCTCGAAACGAACTTAGCTAGTTTGTAGGTCTGGGAACCACAACAGGAGACGATAGGTCTTAAGGGCACTCCTTCCTTGTGGACCTTTGGCAGACCGTATAACTGCGAAATGTGGCAGCTGGACGCATGTAGATGTCAGCGCATGGATTCGGTGACTTTCCCTGATCAAAACCAACTGTTGAAGAGGTTGTTTACCTTGGACTCCCATCGCTCCAGAATCTTGATAGGGAGACGAGCGTGGGTTGGTAGATGGGGGTGTCTCGTAGGAGTAATAGGGCTTTCGCTTTGTAGTCGGAGCGGTTCAAAACGACCATTCAATGTCCCTTGTCTGCCGGAAGGACGAAAATGGAAGAATATTGTTTCAGTGTTGAGAGCAGAGATTTGATGTCAACTGAGATTAGAGATTTTGTTATTTACTAATATATTTTGTAAACAACAGCTTTCTATTTCTCTTATGGTAATTAATACAATTAACTCATCTTTTATAATAGTACCTATGGCAAAATTCAGTAGCAAATTCAATTTCAAATAAAAAATAGAACATTTAATGAGTGTAATGTGAACTGTACTGGGAGTACAGTTCACACAGTGGCACACTCACACTCTCTTAAACTAACTTGCAGCAAATGCTAATTATGAACTGATGTCACAATTTGCATGACATTCAACTTCATATTTTTTCAAGCTACAAAATATAATTTTGCATACTGCACACTGCCTTTCTAACTTAAAGCAAATATGAATGTAAAAAAACCAAACAGTAAAAAATTTTAACAGTTTTCAACTATCAAATTGTTTTAAATTAAAAAATAATTAATTTTAGGATTCAATCTACTACTTAATTCTAAGCATCAAAAAAATAAAACAGCCAAACTGGTTAATATAAACTTACTTAACAGTCATATCTTTTTCAGGAAGCATATCAGTCTCCAATACTGTTGTTCCATCAATTTTCTTCTGTACACATGCTGTTGAATTCTTACCATAAATTTTACTTGCCTGATAAAAAAGATGAGGTTGTACCTTGCCTTGGTCGGTTCCAATAAATATATGCATTTTCACAGGCTTAGAATATCCAAAGAGCTATACATAATTCAAAAAATAATAATGAAAATTTACCTTAATATATATAGATATATATATTTGTAAAATAATAAGAGGAGTTTATCTCAAGATGATACGTAGAACACTTCCATATGATACCCTCCAGAAATTAAAATGGAAAAAACGAAAAAATCGACAACTTACCGGTACATTACCGGCGTATAAATATACTAAATTCTAAATTACAATTCAATTTAATATTATACATTCCATCACGTGGTCATCAACCCCCTACTTCGTCAGGGTCTTTGAGCGGATCGATTGCCCATCTGATGGAATGCCTCATACATACCCTTTCTGTTGTCCCTATACCAGTTTTGCTATTCCTTAATTTAAGTATAGTTATAACTATGTATAAATATAGTGCAAGAGCATCAGAAATACATAGCTATATCTGAATAAATCATAATATTAGTAAAACGGCATTGTTTTAAGTTATATCGCATATTGTGAATACCTTCACAACGAGTTGCCATGATATTGCACTACTTCGAATAAGTAACGCTTCACCTAAGGAGAAGACTAATGTTACTTATTCTCAGATGGATACCACCACCCAGACAGCACCGTTTCAGGGCTATTTGGCCCTCTTCGGTGGGTGGGTAGGTACCCGAGTGATGGAATGATCATTGCATCACTCAGGTACCATCATTTTTGCCATCACTGCATCACTCGGGTACCTACCCACTCACCGAAGAAGGGCCAAATAGCCCTGAAATGGTGCCGTCTGGGTGGTGGTGGTATCCATCTGAGAATAAGTAACATTAGTCTTCGAAGTAGTGCAATATCATGGCAACTCATTGTGAAGGTATTCACAATATGAGATATAACTTAAAACAATGCCGTTTTACTAGCTATATTCTGATTTATTCAGATATAGCTATGTATTTCTGATACGCTTGCACTATATTTATACATAGTCCTGACTCTCCCATGGCTTGAGGCTTATGCCCTAAATGCTAAGAGTATAATTATATTAATTATATTATAATGTTTAAATTTATTTTTGTAAATTCGAAAATTGTAGATCTCTTAAAGTACCATTTATAACTGACACAATATAATAGCGTAGCTTAATTTAATTTATTATGATATTCACCTTTTTATAATCTGCATTGATGTTGGAATAAATTGGATCATAATTTTAAATTTAAGTTAGCATGAATAAGTTAGGATTTAAAAACAGAATTAAAATGTACGCAAGGAAGTAGAAGTGCACGTCTTCGTCCTTGGTTGTCAATGTTGAAATTTGAAACAATTTTAGTTATACGGTTGGAAACAGAAGGCCAATAGCCATAACAAGTGGCTTTCGTTTTACACGTCTTCAGTTGGCAATGGTAGAATGACAGTAAACGCATGTATTTAAGAAGACTACGTTCCCGTGATGCTCCTGGATTATCTAGGATTCATAAAGCATTTCATTCCATTCCTAGATGAAAGTGAAAGCAACACTTGGTTCCAACAGAATAGGGAAACCCTGCCATATTGCACAATCGACCACTAAAGTGTTGCAAGTTTTTTTAAGATCAAATATATCACAAGGGCTTTGACCACCTCGATCACCTGATTTAACATTCCCAGACATCTTTTTAGAGGTCATTAAAGCAGAAAACTAATAAGAACAATTGACAAAGCATTCAGCAGTTCAAAGCAAGCATGAAAATACAGTCATATGCATCGAGTGAATTGCAATGAGTGAGCAAGTCACATGGGTTGTAATGAGTTAAAAGAGTGAATTTATGTACAAGCAGTTCCCACTTTATGAGTTTTCATTTACGGGTTTTTTTTTTTTTTTTCCAAGTATCAACAAAATTGAAATATGAACATTAATTGCAAAAAATGAATGTTAAACATTTATAAATACCGCATTTCAAACCACATGTAGCTATCCAATACAGTGTACTCCATTTTACGATATCAATCTGTTCTAGAGACACCATTGTATCGTGAAAATATCGTAATGTGAACCCAATAATGCATTGTTTTTTGGTAATTCCTTCCATGACCTCGGAAGTTGAAATTTTCGCTATATAACTCTCTAAAAGGTTGTTTTTATAGTGTAAATTGTATTAGTTACCAATTCAAATCATTAAAATGCACTACACTTTCATATTTGTTATCATATGTTCTGTTATAAGAACCAATTTTGAACAGCTGTGATATTTTTCTAAAGCACATTTCTGAAGGTCACAACCATAAAACAATAAAAACAATTTGCACTTTTCAGTTTATTGGGCTTTTCTGTCACTGCAAGCAATTATAAACGGGTAGTAAACTCAATGTTATCGCATTTGCGAAAATACCGATAGCTGGAATTGTGTGGTTTTTTATGTTATTATGGTGAAATGTGTTTCCCCTTTACTGTAATCTTCAATCGTATAAAAAAAATAAATTTTCAGAATCTTCTCTTCGTTGCTTTTTTTTTAAATTTCGTAAACTTGTTACTCTGCACAAATCGTGTTAGTTGCAATTTGTGCATGCCGTTAAGAAATGCTTATGCGTGCTATTGAAATTTATAAAGGAAAAAAGAAGATCATCTTGGAAACAAATGCCTCTTGAAGCATTTCTGAAGAAGACTCCTCCTTGTGCAGCAAACCAACGAGTGCTGAGCCAATAATGAGTGATCAACGAGTGTGCATTTAGTCGATGATGACGAAGAATAAACATTCTTTAACATTTGTAATTCATAAATAATTTCTTTATTATTATAATTTGCTTGATTTTACAGGCTATGTTTTCATTTCTTTGGATAGATCAATCATTGTTTAAACAAACTAATTAGCTAACTAATTTCATTGTGAATATATGTCTATAGGAAATAAATTCCCGCTTTACAAGTTTTCGCTTTACGAGTGCATGCTAGGAACGAATTAACTCGTATAGTCGGGAACTACTTGTATTGCCAACAATGGAGGATACTTCAGCTTTGTTTATAAACAATTATTTGTTAATTATTCTGATAATAAATTCTATTTTCCTTTGATAATTTTTGGGTTTACTTTTAAAATGAACACTCTCTACTATATATTGAAATATTACCTATTGTAAATAAATATTAATATGCACAGTGTATATTATATACAAAGAACGTAGATACATGAAGGCCTATATTGCACTACTTAATTCTAAGCATGAAAAAAATAAAACAGCCAAACTGGTTAGTATAACATAACACACCAACTGCATAGAATAACATACCAATTGTATGATACCACACTCAGGGTAGCAGAGAATTAAAAAGACCTCAGGGTAATTGTCCAGTTAGATATGAAGTTCTCTGGGCATTGCAGATAGGCTGCCAGGCTTGCTCATGGTGTTTGTCAATGATATACAAGAACTTAGCTAGCACAGATAAGGAGGTAATTATCCCATTGTACAAGGCAATGGTTAGGCCACATCTTAAGCACTACATACAGGACTGTAGGTCTCATTTTAGGCAGGATGTAGATCTGCTGAATGTGTGCAGAGAAAGACAATGAGATTGGTGAAGAAAATGAAAGAGTGCTCTTACCAGGAAGGATTCAGTTCTACAAACTGCTGCATCTGGAAACTAAGCACCTGCGAGGAGATCTGATTGAGGTTCATGGCTTTGAATGGATTGGGTAAGGTCAATACTGATGTCATCCTTCCTACTATTCAGTAGAGTAGTAGGAAGGATGACATATGAGGGGGAGTAAATTCAAACCGAGAAAGGTCAGTTGCAGAATAGGTGTGAAATTTGCCTTCACCCAGCGAGTTATTGATTGCTGGAACAAACTCCCACCTTATGTTGTGGAAGTGGATAGTTTGAATAAATTCAAGAAAGAACTAGAAAAACTATTAGAGGGCATGGACAGGTGATATGGGAAGTTTTTTTGTTTTTTTTCCGGCATATTCTGTATAAGCTTGCTTTTTTTGCATAATTTGCCATATTTGGAACACAGCGGCTGTTAGTGGGTTGGAAATTTTATAAAAATATTGCATGAAGGATAGGGAATAAAAAGTTTATATAAAAATGACAAATCTGCAGGGAGGAATAGATGGAAGAAGAAAATGATTTAAAACTAAACTTGGAGTGAGACAATGCTGTGCCTTACTGACACTTTATTTTGTAATTTTTATGGACCATTTAATAAAAGAATGTAAGTTACTGACAAAGATCAGTCTGGGAAACATAAAACTAACTGAATGATAATTATATATAGATGGTATTGTGCTCTTAAATATTAGTCTGCAAGATCTTCAAGACTCTTTGAATAAAAAAGATAAAGGAGAATCTGTAAAGAAAATGAGTTATACAAAAATAAAAGTTACAAAAGTTCAGAGAGACAAGGAAAACTGAATAATCAAAAATTGAAAGTTAGCAATTTTGCCTACCTAAGAACAGTTTTTGAGGAAGATGAAAGATTAAACATGGAAATAAATAACAGAAAAATACTGAAAGCCAGTTAAACAAATTCATTTGGAGCAAAAGAGAAATTAGCCAAAAGAGAAAATTAGCAGTTTATAACAGTTTTTAAGCATATTTTAACCTATGCAGATATGAACTGGGCAGGCTTTAAAGGGTAAGATGAAAACAACAGCAAGACAATTATTTATTTATTATTGTTATTGTTTACTTTTTCTTTTTCTTGCCAGGTGCAGAAAAGCCTTGGGCTTCCTTGCAAAATACGACATTTAATACCATATCAGAAATGAGAAAAGAAGAAAAAATTCTGGGGTAATAAATATACAATTAAAAGTAAGGTGAAGCAAATTTTATGTGGGATGGGCATATACTAAGGATGGGAAAAAGGAAAATAGCTAAACAGATATTTGAAGCAAAAATGAATGGTAACGAATCCAGAGGCAGACCAGGAGGAAGGTGGATCATGGCGAAAAGAGCATTAGGAGAAAGGACTTATTCTGGTTAGCACCATTATCTAAAGGGAAACAGGGCTTCATAGATTAAAATAATGGATAAAAGGCTGACATTTCAAAAGGATTTTTCATTACCACAGTGACCAATATGCTAAACTGGGTATAACAGATTTTAATGATGAAACTACTGTGGGGGAGACTGAAAGTAGGGGAAGCAGGGTACATAATCAGAATCAGGCCTAAAACCTCCTCAGCATAATACAGTTGAACCTCCCAAATCTGACAAGCCATTAGTCAGCAATACCCATTTTTCAGCTATGCATAGGATAATAGGCAAATTATGAAAGCCTCCAACAAATTGGAAAATTTAGTTCTTGGATTAGCTAAAAGCAATGTATTATTCAGTTTCTGAATTTCAATTTTGTACATAAAGGATTAGACTGAGTTAACAATTCACTAAACACATTTACTATTTAGTGAATGCTTTTAAAATTTTTAGATTGTCATTTATAAATAACCTGACATAGCCGAGTGGTCAGGGGTAAGAGTGAAATTTGCACGTGCTCTTTGAGTGGACCAGGGTTCAAGCCAGTGACTGCTAAATACTATTAATGTTTGTATTGATGATTTAGTTGGTTGTGCCGAACTAAATGGTTGTTCGGTGGTTGTGCCGAAGTATAAAACAAGAACATTTTTTTAGGCTTGACATAGCCGAGTGGTCAAGAGCACTAGTGCAGAAGCACACATTCTTTGAGTGGACCAGGGTTCAAGCCCATGACTGATAAATACAATTAATTTTTGTATTGATTGATTTATTGTAAAATCCACTGACCTGGTGGTCATGCCAGATTATAAACAAGGACATTGACACAGAAACTTTCAACCATTTGTATTTGCCGATAAAAGAAAATTAGATAGCCCAGGAGATTGTGGTCTTTCAAAACACATGCACAAGCTCTTATCTATTGGAAAAGGTAGTACTGTCAAAGATGCTAAACATTGGGAGTTCAGTGAAGTGATTATGTAACTTGCTGCATTTTACCTTCCAAAATACACTGTACACAGTATGGTATATTTTGGAAGATTTATAACACGACTTATCATACATAGTAGTGATTAATTGTACCCACAAACAGTACTAGGAAGGGCACAGGTGCCCTTCCTAGTACTGTTTGTGGGGACATTACTGTTCAATTCATTTAAGAGAAATATTATATATAATGTGTTACTCAAACTTTTCTTCCTTTAGTAATATCCAAACATCCAGAGCTATATACAAATTTATGTGTGGGAGGGGGAGGATTGGTTTGGTTTGGTTTGGGTTTTATTGGCGCATCAGCAACTGAGGCTACAATGCGCCAAATACCGGTCATATATAAAAAGTTAAAACCTTCAGTGACCTAAGTAGTTAAGCCACCATATCGGAATATAAAAGGAGTAAAAGTACAAAACATATGAACAAAGGAATGACAAATCAATTTTAAATACGAGTAAAAAGGTTTACTGATTTTAAAAAGTTAAAAAGAGCAGACACATTGTCATTGTCGGATAAAATCTGACAGTATATAAGGCTCAGCCAGATGACTAAAAGCGGTAAAATAAAAATCACGTTCGTGTCTAAAACGTGGACACTCAGTTAAAATGTGGCGTATGCTTAAATACGTTTCACAGTTCTCACCCATAGGACAGTCATCTGCCCTCAGCAAAAAGGCATGTGTAAGATGACTGTGTCCTATGCGGCGGCAAGCTAAAACAACTTCCTCTCTGCGATTCCTGCGCAGACTAGACTGCCAATGTCGGATTAAAGGCTTTATCTGATAGAGCTTGTTTGTGACTTGCTCATGCCAGGATTGTTGCCATTGGGACAACAATATTGTGTTTGACAACATTGTAATATTGACAACAATATTACTATGTTTGTCCCAACAATTGGGACAAACATAGTAATTTATCGTGTATTAGCTGCCTGTAGTCTGTATAGGGGACTAACAGGCAATAAGTGTTGTGGGGTTCTGGTGACCTGGCCGCAGCATCTGCCAGTTCATTTCCCACGATCCCAATGTGGCTTGGAATCCAGCAGAAACGAATGTCGAAAGAATACTCAAACAGAGAGTGTAGCGTCTGCTGAATCCGGGTCACAAATGGATGAGGATTATACCTCATACCCGATAAAGCCTGCAGTGTACTTAGAGAGTCAGTGTACACCATACACTTTTGATACCTATGAGTTTTAATGTGGTCCAAGGCTAACACTATAGCATTCAACTCAGCAGTATATATGCTGCATTCTTGGGGAATCTTTCCGGATATAGAACGATCTGGAAAGACTGCAGCACATCCAACAGACAACTCCGACTTCGAGCCATCAGTGAAGACAGACAAGAAGTCGGAATATTCGGTCCGGTGGGCAGCATAGAGTTGGTGGTAGACAGAAGATGGAGTTATGGACCTAACCCAATTTTTAAGGGAGAAGTCGCATGATGGAATGCGAGCATGCCAGGGTGGAATTGATTGCCTTGGTGACTGGGCAACATTGTCTACCATGATGTCGAGCTCTCTGAGCAGCTCTTGGACACGGATACCAAAAGGCCGATTGGCAGTCTGACGAGTGTTATATAAGTTTTCCCATTGTGGCTTGAAAACAGACGTCCACGTATGTTTGTCTGGCAGGGATTTTAATTTAACAGTATATTGTAAAGACAATTGCTTTTGTCGCAATGACAGTGGTGGTTCAGATGCTTCAACATATAAACTCTGGACAGGGGATGCTCTAAATGCTCCAGTAGCAATACGGATGGCTTGGTGGTGAACTGGGTCCAGCCACCTAAGTACGCTGTTTCTAGCCGATGTGTACACTTGGGACCCATAGCCTAGTTTAGATCGGACAAGTGCACGGTACAGGCTGAGCAAAGTGGAGCGGTCTGCTCCCCATTTATTGGAGGAAATAGAGCGTAGGAGATTCAACCCTCTTGTGCACTTTGTCCGCAGTTGACGAATATAAGGTAAAAATGTCAACTTCTTGTCGAAAATGAGCCCCAAGAATTTTGTCTCGGGTGCTACTGGAATGGTGTCTTTTCCGAGTTTAAGTTCTGGTTCAGGGTGAAGGTTCCGTTTGCAACAAAAGTGTACGCAGACAGTCTTCTGTGGCGAGAACCTAAAACCATTAGTCACTGCCCAAGAGTTGACGTGGTCTATGACATGCTGCAATTGTCTTTCAATGACCCTCATATTGCATGACTGCAAAAAGATGCTAAAGTCATCTACAAAGAGGGCACTGTTTACGGTAGGAGGAAGTTGTTCGGTTATAGAGTTAACTTTGATTGCAAAAAGCGTAACACTTAAAACTGATCCTTGTGGAACTCATCTTCTTGGCAGAATGGCCGAGAGAGGGTGGATCCTACACGAACTTGGAAAGACCGGTCTGTAAGGAAGTTTTTGATAAAGAGGGCAATGTGTCCTCTAAGACCAAAGTTATATATATCTTTTAAAATTCCATATCTCCAAGCCGTGTCGTACGCTTTTTCCATATCAAAGAAAACTGACACCTGGTGCTCACGTTTTAGGAAAGCATCACGTATAGATGTTTCCAAGCGGATTAAATGGTCAAGTGTTGACCTGTTCCTTCGGAAGCCACACTGTATCCTGGAAAGGAGGTCGTTAGCTTCTAAATACCACAAGAGACGAGCATTGACCATTCTTTCCAGGATCTTGCACAAGCAGCTCGTCAGAGCGATAGGACGGTAATTTTTTGGTATTTTTGTATCCTTTCCTGGTTTCGGAAAGGGAAGGATGGTTGCCACATGCCACGAGTCCGGAAATGTCTCTTCAATATAGATTCTATTATAGAGACGGAGCAAACGATCCATGGATTCCGATGAAAGGTGTTTAATCATCTCGTAATGGATGTTGTCTGGCCCAACAGCACTCGCCTTGGAGAGTAAGAGTGCTGCTTTCAGCTCCCACTGTGTAAAAGGCTGATTGTATTCCTCGCGATTGTTAGAGGACAGCTTCAGGTGATGTTTTTCTGCTCTTTGTTTGTGTGCGAGGAACTCTGGGGGGTAAGCTGTTTCTGAAGACACTTTAGCAAATGTCTCCCCGAGAGTATTTGCAATTGCAGTTAGATCTGCAATTGTACATCCATTATGTTCCAGGATCAATGAAGGGTGTGAGTTGTATTTGCCCTTCATTTTCCGAACTTTGTCCCAGATGGCTTTGGGATTGGCGGCCCGTGTAAGGGAAGATAAAAATTTGATCCAGGATTCCTTTTGGCTCTGACGTCTAATGTACCGTGCTTTGGCACATGCGAATGCTATTAAATTATCTGTGGTGGGATAACGACGAAATGTTCCCCATGCTTTGTTTTGAGCCTTCCTAGCTGCTGTGCGTTCTCCATTCCACCATGGTTTTGGAAAACGTGGAAAGCGGGACGATGTCCTGGAAATTGCGACTGCTGCTGCCTGGACTATACTTTCTGTGATGTGTTTTACTGCCTCATTAATTGGCTCCTGGCTGACTATAGTGGTATTAAACGTTGCCAGATGACGAAAGGCATTCCAGTCGGCATGATCGATCTTCCAACGTGGTATCCTCGACTGGTGACATTGTCTCCCATTTGAAATCGTGGATAACACGGGGAAGTGATCACTTCCATAAAGATTCTCCTGTACCTCCCAGCTGATTGAAGGAAGGAGAGAGGGGGAGCATATAGAGAGGTCGATAGCAGAGAATGTACGGGTAGGCATGTGGAAAAAGGTGTTAGTTCCCACATTTAGGAGGGATAGATCATTGTCATTGAGCATATGCTCTATGACACGTCCCCTTCCGTTAACACCACAGGGTGTTATGTCCATTAAAATCGCCCAGGAGTAGGCAGCTGCACAATGAGATCATCAAGTTCTGTCTGGGAGATATCAGCCCCAGGTGGTAAATAAACTGAGCAGACTGTTATTAAAAAACCTACCGTAAGGCGAACCGCTACCGCTTCGATGTTGGTGGCAAGCGCAATAGTTTGATATGGGGTATGGTTGCCCAGAATTATAGCAACACCCCCATGAGCAGGTCCATCCTCAGTTCTGTCCTTTCGAATGATAGTGGTGTTACGAAGCAAAGCGTTTTCATTTGCCTTCAGGTATGTCTCTTGTAAGCAAAAGCAGACTGGCTCATGCTTTTGCAGAAGGGCCTTGATGTCATCATTGTTTCGCCGGAATCCACGACAGTTCCACTAGAAATTTAGCTATTATTTTGGCTTGGTGGGTCCACCAGGCGGCTTCCGAGGTGCTGAGGGCTTACCTTTTTCAGTCTTGGCTTTATCCTTCCTGGGGAAGTATGGACGCTGACCAGTGTCCATTTCCTCCTCAGCAAAGAGCTCCAAAACTGAATCTTCAGGTACCTCCTTCTGCTCAACATCCATGTTTTCTTGGGTACTACGGGGTACTTCACCTTTCTTGTTCTTTTCTTTCGCAATTGCTTTTGTTACTTGTGGATCATTAGGAGTTACCGATATAGGAGTGGCAGCTGATTGGTCTTTCTGTGCAGGTTTTTGGGAGCTTAAAAGATAACGTGCGATGGGAGTAAATGATTCTTTTGGAGGGATGGACATGTCCGTCTGAGTTCCAATGGAGCATCTCCCTGCTACCTTCTGGGCATAGGTAGGTTTGTTGATGCTGAGAGGTTTAACCGCTTTCCTTGCCTCCTGGTACGATATGTTTAGCTCTGCCTTCAGCCGTTGAATTTCTTTTTCTTCTTTCCACCTCTGGCATGCTCGCGAGTAGGCTGGATGTTCTCCCTCACAATTAATGCAGGTGGGTTTTACGGCTGAACATGCTGTTGTTTCGTGGTCCTTTGCACCACATCGAGCGCATGCAAGGACTCCACGGCAGGCCATTTGAGAATGTCCATATTTCTGGCATTTAAAACACCGTAAAGGATTTGGAACATATGGACGTACTGGACAGTTGATGTAGCCAGCTTTAATCTCATCAGGAGGATTGGGCGAGTTAAAAGTCAGGATAATGCTCCTGGTTTTAACAAGTTTCCCATCCCTACGCGCACTAATTCTTTTCACGGCAATAACTCCCTGTGGTTTCAATTCTAAGCAGATTTCCTCCTCGGTTACGTCGAGAAGGTCCCATTCCGAAATGACACCTCTCGATGAATTGAGTGTTCTATGTGGTGTCACTGTTATGGGTACTCCTCCGATTGATGTTGCACGGAGTAACTGCTCAGACTGCCTGTCAGTTTTGGTTTCAATTAAGAGGTCTCCAGAACGGAGCCTCTTAACTGATTTGAGTGAACCTGCTAACCCATCTAACCCTTTTTGTATAAAAAAGGGTGACATTTTGCCAATCGGTTTTTCGGTGGTAGAGTGTATAATTAAAAATCGTGGGACAGGCCCTGATGATGTTTCAGTTCGCTGCCTCTTTGTAGCAATAATGCTATCTGCCTCTCCGTCTGTATTCTCAGATAGGGACCGGGTTGGGGCCCCTGAAGAAGTAAGTTTATCAGGATTCATGAAGTTTTTTATATGGTTCAGTGCCCGGACTCCCCACCCACCACGGAGCCCAAAGGGACGCCCACTACCCGGCATGCAATAAATGTGCTCGGGAGTGGAACGCCAGGGCTACCCAGACACCATACCCGCACCGCCGCCAGCCTGAATCCTGTCCCTCGGACCATGAGGGTAGGGGCGTGGCATCGACACGGTTGACCCTCGCAGGCGAGCCTACTAGCCGATTGATCCTAGCCGGGCCTTCCAGGACCACCCGTCTTGTCGAAGCAGGGGCCAAAGTGGTGTATTGAAGCTGGGCCCCTCAACCACCAGGATCCCCCTTTCCGAATTTCCATGGGTCACAGCGCACGGCAAACACGCCGGATTCCATTGATGTAAGCCTGGAACCTGGGCTGTGGGCGTTGGATCCCAGTGATGCTAGTCTGGAAGTCCAGCAGCGTCACTGGGAGGTCCCCTCACCACGTACAGGTGCCCACGTCGAGGGGGGAGGGGGAGGAAATTTGCAATCGAAATCAAACCTAGTGCCTTCAAGGACCAACACACACACACACACACACACGTGCGCACAGCAACATCAATCCAACATTTCCATACCAAGTAATACCAAAACGTACTTCAAATGACATAATAAAGATAGTCTAAAATTTTGTGATGGGTGGGGGGGAACTGAATATCTATTCATCCGGGTTAATGAAATTTGGGATGGTAAGTCAAATTTTTCTAAAAACTTTGGGTCGGAAAACTGCTAGCTTGGGGGGAGACAAAGACCAATAGACTGACAGTAGCCACTGGCAGAGGTGAAAGAGATTCTTGCACTGCTTCTATTAGAATGAGCAGAAGCCTGAAAAACAAGATGCATGGTATTTCAGAGACTGCTGGGAGCCATTGCGGTACAAGTAAACACATGGGTTGTGTTAGGGTAGCTAAGAATAGAAACAGGTGCAGGTATACTTGCGTGTACACCAATGCTAGGAGTTTAGTAAATAAATTTGATGAATTTGAGG